>NW_027206082.1:185000-782500 GCF_024711535.1 Dipodomys merriami | reverse complement strand
TCCCCTAACACATACCATAGTATCTGCCCTAAGACACACTCTAACAAGTGCCCTAACATGTACCGTAACCCTAACAAATCCCATATAAAGTACCCTAATTCTAAAACATACCCTAACATGGACCCAAACACATAGCCTAATGTGTGCCATTACTTTACCATGTATATTAAACCTAACAGATTTCCCAATAGCACTGTAATGCACTAAACATGCTCTGGACCCTAACCCATATGGTAACAAGTACTGAAACATGTACTCTATAAACCGCAAGTGTACCCTGAATATAACCTAACAAAATATAATCCATACTCTACTAATAAATATGGTAACAAGGACCCTAACATGTACTCTAACCCATAGTTACCCTTACATATACCCTAACTCATACCTTCACACAAAAACTAACCCAAAACTTACTATCCTTACACATACTCTAATCCTAACATGTATATTAACATGTGCCCCAACCACTAACACACAGTAACAAGTACCCTAACACATACAGGTACTCTTATAAGCACCTTAACATGTACCCCAAATGTACCCTAACACTAACCCTAAGCAATACCCTAACACACGTCGTAAACCTAACACAATATTGACTTGTGCCCTGAAACATCATAGTTCCCTAACATGTGCTCTTTTACCTAGGTACACTTACAAGCACCCTAACATGTACTCGAAATGTAACCCAACACATACCCTAACACATGCCCGAAAAATAACCAAAACCATAACCTTAACCAATACCCTAACATATGTCCTAATCCATGTCCTAACCCAAACACATACTCAAACACATATCCTAATAAACCCAAACACATACTCAAACACATACCCTAACCACTAATACATGGTCTAAACCATTACAGGTAACCTTCATGTACCACAAATGTATAACCTGACATATGACCTAGTGCTGGCTCTAGTCCTAACATGTACCTAAACCCTAACATGTACCGAAAATGTTCCCTAGCATATACCCCATCATACACCCTAACTCTGGCCCATACTCACACCCTAACATATGCCCTAACCTAAATCCACACACAAACATGTACCCTAACACCTTATGTACCTTAAAATGTGCCTCAATCATAAAATGTATGGTAAACATTAACATGTACCCTAACAAGTACCCTAACACATACTCCAAGTGATCCTTACATGCACCCTAACATGTACCCAACATGCATCCTAACATGCACCCTTGCACATACCTAACACATACCTAACAAGTACCCTAACACGTACTCCAAGTGATCCTTACATGCACCCTAACATGTATCCTTACATGTACCCTAACATGTACCCTTACACATACCTAACCCTAACACATAGCTTAACCCTAACAATCCCAAACACTTACCATAACTGTACCATGTACCCTAACCCTAACCCTAACCACTAATATGTACAGAATCAAGTACCCTAACATGTACTTTAAACCATAAAGGTTTATGTACACCCTAACATGTACTTCAAACCTACCCTAAATGCATGCCCTAACATGTACCCTAATGTACCTTAAACCCAAACACTATCTTAACTTGTTCCCTAACATGTACCCCACCATACACCCTAACTCTGAACCCATACTCACATCTTAACATGTGCCTTATCCCACACTCATACTCATACCCTAAGACATACCCTAAGCCACTCAGCAATCTTATGGCCTCACACTAAACCAGCTGCTAACCCAAATCCATAACTGTTTGACTAACACTTTCTACAACTCCCCAAACCTACATTAATCCTGTACTAACAAATTACCTAATCCTCACTTGTTCGATACCCACTCTGAAGACTGCTCCATAACATATATAATATCCTAACCCATCCCACAAAGTTCTTCCTTGCACGTTCCCAAAATAACTCTGAACCTAACTTTAACATGTATTTTAACCCTAACAGATTTCACAATAGCACTCTAATACATTACACATACTCTAGACCCTAACACATATGGTTAAAAATAGCCTAACACATACTCTGTAAACCATACATGTAACCTTACATGTACCCTGAATGTACCCTAGAATCTCTAACCCAGACCTTAACATGTACTCTAACAAGCACTCTAAAAAACTGTAACCCTAACACACATCCAAACATATACTCTAATACAAGCTCTAAACACTTACATGTATCCTACAAGTACTCTAACATGTACTTCAAGTATTACATGTACCCTGAAGTATGTACAACACAGGTAACCTTACATATACCCCAAATGTATAAGTACCCAAACATGTACTCTATAAACCTAACCTTAGCCTGACCCATTCCATAATCCAAATGTTAATACCTTCCATAACTCCTAACTTCACCAGATCCCTAACCCATTCTCTAACCAATCCATTATAATACAGTAACATTGACCCTAACACTAACTTAGCTCTTCATACAAACCTGCTCTGTTTGGCTAATTGAAAACCCAGCACCTGATCTAACCTAGTTCTGATCCATAACAAAAAATTTAATTCTAACTTACACCCTGAGTAGCCCTAAAACACCCAAACTTAACCCTGCCCTTAGCATCAACAACCCTACACCTATAACCAATTCCTCAACAATTCTTTCATAACCTTATGCCTCTCATAGCTTTGGGAATTTGGTCAAAGCTCCTGAATGTGTTAGGTACACACCTAGTGAATGGATTTGAGTTAGCTCACAGCTCAGGACAGAGAGCAGGGTTGGGACCTAGAGTCATCAAAGTTGTTCTGACAAGTAACAACTTACAAGCAGGAAGGAGTAGGCCTCCCTTCCTCACAAATGCCTTCACCCCTTCTCCAGGTAACATAAGCACAGATGAAAGCACGGTAGAGATGAGGATGCAGACCTAAGTTGGGTCTCAGTCTGCCAAAGCATACATTGAGTTGTAGAGCAAGATTCTACATGCATAATTCAAAGTGTGCGAACTCTCCCCAGCTTCTCCTGACACTCAGTACATTTTCTCCTCAAAGTGCCTACAGGCAGAGGCAGGCAACCAGCAACAAAGGATAGGCATCCAGGAGCCCTGTCACAGACAAGGGGGACCTGGTATGTCTGACAAGGAAAAGAAAAAGGCTAGGTTATGCCTTCTGCTTCCCTCAAAAAATCCTTATCAGAATGTGGACATGACTCCAGTCTACAGAAACTGACTGGCTTCTAATGCATAAAATGGAGAGCTTCGTGTTGAGATGTTGCCCTAGCCTGTGAAGAGCCCTGAACATAGTATCACCAGAATTCAACAAAGCAAATTGAAATACCTTGGAATGCCTGACAAAATGTCTGTAAGGTGTATGTAATGAAAACAAACGTGTCACACATCCTCTCACCCCCTAACCACCATACCTTATGCAGGACATAGCTGAAAGCTCAGTAAAGACTTGGTGACATGGATACAGGCCTGGGATGAGCCTAATGTGGTCAAATTTGTTCTGACAGGTATCAACTTACCAAGCAGGAAGGGAGAGACTTCACCTCGTTCTCCAGGCCCAAGTGTAGACATGAAAGTATAGATGAAAACTTGATGCAGACTCCGAGAAATGCCAGCGGCAAGAGCAAGTTCTGATGGGATCCGATCCGTCCAGACCATCCCACATTAGTCTATACACCATGAACCTATATTCGTGATTCCAAGCTTCCAGGATCTCCCCATTTTATCCTGACACTCTGCGTGTTTTCTTCTCAAAATGCCTATAGTCAGAGAAAGACAACATGCATCAAAGTCTGAAAATCATGGAAAACAGCTCCGGACGCCTGGCTCAGGGCCTAAACACCGAAGTCACCTCAGGAAGTGCTCAAATGACACACCGGGAGAGGCAGGCCGCACTCATCACCCTTCCACAGACACCCGCACCCAGGCCTGGGCCTAGACAGCTCCGGACGCCTGGCTCAGGGCCTAAACGCACCAAAGTCACCTCAGGAAGTGCACAAATGACACACCGGGAGAGGCAGGCCGCACTGCTCCACACCCTTCCACAGACACCCGCACCCAGGCCTGGGCCTAGACAGCTCCGGACGCCTGGCTCAGGGCCTAAACGCACCGAAGTCACCTCAGGAAGTGCACAAATGACACACGGGGAGAGGCAGGCCGCACTGCTCCACCCTGTGCCCCACCAGCACCACCCCAGGCCCCGTCCGCACCTGGCCGGAGGCCGCTCGTCCTCCGCAGCCGCCTCACGGTCCGCTCAGCTCCGCTCGTCCTCCGCAGTCACCTCAGGGTCCGGTCAGCTCCGCTCGTCCTCCGCAGCCGCCTCACGGTCCGGTCCGCTCAGCTCCGCTCGTCCTCCGCAGCCGCCTCACGGTCCGCTCAGGCCCCGCGTCCCGCCTTCTCCACAGACAAGCTGACCGCGCAGAGCCTGGGTTCTTCCAGGCGCTTCCCCCGGAGAAGCCGCTGGCGCCTGACAGGACCGGGTCGGAAGCCCAGCCCGCCACAAGACCACAGCGCGCCCGCCCAGCTCCGCAGGCCCGCACGCCACCGCACGCGCTGGGAGGAAGGAGCTGCCCGCGGGTCTGCCGCCTCAGAAAGAACCGGGCCAGACTAGTCCAGCCCTCCGGCCCGCCCCCGCCCCGCTCACTTCCTCTCTCCTGCCCCGCCCCTCACGCGCTCTGCCCCACAAGCCCCGCCCATATCCTGCTCACTCCCAATCTAGTTCTGCCCTTCCCATGCTCTGTCCCCCGAAGTCCCGCCCCTGGACCACTCACTTCCTCTCTCTAGTCGCGCCCCTCCCCCCCTCCCGCACAAGCTCCGCCCTGCTCCCCACAGGCCCCGCCCTGCTCCTGCAAAGCGCCGCTGGCTCCGCCCCGCTCCCCACAGGCCCCGCCCTGCTCCTGCAAAGCGCCGCTGGCTCCGTCCAGCTCCCCACAGCCCCGGCCCTAGCCCAGCAGAGCCCCGCAGGCCCCGCCCTGCTCCTGCAAAGCGCCGCTGGCTCCGTCCAGCTCCCCACAGCCCCGGCCCTAGCCCAGCAGAGCCCCGCAGGCCCCGCCCTGCTCCTGCAAAGCGCCACTGGCTCCGGCCCCCCCCCCCCACAGGCCCAGCCCTGCTCCCGGCCCCCCCTGCTCCTGCAAAGCGCCGCTGGCTCCGCCCCCTCCCCACAGGCCCCGCCCTGCTCCCGGCCCCCCCTGCTCCTGCAAAGCGCCGCTGGCTCCGCCCCCTCCCCACAGGCCCCGCCCTGTTCCCGCCCCCCTGCTCCTGCAAAGCGCCGCTGGCTCCACCCCCTCCCCACAGGCCCCGCCCTGCTCCCGGCCCCCCCTGCTCCTGCAAAGCGCCGCTGGCTCCACCCCCTCCCCACAGGCCCAGCCCTGCTCCCGGCCCCCCCTGCACCTGCAAAGCGCCGCTGGCTCCACTCCACTCCCCACAGGCCCCTCCCTGTCCCTGCAAAGCGCCCCTGGCTCCACTCCACTCCCCACAGGCCCCGCCTGGTCCGGCAAAGCACAGCAGGCCCTGCCCTGCTCCCGGCCCCGCCCTGGTCCTGCACAGCCGGAAGACCCCGCCCCGCAGGCCCCGCCCTGGTCCCCGCAGAGGCCCCGCCCACCCTGCGCCGAGAGGCGACCCAGCAGCAGGCAGCCAACCAATGGTGGCGGGCCAGCGCTGCAGGGTGCTCTGGTGGTGGTCATGGGAGTCCGCAGCCGCGGGGTCCGCGGCCAATCTCGAAGGAGGAGTGGCAGAGGGGGAGGAGGCGGGGTTAAAGCCAGCGCCCGTGGGCGGGGCCAGCAGGGTGGGCTGCGGGGCGGGGCCGGGATTTCCCGCCAAGGTGGTGGTGCTTGTGAGGCTTGGAGGCGCAGGGTGTGGTGGGCGGGGCCGGGATTTCCCGCCAAGCCCCTCTCGGTGGCCCCTCTGGGTGGCCGCTGTGCTTGTGAGGCTTGGAGGCGCAGGGTGTGGCACGCAGGCAGGGCCTGGATTTCCTGTGGGGTGGGGCCGGGGAGGGGAGGGGCTGAGGGGCGGGGCCGCGGGGCGGGGCTTGTGGGGAGGGGCGGGGCTAGGAGTTCCCGGGCGCGGTGGTCCGGGCAGTGCAGCGGCAGTGGCGGGAAGTCAGAGGCGCCAGGGCCCACGGGCGGAGCGCTGGACAGGCCGGCACCGCCTGCTTTCGAGACCCTACAGGAAAAAAGAAAAGCACAAATAAGTCCCGAACCCGCGTGATCATACCCCGTACTGGAACTCAGCACACCCGTGCGGGGTGGAGGGGGGGAGGAGTCCGCGTCTGTGCAGGGGTGAGGGGAGGGGTACTGGGGTCAGGAGGAGGGCTCAGGTGGAGGAGGGATCAGGTGGAGGGAGGTCAGATGGAGGAGGGATCAGGTGGAGGAGGGTCAGGTGGAGGAGGGATCAGGTGGAGGGAGGTCAGGTGGAGGAGGGATCAGGTGGAGGCGGGATCAGGTGGAGGGAGGTCAGGTGGAGGAGGGTCAGGTGGAGGCGGGATCAGGTGGAGGAGGGATCAGGTGGAGGGAGGTCAGGTGGAGGAGGGATCAGGTGGAGGAGGGTCAGGTGGAGGAGGGTCAGGTGGAGGGAGGTCAGGTGGAGGGAGGTCAGGTGGAGGGAGGTCAGGTGGAGGAGGGATCAGGTGGAGGGAGGTCAGGTGGAGGAGGGATCAGGTGAAGGGAGGTCAGGTGGAGGAGGGTCAGGTGAAGGGAGGTCAGGTGGAGGAGGGTCAGGTGAAGGGAGGTCAGGTGGAGGGAGGTCAGGTGGAGGAGGGATCAGGTGGAGGAGGGTCAGGTGGAGGAGGGATCAGGTGGAGGGAGGTCAGGTGGAGGAGGGATCAGGTGGAGGGAGGTCAGGTGGAGGAGGGTCAGCTGAAGGGAGGTCAGGTGGAGGGAGGTCAGGTGGAGGAGGGCTCAGGTGGAGGAGTCAGATGGAGGAGGAGTCAGATGGAGGAGGAGTCAGATGGAGGGTTCAGGTGGAGGGGGTCAGGTGGAGGGAGGTTAGGTGGAGGAGAGATCAGGTGGAGGGGTCAGGAGGAGGGGTCAGGAGATAGGGGTCAGGTGGACAGGGGATGGTAGAAGAGGGCAGGATCCCCTCCTCTGAGCCCAGGGGCATTTAGGGACAGGGATGAGTGGCCGTGGGGTGGTCAGAACTTGAAGACAAGGGACTGGGCAGGGGCTGAGATCAAAGGCGGCAGCAGAGATGTCTCCTAGACCTAGGGGACAGGGTCTCCTGGGGCTCAGGTCTCCTAGACCTGAGGGTCAGGGTCTCCTGGGGTCAGGGTCTCCTAGAGGACAGGGTCTCCTGGGGGACAGTCTCCTAGGCCTGGGGTCAAGGTCTCCTGGAGGTCAGGGTCTTTCTGGGGTTTCATTAATGTTCCTGGGTCATCTTCAGCGGCCTGAGGTCTGGAGTCAGTGTCTGCCCAAAGAGCAGCAGAGGCTGAGAGTGGGCACAGCAGGTGGCTGGCATGTGGCATGTGCTGGGGACCCAACCCTGTGCCTCAGGCTGCCCAGGATTCCTCCCAGGTGACAGCTGCTGGGTATGTGGGGGGGAGGTGCTAAGTGTCCCCATGGAGGGTCTGACTGCTGAGTATCCCCACAGTGAGCCTGAGTGCTGAGTGTCCCTGTGGTGGCTGAGTGCTGAGCGTCCCCACAGTGGGCCTGAGTGCTGAGTGTCCCTGTGGTGGCTGAGTGTCCCCACAGTGAGCCTGAGTGCTGAGTGTCCCTGTGGTGGCTGAGTGTCCCCACAGTGGGCCTGAGTGCTGAGTGTCCCTGTGGTGGCTGAGTGTCCCCACAGTGGGCCTGAGTGCTGAGTGTCCCTGTGGTGGCTGAGTGCTGAGCGTCCCCACAGTGAGCCTGCATGCTGAGTGTCCCTGTGGTGGCTGAGTGTCCCCACAGTGAGCCTGCATGCTGAGTGTCCCTGTGGTGGCTGAGTGCTGAGCGTCCCCACAGTGAGCCTGCATGCTGAGTGTCCCTGTGGTGGCTGAGTGTCCCCACGGCAGGCCTGAGTGCTGAGTGTCCCTGTGGTGGCTGAGTGCTGAGTGTCCCCACAGTGGGCCTGCATGCTGAGTGTCCCTGTGGTGGCTGAGTGTCCCCACGGCAGGCCTGAGTGCTGAGTGTCCCCACAGTGAGCCTGCATGCTGAGTGTCCCTGTGGTGGCTGAGTGTCCCCACGGCAGGCCTGAGTGCTGAGGCACCCTTACTACACCCTGTTGCGACCGTCTACTCGACCAGCGAGGAAGAACGACCACCACACCAGGAGTCTTCTCAGATCACACTTTATTGGAGAGCCTTCTTACTTGTAGGAGAGCTTGAGCGCGAGAGAGCGTGCACCCAAAACATGGCCGCTTATATAGGGAATAGGAACACGTGTCGTCCTATCATTGGTCGTCTGCCTTTCACCGTCACCAAGTGCCACGGGATTGGCTGGGGACTCTACGTGGCTCGCGCATGCGCAAAGCCCAGGACCCACTGTCCCGCCAAGCACTGCCTAATATGGAGTTGTTTACCTCAACGCTGGAAGGGAGTGGGCGGAGTCTAATTGCGTTCGCCCGGCTCCCCACAGTTCCCCCTTTTTGTTTTTTGGCGACAGGTAAGAGTAGAGGTTGGGCCTCTGTCTAAAACATTAATGAGAGGACCTTGCACTGGTCTTCGCCTGAGGGGCGCCTTCCCCAGTGATGACCAGGCCCGTCCGATGCCTTTTTTGCAGAGGTGGGATCTTGGGCATCAACCCACATGCAACCCAACATGCTCTTCTTGAGGCGATGGTCCTCCTCAAGTGCAGTGCACTTGCCTCGCACCCTGTCCCAAATTGCAAGTTGCATACCTGTCCCGGTGCAATGGGATCCCCTGATCCCTCGGGGTGCTAAGGCTATGCAAAATGGTAAGGCTTAACTGCCTCTCAGGGCCGACAGCCAGATCTGGGGTGAGGATCCACTCTCCAAAGCGGCTAATGCTTGCGAGATAACAACCTTGTCCCTTCTGGTTTGGGCTCGAAGGCGACAGACCAACCATAGGCAGACCAAGCATCCTCCCAGGCAGCAGGCTAAAAACATTCCGACTCCCACCCACTCTTTAAACCAGGAGACTGCAGAGGAGATCCAATACTGGAGTCCCTCCACCAATCCAGGGTCCACTCGCATTGAATTCACGGTCACAATGGCAATCCGCAGCTGATCCAGCATTTCATCAAACTCACCAGTCCAGTTACCTAGAAGATAACTCGACAACTGTTTAGATAAGTTTGCAGCTCGGGTAAGGTTATCATACTGAATGCTTGTCACACATAACCCCTCATACTTCCACTGACAGCCAAGCTGAGCAATTTGCCAAAGGGTGTCCACTTGTTCCTGGACGAGATCAATCCTTTGGTTGACCACCATTAACCCTCCTCGCAACTGAGAATTAATGCCCCTCTGAACTGGACCCATAATTTGCATTTGTCCATTGATTGCACGCAAGTCATGTAGCAATCTCCACTTTCCGGATTTCCTTTTTATTACAAAAATAGGAGTATTCCAAGGAGAAACAGAAGGCTTAAGGTGCCCCAGTTCTACCTGTTCTTGTACTAGAGTTTGAGCAGCAGCAAGCTTTTCCGAGGGCAGTGGCCACTGAGGCACCCATACTGGATCCCCCGTCTTCCAAACTATGGGAATGCCCGCCCCAGTGGCCGCTATGAAAAACCCAGTCCCTGTTTGTCTAACTTTTGTTCGTGAGTCTATGAAACTTGAATCTTTCTACTATCTTACTATATCAATCAAGAAATTCAAAACACTTAGGATCCAATTAAAACTAATCAAAATTTGTGTTTGAGTTATAGGAAACTTACATTCAAAATCAACCTGAATCCAAGCATTTTTTCCTCAAGTTCCTGAGCAGGAACTTCGAAAATAAAGTCATTAGAAAGCTCACAGCAGAAGAGTCAATTTAAGAAAGGGAATTATAAGCTATTACTGGCCTACTGAATTTAAAGAACTTCTAGCTTTTATTTCTAATTAGGTATGAAAGAAAATAGGCCTGGAGTTTGGTTATGTTTTGTCCAAATACAATGCTAATTTAATAGATCCTTTCAATATCTAATGCTAGTTACAAGGTATGACAATGATGAGCAGTAAAATATAACTCTTTCAAATATGATTCTCAGCGGCCCCTATGAAAAACCCAGCCCATGTCTATCAAGTTTTCGGTGGGCATCAATAGGCTCTTTACAGCCTTGCAAGTTTTTTCCTAGTCCTTGCCCTGGGCAGTAGCCCATTTGTAACATCATTTCCTTTGAGGTAGGGCTCCCGGACACTATGAACCAAGGAGATACAATGTTGCATTCCTCAAGGAACCTCCTTAAAGTATCCTTTTTTAACTTTAGTCCTTTTGAGCGAAGCAGCTCTTCCAGGGCCAGAAAAATTGGATGTGACGTGGCGGCGCCCATCTTAGTTGTTTTTTTTTTGTTGTTGTTACTTTCACTTTAGGCCTGTATTTTATTTCTTCCCGGGTTTCCGTTCTCTTTTATCTACCGAGAGGAGCAAAAAATCCCTCCCGCTTTTATTGCGGATCCCCTCTTACCTGGGAACTTACCCCCGCTCTTGTCGCGGATTCCCCCTTTTCCTGGGAATTTACCGGTGCACCACACTCTCCGTGTGTTGAGTTCTGGCTCCTGTTCAGCCTCTCGCGTGGGTCCCGGGTTTCGGCACCACTTGTTGCGACCGTCTACTCGACCAGCGAGGAAGAACGACCACCACACCAGGAGTCTTCTCAGATCACACTTTATTGGAGAGCCTTCTTACTTGTAGGAGAGCTTGAGCGCGAGAGAGCGTGCACCCAAAACATGGCCGCTTATATAGGGAATAGGAACACGTGTCGTCCTATCATTGGTCGTCTGCCTTTCACCGTCACCAAGTGCCACGGGATTGGCTGGGGACTCTACGTGGCTCGCGCATGCGCAAAGCCCAGGACCCACTGTCCCGCCAAGCACTGCCTAATATGGAGTTGTTTACCTCAACGCTGGAAGGGAGTGGGCGGAGTCTAATTGCGTTCGCCCGGCTCCCCACAACACCCAAACACCAACGTCTTTTGTAATGCATACCCTAACATGTACCCTTAATATATACCACAACACATCCCTAAACCATAACACATACCCTAACTGTAACACAAACCCTGCCACATACTATAAATTTTACCTTACCCTAATACATACCATAACATACAGTCTAAACACTAACATGTATCATAGCAGTAACTGTTATGTGAACTTTGAACCATACAGTTACTCTTACATATACCCTAGCATGTACCCCAAACACTCTAATGTATACCCTAACCGAAGATAAAAATTAAAAGATACGCTAACATTTACCCTAGACATAACATGTACCCTAACCCTATCATATACTGTAGACCTTACATATACCCTAACAAGTACCCTAAACTTATGCCAACACACATCCTAACATGTTGCCTAACCGAATGTGTCTCCTAACAAGTACTCTATCATGTACTATAAGTCAAATATGTACCAGTATATTTACCCTAACATGTGCCAAACATACCATGTATCCTAGTATGTACCCAAAATACTTATTCATATCCTAACAAGTACTCTAGCACATACTCAAAACCATACAGGAACCCTTACATGCACAATAACATGTACCCCAGAGTAAACTAATATACACCCTAATATGTGTCCTAGCTTTAACATGTATCTTAAAAATAACAGATTTCCCAATAGTATTTTCACTCTAACACACCAAACATGCTTTAGACACTAACACATATGGTAAAAAGAACCCTGACATATACTTTATAACTCATACAGGTAACCCTTACATGTACCCTGAATGTACCCTAACATACTCTTAATCCTGACCTTAACATATACCCTAACATGTACCCTAGCCACTAACACATGCTCTAACAAGCATCCTAACCCATACTCTAATAAATACATGTGCCCATACATGTACTCTAACATGTACCTCCAACATACCCTAACATGTTCCTTAACCCTAAGATATACCCTAATATACACCCTAATATGCCCTAACAAATATTTTAATCTAAACAGGTACCCCAATGGGTACCGCCAATGTACCATAGCACATATCCTAACATGTGCCCTAACCCTAACAGTAACCATAACCCTACCCCAATTGAGTACCCTAACACTAACACATTCTGTAACATACCCTAATGTGTGCTCTAACCCTAACCCAGACCATAACACCAACAAATCCCTTATCAATTATCCTAACTCTAACATATACCCTAACATGTACCCCAACACATATCCTAACACATACCCCAATACATAACATATATTAACAAAATGTACTGTAAACCATAGTTACCCTTACATGTACCCTAACTCATACCTTAACACAAAAACTAACCCAAACCTTAATACCCTTACACATGCCCTAAGGCAAACACCAACATGTATACTAACGTGTACCTTAACCACTAATACATACGATAACAAGTACTCTTACACATACAGATACCCTCACATGCACCCTAATATGTACCCAAATGAACCTTAACACTAACTGAAACTCCAACCTTAAGTAATACCCTAATACATGCCCTAACTGTAACGCATACCCTAGCCATGTACCCTAATCCTAACACATCATCTAAACCCATATCCTAATTAATTCCCTAGAACATACTCAAAACCATGCAGGTACCCTTACAAGCACTCTAACCCCAAATGTAATCTAACATATTCCCTAACACATGTGTTAACTTTAACAAAACCATAAACCTTATACCCTGAAACATGTCCTAAACCTAACACATACCCCATCACATATCGTAACATGAACCATTAACATTAGCACATATCTTGATATGTAGCCTAACTATGAACACATACTCTAAATGATACATGTGCCTAACATGTTCTCCAAATGTATGGCATAACAGTAGCCTATAACTTGCCATGATCCTAACATGTATCCTGACATGTTCTCTAACATATATACATATCCTATCTCTAGCCCATACTAACTCCCTAATTTGTAAACCTAACCAAAACCCATACCTTGACATGTACCATAACTAACACATATCTTACCATGTACCTTAAAATGTGCTCTAACCTCAAAATATTATTTCAACATTAACATGTATCCTAACAAGCACCCTAACAGTACTCAAAACCACCCTTACATGCACCCTAACATGTACCCCAAATGCACCCTAACAAATACTCTAACATGCCTTAGCCCTAACAGGTACCTTAACCCTGTCATTTCCTACGCTAACATTTACTTTAAATCATAGCAATACCATTACATGCCCTGTAACATGTACCCCAAGCCTACCCCAATGCATGCCCTAACATGTGTGCCAAAACCTAACACCCTAATATGCACCTTAAACCCAAACACTATCTTAACATGTTCCCTAACATGTACTCCACCATACATCCTAACTCTGACCCATACTCACATCCTAGCATGTGCCCTAACCCAACTCATACCCTAATATGTACCCCAAGCTACTCATCAATCTTATGTCTCACTCTAAACCATCTACTAACCCCAATCCATACATAACTACACAACTAACACTTTCTGCAATCCTAACCCTAACAAGTTCACTAATCCTCACCTGTTCCATAATCAACTTTGAAGACTACTCCATATCCATACCATATCCATAACCCCAACCCATCCCACAGAGTTCTTCCTCACACATTCCCTAACCCTAAACCTTTCCTGGACCCTTACTCTAACATTTCCTCAAGTGCATCCCCAACATCACCCTTTGTCTAACATATTCCCTACACCCTTTCCTGACCTTAAGCCTGACCTATTCCATAATCCAATGCTAGCCCTAACCTCACCAGATCGATAACTTTAACCCATAATCCTAACACTGACAATGACCCTGACTCTGACCCTAACCCACAACCCTAACCCATACCATAGCACATGCTCCAACATGTACCCTATCAGTTATCCTAACACATACCTTTACTCTAAAACCCTAAACTGTAACACATACCCTAATAAGTACCATAACAAATATAGTAAACAGTGTCACATTCTATCAAGTACCCTAACAAGTACTGTAAACCATACAGGTACATTTACATACACCCTATGATCTACCTCGAATTCACTTTAACACATACCCTAACACTTGCCCTTAACCCAAACTATAACCCTAATATACACTATAGCATATACCTTAACCCTAAAAATACCCAAACTCTAACACAAACCCTGACATATACCATAAACTTCATCCTAACTCAAACACATGCCATAACATATACTCTAAACACTAAAATGTGTGGTAACAACTACTCTTACATGCACTCTAATACATGCCCAAACATACCCTAATACATAACCTTAACCCTAAGCCAAACCCTAACAAATACTCTAACATATACCCTACTGATTAACACAGACCCTAACCATTATCATGTACTCTAAAGCTTACATATACCCTAACAAGTACCCTAAAGTTATCCCAACATACTTCCTAACATGTTGCCTAACCCAAACCATAACTGTAACCTTAACACATACCCAAACATGTACTCTAACACTAAACATTTACGTGTATCCTAACAAGTACTCTAACATGTACTTCAAGTCATACATGTACCCTAGCATGTGCACAAAACATACCCTGTTTGCTCACATGTACTCTAAACACTAACTCATACCCTAACAAGGACCCTAACACTTATTGAAAACCATGCAAATACCCTTAAATACACTCAAACTTGTACCCAAAAGTAACCCAATGTACACCCTAATATGTGCCCTGACTTTAACGTGTCTTTTAATCCTAACAGATTTCCCAATAGTACTCTAACACATTAAACATACTCTAGACACACATACTCTAACAAATACCCTAACACATACTCTATAAAGCATACAGGTAACCTTACATGTACCCTGAATGTACCTAACATACTCTAACTCTGACCTTTACATATACCCCAAATACCTTGACACGTACTCTAAAAAATAAATGTACCCTAACACGTGACTCAAACATATCCTAACATGTGCCTTAACCCTAACATGTACCCTAACATGCACCTTAACATCCCCTAACAAGTACTATAAACCACACAAGTATCCTTACATGCACCCTAACATGTACCCTCAATGTTCCCTAACATATAGCCTAACATGTGCTATAGTCTTAACATGAACCTTCACCCTAACGAATCCCCTGTGAAGTATGCTAACTCTAATACATACCATAATATGTGCCCTAACACACACTCCAACATGTACCGTAACCCTAACAAATCCCCTATCAAGTAGCCTAACTCTAACACATACCCTAACATGGACTCAAACACATACCCTAATATGTGCCATTACTTTAACATGTATGTTAAACCTAACAGATTCCCAATATACTGTAATACACTAAACATGCTCTGGACACGAACCCATATGGTAACAAGTACCAATTCACATATTCTATAAACTGTACGTGTACTCTGAATGTACCCTAACAAACTGTAACTTAACATGTACCCTAAACGTAGCACATCCCCTAATGAATACTCTAAATTCTAATACATTGTCTAAACCATACAGGTAACCTTATGTGTACTCCAAATGTGTAACCTGACACAGGCCCTAGTCCTGACACATACATGTACCCAAAAATATTCCCTAACATATACCTCATCACACACCCTAACTCTGGCCCCTACTCACACCCTAACATGTACCCTGACTGACATCCATACGCCAGCATGTACCCTAACTCTAACACCCTATGTACCTCAACCCTAAAATTTGTGGTAAACATTAACATGTACCCTAACAAGTACCCTAACGTGTACTCTAAGTGAGCCTTACATGCACCCTAACATGTACCCAAAATGCTCCTGTGCTCTGCTCTTCCACAAGCCCTGCCCTGGGCTGCACACTTCCCTGCTCTAGGCAGAAGGTGCTCCAGGCAGGTGCACCGTCCATGGAGGACACTGTGCTCAGTGAGGGCTGCTTCCCACCAGAGGGCGCTCTAGGTATGCACACTGTCCTCACCACCAGGGGGTGCAGTGACCACTGCTTCCCACCAGAGGGCACTCTAGCTGTGTGCACCGTCCTCCTCAGGACCCCGGGGCCTCCCACAATCTCCAGCCCTGGCCTGCTCACTTCTCCTTTGCCACACCCCTCCTGTGCTCTGCCTCCCCACAAGCCCTGCCTCTGGACTCGTTCTTGCCCCACCCCTATCACTCTCTGCCCCTCCACAAGCCCCACCTCTGGACCGTTCACTTCCATGCTCTGCTCCTCCCACAAACTAGAGGGTGCAGTGAGCACAGATTCCCACCAGAGGGCGCTCTAGGCTCGCATACTGTCCTCCTCCTCTCAAGACCTGGAGTACATTAAGGGCTGATTCCCACCAGAGGGCACACTAGACAGGTGAGCTCCTTGCTGCTCTCCTCGGGACCCAGGGTGCAGTGAGAGCTGATTCCCCCAGAAGGTGTCTAGGCAGGCTCATCGTTATCTTCTCCTGAAGACAGGGTGAGGGGGGTGGGGGTGCAGTGAGGCTGCTTCCCACCAGAGGGCGCTCTGGGTGTGTGCACCGTCCTTCTCAGGACCAGAGGGTGCAGTGAACACTGATTCCCACCAGAGGGCGCTCTGGGTGTGTGCACCGTCCTTCTCAGGACCAGAGGGTGCAGTGAACACTGATTCCCACCAGAGGGCGCTCTGGGTGTGTGCACCGTCCTTCTCAGGACCAGAGGGTGCAGTGAGGCTGCTTCCCACCAGAGGGCGCTCTGGGTGTGTGCACCGTCCTTCTCAGGTCCAGAGGGTGCAGTGAACACTGATTCCCACCAGAGGGCGCTCTGGGTGTGTGCACTGTCCCTCTCAGGACCAGAGAGTGCAGTGAACACTGATTCCCACCAGAGGGCGCTCTGGGTGTGTGCACTGTCCTCCTCTTCTCAGGTCCAGGGGGTGCAGTGACCACTGATTCTCACCACATGGTGCTCTAGGTGTGCACATCATCCTCCTAGGACCCCAGGGCCTCCCACTAGCCCCTCCCCTGGACCCCTCACTTCTGCTCCCTTGCCACACCCCTCCTGTGCTCTGCTCTTCCACAAGCCCCGCCCTTGGACCGCTCACTTCCAAGCTCTTGCCCCTCCCTTCTCATGCTCTGTCCCTCCACAAGCCCCCATTGATCTGCTCTTTTGCACGCTTGCCCCATCCCTCTCAAGCTTTGACCCTCCACAAGCTCTGCCTCACTTCCAGGCTCTTGCCCCTCCCCTCTAGTGCTCTGCCAGTCCACAAGCCCCGCCCCTAGGCTGCTCACTTCTGGGCTCTTGCCCACCTTTCTCAAGCTCTGCTCCGCCCACAAAACCTGAGGGTGCAGTGAGCACTGATTCTGGCCAGAGGGCGCTCTAGGTGTGGAGCCTTCCTGGTGTGGGGCCTGCCTGGTATGGGGCCTGGTGTGCGGCCTGGCGTGGGGCATGGTGTGGGACCTGCCTGGTGTGGGGCCTGCCGGTGGTGGGGCCTGCCTGCTGTGGGGCCTGCCTGGCGTGGGGCCTGCCTGGCGTGGGGCCTGCTTGGTGTGGGGCATGCTTGGTGTGGAGACTGTCTGGCGTGGGGCCTGCATGGCGTGGGGCCTGCCTGGCGTGGGGCCTGCTCGGTGTAAGGCCTGCCTGGTGTGGGGCATGCTTGGTGTGGAGACTGTCTGGTGTGGGGCCTGGCGTGGGGCCTGCTACAGGGCCTGTCTGGTGTGGGGCCTGCCTGGTGTGGGGCCTGGAGTAGGGCCTGGCGTGGGGTCTGGTGTGGGGCCTGCTTGATGTTGGGCCTGGCATGGGGCCTGCCTGGTGTGGGACCTGGCATGGGGTCTGGTGTGGGGCCGGCCTAGAGTGGGACCTGCCTGGTATGGGGCCTGGTGTGGGGCCTGCCTGGTGTGGGGCCTGGTATGGGGCTCCCTGGTGTGGGGCCTGCCTGGTGTGGGGCCAGGCATGGGACCAGCCTGGTGAGGGGCCTACCAAGTGTGGGGCAGACCCGGCACTCACCACTCCAAGCTTCTGAACTCGTCCCATTCTCTCACTGCAGCACCTGAGGTCAAGGGCAGTCTCAGGAGAAGAAAGAATCAGCGTCCTGCAGGCCCTCCGCTGCTGAGCGGGATCTGGAGTATGGCTGAGAAGAAAAAGAAAAAGCCATCTCAACCACACTGTCTGCTCCCACCTTCTGCTACCAGACCCAGCTCCTAAGGAGACAGATCTCAGGCCAGGCCCGAGGCAGTGATGGTTTACTCCTAATAACCCTGCCAGTGAGAGAGTCCTCCAGGCACAGAGAAAGATCACAAAGGAGTTTTACTAATGGGTCTGCAACTACTGCGTCCTGAGCTCTGTCAGAACTAGGAGCAGCTGCAACCTACAAGGCTTTTGTTTCCTCCTTCCCACAGGTGTCAGCTCTCTGCAGGCCCCTCAGCTCTCCAGGCTCTCTGCCTCTCCGCCAGCCCCTCAGCGGAGCCCCGCCGGCCTGAGGAGACCCCGCGCCGGCCTGAGGAGACCCTACGCCGGCCTGAGGAGACCCTCGCCGGCCTGAGGAGACCCTGCGCCGGCCTGAGGAGTCCCTGCGCCGGCCTGAGGAGACCCTGCGCCGGCCTGAGACCCCCGCGCCGGCCTGAGGAGACCCTGCGCCGGCCTGAGGAGACCCTCGCCGGCCTGAGACCCCCGCGCCGGCCTGAGGAGACCCTCGCCGGCCTGAGGGGACCCCGCGCCGGCCTGAGACCCCGCGCCGGCCTGAGGAGACCCCGCGGCAGCCTGAGGAGACCCTCGCCGGTCCCTCCGCAGGTCCCTCAGCCCAGCTTCTCCCGCCTCAGGAACTCCTCTGCCAGGCCCCTCCGATAGCCGGATCCCATACCACACTTCTCTCCTGCTCGGTTCCACAAAACCCGCCAAGCGCCGCTCACTTCCTCTCCCTAACCCCGCCCCTCTCCTGCTCTGCTCCACAGACCCCGCCCTGCGCCGCTCACTTCCTCTCCCTAACCCCGCCCCTCTCCTGCTCTGCTCCACAGACCCCGCCCTGTGCCGCTCACTTCCTCTCCCTAACCCCACCCCTCTCCTGCTCTGCTCCACAGACCCCGCCCTGCGCCGCTCACTTCCTCTCCCTAACCCCACCCCTCTCCCTAACCCCGCCCCTCTCCCTAACCCCGCCCCTCTCCCTAACCCCGCCCCTCTCCCTAACCCCGCCCCTCTCCTGTTGGGCTCCGCAAACCCCGCCCTGCACCGCTCACTTCCTCTCTAACCCCGCCCCTCTCCTGTTGGGCTCCGCAAACCCCGCCCTGCACCGCTCACTTCCTCTCTAACCCCGCCCCTCTGCTGCTCGGCTCCGCAAACCCCGCCCTGCGCTGCTGACTTCCGCTCCCTAACCCCGCCCCTCTCCCTAACCCCGCCCCTCTCCTGCTCTGCTCCACAGACCCCGCCCTGCACCGCTCACTTCCTCTCCCTAACCCCGCCCCTCTACTGCTGGGCTCCACAGACCCCGCCCTGCGCCACTCACTTCCTCTCCCTAACCCCGCCCCTCTCCTGCTCTGCTCTTCCCACAAACCGAGAGAGTGCAGTGACCACTGATTCCCACCAGATGGTGCCTAGGTGTGCGCACCATGCTCCCTTTCTCAGCACCAGAGGGTGCAGTGACCACTGATTCCCACCAGATGGTGCTCTAGGTGTGCGCACCATGCTCCTCTCCTCAGGACTAGAGGGTGCAGTGACCACTGATTCCCACCAGATGGTGCCTAGGTGTGCGCACCATGCTCCCTTTCTCAGCACCAGAGGGTGCAGTGACCACTGATTCCCACCAGATGGTGCTCTAGGTGTGTTCACCATGCTCCCTTTCTCAGCACCAGAGGGTGCAGTGACCACTGATTCCCACCAGATGATGCTCTAGATGTGTGCACCATGCTCACTTTCTCAGGACCAGAGGGTGCAGTGACCACTGATTCCCGCCAGATGGTGCTCTAGGTGTGCGCACCATGCTCCCTTTCTCAGGACTAGAGGGTGCAGTGACCACTGATTCACACAGGATGGTGCTCTAGGTGTGCGCACCATGCTCACTTTCTCAGGACTAGAGGGTGCAGTGACCACTGATTCCCGCCAGATGGTGCTCTAGGTGTGTGCACCGTCCTCCGGACCCGGTGTCCTCCCACAAGCCCCGCCCCTGGGCCCTCACTTCCGCTCGTGCTCCACTCTTCCGGTACTCTGACCCCACCGGCCCCGCCCTTCTTGAGCATCAGCACAGGAGGGCAGCTGCACCCTTTGACCTCTCACCTTCTGGCCCTGGCCCCGCCCACAGGCCCACAGGGCCCCGAGGCTGTGCCCCCGGCGCGGCCTGTTAGCGGCTCTGCCCCGCCCCGCCCGGAGCCAGGCTGCGGCCCGCGGGAAGCCGGCTCCGGGCTGCCGGCGCTGCCGCGGGGGTCCGGGCGGGGCCGGGGTCCGGGCGGGGCCGGGGGTCCTCAGGCCGAGCGGGGCCGGCGCGGAGGCCCGGCGGGACACAGCTGCCCCCACACGCACCCGGGGCGCGCAGGGGCCGAGCGCGGGGAGCGAGGGATGTGGCCGATGCGGCCATCTCCCCATAACGCCTCGATGGAACGGAATGTGAATGGGATGGTTTCCCTGACTGTGGATGGTTGGTGCACAAAGGCCCGTCCCTGTGCGTGAAATCAGCCGGTTCCTAGGACTCAGATCACACACCTGGATGCCCGTGTGTACACACACAGATCACACACCTAGATGCCCGTGTGCACACAGATCACACACCTAGATGCCCCTGTGTGCACACAGATCACACACCTAGATGCCCGTGTGCACACACACAGATCACACACCTAGATGCCCATGTGTACACACACAGATCACACACCTAGATGCCCGTGTGCACACACACAGATCACACACCTAGATGCCCATGTGCACACACACAGATCACACACCTAGATACCCGTGTGTACACACACAGATCACACACCTAGATGCCCATGTGCACACACAGATCACACACCTAGATGCCCTGTGCACACACACAGATCACACACCTAGATACCCGTGTGTACACACACAGATCACACACCTAGATGCCCGTGTGTACACACACAGATCACACACCTAGATGCCCGTGTGTACACACACAGATCACGCACCTGGATGCCCGTGTGCACACACACCTCAGCACAGGCGATGCCAAACACCGAAGGAGACGCGCTGGTTACACACTCACAATAGGAAGATACAGAAACACACACACGCCCCTAGGGGTTGTTCACCCTCCTAATCACATGGAGATGGACAGAGAAAACAAAATAGGATCTACTTCACCGAAGTAGTGTGGATATGTTTGTTAATTTTATGTAATAGTAATAAGGCAAGGAAACAAAACGGAAGCTCCCGGCAGGGTCATATATTAGTGTAAAATGTTTTGGCAATCAATCTAGTGGTTCTTCAACTGGTTGAAGACACATAAATTCAACTCTAAGCCTATATACTGAAGAGAAATAAAAACATATGTCCATGAAAATACTTGTACACACATTTATAGAAACCTCCTTCATAATATCCAGTCTACAGGTATTTGCTTCACATGGACTCTATATGGTGGAAAGCTGAGGAGACACTGCAGTGACCTTCACAGAACAGTTTTCATGCTGCTTCATAAACATGGTGCCCCTAATTCTTCTGTGTTTGGGTATTTTCAAATACTTCCGCCCCGTGAGCAAACTTCAGAAGCCAGCCAATTACTCCAACTAAACTGTGAGGCTAAAGGGGGTGTGTAACCAACACATAGCAATATGGCAGAAGTAAGTCCACTAACCTCAGGCACAAAGACACAGGTCACTCCTTGCATACGCAATACTTTCTCTAATTACCTCAGAACAAAGCCCTACACATGTGCTGTCCAAAGTGTCCTTGTCTCTGGTTGTTATCTCTAGGTGTCTGCAACTGAACTCTGTACTTACCTAGAGCCAAGCAGGCTAACCAACCACACTGCCTTTACTTATGCCAGAATGGGGCCATCTTTTACCTTTTATCTTCACAAATGCCTGTGGCACAGCTATTCAACTTTCCCTGCACATCTTAGGACATACTTAACTACTCTATACAATACTATTCTGTACTCTTTAGTAGTACTTAACATTTTTCTGTACTATTATATATTGTTTAGTACTATTATTCCATTCTAAAATATACACAAATGCCCAAGTTCATACATTTATAGTGATAGTCCTTTATACCTGTATTATCATTAATTATTTAACTAGTAATGAATTTACCACTTACCCTTTCTTATCTCCCTTTTGTACAGCAGGTAAATTAGCAACTTGTGCAAATATGAGCATTCCAAAAATGATACACACTTCTGAGTCCTAAATTTTTTTAATATTTTCCCAACTACTAAAACATTATAGACACAATGGTCTGTGGTATTATATAGATAGGTAGATATACACACATATATATTTATGTATATGCATATATTTATGTATATACATATGTTAAACATATGTATATGTTTAACATTTTTGCATCTGGGTGCATGAATAATATGTCCTGTCATGTTCCTTGGAATATTCTTTTCTAAGTTTGGTATTAACATCTTATTGAACTCATAAAATTGGGGGGAGTCTCTGTTCATCACATTTTGTTTCTAACTTAAATGTGAAAGCTGCAATATAGGAGGAGTCTTAGGTACCATTCCCTGGAACTAGATACTTAGAAAAAGCAATAATTGTCATGAAGTTCTTGAGGTTATGTCCTCAGAGAAACCTGTGTGCATGTATGTAGGAAGGTAGGAAGTCAGAAAAGAGAGACAGCCACTCCAGAGTGTGATCTCTGGGGGAAAAAGAAAAGAAAAAGTGTTCTCTCTGCAAGGGCCCTCAGCTTAATCCCACGTGTGACTTCGTGTAGATCCTCAGATTCACGAGGGTCTCAGGCCATACAGCTGAGTCCACCACATCACTCCACTTGGCAAGACCTAGGTTTTGACATTTTCAGAATCTTGAGCAGACAGCATGGCATCTCATGCAGGGAGTCCGGGGGCATCCCTGACTGAGCTCCAGCTCTGTGGACTCTGTAATTAGCTGGCATGGCTGGCAGACAGTCCACTCACTGGGCTTTGCAGTCCCTTGTGGTCAGGCAGAGCAGTGGGGCCAGGCCCTCACACTGTGCGTAGCCACCGCAGGCAGCTGCAGCCTGGCCTCCAGTCAGAGAGGACAAAGGCTGTCCAGCAGCTCTGCAGGTTGCTGTCTGTCTCTCGTGGTTGGTAAGTAATTCCTCCTACTTAGAATCAGCTCAAAAGTCCTGGCCTACATTGGTCCCAATGAGAATTCAATTTTCAGACACTTTGCTATTCTATTTTGAACTGATTCATGCGGTTCCACTCAATGTCATACTGGTCCCCGCTACACCTCTGTTTGAGGGTATAATAAGCTTTCATAGCTGGAAACTTAGAACTTACACTGAATTCCTAATGTCTCCTGCAAGTAGAAGGTAGGAGGATATAGCAATCACAAGTAGCTTTCATTATTGGAAGTTATGGGAGGATTTCAATGGCTATTGTTACTCAGCCTCCAAGAAATGGGCACCTGAGCTGCAGTGGGGCTGGAAATACGCCAGCGACTGTGCTTCTGCCATCCTGGGGCCACCTGCCCCTCGGTGTCTCGTGGCTGAGGGGTCTCAGGATCATGGTTGGGGTTCTGACCATCTGGGGGACGCCCAGTCCAGTCCCACCTGCACAGGCACCATTACCCTTCAGTCTCAGGAAAGGCAAGCTGTGGAGGTCACCTTTGCACGCAGCAGATTTTATGCAATTTTGTTACTATTCTAATATGGAATAGAGGGTACATTCTTGAAACAGAATAGATCAGGGGAAATGAGACACAGGAAATAGCAAGT
The DNA here is from genome assembly GCF_024711535.1 of Dipodomys merriami. Lineage (NCBI taxonomy): Eukaryota > Metazoa > Chordata > Mammalia > Rodentia > Heteromyidae > Dipodomys > Dipodomys merriami. The sequence continues at coordinate 758,704 of NW_027206082.1, read as the reverse complement.
GGAAATTCAGAGATAAACATTGTATTAATGAATACGCTGGTTTAAATACAGACATATTTTCTTAGGCCTTGTGTTGCCACAATATGCTGAAACCTGTAAAAAAAAAAAAAAAAAAAAAAAAAAAAAAAAGCTTTTATAATGCATTGCACTCAGAGCCCTGAGATCCCTCAGCTGTTCATAGCTGGTGTCCTACCATTTGCGGCATGTCTCTGATTTGGCACTTTTGCTGGTTATTGGAGATGGAATCTTGCAGACTTTTCTATCTGGGCTAGCTTGGAACCAAGGTCTTCTGATCTCAGAGACTGAGCAGCTAGGATTATAGGCATGAGCCACTGGCAATGGGCTTGGAACAGGTGTATTTTCTGAGAGAGGAAAAAGTATGTTTGAACTCAGGGCCTTTTGTATGCCAGGCTGTTGCTCTGCTACTTGAGCAACATCACAGCCATGAAAATGTTTTTCTATTTCAAAACTTTATTATACCCATGAGGGTATAATAAAGATGGGGAAAATAAAGATGGAAGGAAAGGGTGACAGCAGCCAGAGGTCCTACCCTCAACACCGAACTGTGGAACTGCAACCCTTTGCACAGTGCCCTAATGATAACAATAAAAACTTCACTATAACCTTGTATAAACACGAACATTTTAAAAATATTTCCCAGAGTCAGGTTTTTTGTTTTTTGGCTGACTTACGGTTCTCTGAAAGAACCTGGAAGGTCTTTGAAAGAAATAACTGTAAAAGCCGGGCACTGGTGGCTCACGCCTGTAATCCTAGCTACTCAGGAGGCTGAGATCTGAGGATCGCGGTTCAAAGCCAGCCCGGGCAGGAGAGACCGTGAAACTCCTATCTCCAATAAACCACCAGAAAATCAGAAGTGGCGCTGTAGCTCAAGTGGCAGAGCATTCGCCTTGAGCTGAAGAGCTGAGGGACAGCGCCCAGGCCCAGAGTTCAAGCCCCCACAGCCGACCAAAAAAAAAAAAAGAAAAAGAAAGAAATAACTGTAAGGTAAAGTTGCCTACAATAAATTCTAGCTGAATAGTTAAATCACCCCATAGGTTTTCATACAAGTTCCTATGTGTGTGTGCGTACACGCACGCATGCAACTGATTTCTAAGTCTATCTTTGCATTTTTACTTTTAATGTTATTGTCAAGGTGATGCACATAGGGTTACAGTTACATAAGTAACACGGTGAGTACGTTTCTTGTCAAACTTGTTCCCCTCCCTCGGTTTTCTCCTTTCCCTCCCCCAGCCTGGCCCACAAGTTGTACAGACCACCTCCAGCACACTGTCTTCTATCACTGCTGCATAGGTTCCCCTATCCTTTTTTGTTCCCCTTTCCTTCCCTAATTAGATAAATGTATATACAATACCCAGGGTCCCAAAATCAAATCAGTGACCACAGGGGATATTCCATAGGGGGACAAAAACACAAATCATGTGGTACATCAAAAACAACAACAACAACAAAGAAAAACGTCTTCGTGGAGTCTGTGTCCCTTGGCATCATCCTAGATGGTCATATGCACTCTAAGTCTCTTGAGAGTACGACAAACTGAAATCAATTCTCTTTTCTTCTTTTGTGCTTTCATCCAATACTTCACTTGTTTAAATTTATTTCAACTCCTACATAAAACATTAAAGTTGTAACTATCAATTGGTAACATGGTGTTTTCATCCAATGCATAGTTAAGTCATATTAAGCATATCTATCTGCTCAAGCATTTATCATTTCTTTACTGTGAAAACTGTCAGAATCCTTTCTTCTACCTCTTTGATCTGCACAGTATATAAGTGCTGTCTGTGGTCACCATACAGCACAACAGCAAAACAGAATTCTTCCTCCTAACCAAAACTTAGTACCCAAGAATCAACCTTTCTCCATCCCTCCTCTTAAAAAAAATCTAAGAGCAATTCTCTCCCTTCCCCAAGTAATTTGTGTGTTGTGGAGATTTAAACAAGGTTATCTTTGAAATGACCTTTATCCTGGGAAAAACACTCATCTCAGAATAAAAGCCATGGAAATGTCGGGCACCAGTAGCTCAGGCCTGTCATCCTAACTACTCAGGAGGCTGAGATCTGAGGATCAAGGTTCAAAGCCAGCCTGGGCAGGAAAAGCTGTGAAACTCTTATCTCCAATAAACCACTCAAAAACGTGGAAGTGATGCTGTGGCTCAAAATGGTAGAGCACTCGTCTTGAGCTGAAGAGCTGAGGGACAGCGCCCAGGCCCAGAGTTCAAGACCTATGACCAAACAAACAAACAAACAAAAGCTATGCAAATGAAAATGAGCGTGTGTCTGGGCCCAACAGTGTTTGAGAATGAAACCATGGATCTTGAGGACAGCATCGATGTAATCGGCCTTTTGTTGAAAGTTGCTCAAACGCCTGTGTCGTAATGCCCACATTCAATGGCAGAGCCAGCCTGGCCATCTCTGGGCCAAGTGCTACCAGAGCGCAAAGCTGAAGGGAGCAGGGTCCAGAGGGGCCGGCGCCCAGCCACAAACACCGAGGATGGCACCGCGGCGCCACTCGGTCCGTGACACCCGATCAGCCACCAGCATGTGGAAGGGAGCCCTGGCTCAGGCAGTAGCCAGCCTGGAGTGAAAAGGCTGAGGACGGCAGCCGGGCCCGGCTCATCCCAGAGCCTCCCGCCCACATCGGTGCCACAGGTGGTTCTTAATGATGGTCACACAGCAGGATTTGCTTCGGATCTCTTGTCACCAATCTCTGCAAAAGACCATACTTCATGGTTCTTTGTATGTCCTGCTGCAGCCTCAGGCTGAGTGAAGAAATGCTAGCGGCCGACATCTCAAGTTGTTTGATACTGACCCTTGACAGGCTGTACTGCAAATTCACGTTCAGAAAGACGGGCGATTGCATCATCAGTTACCACACTCAGTTAATCTTGAACTGTTAAGTCAGTGTTGCTACAGTGCCCACATTACTTGAGAAAGTTAACCACCTACCTTTGTCCTATTGCTTAGCATTTAGTATATATGAGGTGACATTAAATTATTATCACAGAGAACCTGGGAAGAGAGTATCATGGGACACAAAACTCTGTACTTCGGACTGTTTTGTGTTTTCCTTGCTTACTATGTTTATATACCCATACCAGAAGGCATTGAAGAACCTTGGAAAGTACAACTTTTGGATGCTTCAATGAAAATGATATCACTAACGGTAATATTTCCCTAAAACATAAGAGTGCCTTGCTATAAGTATTCATTGACTTTCTTTCAGTTAGTGTTTTGAAAGAGGAAAGACTTTTCTTTTAGAATAAATCTACCAAATAATATTATGATTAATTTTACCAGCCATGAATATGCTTATTTGAATATATACAAACCAAGGAAGAACATAACTCTTTTTCAGACTTTGTGTCTGTGTCTAAAGAGAATGACCACATATTGTGAATAAAGAAAATGGTATTGCCCCAAAAGGGAAATTTGTTGAAATGTTATGCATGTAATGTATTTTCATGCATTCTCTTAAAACTTAAATGAGTTTGTCAATTTTGTTTTTGCATTCTGATGTATATTTACTACTTTTAACTTTTTAAGTAGTTCTCAAGCTTTATTTACTCAAAAACTATTCTCATTCTTTGAGTTACTGCAGACCAGAGGACTTTCTGCATGTCAGAAACATTTAACAGTTATATTTATTGGTAATTAATTCCCTTACAGAGGATGGTGTTCATTTCATTATAAATCACTACCAGTGATACAACTGTATAAAAATAAAATTAACTTTCAACTATAGGAATGACTTTTCCAGGTTTTTGGATGACTTTAATACATTTCTTTCTTTTTTTTTTTTTTTTTTTTGGTCGGTCATGGGGCTTGAACTCTGGGCCTGGGCGTGTCCCTCAGCAATTCAGCTCAAGGCAAGTCTTCTGAGTGGTTCATTGTAGATAAGAGTCTCACGGACTTTCCTGCCTGAGCTGGCTTTGAACCGTGATCCTCAGATCTCGGCCTCCTGAGTAGCTAGGATGACAGGTGTGAGCCACCAGCGCCCGGCTAATATGTTTCTTTATGGTTACCAGCTTCTCCTGTCTGCTTCCACAGTTCATGTGCTGTGCGCCATCCGGGGTAGCCCTCCTGAGAACCCTATGTGCTCACTAGGGAAATAGAATTTTGGTAAAGGTGAAGGCAGTGACGGCATTCTGATGCTCTCTGAACAGGTCTCAGAAATTCTCCTGGTGCTTCAAATCCTATGTTGTTGATTTCCCCCATCAGCAAGTACTCAGCTGCCTCTTGGTATTCTTACTTTCATTATTTTTTCTCTTTTGTACCAGTACTGGGGTTTGAACTCAGGACCTCACACAGTTACTTGGCTTTTTGCCTGGCAGGTGCTCCACCAGTTGAGCCACACTTCCACTTCTGACCTTTTGCTGGCTAAATAGAAGAATCTCCCAGATACATCTGCTCAGACTGACTTTGAACCATGAACCTCAGACCTCAGCCTCCAGAGCAGGGTCACAGGTGTGAGCCACTAATGCCAGGGACAAAACTGCATTTTCTAATGAGAAACTCTCAGTCTTTGGGGCTGGAAGCATCTCCACAAATCTGGAACACTTCCAAGTATTTCACATGGCTTTCCTTGCTAGTCTCTCCTCCCTCCCTCCCCCTCTCCTTCTCTCTCCCCTCCACTCCAGTGAACACTGGGAACTGGGACTGGGCACAGTGGCTCAGGCCCGGCATCCCAGCTATTCAGGAGTCTGAGATCTGAGGATTGTGGTTCAAAGCCAGCCAGAGCAGGAAAGTCCCTGAGACTCTTCTCCAACCAATCACCAGAAAACCAGAAGTGGCGCTGTGACTCCAAGTGGTAGAGCGCTAGCCTTGAGCTGAGCTCAGGACAGTGCTCAGGCCCAGAGTTCAAGGCCCACAACTGACCTCCCTCCAAAGAGAACCTCCCTTCGAGTATGATGGGAAATGAACACAAAAGACAGAGGAAATGGGAGTGGGGAAGTCTTCTTTCCCATAAGCATTCCGATGCACAGGAAATGCCTCAGCTATGTCTAGACCCACAAGTAGAAAGTCTCTCTCAGAATAGTTGCTTAAATCTCCCTTCTATAATACTTAGGCTCACTCTGAGCCCAGATCAAAACCAGAAGACAAAAGAAATAAGTGTGTAATTCACCCTCTTGTTGGAATCTTTATTCAAGCTTTGGATTTCTTCCTAAACACACTTCTGTTCACTTCTCAGAGTAGTATCTCTTTTGTATTGTGTACATAATTTGTAGTTGTGGTTAATGACTTTGAGTTCATTTCTTCTTGGCTAGGACTAAGCTACTCGAACCTATATTTTAACAATTCCATTGCAAATAAGATTTAATAATAAACATATCCATCCTCATATTCTTCAAGATTTTGAGAAACATTAATTAGAATATTATAACTCATAATAATATTTGTATGAAAAAATAAATTCATCTCTCTTAAAGACATTCAAGAATATTGAGGCTAAGCATAAATAATTTAAAAATTGTACACTGAAGAATGTGATTGCACTGAGAATTCATCTCTATTCTACTTGCTTTTGACTTTTGACGAGATCTAATTTCCAAGAAGAGTAAACTAAGCCTACTTCTCGTTTCTTACCTGATGACTTGTTCCCTTGGCCAGCTGGCCTATCAAAGAGTTCAGCTAAGGATGAGGTGGCGAGGTGATCCTGAAGTGAACGAGACATGACCATCACACACAGAGGTGTTCCTGCGAATTTAGCTCACAAAGACAACAGATACCTACACCTGACTTTTAGATTATGTCTCAGACGCCTCCTAGTTCCAAATTCCAAACATACATTTATTTTGTGACTTGGATGTGGTGATCCCCTTGAGTATATGTTTTATGCTTGTGCATGCATTTCTGTGTGTGTTTTAAGTTGAAACTTAGTATCTTTAAGTAGCAGAACAGTTGCTTTGGGATTATACAAGGTCAACAGCACACACCAGTTCCCACATACTGTTCCTTTCAGCTATCACTTTTTAAGTTCAAAGTCCAGTTTATTCCAAGAACTTTTGGGGGGTTTTCTTCTGGGGGGGGATTGGTCATGGGGTTTGAACTCTGGGCCTGGGCGCTGTCCCTCAGCTCTTCAGTTCACTTGAGCCACAGCACCATTTCCAGTTTTCTGGTGGTTAATTGGAGATTAGTCTCATGGACTTTCCTACCTAGGCTGGCTTTGAACCGTAATCCTTGGAGCTCAGCCTACTGAGCAGCTAGGATTACAAGCATGAGCCACTGGTGCCCAGATTTCTGTGAGACTCTTAGCTCCAATTAATCACCAAAAACCTAGAAGTGGAGTTGTGGCTCAAGTGGTGGAATACTAGCCTTGAGCACAAAAGCTCAGGGACAGTGCCCGGACTCTGAGCACAAGCCCCAGGAGCAGCACAAAAAATATTCTATTAAATTGAATGACCAGTAAATTAAAATAAAATGAAAGTGTTAGAAAGATGAATACAACGAAAATACATATTTATCACATAAATATATTTTTTCTGACAAAACTTTACAATTACGAAGCAATTAGACTCACCTCAGATACAGTATCGGGAAATTGATAACTTTAAATGAGGTTACTCTTATTCGGGACACCGCACACTTGCAGTATCTGTGAGTCAGTAAGAGTACACGTTAGGGTATTCAAAAGACCACACTGTCATATACTAGTCTTCCCTTTATTTTTGATAACTTATTATTGAGATTGATTACATAAATTTCACAGTCTTGTAGGGCAGTGATGTTTAACGTCACTAGTCTTCCCTTTAAATTGTGACGTTTTGTGCATTTGGTGTTAATGAAAATCTTCAGTGTTTTAAATTTTGCTTTGTGTTTCCAGGCAATGTTACTTGAAAACACGGGTATCATAACATACGAAGAGTTCTACCTGACAATATCAAGCGTGGTCCTGACAAGGCCGGAGTCCGACGGGAACCTGACAGTGTTGGACACGGACTTCCGTGGCGTCCCCATGCGCCTGTACGTGCCCACAGGGGCCGCGGAATGCCGGAGGCCTGCGGTCGTTTTCCTTCATCGGGGTGCGTTTGTCCTGGGAAGCTGCAGTAAGTGCACTTTGTGGATATGCATGCATCGAGTCAAATGCATGACCTACATATGTAATACATATCACTGAGAGGACATTTGCTGACACAGTATCTATTTGTGAGTAGTCTCTGCATCTCAGTTGATGGTATCAATCACAACTTACCCAAATGTCCTCATAGTTAAAATAATAGATGAGATTTTATTAAACAAATGTATTGATAACATCGTCTTGGAAGTACAAAAAGCTAACATGAAGCTTATGTTTAAAAATAACAAAGAACCCGACTTCAAGTCCCCTCAAATTAAAATAAACCATATGGGGTTTTGTGGGTTTCTGCGGTGCTGGGACTCGAACTCAGAGCCTGGGTGCTGTCCCTGAGCTGCTAATACTCTACCACTTGAGCCACAGCGCCACTTCTGGCTTCTTCAGGGTAGTTTATTGGAGATGAGTCTCACAGATCCCCTGCCTGGGCTGGCTTCAAACCACAACCCTCAGCCTCCTGAGTAGCTGGGATTATAGGTGTGAACCATTGGCAGCACATAAACTAAAACTGGGACGATTCAGAGATGATTCACATGGCCCCCGCACAGGGGTGACGTGCAAATTCATGAAGAGCTCCAGATTTTTAAAAAAAACCTGAATGTATTTTTATACATTGCATGCATGAGGCCCTGGGTTCAATTCCTCAGCACCACACAAGCAGAGAAAGCTGGAAGTGGCGCTGTGGCTCAAGTGGTAGAGCGCTAGCCTTGAGCTGAAGAGCTGAGGGACAGCGCCCAGGCCCAGAGTTCAACAACAACAACAACCACAAGAATGTGAATGTTCATGCAGATTTCTGACATCTCAGAGAGAGGATAGCTTACTTTGTTCAGTGACACTAAGAAGTATATTTGGTAATAGAGAAATTAACATCATTTCCTTGAAAAGACAATACTAACAGTGTTGGGAAAAATAAAATAGGGTCCAACCTCTGAATGTACAAAAACTGACAGTGCTGTCTGCAATACCACCTTCAACCCGAGTCTCAGTTTCTGGCTTATTGTATCAGACAATGTTATGAGACACCATGGAAATGAACACTTCTGTTGTAGTCAAGGTTCTACAGATACTCAGAGATCTGGGATCCAAATGACACGCCAGTTGCTCCCTGAGCTCTGCAGATGTCCTTAGCGCTGGCAGCGGGCCCTTGAGCTGCGGACTCTTCCAGAAGAGCCTCTGGCAGGGCTGGCTGCCACAGGCCTTCCCAGGGCCGACACATGGCCAGGCCATCCCGGCCTCCCGCCCCGGGACGCAGCGCAAGGGTGGCCAAGGAGGACTCTGGTTCCCATTTGACTTAGAACTAGGAAAATTTGTCACTCGGACAGGATGTTCCTCCAAGTGGAGAGAGAGGGACCCAGCAGGGATGCCAGTGACACGTCACAAGCTCAGGTGATTTTCCAGTGCTCTTTACTTGCGGGGTCCTTCTTTATGTTTGTCTCATTGCAGAGCTGGAAGCCTACAACTTCCTGAACAGAATGGTGGCAAACAGACTGGACGCTGTGGTGGTGGGAGTCGAGTAAGCTAGCGATTGCTCCTCGAGCGGGGCAGAGCTTGATTTCCCAAGCCTGGGGGAGGGCGGGGCTGGGGGCTGGGGGCTGGGGGCAGGCAGCGCCCAGGCCCCTCCGAGACCCCTGCGTGAAGCACGGCGTGGGCCACACCGCAGACGGCAGGCCTGGCCTGGCCCCTGGGCAGCACACGCGGGAAGAGCGTGCCCCTGTTGCACACTTATACTGTGTCGAGACGGGAATCTACACAAGGAGCCTTCTATTGCTTGGAGTAATGTTAAGTAACCTGTGTTGGATCTGATGATTAGAGCATTTCAAGTCCTTCTCAAACAACAGCTTAGTGTCTCCTAACATTTACCCAAGTTTCAAAGAACATTTCACAGTCAATTAAATGCTTGTTACTTTGTAGCCTATTCAGGTGTAGTCTGTAGAATGCTTGATCCTGAGGAAAAGTTTTCCTCCTGTCTTGCAAATTCCATACTCCAGAACATACTTCAGAGACTTTAGGCTGTTTCCTACCACTAAGTGAAAAATTTCTTTGCTAAGACAGAGTCCAAGGGGGTCAAATGGACAATAAGGAGAAATCAGTGCTGTCACAAAAGGAAAAGACATTTCATATAACAATAGGTGATTTTCTTTTCTTCTGCAGTTTAATTATATAATGTCACCTAATCATTTTAATAAACTTTTTGAATTATTAAATATGTTGGACAGGCTTAAAAAGTCTATCACTTACTTAGGATTTTTTTTTATCGGTCATGGGCCTTGACACTGTCCCTCAGCTCTTCAGCTCAGGGTGAGCGCTCGACCACTTGAGCCACAGAACCACTTCTGGTTTTCTGGTGATCAATTGGATATAAGAGTCTCACAGACTTTCCTGCCTGGGCTGGCTTTGAACCATGAACCTCAGATCTCAGCCTCCTGAGTAGCTAGGATTATAGGAATAAGCCACCAGTGCCAGGCTTGTTTTTTACTTGAAAGAATATTTCAAGCAATGGTTGTATTTTTGGCATTTTAGATTATACTATATTTTAGATACTTTAACAAGATTGCAGTTGATATAATTCACTATTTCTTATGAGTATTAAGATCACTACTATAAAAAATTTTAAACTGAAGAGGTGTGCTCCTATCACAGAAAATATACACACAGATTCACTAGAAGATTCTGTAGTAACATGTACAAATTCACAATGGTTAAACAAAATGTCTTGCATCACGATGCTTATATATTTATAGGTCAATTCTTGTTTTAAATCAAATTTTCACACAGTGTTTCTGATATGAAATGGGACATATAACCTTATAAAGACCTAACTACAAATCATCTGCTGTCAGATTTTCTGCTTTTAAATTTTCTAGTGCATTTCCATCAACAGTTCTGGAAGTTTATGAATCACCAACACTGAGACTGTAATAAACACAGTAGTGAGTCTGCTCTGCTCTTCCCTAAGAATTTATTTTTATGGAGATGAAGAGAAAACATTTCCTCACTCATCTCTCCTAAAATAAACCCTTGTCCTCATTTCCATAGAATACCTGAAATCCTTTATACCAGGAAGTATTTTGATTTTTTTTTTTTACTGCTTTAAAAAAAAAAAAAAAAACAGAAAGTACTAGTAAGCACAGGCTTAGCTGGTGAACGTCAAGACTCCAGGATGGGCCAATTCCGATCAATGTGTCTGTTGGTTAAATTAACATGTATTTAATTATAAATGCTTTGTTGGTTTTTTTGTTCCTCTAAAGCTACAGACTAGCTCCGCAGTATCATTTCCCAGTTCCTCTTGAAGACTGTATTTCCACAGTCAAGTTTTTTCTGCAGGATGAAATCCTTAGGCAGTATGGCGTGGATTCCGCCTGCATCTGCATCTCTGGAGACAGCTCAGGCAGTGCGCTCGCAGCCCAAGTGGTTCAAGCGGTAGGTGCTCAGCCGTCTGTGTGACCCATGCATGTGCATGCACTCTGTTTTATTTCAGTCTCTATTTTTATGTTAAGTATCTTACTTTAACATGAAATGGAAAGCAAGCAGGTCCTGTCTGTGTCACTTCACATATAAAAGTGGCTTTGGTGTTATAAAGTTGAATAAAACTCTTATGTACTATAATAATTCTAAGAAAAAAATACAAAGACAAACATTAAGGAAAATAAATTAGCAAATACTATAGAGAACAAACTGAGGCCCTGAGACAAAGACTTTGTTAGGAAACTTCCAAAGAAGCCGCACAATTTTTAATTTATTAACAAAGATTGATAGGAGATTTGTTACATAACTGTTTCATGAGTTAGAGTGAAGAGAAATCCTGGCCACTGCCTCCATACTCAGCCTTCCTGCCCCAGGACAGGACCGCTCAGGCCGCAGGACGCGGGGATGACAAATGGGCTTTTCAAATTTGCTTGGACCCTAAAATGTTGATGTTTGCTTTACTTCCATGAGTAGCAAATAATCATCATTATGATGGTGGTGGTGGTGGTGTCCTGCCAGGAGACCAGCACACACAGGGAGGCACTAGTGTCAGACGCACACCCTGCACACACACAGGCAGGTACTAGTGTCACAGACGCACACCTTGCACACACAGACACTAGTGTCACAGACGCACACCCTGTACACACACAGGCAGGTGCTAGTGTCACAGACGCACACCCTGTACACACACAGGCAGGTGCTAGTGTCACAGACGCATACCCTGTACACACAGGCAGGCGCTAGTGTCACAGATGCACACCCTGCACACACACACAGGCAGACGCTAGTGTCACAGACACACACCCTGCACACACACAGGCAGACACTAGTGTCACAGACGCACACCCTACACACACAAAAGCAGACACTAGTGTCACAGATGCACACCCTGTACACACAGGCAGGTGCTAGTGTCACAGATGCACACCCTGCACACACACAGGCAGGTGCTAGTGTCACAGACGCATACCCTGTACACACACAGGCAGGTGCTAGTGTCACAGACGCATACCCTGTACACACAGGCAAGCGCTAACCCTAACCCTAACCCTAACCCTAACCCCTAAACCTAAACCCTAACCCCCAACCCCCAACCCCCAACCCCGACCCTGACCCTAACCCTAACTCCTAACCCTAAACCCTAACCCTAAACCCTAACCCTAAAAACCCTAACCCTAACCCTAGAAACCCTAACCCTAACCCTAACCCTAACCCTAGAAACCCTAACCCTAACCCTAAAAACCCTAACCCTAACCCTAAAAACCCTAACCCCGACCCCAACCCCGACCCTAAACCCTGACCCTGACCCTAACCCTAACACCCTAACATGTACAGCGACAAGTACCTTAACATGTTCTCTAAACCTTACAAGCATTCTAATATGTCCCTTAACATACTCCAATGCATATCCTAACACATGCCCTAACTTTAACTCAAATCCCAAACCTAACATATTCTATACACATACTCTAACATGTACTCTAAATCCTAACATGTTAGGTAAAAAGTATGCAAACACATACTCCAAACCATATGGGTACCCTTACATGCATCTTAACCTAAATCCCAACCCCACCCACACCCTGATACTTACCAGACTTACCTGCATCTTTGGAGGTAGATAGCCATGTTTTCCAAACCTGCTTAAGCTGGGTCCAATTTCCACAGAGATACACAGCACACAATACCCACCCATATCCTCACATGTGCATGCATGGCAGGTGTGTGAACAGAGTGAAAGCAAAGCTGACTGCTCATTCCAGTCTCCAGTCTCCCCCAAGGGCCCACACCATCGAGCAGGATAGGGCAAGAACTCTGAGCAAACCAACCCCACAACTGCTGAGGCCATGGGAGTGGCCTAACATACACTCTAAACCATACAGGTTTGGAATCCTGAACACTGACATGTGCCTCAAACATGCCTTAACTCTAACCCAAATCATAACCCTAAGAGATACCCTAACATGTATGCTAACCCTTACACGTACCTTAATCCTAACATGTACTAGAACCCTGAACACATACTTGAACATATACTGTAAACCACACAAGTATCCCTACATATACCCTAACATGTACCCCAAATGCACTCTAACATGTGCCCTAACACATACCTTAACCCTAACACATAATCTAACCCTAACTTGAACCCTAATCACTAACACATACAGGAACAATTACCCTAACTCTCAACCTTACAGCCACCCTTACATATACCCAAACATCTACTTCTTTTGTGTATTAACACATACCCTAACCTGTACCCTTAATATATATCCTAACACATACCTTAACCCTAACACACAGCCTAAGACTAACACCCACATAAACTTTATTCTTACCATAATATACACCATGATATATACTCTAAACACTAACATGTATTGTAACGATTACTCTTACATGGACCCTGCCATGTACCACAAGCATACACTAATGTATGCCCCAACCATAACATAAACCTTAGCAGATACCCTAACATATACTCTAACCATAGCACACATTCTAATCACTATCACATACTCTAAATCTTACACCCATAACAAGTACCCTACACTTATACTAACACAATCCTAACATGTTGCCTAACCCAAACCGTAAATGTAACCCTAACATGTACCCTAAATCTAACACATGCCCTAACAAGTACTCTAACATGTTCTTCAAGTCACACATGTATTATATGTACAATAACATGTGTACCACAAATGCCCTAAAATGATTCCTAACGTACTCAAAACACTAACTCATATCCTAACAAGTACCCGAGCACATACTGTAAACCATACAAGTACCCTTACAAACACTGTAACATGTAACCCAAAGTAATATAAATCCTAATATGTGTCTTAACTTTAACACATATCTTAACCCTATCTGATTCTCCAATAGTATTTTCACTCTAACACACTAAACATGCTCCAGACGCTAACACACATGGTAACAAGTACCTTAACACATGCTCTATAACCCACACAGGTAACCCTTACATGTACCCTGAATGTACACTAACATACTCTAACCAAAACAAAAACCCTGACCTTAACAGATACAATAACATGTACCCTAACCACCTACATACTGTCAAAAGTACCCTAATACATACTCTAAAATGTACACGTGCCCATACATATACCCTTACATGTACCTCACATATGCACTAACCCCAATCTGTACCTTAATCCTAACATGTACTTTAGCATGCACCCTAATATACCCTAACACTACTCTAATCCACACAGATATCCTTATATACACCTAACATGTACTCTACCACATAGCCTAATATGTGCCCAAACCCTAACATGTACCTTAACAATTCCCCTATGAAGTATGCTTACCCATACCATAACTTGTGCCCTAACACATACCTAACAGATGCCCTAACCCCAATACATACTATTAACACTAACAAATTCCCTATCAAGTACCCTAACCGTTACACATACCCTAACATAATGCCCTAACACATACCATCACCCAAACAAAACCTGTTTAAGTTGGGCCAAAGTTTCCGGAGAAACATAGCATGCAATCCCCAACCATATCCTCACATGGAAGGTGCGTCAACAGAGTGAAAGCACAGATGACCATTCATTCGAATCCCCTGTCTCACCCAAAGTTAGGCCTAGCAGGACCCACGCCTTCAAGCACAACAGGGCAAGGACTGAGTAAAACCCCACACTGCTGAAGACCACTGGACTGACTGGACACACACTGTAAATCTACAGGTCTGGAATCATGAACACCAACAAGTACTTCAAACATGCCTAACTCTAACCCAAATCATAACTCTAAGAGATACCCTAACACGTGTGCTAATCTAACACATACCTTAACAGTAACATATGCCCTAACATGTACTCAAACCCTAACAACTACCTGAACATGTACTGTAAACCACACAAGTATCCTTACATGCACACTAACATGTACCCCTAAATGTACTCCAACACATACTCTAATATGTACTCTAACAGACAGCTTAAACCTAAAACATACCCTAATGTGTATTTTAACACAGAACCCTAACATCTATCCTAGCAAACACCCTAATCACTAAGACATACAGTAACAATTACCCAACCACATGCTCTAAACCATACAGGTACCCTTACATGCACCTTAATATGTACCACCGATGTACCTTAATACATACCCTAACACACACCCTCATCTAAAGCCTAACATACATACCCTACCACAAACCTTACCTTACCACATACTCTAACATGTAACCTAACAAGTAACATAACCCTAATACATACCCTAAACATGTACTCTAAACATTAACAATTATCCCAACTGGTACCCCAACATGAACTCTAACTCTGCAAGGATCCTTACATGTTTCCTAACTTGTGCCCTAATAGAAGTCACTAACATGTACTCTTATCATACATATACCTTAATATACCCTAACAGGTGTGCTAACCTTAACCAAAACAATAACTCTAACCCACACCCTACCATGTGCCTTAACTCTACCATACAGTCTAACCAGTACCCAAACACATACTCAAAGTATTAACAGCCTAACAAGAACACTAACAGGTACTCTTAAACATGCATGTGCCCTAATATGAACCCTAGCAAGTACTCTAAACATTAATGCAGCCTAGCAAGTACCCTAACAAGTACTCTAAACCATGCAGGTACTCTTACATGTACCCCAAATAAACCCTCATACCCTAATACATGCCTACCCTAATGCATATCCTAACATGTTCTAAACACTACCATATACCATAGCAAGTACCCTCATATATACTCTAAACAGGCACATTACCCTAACATATACCCTAAGCCAAAGTCTAACCATATACCCAAACCATAACGTGTGTCCTAAGATTTACCCTAACACTACCATGTGCTCCAAACTTTACATGCACCCTAACAAGTACCCAGACATATACATTAACATATACTCTAACCCTAAGGCAAACTCTAACAAATATCCTGACATATCCTAACCACAACACTTATCTTGACCACTACCACGTACTGTACCTCACATGCGCCCTAACAAGTACCTCATATTTACAGAACCATAACAAACACACGGCTTAATCCTAAACTGTACCCTCATACGTGCCCTAACCCTAACATGTACCTTAACCCTAACACATAGCCTCACTGTTCACATATATCCTAACACGTACCTTAACCACCAACATGTATATTGACAAGTACCTGAACAAATACTCTAAATCTAACATGCACTCTAACATGTCCTCTAATGTACCCCAATGCATATCCAAACACGTGCCCTAACCTTAACTCAAATCCTAACATATTCTCTAACACATACCCTAACCCTAACACGTATCCTAACACATATCCTAACATGTACTCTAAATCCTAACATATAAGGTAAAAAGTATGCTAACACATCCTCTAAACTGTACAGGTACTCTTACATGTACACTAACACATACCATAACACATTCATGTCCTAACCCTAACATATACTCTAACCATTAACATGGATGATAACAAGTACTCTAACATAGTCAGTACCCTAACATGAACCCTAAATATACCCATAACATCAAAAACCCTACAATTGAAATCTAACCTCAATCATACCAACCTTAAAAACAGTAGCCCTAACAAACCTAAACATTAACATCACCCCTGACCACTGACAATCCTATTCCGTTACCCTATTTCTCACAACCCAAGTGCTTAACCCTATTCCTCCTCTAGCTCTGGGGGATGGGTTAGGGCTGCTGAATGTATTAGGTATATCATTATTGCATGCATTTGAGTTGGCAAATGGCTTTGGGTTAGGCCTAAGATTGGTGAAAGGCTTAGTGTATATGTTAAGGGTACAGGTACCCTAAGCAAAACTTGAACCTACCATTAACATAAACAAACAACCCTATACGTGAACCCAAACCCAAACCAGGCTCTCTGCCTCTCCACCAGCCCCCCCAGGCCTCAGGAGACCCTCCACCAGGCCCTCAGCCGAGCCCCCCCAGGCCTCAGGAGACCCTCCACCAGGCCCTCAGCCGAGCCCCGCCGGCCTCGGGAGACCCTCCACAGGCCCTCCGCACCATACCTCAGCACCGCTCACTCCCTCACCCTAACCCCACCCCTCTCGTGCTCTGCCACACAAACCCCGCCCCCGTGCCTCTCACTTCCTTGCTCTTGTCCCACCCCTCCTGTGCTCTTCTCTTCCACAAGCCCTGTCCCTGCTTTGCTCACTTCTTTGCCTTGCCCCACCCCCTACTCCACTCACTTTCTTGCTCTTGCCCCACCCCTCTGGTGTTGTGCTCCCCCACAAGTCCAGCCCCTGGACTGATCATTTCCATGCTCCTGCCCTGCCCCTCTTTGTTCTGCTCTTCCACAAGCTCCAGCCTTAGGCCACTCACTTCTGAGCTCTTGACCCACCCCTCCTGTACTCTGCTCCTCCCACAAAACACCATCATCCTCAGGACCCAGGGGGATGTGAGCACCACTTCCTGCCAGAGGGTGCTCTAGGCATGAATACCATGCTCCTCTCCTCAGGACCTATGGTGCAGTTCCCACCAGAGGGCGCTCTATACATGTACACCATTACCCTCGGGACCTGGGGTGCAGTGAAGGCTGCTTCCCACCAGAGGGCACACTAGGCACACTAGGCACATGAGCATTATGCTCATCGCCTCAGGATCCAGACTGCCATGAGTGCTGCTTCCTGTCAGAGGGCAGCCTAGGCATGCATACCATGCTGCTCTCCTCAGGACCCGGGTGCAGTGACCACTGATTCCCACCAGATGGTGCTCTAGGTGTGTGCACCATGCTGCTCTTCTCAGGACCCGGGTGCAGTGACCACTGATTCCCACCAGATGGTGCTCTAGGTGTGTGCACCATGCTCCTCTTCTCAGGACCCGAAGTGCAGTGACCACTGATTCCCACCAGATGGTGCTCTAGGTGTGCACATGCTCCCCTTCTCAGGACCCAAAGTGCAGTGATCACTGATTCCCACCAGATGGTGCTCTAGGTGTGCACATGCTCCTCTTCTCAGGACCCAAAGTGCAGTGATCACTGATTCCCACCAGATGGTGCTCTAGGTGTGTGCACCATGCTCCTCTTCTCAGGACCCGAAGTGCAGTGACCACGGATTCCCACCAGATGGTGCTCTAGGTGTGTGCACATGCTCCTCTTCTCAGGACCAGGGATGCAGTGCCACTGATTGCCACCAGATGGTGCTCTAGGTGTGCACACCATGCTCCTCTTCTCAGGACCAGAGATGCAGTGACCACGGATTGCCACCAGATGGTGCTCTAGGTGTGTGCACATGCTCCTCTTTTCAGGACCCGAAGTGCAGTGACCACTGATTCCCACCAGATGGTGCTCTAGGTGTGTGCACATGCTCCTCTTCTCAGGACCAGAGATGCAGTGACCACGGATTGCCACCAGATGGTGCTCTAGGTGTGTGCACATGCTCCTCTTTTCAGGACCCGAAGTGCAGTGACCACGGATTGCCACCAGATGGTGCTCTAGGTGTGTGCACATGCTCCTCTTCTCAGGACCAGGGGTGCAGTGCCACTGATTGCCACCAGATGGTGCTCTAGGTGTGCGCACCGTCCTCAGAACCCCGGGGCCTTCCACAAGCCCTGCCCCTGCACGTCTCACTTCTGCTCTCTTGCTTCCCGCCCCCCCCATGCTCTGACTCCCACAGGCCCCGCCCTTCTTGAGCATCAGCACAGGAACCTGGCTCCACCTTTGACCTCTCACCTTCTAGCCATGGCTCCTCCCTCAAGCCCACACCCGCTCCAGAGGCTTCAGCATGCTCCCCTTGTAGCCCCGGGGTCCTACTCTGCCCCTTCCCACCTGGAGAGACAGGGCTACGAACCCGAACCCGGGAGGGAAGCTGAGCCGGGACAGCGGGGCCTGTGGGCCAGGACGGCTTCCGGTGGCCTTGCTCTGGGCTTGCGGTCCGGGCCGCGGGCGGGCGAGGGTTGGACCTGCTGCCCACTACGGCCCTCGGCCGACGGTCGCTAACCTCTCCCGGGCTGTGAGCGCCTGGTGGGGAGCACTGGTGGGGAGCACCGGTGGGGCGCGGCTGCCCTGGCCAGGTGTCCAGTACCCCAGGGCCCCTCCAGACGGCCGGGAGGCCCCGTCGTGGCCTGAAGAATGCTGAGCAAGCCAAGCCCGCCACTGCTGAAGGCCGCGGGAGGCCTCGGTGCGGACTTGGCTCTGCGAGCAGCGCCTGGGGCTCACGGCTAGCTTGTGGACGTTCTGATTGTCCAGGCCACCATTCCCTCTAACCTGGCAGTGCAGCTGAATACCTGGCGGAAGCTCAGGTCCGAGGACAGAGGCGGGGCTGGGTCCTAAGTTGGCCAAATTGAGCTCAGGCAGTGCAAAGTTACCAGGCAAGGAGTGGTCAGCCTCCATTGTCCACACTCTCCCTCGGTCCCCTCCTGGTGCCATGGGCAGGAAGTAACTGCATGCACATCTGAACAGAGCTGAGGCTGGAGACCAGGTTGGAGCATCAGTTTTTACATGTACTTCTTGGGAGGACCAAGCAGGAAGGTGTAGATATCCGTTCTCACTTCATTCTGACCCCCATGGCTGGAGCAGAGCACGGCTGAAAGTGTAGCCACCTGTTGTACAGATCTGTGGTGTTTGTAGCCAGGTTTGTAGCCTGCATTCACCACAGCTCCTCTTTGCAGTGGACAGGTTACCTCGCCTGGAAAGGCTGCAGCTGCTCCCCCACATCCCCTTACCACCATCACCAGCTCCATTCCCTGCTCTTGACTGAAAGTTTCTTACAGACATGAACTGGAGCTATCGATTTGGGTTGTGACCTAGTTGTGTCAGAGACTTCTGACTGGGCCCAAATTGCCAAGCAGGCTTAAGCCATTGTTCAAACAAGCCCCAGTGCCCCTCCCATTCCTCTCCCATTCCCAGGGCATGACTGAAAGCTAGGTGCAGACTGCCAGCAGACTTGGGAGGTGTGGGTAGTACACAGGTTTACAGGAAGGGAGACATAGTCCTCTGTTCTCCACATGTCCCCTCATGCTCCCACCAGACATGCCTTGGATGGAACATGGTTGAAAGCACAGTTGAAGGCTGTGCAAACTCAGATGAGGCTCCAGGCCTGAATTCACCAAAGCAAGTATGGACTGGGACCACCAATTCCATGGAGCCCATACTCACTCTTCCTACTTTTACACTCTCCACAACTCACACAGTACTGTTGTCAGAGGAATGCGTCCTGCACTATCTCTGCAGCTGAGAATCCTGGGCACAAATGATGGGAAAAGACAAAGCCCCCTATAAACACTACCTTCTGCTTGCTACTGGGCATGCTGATTGGACAGTGATCTCTACTGAGATATCACTATGGGCCCTATGCAAATAATTAGTCTAAGTCTAGTGAGACATGTAGGGGCCCGACTCAGTCTAAGGCTGTCTGCATCGTGTGTGGGAGGCCCTGGAACACAGTTTGCAATCAACAAATGTGTATGCAACATCTTTGCATTCAAACTAAGTGTATGATACCTATGTACTCAAAAGTGAGTGTTTCCCACCCAACTCTTCACCCTCCAAACCTCCGTATCTTGGGTGGGCATGACTGATGGCACAGCTAAAAGCTCAGTGCAGACTTTGTGCTGCTGTTGGAGGCTTTTGTTGGGTCCAAAGTACGAAGCCACGCGGAGTAGGCCGCTGTGCTGTCATTCCCGTTGCCTGTGCATGACTCAGGCTCAGTGCTGATTCAGGGCAGGGACTACAGGGCTTGCTTGGGGCCTAGATTAACTGGGCCTAGTTAGGACAGGGCATGTTGAAAATTGATATTATTTGTTCTATAGGAAAAAAAGCTGCCTTATAAACCATAAGGGGGTTATGTTCGGTGTTGAGGTGCTACATCTCAGAAGTGAGCAGTGAATGCCTTGTTCTGCCTAGTAGGTGGTACTGGTAATGCAATGGCAACGTCTTAGACTGCTGCAGGGCCTTTCTGCCTTACCTAAGGATGGTTTCTGATTCACTTCGGGTCCCTCTTTAGGGTTCGTTCATGGACACCATCCATGATGGAAGTTTGTGCTGGCTCACATGACTCCCAAAGTCTAAACATTTCATACCCTCTTCATCTACCTTCTGTCCAGCAGTTCTCCATTCTTCTTGGTCAGTCCAAGTCCCTACCACTCTACCTGATTTCCCTTGGTCCTCACAGGTTGCCCCACATAGAGATCTGATCACTCTCTCCCAAACTCTGGGCCTTGTGCTGCCCACAGAAGGATCAGTTAACTCCATGAAATAGTGGATAGTCACATGGACCAGAGAGCTCAAGGTGACCAAGATCAGAGGCATTCCCAGGTTCAACCAGCCTCTGGAGTTCCCTCTAGGAACTTAAGATGGTTATCAATATCTTAGTCACAAACCCCAGCCTGGAGTGCCAGGCATGTGGTCGGCACAGGGAAGGGGTCTTGCGATCTAGATTACATAACCATAGGGACAGAACCTGTCTGGACTGTTTAGCATCAGAGCCTCACTCAGGGTGGCCGACTGTCTCTGCGCTTGGACTACCGCATTACAAAGTCACAAGACTTCTGGCTCTGTAGTAAAGGTTATTGTCAGTTCTAATGATCTACTGCTCATTTATTTTATTGACTGAGTTATGTAAAGCAATATAAAACAAGAGAAGCACATCACCATGGAAATGATCACACATATAGCAATTAACAGTGGTACCATATCTGATGAAAGTTCAAAGGTTGGACAAATTCTCTGGATGTCAGGAATGGTTGGTCTCTGTGAATGAAGTATTTCCATTTAAGGTCAGCATGCCACCTGTTCCCTTCCTCACTCTCTCTCTCTGGATTTCCATAGTTGGAGTGTTAGGCTTTCAGTAGTACTTTGTTTCTGCTTTCAAAGATCTCTCAGTCTCCAAAGGGAACTGTTTTGCTATTTTGTGTGTGTGTTGCGGGGGGGGGGGGGTGGAGGTTCTTTTTCTCCTTCCTTCCTTCCTTCCTTCCTTCCTTCCTTCCTTCCTTCCTTCTTTCCTTCCTTCCTTCCTTCCTTCTTTCTTTCCTTCCTCCCTTCCTCCCTCCCTCCCTCCCTTTCTTCCTTTCTTTTTCTATATTTAGGACTCGAGGTAGTCCTAAGATCCAGTGCTATTCTAGTGAACAGTAAGAGTAGTAAGTTTCCAAGAAACTGAGAGAAAGGAGCATTCTTGAAACAGCTGATCCAAGAGGCACTTACAAGGAAGGTGGACATGCAAGTTAGGAAGGGATAAGTGTCAGTTGGACCAATCCAGTCCTAATCCACCTGTCTGTCTCCGTGTGCTTCCTGCACTTACACATAGCAACCAGAGCTAAGGAAGTTGAAGGCCTAAAGTTTTATACCCAGGAAGTTTCCAAGTCTATTGTCCTTTGTGCTGAGCATGTAGGTAATGTTCCCCACCCGAAAGAGGAGTCACAGCCTGAGGTGTGGGGACCCAGGCTGGGGGAGTGCTTCAAGGGCCTTCACGTGGGCCTTTCCATCCCGATGCTGACCACTCCACGGACCAGGCTGGGGGACAGCTTCAAGGGGCCTTCACGTGGGCCTTTCCACCCAGATGCTGACCACTCCACAGACCAGGCTGGGGGCGTGCTTCAAGGGCTTTCACGTGGGCCTTTCCATCCCGATGCTGACCACTCCATGGACCAGGCTGGGGACTGCTTCAAGGGCCTTCACGTGGGCCTTTCCATCCCGATGCTGACCACTCCATGGACCAGGCTGGGGACTGCTTCAAGGGCCTTCACGTGGGCCTTTCCATCCCGATGCTGACCACTCCACAGACCAGGCTGGGGGAGTGCTTCAAGGGACTTCACGTGGGCCTTTCCATCCCGATGCTGACCACTCCATGGACCAGGCTGGGGGCGTGCTTCAAGGGCCTTCACGTGGGCCTTTCCACCCAGATGCTGACCACTCCATGGACCAGGCTGGGGGACAGCTTCAAGGGGCCTTCACGTGGGCCTTTCCATCCAGATGCTGACCACTCCACAGACCAGGCTGGGGACTGCTTCAAGGGCCTTCACGTGGGCCTTTCCATCCCGATGCTGACCACTCCACGCGTGGTTTTTGAGGTTTTTGCTCATCCGCAATCAGGCAAGCTAGCCCCAGGGCTCTCTTCCTTTTACGTGACTATGACTATCTGCTGGCATCTGAGCCCACAGCCTGGACCACCTCCTAACACTTTCTGGGAGCAGCTGCTCTTGGCAGCAGCCTACACTTCCTCTGCACTCATTACGCTTCTCTCGCTGTTTTTGGAGTAGTGTGTCACACTGGAGGTGAGCTCCTAAAGATCAGGATCTGCACTTTGTAAGGGAGCATTTGTCACAGGGTCCAACAAGGGGCACTGTAGAGAGTGAGCCTCTTTGTTCCATACTAAGGCATTATCACCTGTGCCAGTTACTACGCTTATTTCTTTTTTTTTTATTCTTGTAAAAATACTGTACATAGGAGTTACAATTACATGGGCAAGATAATGAGTACATTTCTTATCAAGCATTGTTGCCTCCTCCTTTGTTTCCCATTCCTATCCCTTCCCATCTACCTACTCCCCACCCCCGTCAAACTTGTAAAGTTTGTTTTTCAACATAACCACTTGTACTTCTCGATGCTATGCTTATTTCTTACTAAAGTACTATAACCATGTGGAAGGAAGTAGTCTTCACATACTTCATAAAGACCCCAATAAGTAATTATGCCCCCGGGTCCAGAGAAGAGGTGCAGAACAAGACAAGCCCAGAGCCTAGAGGGGACAAAGGCCTGGCTGTCCCAAGGAAAAGTGGCTGTAGAGTCATATCCAGGATGCATGGCTCCAGAACAAGCCACCATGCCCAGCTTAGTGAGGCCAGGGCACCAGGAGTCCCTGTGCCCACTGTAATACCTGCCATGAGACCCCATCATAGGGACCAACATAACACCCCATGAGACCCCATCACAGAGACCACCCAACACTGTGAGACCCCATCACAGAGACCACCCAACACTGTGAGATCCCATCACAGAGACCACCCAACACTGTGAGACCCCATCACAGAGACCACCCAACACTGTGAGACCCCATCACAGAGACCACCCAACACTGTGAGACCCCATCACAGAGACCACCCAACACTGTGAGATCCCATCACAGAGACCACCCAACACTGTGAGACCCCATCACAGAGACCACCCAACACTCTGAGACCCCATCACAGAGACCACCCAACACCCTGTGAGACCCCATCACAGAGACCACCCAACACTGTGAGACCCCATCACAGAGACCACCCAACACCCTGTGAGACCCCATCACAGAGACCACCCAACACCCTGTGAGACCCCATCACAGAGACCACCCAACACCCTGTGAGACTCCATCACAGAGACCACCCAACACCCTGTGAGACCCCATCACAGAGACCACCCAACACTGTGAGACCCCATCACAGAGACCACCCAACACTGTGAGACCCCATCACAGAGACCACCCAACACCCTGTGAGACCCCATCACAGAGACCACCCAACACTGTGAGACCCCATCACAGAGACCACCCAACACTGTGAGACTCCATCACAGAGACCACCCAACACTGTGAGACCCCATCACAGAGACCACCCAACACCCTGTGAGACCCCATCACAGAGACCACCCAACACCCTGTGAGACCCCATCACAGAGACCACCCAACACCCTGTGAGACCCCATCACAGAGACCACCCAACACTGTGAGACCCCATCACAGAGACCACCCAACACTGTGAGACCCCATCACAGAGACCATCTGACACTGTGAGACCCCATCACAGAGACCACCCAACACCCTGTGAGACCCCATCACAGAGACCACCCAACACCCTGTGAGACCCCATCACAGAGACCACCCAACACCCTGTGAGACCCCATCACAGAGACCACCCAACACCCTGTGAGACCCCATCACAGAGACCACCCAACACTGTGAGACCCCATCACAGAGACCACCCAACACTGTGAGACCCCATCACAGAGACCACCCAACACTGTGAGACCCCATCACAGAGACCACCCAACACCCTGTGAGACCCCATCACAGAGACCACCCAACACCCTGTGAGACCCCATCACAGAGACCACCCAACACCCCATGATTCCTCATCGCAGAGACCACCCAACACCCCATGATTCCTCATCGCAGAGACCACCCCTAGCCCATGAGACCCCATCACAGGAACAGCAGCCTCTCCCTAGATACTGTCAGAGGAGGGTTGGTTCAAAGAAAAATGTTAAAGTGTGACCTGTGTCCTCACCTGAGCACATATCGTTGCTACCTCAGTTGAATGCCAGCAATGGTGCACCTCTTCACTGCTTACCATGTCCTCTAAGTGTCTGGGTCTCAGCTTCTTCATGCTCCCCAGATGCATGGAACAGGTTCATCTCTTAAGATCCTACAAGGGCAGGACTGGAGCAAGACTCAGTATGTGGCAACCAGAATTGTTCTGAACCCCTGCTTGGCTCCTGCTGTCTCTCTGTTGTACTGTGGGGTTCTGTGAGGGCCTACAATTGATCTGAAAGTGTATCTTATGTCTATACTTCCCAGGAACTTATGCATATGTTGTTACTCGATGAGATCTGTTACCCTGAGGGCATCTTTTTTCACTCTGTACAATCCTGTGTTTACTCTTCAGGTTCCCAAGAGCTACTCTATGGAATCCTAGTTATTCCAGGGGGGCTCCTGAAGTTATTCTGCTCAACCCAGCAGTTATTCTGTGAGTATCTATTATTACTCTGTGGAATCCTGACATTACTCTCTCCTGCTGTTACTCTAGATAGCTGCTGTTACTTTGTGAACTCCTGAAGATATCTGTGGGTTCCTGGGATAACTCTATATACTTTTCTTTCTTTGTGAGTACCTGCAGATATGTAACATCCTCAAAACTCAACCAGTGGAATAATTTCTAACAGAACAACGAAGAAGCTATAAGATTAGATTAAAATGAATATATATGGTCCTCCATGATTAATATATATGGTGCTTACGATGATTGACTTAGGATATTTTGACTTTAGCGTGGTATCAAGCCATACTCATACAACCATCCTATTTTTTATTTTCAGTACATTTTGAAAATATTCATGAGATATTCAACAGCTTATTATAAAACATAGGTAGATGAATTTTTACCCACTTATAGGTTCATGTAAAATATTTTGAGCATGGTTAAGATATTTGGTAAGTTAGGTGTATTAAGTGCACTTTTGACTTATGATATCTTCAAATTTTGTGGATTTATCAGGATAAATTCCACTGCAAATTGAGAATCTGTATTTTATGGCCCCCATGCGCTGAGATCTTGCCTTAGCAATATGGACTGAAGTTCCAGAAGCAGTTGATCTGACATCTAAATTATACTTATCACTCACTTGCAAATACTTTTGCACATTAAACAAACAAAACCATACGATCGTGGGGTATTATTTAGAAAGGGCTGCCTATGTTGGAGTTGTGCATGTTATAGTGGCTACTACAGTCCATGATACACGTTGGCATTATTTTACGGTAATAAAAAGCACTTTCAGCATTTCTTCTTGGATGGTTCACTGGAGATAAGAATCTCATCGATTTCCTGCCTGGATTGGCTTGGAACTGTGTTCCTTAGATCTGAGCCTCCTAAATAGCTAGCATTACAGGAATGCGTCACCAGCACCCAGCTCTCTGGTGTTGAAGTAAGAGGATGCTTTTCTTTGTTTTTCAGAAGAAATATTTTCCATTTCTGTTTCAAGAGAGGCTCTCTTGACCAAAAATAAAAAAACAAAAAGCTCACGTGTTCATACAGAATAAATCAGACTTAGCATAAGCACTTGATTTCCAAAGTGTGAAGTATCCGAGGGTAACCGGTCCCTTACCGGGCAGACCCAGGGTGAGCGTGCGCACAGCGTGCATCCGAGGGGGCAGACCCAGGGTGAGCGTGCGCACAGCGTGCATCCGAGGGGGCAGACCCGGGGTGATCGTGCGCACAGCGTGCATCCGAGGGGGCAGACCTGGGGTGAGCGTGCGCACAGCGTGCATCCGAGGGGCAGACCCAGGGTGAGCGTACGCACAGCGTGCATCCGAGGGGGCAGACCCGGGGTGTGCGCACAGCGTGCATCCAGGCAGACCCGGGGTGATCGTGCGCACAGCGTGCATCCGAGGGGGCAGACCCGGGGTGTGCGCACAGCGTGCATCCGAGGGTGGAGACCCAGGTGAGCGTGCGCACAGCGTGCATCCGAGGGGGCAGACCAGGGGTGTGCGCACAGCGTGCATCCGAGGGGGCAGACCCGGGGTGTGCGCACAGCGTGCATCCGGGCAGACCCGGGGTGAGCGTGCGCACAGCGTGCATCCGAGGGGCAGACCCAGGGTGAGCGTGCGCACAGCGTGCATCCGAGGGGGCAGACCCGGGTGAGCGTGCGCACAGCGTGCATCCGAGGGGGCAGACCCGGGTGAGCGTGCGCACAGCGTGCATCCGAGGGGGCAGACCCGGGGTGTGCGCACAGCGTGCATCCAGGCAGACCCGGGGTGATCGTGCGCACAGCGTGCATCCGAGGGGGCAGACCCGGGGTGTGCGCACAGCGTGCATCCGAGGGGGCAGACCCGGGGTGTGCGCACAGCGTGCATCCAGGCAGACCCGGGGTGTGCGCACAGCGTGCATCCGAGGGGGCAGACCCGGGTGATCGTGCGCACAGCGTGCATCCGAGGGGGCAGACCCGGGTGAGCGTTCTCACAGCGTGCATCCGAGGGGGCAGACCCGGGGTGAGCGTGCGCACAGCGTGCATCCGAGGGGGCAGACCCGGGTGAGCGTGCGCACAGCGTGCATCCGAGGGGGCAGACCCGGGTGAGCGTGCGCACAAGCGTGCTACACAGTCTGACACACTTTGCGGGCGAGCACCTTGTGCGCACAGCAGTCCCGCCGACCCGGCCGCCCGCGTCGCGGTGAGGGGCCGGCCTGCGCGGCCTCCGCGCGGCCCCTGGGGCTGGAGCCTACCGGATCCGCAGCCTGCACAGGGTCTACCCTTTGACCCTTCCCGCCCCACCTCCCATCCTGGCGCCTAGAGGAGGCTTCCCAGATCATCCCCGCCTTCTTGGAGGATCGGAACGGAACGCCGCTGTGAACGAGGCCACCTGGAGTCTTAGAACGAGCGCGCTGGAGCCTGGGCTCGATCCCCGGACCAGGGTGGGTGGCGCTGCGGAACAGCGGGCGGGGCAGCGTCCCAGGCCGGCGTGTGCGCGCGGCCAGCCACAGTCCGGCCTCCCCGGACCCGCGAGCAGGCTTCCGCGAGGCTCCCCAACTCCCAGACCCGCGCCGCGGGCCGGGAGGCCCCGGGCGCCGCCGGGGAGGAGCCCACTGCGCACGCGCTCACCCGCACCGGGTAGCAACAAGGCCACGCGGCACCACGCCGGCCAATCAGCAAGGTCGGAGGCGGGGCTTTCCCCGGCGCGCCCCTGGGGCGGCGGGCGACTTCCGGCAATAATCTCCACCGCCGGTCCCCGCGCGCCAGGCCGGTGCGCGTCCGGTGGGGCCGCCAGGTGAGACGCGCCGCCGGGTGAGACGCGCCTCGGCAGGCCGGGTTGGGAGGCGGCGGCGGCGGCTCCGGGTGGGGCGCGGCGCGGCGCGGGGCCGGCTGGGTGGGGGGCGGGCACGCACGGCCGCGGCGGGGCGCGGCGAGGGAGGGAAGGGGCCGCGCGGGCCGTGGGCTCCGGCGGTGCTGCCCGCGGCGGGCTCTGCGGCGGGCCGCTCGGCACGCCCTCCTCGGCCGGCCGGGCCGCGGGGCCTCCGCCCGCCGCGGGTCCGCGTCCTCGCCGGGGACCGCCCGGCGCCCCGCGCTCCCGCGCCCCGGGGCTCCGCACTCCCCTCCCCGCACGCCCCTCGCCGCGGGCGCCCACGCTCCCGCGCCCCGCGCCCGGCTGACTGGGCCCCCCCCCCGCTCCCCTCCCCGCGCCCCGGGGCTCCGCACTCCCCTCCCCGCACGCCCCTCGCCGCGGGCGCCCACGCTCCCGCGCCCCGCGCCCGGCTGACTGGGTCCCCCCCCCGCTCCCCTCCCCGCGCCCCTCACTCCCCTCCCCGCGCCCCTCACTCCCCTCCCCGCGCCCCGCACTCCCCTCCCCGCGCCCCGCACTCCCCTCCCCGCGCCCCGCACTCCCCTCCCCGCGCCCCTCACTCCCCTCCCCGCGCCCCGCGCCCGGCTCACTGGGGCCCCCCGCTCCCCTCCCCGCGCCCCTCACTCCCCTCCCCGCGCCCCGCACTCCCCTCCCCGCGCCCCGCGCCCGGCTCACTGGGGCCCCCGCTCCCCTCCCCGCGCCCCGCACTCCGCGGCCCCGCACTGCCCTCCCCGCGCCCCGCACTCCGCGGCCCCGCGCTCCCCTCGCCGCCCGGCCCTGCCCGGACTGGCTGGCGCCCGCGCAGCCGCAGGCTGCCGGGGACCCCGCAGCGCCCCGGGTCCCGCCCCCCTCCGCCGCGGACCTCCTTCCCGCGCCGCCCAGGTGACGCCTTCCCCAGGTAAACCCGCGTCCACCCCGCCTGCGGCCCCTCGCTCCCCGCAGCCGAGGCGGTGGCCATTTCTTATCCCCCCCCTGGACGTTGGACAAGCTTTCCTCCCCGCCGCGGTGCCTCTGCCCGATCCCCTCGGCTCTTAGGGTCCTGAAATCCAGCTCCAAGTTCGGTTGGTGTCATTCCTCTCACCTCACTTAGAAAGAGTCGTACAGGGCTCAGAATGTGCACAAAATCCTCAGAACTGCATGTGGTTTGGGAAGGTGTTCAGGGTTGCCGCGAACACAGAAGTCAGAGCCTGGCTTCTGGAGCAAAAATCTTTGTAAACCTGTCAAATGGGAACGATGCTTCCTGCTTTGTAGGACAGAAGGCTGACAGAACTAAGAAATGGCGCTAAGAAATGTTTGTCGCTAGTATTTTCATGCTAATTAAAAGGTTAATGGAAGGTTTAGTTTAGGTTCTTTCATGGCCTGGAGTTTCTAAATGAAATGAATGTCATAAACTCCTACAATACACAGTGCATGCCCTTCCTGTCACCTGGAGTAGAAACCACCCAATATGCAGTTATAATGTAGTTCAGCTCCATATGCTCTTTGACGTTAGTTTTAGCATGCAGTGTGCCGAAAAATCATGCATTATAAAAATATATAATAACTCACTGGACTTCACTTATTTTCTCACACGTTTATTAATTTGGAAGAGTAATTTTCCAGGATTTTGCCCTGGTCAGAGTTTTGTAACAAACCTAATTTAATAGCAACACCTTCATACTAGGAAGTCATGTCTTTTAGCATATAAATTCGTTTAAAATGTAGCAAGCCATGCTTCTGAAACATTGTTTACTGAGTTATAAGATCAGATACTCACTTTGGGAGTAACTTGACACATAGGCCTTTTAAGTTACAATTTTTTTGTTTCGTGTGTGAGTGTGTGTGTGTGTGTTTGTGTGTGTGTGTGTTTTGTTGGTCATGGAGCTTGAACTCTGGACTTGGGCGCTGTCCCTGCTCTCTTCAGCTCAAGCCACAGCAGCACTTCCGGTTTTCTGGTGGTTGATTAAAGAGACTCCTGAACTTTCCTGCCCGGGCTGGCTTTGAACCGTGATCCTCAGATCTCAGTCTCCTGAATAGCTAGGATTACAAGCATGAGGCACTGGCGCCTAGCTGTTGCTTGTTTTTTGTTTTTTTTTTTAAAATTTGGTTTGGTTTACTTTTTTTAGATAAGGTATTTTTATTTATTTATTTTTTGGGGGCTTCGGTCATGGGGCCTGAACTCTGGGCCTGGGCACTGTCCCTCAGCTCTTCAGCTCAAGGCTAGCACTCTACCACTTGAGCCACAGCGCCACTTCCAGCTTTTTTCTTTTTGCTTATGTGGTGCTGAGGAATCGAACCCAGGACCTCAGGCATGCAAGGCAAGTGTTCTACCACTGAGCCACCTTCCCAGCCCCAAGATAAGGTATTTAAGTGTAGCCTAGGCTAGTCTTGAACTTTCAACTCTTGCTTTAACCTTTGTGCTGGGATTAGATGCATACACCATTATACCTGATGCTAGTGACTTTTTAGTTATTTTTAAATCTGCTCTCAGGTTCTATGTCATTGTTTATGGACTACATAGCTTATGTTTTCAAACATAAATCATAGGACTTCAGATCATGACATGGCGGGTCAATGAAATATACCCATCGGCAAGCCATCTTTATCTCCCTGTTGAAAAATCTGGGATGCTGGCTGATTTATTTCCATGGTCCACTAGCATTGCACTCCTGCATCATTAAGTTATGTCTGACTGCATCACTTTCCTAAGAAACTTTTTGACCCCTCAGAATGAAACCCAATTCCTTATCTTATGCAGTCATTATACCTTCTTTAATTCTGACTGTGAGTGACAGTCTGCTGTCATTCATGCCAACTTCTCTGAAATGGGTCCACACTAGTGTGGTTCAGATGCTGTTGCACCTAACTTCAAGCAGAGAGAGCACTACTTGGCATTCCCTCACCTTTGCAGATGTGAGCTCAGGAGTCACCTGGGATGAGCCTGTCATACACACATTATGGAATTAGAAAATCCAGCTTACCAGATTAGTACTGTGTAGCCAGAGCACTGTTATTGTCACTGTTTTGTCACATTGGCTAGCCAACATAAAGTGATGAGCAGGCATGCTAAGTAATCATTTATTCTTTATCATCACTGAGCATATGCTCTAAATGAAACTTCTCTCTCTTGGTATGTATGTACGTACACACACACACACACACACACACACACACACACACACACACACACACACACACACACACACACCGCCACACTTTTAATGTAAGCTAACTTTTTACAGGAGAACAATGCCATTTCTGGGTCAGGATTGGAGATCTCCTGGATGGAGCTGGATTAAAACTGAGGATGGTTGGAAAAGATGTGACTCCGGCAGCCTTGAGCTTGGAACTGAGAATAGACAGTATACTATCAATCACAACATGTGAGTATTGCCAGGCAGAGAGCTGCCACCTGCTTGCTTAGCATAGTCTTCAGCTTTTCAAGTCAGAGAAGAGCTCCATAACTTTTAATTTTGCTGAGAATTGCCCACACAGTGGGTTGGCATGAAAAAGTAAGTTATTTAGCTAAGGAATGAGTGCAGATTGCTTGACATCTACACATGAATGTTCCTTCTTATTCAAAACATGTAATCTACACAAGATATAGGAATTGCCATTAGCTGAATATGAGAGAATTGAAAGAGATTTCACAACACGTTTGAAGGACATCATGGTAGCTTACACAGGACCAAAGTTTTAAGTTTCTTTTCTATTCAGAATGTGCATTGATAGAGTGACTTTGCTCAGTGCTGAATGGCACACTGCCATTGTGAATGTGCAGCCTCATCTGCACAGTCCTAGCATTGTTGCCCACCACATGTGCATCCTGATGATGGAATAATTGAGGCATCTCTGCACTCAACCTACAGTCAATGAATCATGACTGCCCTTACCTTGTTGGCTGGAGGTGCCAGGTGCAGGAAGTAAGGCTGTGGGTCTGGCTGAAGTGTGGGCATGTGTACTGATACAGTCTTGAGAAGGCATGTGCACAGGAATAGAACTCTGCTCACTGTTGATAATGTGGAAGCTTACAACTGTCTAGGGTCATCATTCTCTGGAGTGTCATGGGTCTAAGCATTTTTTTATTGCAAACTTTTATGAAACATTTAATAAACATGCATAACTTTGACATTGGATAGCTTTAGATCAGAGACCATTTTTTGCAGATTATTTTTTTGGTTATTGGTGGTGGTAGGGCCCAAACTACGGGCCTGGGCGCTGTCCCTGAGCTCTTCAGCTTAAGGCTAGTGCTCTACCACTTGAGCCACAGCACCACTTCAGGCTTTTTCTGCTTATGTAGTGCTGAGGAATCAAACCCAGGGCCTCATGCATGCAAGGCAAGCACTCTACCACTGAGCCACCTTCCTGGCCCTCTTTTTTTTGCAGTTTTTAAGGTATAAAGTGATTTTGTATTAGGTAACAGTTAGGATGGGTTATAAAGTAACAGTTGTTAAAAAGCTTTAATTGAAATGCAGTGTTGCAGCTAGTTCTACACCCCCCCACGTAACAACAACAAAAAAAGAAAAACAAGCAATTATTTTTTTTAAAGAAAGGATTGGAGAGTACAGTCCAGACATATTAGTAGCTCAGGGTCTCATGTGTCTTTGCTAAAAACTCATCTATCTACCCTCTTCAGACTTACAAACAAATCTTTGAAATAGTCATGGCTGTGCAGGGTAGAAAGGCGTTATGTTGTTACTAAGACAGAAAGTATTAGAGCCACGCTACCTGCCTCGGTGTGCTGGAAAGGCGCCATTGTGACAGGCATCTTGATTGGGACACTAACGGCTAATTAAGAAAAACAAAGGCGTGATTACTGTAGAAGTTTACAAACAGGCAGAACAGAAAGACTTATGTAAATATTAAGTACTACTTATTAACACTTATACATACTGAATTTTAATTTTGAAAGCATTTCTTCTTCTCTCCCACTTTGGTATACCTGAAAGAGTACATATCTTACAGTATAAAAACCACTACAGAAAAATTGTGTCCTTTCTCCCTTTTAAAATATTTTGTAAAAAGAGCAAGTAAATGAATAGTTTCTCCAAAGTAGATGCTCTCCTTTGAGTTTTAGGGTGGTACTCCCCAGGGCATAACTCCCAAAGACCTCTGAGTCCTGTGGAGCCTACATTAATCCAGGCAGTGCCCAACAGTATCCAGGGAGAACATGAAGGCGGACCCTATAGCCAGCAGTGGATCTCAGACTAGGCCTGTGGAAGACATGTTCACTGCAGGCAGCCTACTCTGGGCTCAGCCAAGAGCAGAACAAGTCTGAATCCACAGGGTGGAAGCAACTGAGTGTTGCCTCCCACCATGGAAGTGTCCATGAGCATTCAGCTGTCTTATCACCTGCCTCACACTGGAGGTCTGGCCACATACAAGATGTTCCCCCTCATTAGTGGAGCTGATTAGTCAGTTTCTCTCTCTCTTTTTTCTTTGTCAGTCATGGGGCTTGAATGTAGGGCCTGAGCTCTTTTGCTCAAGGTGAGTGCTCTACCACTGAGCCACAGCACTACTTCTGGTTTTCCAGTATTTAATTGGACATAAGAGTCTCACAGACTTTCCTTTCCAGGTTGGCTTCAAACAATAAGAGGATCTCAGCTTTCTGAGTAGCTAGGAATATAGGCATGAACTGCCAGCACCCGGCCACTTGCTCTTTTTTGTATCCTGTTTCTGTGACACTTTTTCTAGAGAATAGTGTTATTTCTGCCTTACTTTGATGTGTTTGTGGGTTAAGTTAGAAAAGAATTTCAGATTCAAAAGTGTTTCCATTCAATATTTGAACTAATGATAACAAACAAGAATAAGATTAAGTATGATTTAGAGGGCCAGGAATCCCAGGCCAGAAAAAAAAAATTGGCAAACCCTCATCTCAACCAATGAACCAAAGGTGCTGGTTTATAGCTCTAAGCCTATCCCTGCAGGAGGTGTAGGGAGAACCATTGTGTTCCAGGTCAGCTCAGGCAAAAACACTAGACCCTGTCCAAAAAGTAACTTCAGCAAAAAGGACTGGGGATATAGTTCAAGTCATGGCAAGTATAAGGGCCTGAGTTCAAATTCAGTACCATCCCCA
The DNA here is from genome assembly GCF_024711535.1 of Dipodomys merriami. NCBI lineage: Eukaryota > Metazoa > Chordata > Mammalia > Rodentia > Heteromyidae > Dipodomys > Dipodomys merriami. Next base: position 724,514 of record NW_027206082.1, on the reverse strand, counting down.
CCAAAAATGATTCAAAGAACAATGAGTTTCCTTGGTAACATTTACTGCCTGTGCTTGTTTCAGATACTCTTTTGCTTGTCTTGATAGTTTATGGCAATTTCCCATGTTGTTTCAGTCTCTTCTGAGCATGATAAACAGATTTGTGTGGTAGACTCAGCACTGGTGAGGGACAAGGGGCTCTTACACAGTTTTCTTGTCAAGGAACAATGATGGATAAATACAAAATTGTGATGTCCTGAGTTCTGGATATAGTTCCCCCATATCTCTTCCAGCTACCTGCTTTCCACATTTCCTTTTTCCTTATTTGGAGACTGAAACAGGCTACTCATTGCATTAAAAAAATAATAACAGTTTTAAGCCTATTTAGCTTGTTTAATTTTCTTTTTTTGGTTGTGGGTCTTGAACTCAGAGCAGGAACTCTGCTCTTCATCCTCTGTGCTCGTGGCTAGCCACTGTGCCACTTGAGCCACAGCTCCACTTCTGGTTGTTGAGTGGTAAGTTGGAGTTAAGAGTTTCGTGGGCACTCTTCCGCCAGGGCTGGCTCTGAACCATGATCCTCAGATCTCAGCCTCCTTAGTAGCTAGGATGACAGGTATGAGCCACCAGTGCCCAGCCATATTTAGTTTTGATAGTATAAGTTTCTGTTTATGGTTTTTCTTAGTATAAGAAACTCCCTTAGAAAAAAAGGAAAGGTACTCAGGCTGTTATTACCTTGCCTATAAATTCCTAATCTCATTTTAAAAATATTAGAAAACTTTACATTTATTCAAATAGTAAAAATGTAAGCTGCTTTCATCTGGTTCCATTAAGTGCCTTAACAACTTACTTGACTTTCAATTATTTTGAAAAATGCTTAGGGTAGCAGTTATTGGCTTAAATTAAGTCTTTGAAAATGTGGAGGATCATGGAAATATATTAGTTGAAGTGCTTAATCAAGTTTGGATCAGAAATTCTTGTTGTCTGATGTCATTGGGTATCATACTGACACGAGCATTTTTCCTCCAAAGCTTTTATAGTTTTGCTTATACTCACATTGTTTTAGTAAATTATTTTGATGTCTTTTGAAGTTTGACTAAGCAACTAAGATTCTCAAGAACTAGTATATAGCTTAAAATACTCAAAATGAAAAAAACATATTAGTTACCTTTGGGTTTGAAGCTCATGATCTCTGAAAATTAATTCATACTTTTATGAATTTACTTTTAGAATTTAACATGATTTTAATTTTTGAAAATCAAATATTATGTTCTCTAACAAAAAGCCAAATGAGGTTCTCCCTGGAGAAAAAAATGTTTTACAGAAATATGTCTTTATTTTAGTATATTGAATAGTGAAGAAGAAATATTCAATAATGAAGAATGTGAATATGCATCCAAAAAAAGGAAAAAAGACCATTTTGGAAATGATACAAATGCTCAAAGTAAGACCATTTCAATTAATAATCTTGTATGTTACTTGTGGAGTATGTAAATATGCTAAATTATTTTGTTAGTGCTATCTGATGATATGAAAAGTGATGCAGGTATATAAATAAGCACCATGTTCAGTATTGCCCACTAGGTTAATGATCACACTTCTTGCAACTAAACTATTTGAGTTGGTAAGATGTTCACAAACAGGAGATGGCAGTGTCTACACCACAATCAGTTTATCATCTGCATGGCTAAATGTTATTCTGAACTCACTCTGTTCCTGAGAGGGATGAGGACCTAGGTGTAGGGTCATTGAGGGGTCAAGGGAGGAGCTAAAGATTGGGATGCAGGATGTCACACAGGTAGAAGGGTACAGAGTAGGGGCTTTCACAGATGCCCACTGCAGTGTGGGTTAGTAACATCTGAAAAGGAGTAAAGAAGGCAGGGTCACTTGGAGAACCCTTGTGATCCAAGAAGCATGGACTCTCATAAAGGGCAGTAAAAGAGCAGAAGTTTGTATTAGAGCACATAGGATGCATGTACTCATTTAATTGCATTTTCTGAGCATTTATATTTTGATATGAGTATGGCCATTGATAATACCAATTTTCTTCTAAGTTACTAAGAGAAGGTACTTGGATTTTTTTATTTAAAAAGTTATCTTAAAGGGATTTCAACTCAACCTGTCAATTTATGAGCATGGTGCATTTTGAACAGGGTCATTCCTTCCATTGTTCTCCCCATCTCTCCCAACTACAAAGGACATGGTGTTTTCTTTCTTTCTTTCTTTTTTTTTTATTGGCCGGTCATGGGGCCTGAACTCTGGGGCTGAGCACTGTCCCTCAGCTCTTCAGTTCAAATCTAGCGCTCTACCACTTGAACCACAGCGCCACTTCTGGCTTTTTCTGCTTATGTGGTACTGAGGACTCAAACCCAGGGCCTCATGCATGCAAGGCAAGCACTCTGCCACTGAGCCACCTTCCCAGCCCCGTGGTGTTTTCTTAAATTATTCTTTTCATGTGGAAGTATGGCAACTCTTCTTTACTGATATCAGGAAACAAGGCATTTCTTTTTACTAAGTAAAATCATCTCTCACAGATAACATGTCATAATTTTATTAGCTTATCCAGTTATTAAAATTCCTTTAAATTTTCATTTTGAAATAATTTGTCATGCTTTAAAAGTAGCTCACTTTTATTCTAGGTTTTTATCGTGAAAAATGGATCTATGTCCATAAAGAAAGCACAAAAGAAGTAAGTGATATTTTAAATAAGAGTATGTTTAAATAATAGTATACTGTATTGTTTCTGTTGATTATGTCATGTTAAATCATTTCTTTTACAGTATCAAATCTGATTCACATTGTAACAGATAAATACATGTTAAGAACTTTTGAAGCAATGAGTACAATCACGATGGGCGTGTGTTTGAGTATGTGTTGTGTATGTTGTTTGTGTATGTGTACTGTATGCTGTTGATCTTTGAGGTGTGATGTGTATGGCACTGTATGGTATTTGTGGTACATGGTATCTGTAGTGTGTTTATATAGGGGTTCGTGCATATGTGCTATGTGATGTGTGTGGCACGTGCATGTATATGGTGCATGGTATGTGCATAGGTGTGACGTAGTATGTTATATATGTGTGTGGTTAGCGGCATATGCATACATATGGTGTATGATGTGTATTTTATATGTATAGTGTGTTTGTATATGATGTGCATGTGTATGTGGTATGTGTTTTGTGTGTAGTATGGGCACATGTGTGATATTTGTGAATATCTGCCATGTGTGTGATAGGCATATATGTGGTATTTGTTAGATGTCTGTGTTTAGCCTGTGCTAGGTGCATACTTATGGCATGTATAGGTATCCAGTATAGAGTGTATATGATATGTTTGTATATATGTATATGAGCAATGTTTATGGCATGTGTTATACATGTATATGCACTGAAGGACCCCCATACATCTCTGAGTCAGCAGGTCTTTACACCAAGTGTGCATTCCTAGGAGGTTGATGTGTATCAGTTAGCATAGCTGGAGATGCGGTTGGTAAGGATTTTCTTCACTTGGTATCATGTATTTGGGGGGTATGTCATGTGTTTTGGAGCATCTTTGAGCCCATCATTTCCTATGGAGGTGGGCTATATGAAACCTTGTTGAGGTTGGACCTGCCTACAGAGCAGTTTGAACTATCTCTATCATTGATTGCCCACCTGCTTAAAGCACTTTTTTTTTTTTTTGATCAGTCATACAGCCTGAATTTGTGCCTGGGCACTGTCTCTCAGCCTAAGGCTAGCACTCTACTACTTGAGCCACAGTGCCACTTCCGGCCTTTTCTGCTTATGTGGTGCTGAGGAATTGAACCCAGGGCCTCATGCATGCAAGGCAAGCACTCACCTACCACTGAGCCACCTTCCCAGCCCTTAAAGCACTCTTTTGATAGCTTTGGTCAACAAACCACTCTGTTACCCAATTCTGTATTTGGAATCAAGGAAGCCCAATTCTTTTTATTATAGCTGTGAAATTTCACATTTGCTCTGTTTCAGAGCAGTTGGGGAAAATAACTTCAGGATAGGGTAGGGTAAGTTACACATTCCAGGAACTCTGATCCTTGACATAAACTTTTAAGGCACCATTGAAAGACCAACAAAACAGTGTGTAAAGAAACAATAAGCAAAGCTTGAGCTTATAAAAGACTGTTTGCTACTTCATCTATTTTATGTTGCCACACAGATTGTCTGGTATAAACGAAATGAGGAATTTGTTGGATAACTGAAGAAATGTCCCATAAATCCTTGGGACAGAGTACTGATGGCCTCAGAAAAATCCTAGAACTAGTACTGGTTGTTGCCAAGTCTGCATTCCATCAGAACCCTCCTGCTTGCACCTGATATAGATCAGCTGGCCAAGGAAGGCAGACACATTTGAGTGATACACTCTGATCAGATCCAGTTCTCATTGTTAGATGGTGCCTACCTTCACTCTCAGAGAAGAAGAAATTAAAGAAATTACCTCAGTGTCCTTTGCTTCCCCCCAGATCCAGAAACACCCTGCACATAGCAGTTGCTTAGTTAATGTGTATGTTGATGCTTCATGGGAGTACATGATGTGTGCACAAATTAGGACTGTTCTTGAGTTTGGACATTAAGACCAGGCAGGTCTCCCTAGTTTCTTCATGGAGGTCAGCAGATCACTGCCACCCTTCTTTCCCTGGTCAGCTCTACTCATCTGTTTGAAATTTAAGGAATCATCTATTTTGGCTTCTGTTGATTGTCCTTCAGCTTATCTGTCCCTTCAACTCTACCTAGAATATCTGTTTATCAAGTGAAGTATTTCAGGTTCAGAAGGTGGGTTCTGAGCCTGAAGTGAACTCTGCACAAACTGGTTACAGAACAGGAGTCTGTTGTGGAAGGTTGCACAGCACATGGGAGACCAGGGAAAACACTGTTTCATCTTGGATCCTTGGGCTTGTGCCTTTCATTACTAGCTATAGTACAGACCCTCTGAAGGGAAATTCTACGCCAGTACATAGAATACCAGCATTCGTGGCCTGGTGTTCACTCTACATCAACTCCAGCAGAAGAAGCACAACTTGGAATACTTCTCTTTGTCTTCCATCAGCAGTAGTATAAAAAAGTCAGTGTCCCATGTCTCATTTACACGTAAATAGCTGAATTCTAGTAATCTTCAGACTAGAAAAGGGTGCCCTTTGTCAGACCTCTGAGAAGTGTTCAGATAGCCTACCTGACATCACTGTCAACTTCAAGTCTCCCCCACTTCCTTTCAGAGGCACGGCTACTGTACCCTGGGAGAAGCCTTCAACCGGCTGGACTTCTCCAGTGCAATTCAGGATATCCGGAGGTTCACTTATGTGGTCAGAGTAAGTATTTTATTCAAAAACAGCTTTGAAGACTCTTGAAAAATGTTTGAAGGTTACAATGTGAGGCATTAAGAATGCTCTTGGCAGCTATAGAGAGGCTACTTGTTTGCTATATAGTTAAACAAGAAACAAATGAAAAGGAACACTGAGGAAGCATGTAGAAGTTGGGGTTTGTGGACACTGGTATGTATGTTGGATCACAGACCTCCAGGAGAGTGAGCGCTTGGGCTCTGCAGGACTTGAAGGTACCACCTCCAGTCTTCCTGACTCACAATATCATGTGGTCTTTCTCTGAATTTTCACATGCGTTATCACTGAGGATGACCTTTATTTCATAGAGAAAGAGGAAGGCAGTAGAGAAAAGTTGTTGTATTCTCAAAAACACCTTGCGGCATTAACTTTTATAAGGAAATGTCTATCTTGGGCTACATTCAAAAGGAAAAGATTGTCACCAAGGGTTCCACTTACTATTTGCTTTTGTTCTCATGGAGAATATTCACTATATCTCACTGACCTCACTCTATTAAAGGTAAAAGACAAGTAGTGGTTTTCCAAATTTACTTTGTTTCTAATGGTGTTTGATATACTGGGAATACTTTCTCTTAATGTTTACAGGCATTTGTAATGTTGCTAGTCAGACAAAGATGTGGGGATAAGTAGCTGTTGGCCTTGCTGGTTTTGATATATGATGTGATTCCACACAGTACTCACGGGTGTCTGGGGAAATAATACCATGGCTCCTCACATCTGCCTACACAGAGCTGCTATAGGCTGCTTCCTCCTGGAGAAGGTTACAATGTCTCTGTAGGTACCTCCTTTCTAGAAATAGAACTGAGACTTCACTCTGACTAGTTGAAATGTTTGGAGTTAATAGCTAGGGAAGATTCAGGCCTTCCTACTACTTCTTCACCATGTCTTTGCTGGTTGAGACCACACTTCAGTGCCTTTTCAGTGTTGGTTCTTGATCATCTGTCTACAGAAAAGGATTTGATTCTTAAGAAGGGTAGAGGAAGCCGCTCCTGGCAGTCTCCAGACCTCTACCTTCTTGCTTACTGAGTAGAAGGTCCAGGCAGCCATTGCTTTGGAGAGACCAGGCCACTTTTTTACCAATTCTAGTCAGCTGAACTACATCAGGATTTTTGTTTTACCTGTATACTGCACAGTTATTATTTGTTAAGTAGTTTTTCTTCAAATTGACTTTAAAACAGAAATGACTACCTTAGCTTCATCTTAAACTATAATATTTCTAGTAGCTGTAGAATGATAACTGTGTCGTTTCCTAAAATTGGCACATGTTAGGGGTGAAAGCATTTAAGAATTATAAATTTTGTGTACCTTAATTTTGGTTATTTAGAAAATTAGCTCATCTTAGGAAGTGGCACTGTGACTCATGTGATAGAACACTAGCCTTGAGCTAAATAGCTGAGGGACAGCACCCAGGCCCAGAGTTAAAAAAAAACTCACAGAAAATTAGCTCATCTTAAGTGTGTCCTAGCTGGGCGCTGGTGGTTCATGCCTGTAATCCTAGCTGTTCAGGAGGCTGAGATCTGAGGATTGTGATTCAAAGCCACCCTGGGCAGGAAAGCCCATAAGACTCTATCTCCAATAAACCACTAGAAAACTGGAAGTGACGCTGTGGCTCAAGCGATAGAGCACTCACCTTGAGCTGAAGAGCACGGGGACAGTGCCCAAGCCCAGAGTTCAAGCCCCATGACAGACAAAAAAAAAAAAAAGTGTGTTCTCTACTGCCTGTAGATGGTCCAGGACCCATTATATCCAGTGTCAGTCAGTCAGGTACTCCAGACCCCTGTAGATGGTCCAGGACACATATCCAGTGTCAGTCAGTCAGGTACTCCAGACCCCTGTAGATGGTCCAGGACACATATCCAGTGTCAGTCAGTCAGGTACTCCAGACCCCTGTAGATGGTCCAGGACACATATCCAGTGTCAGTCAGTCAGGTGCTCCAGACCCCTGTAGATGGTCCAGGACACATATCCAGTGTCAGTCAGTCAGGTACTCCAGAGTGGTGTGGTTTGGTTAGCACCTAGCCCTCCTTGCAACATCTACTTGTGGTTTTTCCCTTGGGTCCTTCTGAAGTTGAGTTGGTTATTCTTGTCTTCATTCTAAGTTTTTGAAGGTATTTTATTAGAGTATTTCAGTTGTAGCTGGGCACTTATAGCTCTAGCCTGTAATCCTACACAGGAGGCTGGAGTCTAAAGATCACAGTTTGAAGCCAGCCTGGGCAGGAAAATCTGTGAGACTCTTCAATTAACCACCAAAAAGCCAGAAGTGGAGCTGTGGCTCGAGTGGTACAGTGCTAGCCTTGAGCAAAAGAGACTCAGGGAAAGAACTGAGGCTGTGTGTGTGTGTGTGTGTGTGTGTGTGTGTGTGTGTGTGTGTGTGTGTGTGTGTGTGTGTGTGTGTGTGTGTGTGTGTGTGTGTGTGTGTGTGTGTGTGTGTGTGTGTGTGTGTGTGTTAGTGTGATAAAGGGGTTTCATTATCACAAAGCCTGTTTTACTTTTCTGTAATCCATTTATTTCTTTTCTGGGCTTTACCACAAGATTTTACATGTGCATATATTATATTTCAATCACATTGACCTCTTTTCCTATCTCTTTCCTTAGCAAACTAACTACAGCTCTATTTAGAAGTGAGTTTCTTTACTCCACCTTTTAATGTAGATTCAGTGTATTTGAATATTAATATTCAGCCATCATTCTTTTTCCCTCTCTCATTTCTCCTTATCCCCCAAACATAGCAAATGGGTTTACAGACTGCTTACCTTTTTCTTTCATCTGTTCTTTAAGCTATTGCAGCTCATTGCAAAATCCCAGTTAACTTCATTGAGTGGTGTGGCACAGAAGAATTACTTCAACATTTTGGATAAAATCGTTCAAAAGGGTAAGGTGATCACTAGAATGTTTACTACTTTAAATATTTGGAAATTTGGATTCTCCTTCTTTCCCCTCTTTCCCTCCCTGTATAGATGCAGTCAAGAATAATAATGTGAGTTCTGTGACAACAACGTGCAGAAAGATGGATCTTCCATCTCCAGACTCTTCATGTGTCTGCTGTTCACCTTTGTTCTTCTTCTTTTTTTTTTTTTTTGGTCCCGTTGTGGGGCCTGAACTCTGGGCCTGGGCGCTGTCCCTCAGCTCTTCAGCTCAAGACTAGCGCTCTACCACTTGAGCCACAGCGCCACTTCCGGCTTTTTTTATTTTTGCTTATGTGGTGCTGAGGAATTGAACCCAGGGCCTCATGCATGCAAGGCAAGCGCTCTACCACTGAGCCACCTTCCCAGCCCCTGCTGTTCACCTTTGCATGCAGAGGGTTCACCATGATAGGAGAGGGAGCCAATTCCAGAGACACCCAGTCCTAAAAAGTCATTTTACCAGTTTCACTTAATGCAGCTAGTTAGTTCCATACTTTGCAAGATCATGGCTTATTTATTTAAACATCAAGTAAACTAATTATTTAATGTAGCCCAGTGATGGAAGTTTATGCCTATAATTTCAGCTACTTGTGAGGATGAGATCTGGAGAAATGCCACTTGAGGCCAGCCTGGGTAGAAAAGTCTGAGATATTCTACCTCCAAAATAACCAACCAAAAGCATGAATGGAGACACTAGTGGCTCAAGTGATAGAGCACCAGCTGGGCTATCAAGGCATGCAAGTGCAAGGCCCTGGATTCAAGTTCTGGTACTGCCAAAAGAAAAAGAAGAAAATTACTTAATAAGCTTGCATTAATTAACACATAGCTATTAGTAAAGGAAACTAAAATTTGCACAATTAGCTTACACACATAGACAGTTTTAGAATGTATAAACCATTTAAATGTATTCTCTTACCGATTTATAAAAGAATAGTTTTATTGTTAAAGGTCATAGAGTTCATAAGCAATGCAGATCAAGATAATGATAACTGTCATTGTGAAGATTAAAAGGTATTTGTGACTTAAAAAATTATTCTCTTGGCTGGGAAGGTGGTTCAGTGGTAGAGTGCTTGCCTTGCATGCATGAGGCCCTGGGTTCGATTTCTTAGGACCACATAAACAGAAAAAGCTGGAAGTGACACTGTGGCTCAAGTAGTAGAGCGTTAGCCTTGAGCTGAAGAGCTCAGGAACAGCACCCAGGCCCAGACTTCAAGCACCAAGACTGACCAAAAAAAAAAAAAAAAATACTCTCTTTATGACAAGTTCATAAGAAAACATGCACTTAACACATTTAAAGGAAAAACTGTAGATCCAACTGAAATTTACTAGCAAGTAAAATTAAAGTTTTATAATTTCTCATCATTATTTGTAAAACCTAAAAAATAATACCACTTTTGGGTTGTAGTGAAATTAGATCCTTCTTTTTCATTGGGGTAAAATAGATATAACTCAGGGCTGGGAAGGTGGCTCAGTGGTAGAGTGCTTGCCTTGCATGCATGATGTCCTGGGTTCAATTCCTCAGCATCACATAAGCAGAAAAAGCCGAAAGTGGCTCTGTGGCTCAAGTGGTAGAGCGCTAGCCTTGAGCTGAAGAGCTGAGGGACAGCGCCTAGGTCCAGAGTTCAGGCCTCACAAGAGACCAAAAAAAAAAAAAAAAAGATACAACTCTTATTTACCTCCCTTTTTAAAACTTTATTATTATTATTATTATTATTATTTATTATTATTATTATTATTGGCAATCCTGGGATTTGAATTTAAGGCCTTGGACTTAATATGAAAATGCTGTACCACTTGAGCTATACTTCAGCCCAAAATGTATCATTATCATAAAAATGTGTCATAATTCCCTTTTTAATATTCCATTATATGTAGGGATAGCATTATGTTCATCCATCAGTGGACACTTGTGAAACTCTTTCAATCCACATTTTTCTTTATTCCAGTTCTTGATGACCACCAGAATCCTCGCCTAATAAAAGACCTTCTCCAAGACCTGAGCTCTACCCTCTGCATCCTTGTAAGAGGGGTAGGAAAGTCAGTGTTAGTGGGAAACATCAATATTTGGATTTGCCGCTTAGAAACTGTTCTTAGCTGGCAGCAACAGCTACAGAATCTTCAGATGACGAAGGTATGGATTTCTTGCATTAAAAAAAATATATTTTATTTTCAGTCAGCATGTAATAACTTCTACATGCCTAGAGGGTACAGTGTGATTCTTCAGTATACAATGTATAATATGAGAGGATAATTAGCATGTCCATCAACTTAAACATTCATCAGTACTTTGTGTTAGGTACATTCAGAATCCTATATTGTCTTTTTTAAATACTAAATTAATATCAGCCATAGTTTTACTACTATACCATGCAGAGTTAGTAGTTACTCCTACATCCAGCTGCACCTTGGACTCCATCAAACATCCTGCTTCTTCCCTCTTTCTCCACACCCTCTCCAGGTGCTTAGAACCACTATTCTGCTCTGTACTTTGGAATCATCTTTTTAGCTTCTGTATAAGTGGGATAGTGCTCTATGTGTCTTTCTGACTTCTCTCACTTAATATAAAACCAAAAGTAATTCTGAGTAAAAAAGAACACTGCTGTGGGGGTTATCATAACACCAGACTTGAAATTAAACCATAGAGCCATAGTAACCAAAACAAGTTGATACAGGCACAAAAATAGACCTAAAGATCAATGGAGCAGTATAGAACACTCAGTAATAAAACCACACGTCCACAGCCAGCTAATTTTGGAATACTTTTCCAAAAATTTGCAATGGAGAAAAGACAGTTTCTTCAATAAATAATTCTGGGAGAACTGAAGTAGACTCTACTAGCAAGAGACTGAAACTGAACCCCTATCTCTCACCCTGTACAAAAATCAACTCCAGTATTTTCACAATAAAAAAAAAATCAACTCCAGATGGATCGAAGAACTTGAAGTAAACCTGAAACCTTAAATATAAAACCTAATAGAGAGAAATGTAGAGAATACCCTAGAAGTCAAAGCACAGGTAAATAGTTTCCAAATAAGACTCCAGTTGCCCAGAGAGTAGTAGCAAGAATGAGAGTAATCAAATTAAAGAATTTTTATACAGTAGCCATCACCATAACCAAGAGACAGCACGCAATGGGAGAAAGTCCTCACCAGCTATTAAACAGATAAAGGATAAATATCCACATTATACCAAAAGCTCAAAAAATAAATCCAGTTACTAAATGGACAATCACCAGGTAGTTGCAGTGCTCAGTGTACTGTGTGTGGAACTCTTCTCCACTCAAGAGCTTCAAAAGGAATTCCAGCTGTTGAACCAGTCTTGTGTGAGTGGCAAGCTCTAATGAAGAGCAATCGCAGCTTCTGCTGTGATCTTATCAGATGAATATAGGCTTGAAAGCATGTCTACATGCTCTAGGAAGACCTTCCTTAAGCAGGGTGGTGGTAGGAAGGGGATAAAGAGGACAACCCTATACGCATGAACTAAGTATTGGTTATATGAAGTGGCAATGGGTGTGAACTAAGTTTTATAGGCGAGGTTAATGGGACGGTAGAATGAGGTGTGTGGGGAAAAAATAGTAAATGTTAGCCTAGAGATGGGGAAAGTAAAGTGAGGAGAGTTGAGTAGGCGCAACACACGTGCACGCACACACACAAATGAACATCTAAGCAACAGAAATGACAAAGTAAAACAAGGGGGAAAAATGAGCAAGACTCAAAGCAATTGCACCAAAAAGTAAAAATGATGTTTATATTCAAAGTCTACTTGTAGATAAAAGGAAAGGCATAAGTGGGGAAGGAGATAATATGATTTGAAAGAGACTATTAAAAGTCAGGTTTAGGATTCATAGATAGAGAGATAGGTAGGAATTTTCCATGGTGCTCATATACTACTTACCCAAGAGACTGCTTTAGTTCTGGATGCGAGGGGTTTTTCCCATCAGCAGATCTTACATTGAGTCAGGACAAGCCCTTCATGGTTGCAGCTGGTGTCTCTATTGGTTAACACTACAGGGTACCAAGGCAGCTTCACAGCCTGTTTTCTGGAGAGGCTGCCTTTAATGACAGATTGTCCTGGAATCTTTGAACTGCCTCTTCATTTTTTTCTACTGTACAAACTATGGCCACCAACCTAAGGTAGCTGAGTCTCAGGCATGTACTGGTCTTACTGAGGTGCCACCATCTAGGGGTCTCTGCTGTCTGATTAGAGAAGGACTCCCAATCCTCCATCCGGGCGCTGCCTCCCAGCTTCTGACTTTTAAGTTGGCAGTGTAGCTTCCATAGCTTTAACTTTTCTGCTGGTCCATGTTGGACCTTCTGCTCTCTCTTTACACACCTCTTTTAACTGATTTATACCCAAGTTCTTTGGCAGAGTGTCCTGTGAAATGTTAAGTGGTGACTGTGCCTGGTCTCAGGGCTCAAGTTGAGGGCTCTGTCATTCTCTGGGATACAGGAGGACACGGAATGTCTTAGTTCTCCAGGGCAGCCTCACAGCAGATCAACCACTGCCCCCTAGGCTCCTGTGCTAGGGACAAGGCTTGTCGCTTGCATGTGCTTTTCCTTCAGCCAAAGACGGCAGTCGCTCACCGGGACCATCTCATTTTACGTGGTGTTACCCCCGTTTTGTTCCGCTTCCCAGAGAGCCAGGAGCCAGCTCCAAATTCCTTGCAGCTTTTCTTCTGTTGTGATTGTGTTTTCTGCTGCCTCCTCTGTGGGTTCTCCTTTCTTCTACTCTTTCCTCAGAATCTGGTCTCTTTTGTGTCACTGGATTCTTTTTCATAGTGTCAAAGGGACAGTTATTTCGTATCCACCATCTTGCTCTACCTCCTTAATCAGTGGAAGTTCTTCATCCCCTGTTTTTACTGTAGATATATAGGGTTATTTCTGGGCTCACTATTCTATCCTATATGTGGCCTATGGACTATGCTGTTTTGTTACTGCTTCGATTCAACTTGGGACCTTACTCGGCCTCACAACTCTTTTGTTGTCCTGGAGCAGTCAACCTTCTGTAGAACAACCATTTGTTCTCTGGCCCCCATGAGGAAGGAATAGTTTATATGGCTGAAATCATGTCCATCAGAGGCTAGAAGGCAGGAAAGTGCTGGTGTAGTAGCATGTGTAGTCTCAGGTTTGTGAGCTGAATGGGGATGGAGATAGAACTGTATACCTTATAGCTGCGATTAACCGTGAGACACAGATACTTCAGAAGTGCTGGGAGCAGCTCTTACTGCACCCTGTGATGGATGTGTTACTGGTAACCATGTCACTGTGTGCACGTGAGTCAGATGTACTTCTGTGCACCGTAAGTACATACAGCTTGTGTCAGCTAAGACAATAAAAATAAGGATAAAACATGAACATACATAAAATGAGTAAGTATGAAATATAAACTACTTAAATTGGTAACTATGTATGTGAGAATATTTAAAGATTACAATTAAAAGTAGATATGAGTACAGCGGGAAGGACCTTGAAGATGGACCCTCCACCCTCCATTGGGCTGAAGCATGGTAGTCATGCTGTCCTGTATGTGGTAGTGAGGCTGGATTGGAGGCTCTTGCGTTGGCACAGAGTGCCGCATCCCATGACCCTCACCTCACTCACCACATGTCTTCATTGCCTTCACAAAGCATGTCTGTTTTCAGCATCAGCTGCAAATTTTAGAGCCCACCATATTCCATGTATTTTCCTAAACACAGTAGTACAGCTTTTACCCCTTGCATTGGAGTGGAGGGAGCATGTGTGCAGGTGTTCAGCCTTCCAGTCTTGGGCAAGTTGCCATGTGTGTGAAACCCTTGCGGTCAGGGTACTTTAACGTAGCAACACTGTGAAGTGTCTGTTCCAGCCTGGCCATCAGGCGTCTGAGTGATACGCTGCCTGTGTTTCCTTTCAGCAGGTGAATACTGGCCTGACACTTAGTGACCTGCCCTTGCACATGCTAAACAACATCTTGTACCGCTTCTCAGATGGGTGGGACATTGTCACCCTGGGCCAGGTAACACCTACCCTGTACATGCTCAGTGAGGACAGGAGGCTGTGGAAGAAGCTGTGTCAGTACCACTTCGCTGAAAAGCAGGTGAGTCCCTTCCAGTGCTCTTGGGTGCAGAGCTGGCTGGTCTCACGAATGCTCGGGATGGGTGAGTGCTTCATCTCCAGAGGCACAGAGCAGTCCTATACTGCTGAGGTTGCTTAGTTCTCTCTTTTCTTTTCTAAAAGTTGCAAAGCACACTTTTCATAATCAGAAACAACTGTGATTCTAAAAATAGCCTAGAACCAATTAGCACAACCGGAATGGGGTCCTGTCCCACCTCCTAGTGACAGGATGGCCTGGGTTCCTTTACCTGACAGGTTAATTCCAGCTCTGTTCTCTCTGCCTGATGTGGTCCTGGAATAGCCCGGCTCTGCCCCCTTGGCAACAGTACCATTTCCAGTATCCTCCAGAGCGCGTGTTGCCCACTGGTGACTCTCCTCCACACAGAGAAGCTGATATTCTTGTTCTTCCTACTTGTTTGCAGAGCCTGACATCCCTGACCACGGTTAGGGCGAGGGAGGGCAGATGGCATGTCCTATACGTCATGGTGAGCATGACCACGGACAGGCGTAGACACAAGGAGAGAGTACTCTTTGTATGAAGAGGGGAATGAGTTAGAGGCTGAACCATGCCAAGGATCCTTGTCCTCAATCTAGTGACCTCAAGAAAGATCGTAAAGCATTTGGAACATTGTGCAACTTTTTTAAAATTTTTATTTTTCATTGTTACAAAGCTGATGTATATGGGGGGGGGGTTTACAGGTACATAACTCGGCTTATTTCCTTTTAGAAAGTGTCACCCTTCCTTTCCTCCCTCTCTCCCAGTTTATCCCTCCATTGTGCAACTTTTTAAAAACCCTCTGATGCTGCCTGAAGAGTAGACTGTCAGAAGCTCAAGGTGGATCACTGTGTACGGTGGTGGACGAGGCATTGTTCACAGGGCCAGCTAGGAAGACCGGGAGGAGCAGTGGGATCTGCCCAGGGAAAGTAGGTGGGAAGAGGGTCCCAGGCAGAGATAGCAGGAGACATCTCCTAACAGCCAGAGGCTGTGGGTGAGAGCTCAGGGAGAAGAGAAGGGCCCCGTCCCAGGGATGGACACAGCTGATGGGGCTTTGAGAAGCTAAGACCTGAAGACTGCTAAGTGAGCTTGTAAGGGAGAATGAAAAGAATTAGGCTACTCATCTGAGCAGGAAATAACTTTCCAAATCACTCCTGGACATGTGAGCCATGCTTTCTCCCCACATCCTGTCCCAGTGTCTGGTAACCATTTTTCTATCCTCTATCTCTCTGAGATCAACTGCATTAAATTCTAGATTGGTATTGGAAGTGGTGGATGCTATGAATAATTATCTCTCGGAGGGAGGGATTAGAACTGAGGAAAGGAGAATGAGTGAAAGTCTGTCTGGGCTGGGCTCTGGTTATCATGTATGCCTGGAACCTCCCTTCCAAGGTCATTCACAGGGAGAAGAGCCAGGGCTTTGGCTGATGTGCTGAGCCTAGGCTGGACTGTATATGAAGTGCTGGCAGATGTCAAACTCCAGTGGCATAAGGGTGTCTACTGATACCTGTGAAGTTCTAAAACTCCTTGCAGGCACACTTGAAAGAACCTAAATACTTGTTATGCACCAATGTTTAATGTCCAACTAGAAGTTAGGTTACAAGTTGGAATTAGCAATTACAGGTACATACTTTTGGTGCATATTTTTTGAATGAACTACAAAATAGCATTCAAAAGATAATAATCACCCTGAAAAAAATAAGCATCTTAGAATCAGTTTCCATGAAATGGCACAGGTTAGGCAGCCTCTCCCAGTGAAAGCGCAGTGCCATCCACAGTCTAAAGTGACACTGGAGGACAAGGCCAACAAGGCACTGATTCAGCTCCTGGTGTGGCCATGAGATTCCATTTCAGAAAGACCACAAATAAGGGTTAGGAGAAAATCATTGACGGAGAACAATGAGGAGGCACAGAATTAGGAGAAATAACAAGGCATAGTTGCTCTTGTGTCTAAGAACTAACGTCGCAACAGTGCTCGAAGGATATAGACGTTTCTACAACATAGCCTTCTTTTTTCTTTTTCTTTCTTTCTTTCTTTCTTTCTTTCTTTCTTTCTTTCTTTCTTTCTTTCTTTCTTTCTTTCTTTCTTTCTTTTATTTTTTTTTTTGTATAGTCTAAGACTGGGACTGGCCAGGGGCCGGTGGCTCACGCCTGTCATCCTAGCTACTCAGGAGGCTGAGATTGAGGATCGCGGTTCAAAGCCAGCCCGGGCAGGAAAGTCCGTGAGACTCTTATCTCCAATAAACCACTAGAAAACTGGAAGTGGTGTTGTGGCTCAAGCAGTAGAGTGCTCGCCTTGAGCTGAAGAGCTGAGGGACAGCGCCCAAGCCCAGAGTTCAAACGCTACAACCGACCAAAAAAAAGACTGGGACTAGAACTCAGTGCCCAGCACTTTTACTTATTGGCTAGTGCTCTGCCAACTGAGCCACACCTCCAATCCCAGGTCCTCTCTGTTTTTCAACTATCCTCTTTTAAAAGCTTATTTGAAACAAGAATTCCTCATTGACTACATCAGAATTTCCCAACAAAGTCATCACAGGGCATGACTGAGTATGAGTGATAGTTTTTAATAATAAAAGCAAAACACTCTGCAGCAGCAAACCTCATCAGAGGCATCATTTTGCAAATAAGAAAGCTATGAAAATGGTTTGTTCTCTATGTGCAACATACACATGTGATTTACCCAGCTGTGTGCTTTGCTGTCCCGTCACAAGGCTTTTGTGCAGCTCACTACAGCCAAGTTTGGGACATGATTATTTCCTTACAAGGAAATCCATACCCTTTCCCGGCCCTAGCAGCTCTTGGTCTACTTTCCATCTCTGGATAGCTTTGGTCTGGATGTTTGACATGAGCCAAATGATAAACACCACTTACAGTTTTATGACTGGCATGTTCCCTTAGCATAATGTCCTTCAGGATGGATGTGGTAATAAGGATAACTCCATTCCTTTTAGGGCTAAATGAAATTTTACTGTATGGGTAAGCTGTGTTTCATTTTTCCATTCACCAGCGATTAGGCATCTGGTTTGCTTTCGCTTTGCTTCTACCTGTTAGGATTATTGTTGCGGGAACATGGGTTGATAAGCTTGTGAATAGATGCATTTTATTTTCTCTCAGGTGGGTTCCTAGGCCTAGAGATGTTGGTTAAATTGTAACTATGTTTAGCCTTTGGATGAATGGCAGACAGTTTCCCACCGCGGCTACACCATTTTGTCCTCTCCCAGCAGTACAAGGTCCCAGTTCTCTATGCCCTCCCCTGCATTGTATTGTATTGTCTGACCTTTCTGATTGCAGCCACCCTCATGGTACAGAGTGGCATCTCGGCACTCTCCCTAACAACCAAAGTGGCATCTCGGCATCCTTTCTGGCAGACTGATGTCTTCTCATGAGTTCATTAGCTGTGTCTGTGTCTTCTTAGGAGAAATGTCTTTTCAAGCGCATTGTTCATTACATAGTTTACACAAATCCTTCATCAAGCATAGGATACCTGTTATAGTAAGTATAACAGTATTACAGAGCCAAGTCTTCAGATCTGTTTCCCAGCTGCTTGCTATCATACAAATATTCCAAGATTTATTTCACTTGTCCCTTATTGACTTAATACAAGTAAGTTTAATTACAAATAACAAATGCTTCATGCACTACACTGTCCTAAAAACAAAAACTAAGTACCTAGTATGTATTCTGAAAATTATCTTCTGATTCTAAACAGAATTTTGTTTCTTTAGTTTTGTAGACATTTGATCCTTTCAGAAAAAGGTCATATTGAATGGAAGTTGATGTATTTTACACTTCAAAAATACTACCCAACTAAAGAGCAGTATGGAGACACTTTGCATTTCTGTCGGCACTGCAGCATTCTCTTTTGGAAGGTAATGCTTTTAAATAACTCTTGGAATTAGCGGATTGGAATATGGTGAAACACACTTTTCACTTCTATTTCACATGGAAAGGTAAAGGTAAGAATGGGAAACACTATTTGTAATGAGAAACTTAGATACATTGTACCAAATCTTAGGAAAGGGAACAGGGGCCCATAAAAGTGCATACTTGTGCTTTGGGTCAGCAGTGAAAAAACCTCAATGCTGTGCTCCCCATTGTAAACATGGGTACCAAGAGACATGAAAGGACTGTCTGCTCCTGGGCAGAGTTCTGGAGCCACACACCCTGTTCTGTCACAAGAGGAAGATTCATTTCCTCATCTTCACATGCTTGGCCTCTGGTAACCCATCTGGAAGACTGGTCTGTCATATAAAAGGGCCAGGATAAGCCTTGATCCTCTTTTTCTCAAAGCCAAGGGTCATAAGGAAACATCGTCTTGAAACACTTACCTCATTTAGGGGATTAAAATAAGACCTTGGCACTGGAGGATCACATCTGTAATCCTAGCTACTCAGGCAGGTGTGATCTGAGAATCAAGTTTCAAAACCAGCCCAAGGAGACAAACCCCTGAGATTCTTATCTCTAATTAACCAGCAAAAAACCCCAGAAGTGGAGGTGTGGCTCAGATGGTAGAGCATCCTTGAAGGAAAAAGCCAAGCAGGAGTTAGAGGCCCTTTGTGGAAGCCCCAGTACCAACACACACACACACACCACTTTACCAGTGCTATCATTACTCATTTGTAAGGTTGACACTTTAGTGGAAAACTTAATCTTTAGCAGTGTCCTTCTCCCTATCACTTGTTATGTTTCTGACCTCACCACCCACCTCTGTCTCTGATGATCACACACTTTCCGTAGTCACAGGGAACCAGGGGGCCAGTTGGTAGACAATTCATGTTGTGGGCACATCGATAATGAATGTACCTGGAATCTATTCCACAGTTTGCCTGACATTTGAGACCTCACTATGGGAGAAATGTTGGGTGAGATGCTCTGTACCTGAACTGTACCCGAAAGTCCCCTTCATTGCTGCCCCAAGCCTAGAGGAGGCTCAGTTTCTCAAGGAGCCTCAACTTCTAGGTTTGGGGACATGAAGCTTTTGCCAAGTAGAAAGCATAAGATATGTTTATCTTCAGTTGTTTAGTTTGCGTTACATTGTTCCTTATTTGTCATCTAATGGGTCGTAAGGCAAACTATAGATTATTAGAAATGAGACAAGAGCTTTTAATTCTTTTCAAACTTCAGTATAACAGTGAGACTTTTATTTTTAGACTCCAAAGCAGATAGCTTAAGATACTGAGGTTTTCTTGTATTATTTTATCAGTACCAGAGTTAGGCAGCGTTAAGATAGTAGCTGCTGGTACCTCCAGCAGAAAATAGCTTAGGAAGACCATTTCTTATGACTGATTTACTGTTTTGTGTCGATGTGTGGCCATTTTCTTTCTCAAAATGTTTTAGTTATGTGAAACGTCTTTACAGCAGTACAACTGTTCTTCAGAATGCTCTCTCTTGACTAGGAACGTCTTCTGTCCAAATTAATTCTGAGTGCTTGTGGTGATGGATAGATGCACGGAGATGGACTTCCTCCTCTCCTTATCTTAGTCATGGGGCTCAAACACAGATAGATGGCCAGGCTCTGGTGGCTCACGCTTGTCATCCTAGCTACTCAGGAAGCTGAGATCTGAGGATCACGGTTCAAAGCCAGCCGGGTCAGGAAAGTCCGTGAGCCTCTTATCTCCAATAAACCACTAGAAAACCAGAAGTGGTGCAGTGGCTCAAGCTGTAGAGCACTCGCCTTGAGCTGAAGAGCACAGGGATAGCGCCCAGGCCCAGAGTTCAAGCTGCACAACCACCCCCTCCCCCAACACACACACACACACACACACAGGTGCCTATAGACAGAAGAGGTTCCGTGTGTGGAGCCAGGTCCCACCCACTGTGGTATCCATTTCCTTGGGACTAGGCTACTTTCAGAAAATACATCCAGGACTGTTATTTCTCTGAATCATTCAAGGCCCTGAGAACCACAGGACATGTCTTCTGCTGTAGAGCCAAGTAGATGATATACTGTAATGTCTAGATTAAATGAATACTTTCAAGCACATTGTTTTATACTGTAGAGATATTAAAAGTAATGGTATTTTCATGGGGAAAAATGTTGTTGATGTGATAGAAAACTTTCAATTTTGTATGCGATGTAAACATTTTTCTTGGAACAATTCCCAAGAATATTAAAGTGCTCTATCTGCTAAGTAAAAAAACACAAGCACATACTTTCTCCTCAGTTTTTGTGTTGCTTGGCAGTATAAGAATGTGTTGCTTAAGTCTCCTGGAATATTTAAGCTCTGATTTTTTTAAATAGAGATGTTGTTTTGCTCTTTCCAGAAGAATCAGCCTGAAAATTCTTGTATTTAGTGGCCCATTATATGATCATGTTTATAAAAATCCAAATCCTTCCTAATGAAGAGTGGCAGGTGGTCAAGGTCACAGAGCGTCCACTTGGCTCTGCTTCTTCACCCACCAGCCTTCCAGAGGCTCAGTACCTTCTGTTTTAAGTGTAGAGAAGATTACTTTCCTACCTTAACTCCTGTACTGTTCGGCTACTCCCTTCTACCGCATTATGACCCATGATGCTCACCAAGGCCAGCAGCCTGTCTAGAAAGCACAGACTTGAGTCTCAAGCCCAAGCCATCAAAGCCTCCTAACCCCTGGAGATGATGTGGTGGGCTTCAGAACAGTATCTAGTATGCCTTCCAATGAATAGTGGTGGACCAAAAGGCTGTAGGCTAATCAGGAATTAGGATAATTAGGCAGTGGGGGAGAGGTAGCTAGTTCTCACCTGAGCCCAGGTGGGGGCAGGAGACCAGTGTGTTCTGCACCATCTCGGCTTGTACCAGGTCTGTGGTTGCCACATTTGACAGTGCCACCCTGTCCTTGTGGGGCACCTTCCTCTGCTCCCAGGCTGGTTTTTATTTGTTTCAGCTTTACAGTATTGGAGCGATCATTGTTAACTGTCTACCTGCCTCTAAATACCAGGTCTGTGGGCCCCACCCAGGTCACTGGGCACTGTAAGAGTCAGTGTGCGCATGTTTCCACCCTAATCCTTGGTCTCCAACTATACAAAACCGGGTAAACTAAGGAAGCCAGGACTAAGACGTAGCATTTCCACGCCCCTTTCTTGTCTTAGCCGTTCAGTCGCTAAAAGAGAGGGCTGGGGACCTAGCAGTGATCCTGAGGCCGTGTGGGTGTCGGGAGCCAGTGTGGCTTCCTCAGTTGTCTATTTGAGAAACCTAGAGGAAATGGAAATATTTCTTCTGATGTCTTCAAGTCATAAAGCATTTGGTTGGGGTGTCTGGTGGTGACGTGTGTTTTCATTCTGCCAGACTTAGTTTCCTGGTATTTAGTTATTTTCACAGACAATATACCTCAAACCTAAAAACCTAACTACATCTGGCTCTTTCTAATGGTGATTTTCCCTTTTTCCTCCACTGGCTGCATTACTTGCTGACTCTTTCTTCACGATCTCAAGGACTACCATCTTGCTTGGTTGTTCAAGGTACTTCCTTTTGCCATGCATGCTGTTCTACCTTGTGCACTGCCCTCACCCTGAAGATCACAGGCTTGCATAGGTCTCAGTGCCCACTGGCGATGGCACACTTGTCCCTGAAAGCTGACCTGGGAGTCACACCGCCTCAGTGTGGTCTGGAGGAGGCCACAGACAGCATAGCCCACTTACCCTCCTGAAATGGTGTCAGTTCTTTCCATAAAATGTGTTTTGTTTTGTTCCTCGTCACTGCTATAAAAATATCGTTTCTGCTCCTTAATTTTTGTAACTGCCACCAGCTCCCTTGCCACCTACTTTAGGAGCAGTGCTTATGGGGTCCCATCTGCCCTGTCTCTAGACAGGTCCCACACCCATTCCCTGGGCCTGTGCAACAAAGGAAACCAGGTTATCTGGGACCAGGAGGCAGGATGCAGAGGGGCGGGCTCTTGGGATCCAGATACCAGCAGCTCCTGCATTCCACATAGGCTGACTCCTAATGCTGCCTCCTGTCCCACCGAGCGGGTCCCTGGGGGCTCCTGAACACTGGGGCTGCCCTTGTAACTGTTCCCAGCCCAGGCATCTGTGTAGTGTAAGGCCAGGGTCCACTGAATGAATTGCTGATGATCTCTCTGGAAACTTGGCTGATAGTGGTGACAACGCACCCTAACCTGCCTTTTTTCCTCCCCGCAGGACTCGGGCCACCCCTGCACTGCTGCTGACCCTGACAGCTGCTTCACGCCTGTGTCCCCACAGCACTTCATCGACCTCTTCAAGTTCTAACAGCCACCCTCAGCCCTGTTGTCGTCTCTGAACTTGTACCTTGTGTTTGCTGTGCATAGCTTGTAGTAAGTGTTCTCTGTGACCAAAAGCAACGGTGGAGCCTGTGTCTAGCAGCATCTTTGAGGCCTGTACTTCTAGAAAGAACCAGAAAGAAAATGGGGAATGTCCCTCAGCAACTGTACAGTAAAATCGCACTGTTGTATGCTTCCATCTTTCAAGAATTGAGACACTGCAAACTGTTTGTACTTTCTGAAAACTTTTCTTCTAAGCATAGTAAAATTTGCAATTTTGTATATTTATAGGTATGGATCAGAAAAAGATTTTTGGATTTTCAGCCCCACATTCTGTGCTGAACTGACCCAGACAACCAAGAATATGCTTCCTAATTGTCAAGTGAGGATATCCCATCCTGAAGTAAAGTAGATGGAGAACTAAACAATTAACCTTGTAAATACATTGTGCAGAATATTTATTTTTCCTAAGGTATATTTTCACAGCTTCATTAGCTGTACCCACATATGCCCTCTCTGTGCTCAAAACAAATGTAGGGAAATGGGGGCATGTTCCAGTCACTTGGCTTGCAGATGACTGCGCCATCCATAGTCAGCAGTGTTTGGTCTCTGTCCCTTCCAGGTGCCTCTGCCCTTGACTGGGCTGTGAAGCCCAAACCACAGTACACCCTCTGCCAAGGAATGGGGAGCAGTCTAGGAATGTCTAGGCCTGACTTGTGTAGGAAACACAGTAAACCATGTTTATCTGCTGATTCAGCTTCATCAGGTATGAATCTTGATGAAAAATGTGTTGTCCTTAAAATGTTATTTTATTTTTAAATAGTGCATGTCCATTTTAGAAAAATTTGAAAATAAAGTTGTATAAGATACAATTAAAATCACACTTATTTCTATCACACAGAGATAGTATGCTTGCTAGAAAGGATATGAAAAACTATCCCTCAGCTGCCATTACATATGTATACTTTCATTTTTAACCAGGTGGGAAGACCTAACCATCACTACTTTAATATTTTCTTCTAAGAATATTAAATTTTGTAGCCACATATCTATAAATAAATATGAGAAATATTTTGGATTTTCAGCCTCACATTTTGTGCAGACCTGACATAATGGCCACGGCCAGCTCCTTATTGTCAAATGAGTCACAACACACACACCAGACCTCCACTTGTGCATGGGACTCAGTTTTTCATAAAACCAGAAGCTTCATGTCTGCAGTTTGATAACTAGGAGAATTTGCCTGGATCTTAAACACCACTTGAAAATATGGTTGCAAATACTCTTCCCTGTCAGAGGAGCCTCAGCGGGCAAGTGACTTGGCTTTTCTGACTGTCTGTCAGTGGCCGAGGAGTGCCACACACGTTCAGGCTGCATGGTGCTGTTTCAGTAAGTGGGGACTTATTGTGAGGGCTTATTGTGAGGTTTAACATGCTGTCTTGAATGGCTCTCAGTAATTTTATGCATCTTTGCTTTCTTTCTTTCTTTTTTTGTTTTTGGCGGTTGTGGCACTTGAACTCTGGGCCTGGGCACTGTCCCTTGGCTCTTCAGCTCAAAGCTAGTGTTCTACCACTTGAGCCACAGCGCCACTTCAGGCTTTTTTTTTTTCTTTCTGTTTATGTGGTACTGAGGAATCAAACCTAGAGCTTCATGCATGCGAGGTAACCACTCTACCACTGAGCCACCTTCTCAGCCCCTGTCTGCTTTTAGTATTGTCTTTAAAAGTTAGCTACTCAGGAGGCTAAGATCTGAGGATTGTGGCTCAAAGCCAGTCTAGGCAGGAAAGTCCTTAGGACTCATTTCCAATAAACTGCCAAAAAGCCAGAAATGGCATTGTGGTTCAAGTGGTAGGGTGCTAGGCCTAAGAAAAAAAGCCCTGAGTTCAGGCCCCGGGACTGGCACACATACATACAGAATCCTATTAACCTCCTGAAATTTCTGTTCTGTCTCCTAAGTAGTCATAACCTTATTGTCCGATGCTATTCGTCTGTGCTGTGCAGTCACAACTGCTCTAATTTGTAGAAACAAGATTCAGGGGGGAAAAAAATACTGACAGTATAGGGAGGGTTCCAGTCACATCATTCCATTCCATAGGCACATCTTCAGAGTCCAGCAGCTCCAACAAATCCTGTGTGTTGGTGTGCTTCTACAGGTGAGCATCAGTTACACGTGTGAGAAGGCTTACTTTGTTGCCTGCAAAAGCCAGAGAGAGGTGGGAGCAGAGGCTTTTAAAATTCAGGCAGCACTGGAACATTGGGGGCTGTTTACACAGGTCAGCTGGCACCAGGCCCACTCCAAGGCATGAATAAGCACAGGTTGTTAGAGGGCCTGAAGAAAGCAGGGACAACCATTCTCACTGAGTGCATTTATTTTTTTGTCCTGGAGATTTCCAGACACTGAGAGCAAGACTGGAAAGTGAGAGGCTCCCTGCCTGCAGCGACTGCCTGTCATTTGTCCCATCCCCCTAGTCAACAAACGTGTGAATCTGAAGGCCAAGTGTCCTCCCAGCAGCATGTCAGGGTGGACGTGCTACCAGCCCACCGCATGGTACCCTGTGTCTGCATATGCATGGTGTAGGACTATACAGAGTCGCATACACAAGCTACATACACAATCTGACTACCTACTTTTTGGTTTATGTGCTTCTTATAGATTCAGATTCTCATAAAGATTTTTGCATTTTGATCTTGTATTCTACAATCTTGCTGAAATATCTGATTCCTTACAATTTGTGCACAAAACAAGCAGTTTCACTTCCCACTCTCAGTATAATACCTGTTTATGGTTTTTCTTGCTTGACTTCTCTGGCCAGTACCTCAACTGCTGAGTAGACATATCGAGAGCCGACTCCTTGCGTTGGCATAATTAGCTATGTGAGGGGTTTTTGTGTGGCTTTTGCTATTGTGGTTGCTTTCTCCTGCTTCTAGTTTATTAAGAGCTTTTACTATGAAAGGGTGTAAGATCTCATCAAGTTTTTTTTCTACATCCGGTTGTACATGATCTTTTCCTCAATTCTGTGAGTATAGTACAGTGTGTCACATCAGTTGGGCATTTTGATGCATCTTTACATCCTTGGGACAAACCAATGTGCTGTTTAGTTTTGTTTGCTAGTATTTAGTTGGATGTTGATACACGTATCTTCGCTGGGGACCTGAGTATTCTTGTGATGTCTCCATCTGGTTTGGGCACCAGAATAATGCTAATTCCGTGGAGAGAACTTGGACATATCCCCAGGTTATGTTAAAGTCTGACGAGGTTCAGCTTATTTCTTTAAATGTTAGCTTTTCTTTGTTGGGAGTTCATAGGCTTGCTCTGGCTGTTTTTTTGTGGTCCAGCCTTGGAAGGATGTGTTTGGGGGATTTTTCCGGTGTTCATTCACATCACCTTTTTCTCTTTTTATCTCTATGTAGTTGCTCTTACATCCCCTCCAGATTGCATCCTCTGGGTCTTTTTCCTCCCAGCCAGAGGGTTATTGGTTTGGTTCACCTAACCAACTGTTGCAAGTGGCACTGTGACTCAAAATGGTAGCTTTGAGTGAAAGAGCTCAGGGGCAGGGCCCATGCCCTGAGTTCCAGCCCCATGACCCACAAAAGAAAAGAGAAAAAGAAAAAGATGAGCATCACTTGTTGACTTTGACTACACTGTTGCTTTTCCTTGCTGTAATTCCTCCACTTTGCTGGCTTTGGGCTGTTCTTTAGGCATGAATGTAGATTGGTTTAAGATCTTTGAATGTCTTTAAAGCAACTGCCCTTTTACCACAACAGCTTTTGCTGCACCCTTTATGTTTTCAGTTATCACTAGAGTGATAATCTGCTGGCTAGGAGTGTGTTAATTTCCAAATACTTAGGGATTTATCACTTTCTACTATTTATTTCAATCTACTGTAACAAAAAAATGCATTATTTCAGTCTCTTAAAATGTATTGAGACTCTTTGTGGCCTAACACTGTCAGGAGGCTGTTCCCCGCACACCCACAGTGTGGTGCGTTCCGGTTCCTGACATTTGTCTCCATGACAGAGCTCTCTCCCCTCACTGTAAAACCATTCATTTCTCTCTTCAATTCTGTCAGCATGGTGCTATTCATGTATTTGGAGTGCTGTTTGCTGCACGTGTTACCTATCAGCTGGCTGGGGGCCTTACACTACCTAGATAGAAGTCGTGAGTAGGCAAGGAGGGTGCTCCTCTAGTTGCTTTTTGTAATTCTCAGGTTGTGGCAGCAGCAGTCAGCAGTCTGCACTGCTTTTTAGTGTTACATAGCTCTCATATATGTGCCTTGGATGCTGGAATCAGTGCTGCAGTGGCAAATACTACAGCTATACGATCTGAAATGTCTATAAATACTCAGCCCTTGACAGTGGCAGCTCATGTTACATTTGGCCTTGGTGCTCGGGGCCCAGCTACTCTCCAGAACTCTTCCAGCAACCAGAGCCAGCTATCTATTCTCTGGTTCTTTTACAGCCTTCTCTCTTTCTTCAGCCTCTACTCTCTTCTCTCCACTTCCACTGTTCCTCGTTGTTTCTGTTGCTTCTATCTTCTCATCTTTGTCCTGCCCTGAAACTCTTAACACTGCCTCTCACTATTACTGTTGTTGTCCCCTCTCCTTCCGTATTACCAGATTAGCTCACTGTACTAATAATGATCGAAACTAGGGAAGAAAATAAAGAGAAACCTTTTAATAAGCTGGATGTTCAACACCACAGGCAGCACAGATGGTGTCTTCTGGCTGGCTCACCAGAAAAGGGGTAGGCATGCAAAGGAAGGACTATGTTTACACCGGTCACATGCCTCTTGCTGGGCCACTGGGGGAAGCAGTCCCCTCTCTGGCTTTGGTGGAAATGGATCCAGGTTCACTGAGTACAGCACAGCTTCTGATGGCAGAGTAGCACAGGCATAGCTGGGAATGTGCGTCTAGGAACCAGAGGGGTGCTTCAGTTCCAGGCAGCTGTGTTTGCTGTAGAGCTCCCTCATGGTGTCCACAGACAATGTCACGGCAGCTAAAGCACCAGGGAAGGGTCTGACAGCTCTCAGTAAGCTGTGTCACCCCAGACCCTCACAGCTTGGCTTAAAGGAAAAACAAACACTACCAGGGTTTCTTAAGAAAATGGCTTATTATTTATTAATAGAGTTAGCTGCTTGCTAGTGCTCCAGGGAGAAATGGGCTTCTCTAATCTGCCTCAGGTGTATGATTTAAACATATGTATTTAACGACATGAAGGTAAATTTATTTCATGTTGTTAAATAAAACACATGTCATGGGATTGGCTTCAACGTAATTCAGAAAGGAGACTTTTGAAACCCTACTTGTTGGAGAAAGGACAAGAGTTGTTTTGGTTTTTAGGAAGTTACTTCTGAAAAAAATTTTCTTCTTTTAAAGAATGAAGTATTTCATTACTTCCACCCCATCCATATTGGACCAGTTTTCTTGAAAATTGTCTGAACTTTGTAACTTTTGAAATCATAAAAACATTTCCCTAAAACTCCAATACAAAATTTAACTTTGTAAGAAAATTTTATGCTAAAAACAATTCCAAAGGGAATAGTGTATCACTGAAATAAAAAACCCACTAACATCCCTCCTCTCATTGGTGACTCTGAAATGCCTGGACAACACAGACATTCCCAGATACGTAAGCTGGTGCCTCACAGAAGGGCACCTCCTGGGCCTGGAGCCAGTGCCCACATCATTCAGCACGACGTTTCAAGGCAGTGGAGATCATCCGTGAGCCAACCCCTGACAAGCCTGTGGTTCCAGGGTGCACCCATCAGCAGGAGCCTCCGTCAGGTGAGCTGCAAGGTCCACGCTTCCCACCAGCAGAGCGCATCAAGCTGGAGAGCAGACAGCCACTGTTCATGGGCTGGCAGGCCACTTGTCCCTCACTCCCTCTCCAGCGGCCTCTGCATGGACTGCAGAAAGCTGCGGCTGGAATGCCTTCCTCCATATTTACATAACACATGTTCCCTAAACCACTCAGTGTTACGTTAAAAAAAAAAGTGGCTTTTCTCTGCCACTTAGGTAGCTCTTACAGCTTCTCCATCTTTCAGGTTCACAGCTTCTTCCTCAAAGAGGAAGCACACTCCGAGATGCGTCATGGGCTGGGCTGGGCCGGGTGGGCTGCATGGCCTGGAGCGCCGCCACGGCTCTCTACCCACTCCTCCATTTACTGACAAAACTAACCGCTGGCAGAAACTGCATGGTCGTGCTCCTGCCTTAGCTAAAATTACTGTTTACTCCAAAGTTATTCTCCCTCTCTAGTGTGAATTCAGGCACTTAGTAAGAGCAGAGTCCTTGTGTAAAGGGAGTGCATCCACCTGGCTTTCCCTAACTGCCTAGGCCCTGGGCTGTGAGCAACATCCAAATGCCACTGCTCCCGCAGCAAAGGCGTGAGGTAGCCTCTTATCTTGGTTGGATACTGTTCTTCAGGTCAGTCCTTCACAATGATTAATCAACCTCAGGACTACTTTGAGCCTTTTTAAAAAAGCTATTAGAATTGGAAAAAAATCACTTTCTCCTTATACCAGCCATGTAATGCATTCGCAACATCTGATGTCAACAGAGGGAGTGGCCATCTAGGCAGACAGCAAGTGAACACGAGTGGGCAGCTTTAAGACCACTGGAAGAGGGAAGGATGGAGATGGCTGCTGCCAGTGAGGCTTGCAGGAGGCTGCTGAGATACGCCCACCAGTGAGGGCCGGAGAGTGGGGCCTGCGGTACTGTGCAGGTCCAGGGAAGGGCAGAGAGCAAGTCTGACCAGGACCACAGAGAAGGTGAGTGGCACAGTGGGCCTGTGAGGAAGGGACCGTGTGGCCCTGTTCTTGCTCCTCCTTTCTTTTTTGTTTTTTTTGGGGTCCGGTCGTGGGGCCTGAACTCTGGGCCTGGGTGCTGTCCCTCAGCTCTTCAGCTCAAGGCTAGCGCTCTACCACTTGAGCCACAGCGCCACTTCCAGCTTTTTCTACTTCTGTGGTGCTGAGGAATCGAACCCAGGGCCTCAGGCATGCAAGGCGAGCGCTCTACCACTGAGCCACCTTCCCAGCCCCTCTTGCTCCACCTTTCTGTTCCCAGAAAGACAGGTCCAGTTCATTTCATTGTTGATCCTCTCAAAAAGGCCTGGATCCAAGAGGGGGTTATCTTTTGAAAAAGTAAGAATGGCTGGGAGGCTGTCTGTGGCTCATGCCTATGTAATCCTTGCTACTCAGGCTGAAAACTGGACTGCAGTTCAAAGTCTGTGGCATGAAATCTCCAGTTAACTGGCCAAAATGCTCAACTGGATGTACAGCTTAAAAGCCCTGAACTCAAGCATCAGAACACACGCATACACAGAGCTAATAATTGTGTAAAAAATACAGTACAGATTGTTTTCATTTTATGTTTTTCCTGAGGCTGAAGGAAACAACTTGCTTTCACACGGAAGTGTGCGAACACAGAGGCAGACTCTGATGGCCAAGCTACAGGTACAAGTAGGCCCGGCCACAGTGGTCCCTAAGCCACAGCTCAGGAAGCTGCTTGAACAGGCAAAAGAAACATGGGGACAACCTGGGGTGGAACTGTTTATTTATGAAAATGTAAATATATTCTCTGCATCTTAGAATGAGGTTTACAAAGTCAGGAAAGTGCCTAGCATGGAGTGATAAGTTGCTGAAAGCAGAAGTCAGTAATGACACAAACTGATGAAAAGATAGAAGCAGGTCTTCCATTTTTGAGTCCTGGTCCCTCCTGAAGCCTTCTGCATTCCCGTGAGGACACAGAACACGGTGCTGGATGCAGCCACAGCAGCTCAGGTTCGCGCCACTCATTCCAGCCAAACCCCATAAACGCACTTTGCTGTCCTTTCAGGACATTTTCCCTGAAAGCAAAAGTATTTATACTACAAACCAGTTATTTTAACCAAAACACAAGGGTTACTTTTTCATTAACATAGGTAGATGAAAAAATTCCGATTTGCCATGCACATTCTAGCAGCAATCTGGCTCTATCTTGTGCGTTCTTTGGGGGGGAGTGGGGGCAAGGGAAAGGCTGGTCCTGGGCTTGAATTCAGAGCCTGGGCAGTCCTTTAGCTCCCCACCCCCCCTCAAAAGTCTAGTACTCGGGGCTGGGAAGGTGGCTCAGTGGTAGAGCGCTTGCCTTGTACGCATGAGGCCCTAGGTTCGATTCCTTAGTACCACATAAGCAGAAAAAAAAAGCCGGAAGTGGCGCTGTGGCTCAAGTGGTAGAGTGCTAGCCTTGAGCTGAAGAGCTGAGGGACAGCGCCCAGGCCCAGAGTTCAAGCCTCACGACTGACAAAAGAAAAAGAAAAAACCAGAGGTGGTGCTATGGCTTACGTGGTAGAGCACTAGCCTTGAGCTCAAAAGAGGCTCAGGGACAGTGCCCAGAACTGAGTTCAAGACCCATGACCGGCAAAAAAAAGAAAAAACAAGTCTCACAGACTTTCCTACCTGGGCTGGCTTCAAATTACAATCCTTTAGCTCTCAGCCTTCTGAGTAGCTAGGATGACAGGCATGAGCCCCAGCACCCCGCTAGCATCTACTTCTGAGGGCCCGTGTGAGGACCTCTGCCGGGCCCGTGACAGCCGCAGCTGGGTTGTCAGCACAGCATGCTGTAGGCACCTAGCACTCAGGACAGGCACAGTAAGGGGCCACTGGCTCCCAGAGCTCATCCACACACGTGCGTGTGACACTGCCTCCCAGTCTCAGAACCTTAGTAGTAATGGCAGAGTGGACGTCTGTGTCATACATCATTGCCTCTTCTAGAGAGACGGGGGTTACAGCCGTGCACCCAATGCTTGCCTGAGAGTATGCATGATTCCCTAACTCAGTCACTGTACTACAAATTATAAACCTCCTTCTGTGTTATCAAACAAAAGGAAATCTACACAATTTCACAACTTCGTGATTCTAAAAAATTTTTATTTGAACACCATTTAAAGCATGTCCCCCTCTGAAGACTCAGTAAATGAGCTCCTCTATTTTAAAAAGACAGTGGATGCATTGAAGGTCAGGTAGAAGGACAGAGGGAGAGGTGGACGGGTGGATAAACATCTGTAGCCGTAGGCAGCTACAGATGACAGATGACTCTGTCCGTTGTTCTATTGAAGAGGCGTCTTAACCCACTACATTGCATGTTGTACATCCCGTGGAACCACAGAACCTTTGACCCTCAAAGGGCACAGTGGGCACACTGGAGGAACCAAGGGCAGGAGAGCGTTGCTTCTAGTTCCCCTGGGAGAGGAAATGCACAGCGTAATTGGAGGCTTTTGTCTTTAAACAAAACAAAACCAATAAACCTCTTCCGTCAAGCCACTCTCACCTAAGAAATATATGCACCAACTGCTGCTAAGCAGCACCCTGCATTGGGCCTGACACATGGCATGACAGAGCCAAGGATGTTTCTAGAGAAACAGGCAGAGCAAGAGACAGTAGAGGCCATGATCCCTGCCCGTGGGAGAGAAAGGACTTCCTACTGACCCACGGAATGTCAGTCACAAAATGGTCCTTCACTCAGCAAACTAAACCTGGGAACAAGAGGCACTTCAGTACGTTACATGTTTTAACTCCGTGATGAATAAGCTAGTGGTTTCTAAGAATTTTTTAAATTATCAATTTTTTAAATTAACGGTCACCCGCACTTGATAGCATTTCTTTATAATATCTAAACTGAAATAAGACAGCAGATTTTTTGGAGACAATACAGGTCAGTGTTTAAAAGTTCAAGAGAAGAAGTACTAAACCCCCCAGAACCTTCTACGGGCACTCGGGAGGCAGCACCAGGCCTGCCATCCTACCGCACGCAGCCTGGGCTGCCCAGCGTGTAATCTGTTCACATGTTCTTTAATAGGAAAAGCTTAACTTCTGGGTTACACAGAGTCATGTGGCTTTGGAAGATGCACCTGGTGCTCTGGCAGCAGGAGAGGGAGCCTCCGCTGCCACATTTTCAAGTCGAGCAGCATCTGTCACATTCAGGGGGAAGGCGACAGGTCGTGAAAGACAGTGACCGAAGCCAGCTTCACTCTGTGGAGACATCAGGTCATTTCGCTATCACTGGACAGCATGAAAGATGCTTATGTCCAGCCAGGTTCAGCAGATATGGACATGTCCAAGGTAAGGCAAACTAACGCCACCAGGAGCCACCACGCATGTGGTTTCCAGCGTGACTCTCAGGCACTCTACGGACTGCTAGAATGAGGGAGGGTTGGGTGACTTAATGGTGTGCTAGCAGAGGGTCGTTAGGCCCAGCAAACCCTAAACTAAAGGCTAGACAAGCATAACAGGGCTCCTCTGCTCACTCCACCTCCTCCACCGCGTCCGTCAGCTGGCCCTTGCTGTGTCGCCGAATGCTGACCAACTTCCCCGCCGACCGGAGACTCCAGCGGGAGCTGCTGGCTGAACTGGACAGGCTGGTATACTTGGTAGAGCCCTTGCTGTCACCATCCCAGCCAGGCCAGGGTGAGTGGCTACTCCCCAAGTCAGGGTGAGCAGCATCCACATGGGCCACCACATCTTCAGAACTGAGTTGGGGGGGTTCCCAGCCTTCCATCTCATCTGGTTTTCGAGACTGGTTGTTCTGTTTTAAAACCAAACTGTCCCAAAATCCAGATTTCTTCTCTGCCTTCAACTCTTCTTTAAGTCGTAAGTTAGTTCTGTAGGAAGTGAAAGAGTTTACTGCTGGTCACACTGTGATCTGATAAATGTGTTGATTTTATAAGGCTCTTTCCTAAAAATTTAATTGCTTAACATGAAAACAAGCCTATGTGTAAACATTACAATTATTATGGAAATAAGGAACAATTAGCTGCTTCACAACTCCATTCACCAGGAGCAAAGGCCAGCTCTCAGGAGCTGACTGCCTGAGGCCACAGGAGGGGTAGTGCAAGGTTTTGCTTTTCTATGCAGTTCTGTCATTGTGTCATGAATTTCAGCACCCAGTAATGTGAGGAAATTGGCCATGTTTGTGACGTTCAGGAGACTGCAAATTTAATCCGTGTGCTTAGATACATCTGTGAATACAAATTATTACAGAGTTAAGAAAGGAGGGAGAGAAAGTGGGAGAAAAATGAGGGAAGAAGTAACAATGTTCAACAAGAACTGTACTCATCACGTTACTTATGCAACTGTAACCCCTCTGTACATCATCTGCAGAATAAAACAAAATTTTTAAAAACCTGGGTCTAGACTGGAAAACAAGTGGGAGGACATTCACCAAGTGGGTTTTCTATAGGGTTGCTTCTGTGTTAGGCTTCTCTCAAGCATTTAGTAGATAATTTGCTCTACAAAAGTAAGACTCAAGAAAGAAATGAACAAAAAGCATGCACGGGCAGTGGCCTACACTAACTTCCCGCAAGTGTCACTCGGGGCCTGTTTGGGACACTGAGCTCTGGCTGGGTTCTGCGGGCCACCCAGTGGCTGCATGACCACTTACACTGTCCTCCCAGACCTAGGGCAAAGTGAAGCCACAGGCCCCCACAGTACAACACAAAGGGACCCTGGACCTACCTGAGAGTAACAGAGCGGACATGGCCATGTCTTCTACCAGAAGACAATAACCTGTCATCACAAAGCAGCGCTAAGTGTGTGTTGTGACTTTTTAAAATACTTATAATAAGATGGCAGTAATATGTCAGTTTAGAGCTATTTGACTTTAAAATCTGTTACCATTTTCCAATCAATCCTTGGCAATTTTGTTCTTTTTTTCCTTGATCTTTGGGATGACGTAGGCAAGCGATGCTGTGCTCGGTGCGCCCAGCCTTCAGCAGCACGTTGGCAGGGATTCTGTGCTACACGTCTCTTAATGTTTTTGAGCATGATAGACTGCTTTAAGGCCAGTAAGTTCAATTTAAAATCGCAAGTTCTTTTTTACTTTTCGGTAGCATTTCAAAATGCATGTCACTTGCGTGGCCTTTCACCAAAAGTGTGTTTCATTGTCTCTTGTCTCCAGAGCATCTGGAGTACATACTCGTTTCTAGGCACCCACAGGGGAAGGAACCTGGGGCGGGCACCTCTCATGGCCAGTGGAGTCTGGAGCAGCAGGGCCGCTCGGGCCACACCCTTTCAACACCTCCGCCAGGGCTACCTCGGCCACCTCCCGGTGACTTCCTCCCCTCTGGAGACAGATTGCTGATGACTTACACTTTGGACTTGGGAGATTTGCATCTCTCGAGCAGATGTTCTTTGTCGTCTTTACTAAACAGAGAAGTTCCTTCCTTCCAGCCTCGGAAACCTGTGCCCTGAACCTGATGAAAGGTTAAAAGAAATGTCAAACTGGCATAGTGAATCTACAGATGTGCTTCCGGCTCCGTTAATGATGAGGATCGGAATTTCAGGTGTCTGAGACTGAGGACGCCCTGGAGCACAGGCAGGCACCTGGATGGTGGCGCAGGTGACCCGTCCAGGCCGCATGCTGCGTGGGCATGACGGAGGGCCGCCCTGGGACCAAGCACAGCACAGCATGTTCAGGAGCCAGTGTTACTGTTAAGATCACCACTATTCCTGGGTGCTGACCTTGGATGGTGAAGACAGTGCCGTGGACCCGGTCACACCAGCCCACCAGACACGTGGGTCACACGCAGTGCTGAGAGGTCAGCAGCTGAGGGACTGACCAGGATGTCCTGGCAGGGCACAGCACTGCACGGCACTATTCACGCCCACCTCGAACCTCTTCACACCTGCACACACCACCATCCTAACCACCCGTGCCTGCCCCGAGGAGCCACGTCCGTCCTGTGAGACACTCGTCACTCATCATGCTGACAAGTTGCAAACAACAAGGCTTCTGATCTGATGAAGCTTCTGACACAAGTAGCAGTCGATCTCTGACAGGTGGGAGCCCAACCCTAGAGAAGGAGGCCATGTCAGGGAGATGGCTTCTACCATCCAGAAGGGCATTCTCAGCCCCAGGGACTGCTCACTTCCTTTAGACTCAGCACTGCAGAGACTAAACTTGCCCCTGGCCTCCACAGAAACCAAATGTTGAGAAGAATGTGGATGCTGACCAAATGATTTAATTGTGTTTCACGTAAGACCCCACAATATTCTACAATTAACGGCACATGGGATCTGTTAAATACCGTAACAGGAAGAAAAGATCAATGAAGCAGCTCTGTGACAGCCACCCATCAGCCTTGCTGGGCTGGTTTGGAGTGGGGAACTATCACGGACAGCTATGTTAAGAGTATGTTGCAACGGAACAAAAGAAATATAGAAGAAACCACTTCTGAACATTCAATATCAAGACAGCAACGACACAGGATCCAATGTGAAGCCCAGTGTGCGGAGACAGTGTAGAAAGAGAGCATGAGCGAGGACCACAGTGCCCACCCTTCCCTCCTCAGGCAAGAGCCCTGTCCACACATCTGGACAGAGGTATGTCCTCTGAGAGGCCAGCTTCTCAAGCCTGTGGGGGTCAAGATCACAGACACTACACCCACACCAAAGACACCCCAGTGCCAGAAAGCACAGGCCTTACGGCCCGCCAGCCACACTAGGTGCTGCGTAGGCCCTGAGTCCAGTGCCAGTCTAACATTTTAGGTCTCTACATGGACCTAGCTGGCAACACAGGTTAGGAGAAGTCTGTGAAAGGCTGGTGCAGACACCACACTTTTAGGGAAGCTCTTTCTGAAGTCCCCCGTGTTCTCCGGTCTGGGGCATGTGACGGGGACCAGCATCTCAGCCAGTCATGCTGCACAGCACAGCTGCTCAAGACCAGAGGTCTACTCCCACTTCTGCCTTCTCCATCTACTCATATCCAGCCCTTGACCGTAAGGAAATCCTTACTGGGAATTTACCCGCATCTCATACAGACTCCCACAAGGTCTGGGAGACTTTGTTCCCCTCCATTCCCAAGCCCTCCTTCATTTAGCAAATGCTCCTCCCACCAAGGGGTCTGCATATCTTGTGTGACATCCAATCTGCATAGCTAGAGGGGCTTCACAGGGCTCATTAAATTTACATCCTGTTAGCTTTAGCTGACAGGAGGAAGAGAACAGACTTCAGGCAACGTGGCCTGATGAACGCCCACAACTGACAGGGGAGCCATGCCTGCCCTGGGCACCGCCAGAGAGCACGAGGGGCCCAGGACCCGCCGGGGAGCCATGCCTGCCCAGACAGCACGAGGGGCCCAGGACCCGCCGGGGAGCCATGCCTGCCCAGACAGCACGAGGGGCCCAGGCCCCGCTGGGGAGCCATGCCTGCCCTGGACACCGACCAGACAGCACGAGGGGCCCAGGACCCGCCCGGGAGCCATGCCTGCCCTGGACACCGACCAGACAGCACGAGGGGCCCAGGACCCGCCCGGGAGCCATGCCTGCCCTGGGCACCGACCAGAGAGCATGAGGGGTGGAACCCTAACCACCCAGAGTGCTTGATTCTGAGTCCCAAGATGAGTAAGAGCTCTCAACTCCTTGAGTATATCTACTGAAAACCCGTCATGAACTTAATCATTGATGACACTCAACAAACCAGGATGAATTCAGCCACAGATCCTTATGCAGACTAACTCTACCCAACACAAAAGCAGTGGAGCACCTCCAACAGCCCTTTCAGTCCCAGTTTCTGACCCTCCGCAGACACCCATGCGCCACTGATTGAACTAAGAACACACCATCTCAACACATCGTGTTTCTGTGAGGCGCAGTAGCTTCGCCTCTTCCCTTCTCACAGTGCACAGCTGAGACATGCCACACCTTGTGTTCAGCTGATGAAGAGAGCTTGGGAAGCATCTCAGAACTCTGACAAGCCCCATGCCACTCCACGGCCTATACGGACACTTTCATTTACAGGACTGTGCATCCTTTGCCCAGTGGGCATCCTGTGCCCCCAGCTCAGGGTTCAGATGATTCCCCCAACTTACACTGTGTCCTACAGGTATAGGAATCTCCCTCATGATAGCTCAACCCCGGATATCCCTACAGCTCTGCCAGAGTTGTGAGGATCCAGGCAGGTCCTGGGTCTGTCTTGATGCTCACTGGGAAACACGAAGGTGAAAGGCATTCGAAGGTTGTATCCTCAGTGCAAGCTGACAGTGCAGTGAAGCCTGGTGAGCAGCAATGAATGACTATAGACAAATGCTTCATGCCAGACGCCTCTCCTTCACGTGGGCCTCCCCACAGTGTCTACAGAAGGTAAAGTAAGAAACTTCATGGTAGAGAAGCGCTGCCTGCCCGGCAGATATGGCTAAGCAAGAAGCTGATCCTAACGGTCCAGACGTGTGCCCAACGCAGGCCTGGGTGGGTCACACCAGGACCCACCAACATGGCTCTTCTACTGGGGATCCTCTCTGGAGCTGCACTTTGGGATGGTACAAAAAACTCAAATCCCATCCTGGGAGCATGGAAAAAAAATCAAGACTAGAAAGGGTGCCAAACAAATATAGTAATGGTGTGAGTGCCAAGGAGATAGCCCACAGCAGTGAGAAGGTAAGTTCAGCAGAAGGTGTAAACCTTTGTCTTTCCCAGTAACTCTTCAGTTGCAAAAAGGGCTCTGTGCTCCACATAGAAACCCATGAAAACTGGGTGCCGGTGGCTTATGCCTATAATCCTAGCCATTCAGGAGCCTGGGATCTGTGGACTGAGCTTCAAAACCAGCCCAGGCAGAAAGGTCCAGGAGACCCCTATCTCCAATTAACCAGCAAAAAGCTGGAAGTGGTATAGCTCATGTGGCTGAATGCCAACCTTGAGCTAAGAAGCCAAACGAGGGCTGGGAAGGTGGCTCAGTGGCAGAGCGCTTGCCTTGCATGCCAAAGGCCCTGGGTTCGATTCCTCAGCACCACATAAGCAAAAAGAAAAAAGCCGAAGTGGCGCTGTGGTTCACGTGGTAGAGCGCTCGCCTTGAGCTGAAGAGCTGAGGGTCAGTGCCCAGCCCCAGAGTTCAGGCCCCATGACTGGACCCCCCCCCCAAAAAAATAAATAATAAAGAAGCCAAGCGAGAGGAAAAGAGTCTAGAACTGCAACGAAGTAAGGACTTCCATGACGTGCTGGGAAGGAAGCTCTGCAGACAAGGGTCTGGCCTCATATATGCCCTTGCCACACATGCCCATGTAAACCCTCGCTGAGCACGGCCCACGCACTCTCACGGTACACACCCACCTATTTTACTGTGCACACACCACATACACCTTCACCTTACTGTACATACTACCCACCACATTGAGTCACTCAGTCACAGTCCCATGTCAGACTGACTGTCACGGTGTTAGTACTTACCATCAAGTGACCTTTACTGTACCTTAGTAGCAGCCCAAAGTACAAGAGTCGTGATGCTGAAACTTTGTTATGTCTAACAGTTGTTCTTTGTCTCTTATTTTGTCTGATTTGCACTGAGTTTTACCATTGGTGTGTATGTACAGAAAGAGTGTGCATAGGGCTTGTTACTATCTGCAATTTTGAGGATATTAGAGGATGAGTAAGGGGAAGAAGATGAAGGAGACACATACCAAAGGGCTATGGCCCCTGCCACTGACATGCCACAATGCTTTCTGACATAGACCAAGACTGAATGCACACTCTTGACGTGGAGCTAAACACATCCTGGGCCCGGCCCTGCCACATCTGTTCACAACTCCAAAACCTTTTCTAGAGAAGACCTATGTTGAGAGCTGGCTGCAAAGAGGGGCTAAGCTGTGTCTTGAAGCTTCTCTGCACAAAAGATTCTAAGGTGGCACTGGCTATGGAGGAACCAGCAGAGTGTCAGTCCCAAAGAGGGTCTGCCAGCATCTTGCTCTGTACGGTGACGTGATTGTCACCATGAGTCTGTCACTGCCAGCGTCCTGTTCTGTACGTGACGTGATTGTCAACATGAGTCCGTCACTGCCAGTATCCCGTTCTGTACTGTGACGTGATTGTCACCATGAGCCTGTCACTGCCAGGCCACAGGTAAGATGTACTGTGCTGTCCACTTGCAGCCATGTGGCATCTGACAGGATGCAAGAAGCAGCAGGGAGGTGCCTGTCCAAAAGCTCTGACAACCTTATGTGTAATCAGTCACTCAAGTTATCGAGAGAATGGCTATTGTGCAGAGATTCAGGCATCTGGGTCAGTTGTGAAACCAAATCCAAAGCACTTTTCTCAGACAGATGTATCAAACTATGGAGAAATTGCTCGTGAGACTTTGTCCAGCTCAGAAGCATGAGTGCAAAGGATGGCAGAGCAATGTTTCCTACCACTGGCCTTTCAGAGCAGGCATGGAGGCCGCGCTGGGCCCGCACAGGAGGGGCTGCCCCTCCAGATCCTGTCCACCAAGAGGGACCATAGGAGACACTGGCACACACCACAATGTGTCCAAGATCCATTCATCTCGCTTTCCCTCTTCCCACCTCTCTCCCTCCCACATATACAAACACAAAACCAACTACCATGGTACTCCGAATCACATCAATCCCCATGTCTAGGATCTCTCTCCCTCTCCCCCCCCCCTCTCTCTATCTCACGGACACACACACACACACACACACACACACACTCAGCAGCCAGTTGAGATCCTCAGGTAAAACAGGGGCTGGAAAGACACCTGATGTCCAACAGCTCTGGGGCCTGACGGTCAGGCTGGGTCCTGTGTGTGGTCATGTGTGTGCTCTCCTCTGACACCTCCTGTCCCATGGGGTCTAGGGAAGGTAAGTCTTCACTATGGAGAAGAATTGGAGACCTGGGGAGTCACAGGCAAGACCCATGTTCTAGCATTCTTGCACATGCACATGTCTCTCTGTGGACACCCTGGGCTGCACACGTCTCTCAGTGGACACACCCGGGCTGCGGCCGGGAAGCACTGGTGACCACAGTGCGTCTCACCAAAGGCCAACAGCAGAAAGAGACAAGAGATGTCTTCTCAGTCCTCCTGAAGCATAGCGGAAAGGCAGAGTGCTTCCAGTGGTAACACTGGCTCAGGAGCACCCACACCCCAAGTCAAATGTGCCAGGGCACCTGTGGGCACAAACGCCCGCCGCAGTGTGGACAGTGGCCGGCCGTGGCGGGCAGAGGACAGGAAGGTGAGCTATCGCTGATCAGATGTAAGTGTGTCAGAAGAGGACCACGGACAGCAACAGCAAGAGGGAAGAGCAAAGCAAAGCAGACCCCAGAAGATCTCAGGGCAGAGACATGGCATCAACCTGTCCAACAAGATGCACAAGAATGGCCGGGAGCTAACGACAGATGGGGGTGTGCTCAGAGCCAACACCAAGACAGAACATTAGCTTCTCCAAGACCCACACTGCACTTTGTACTGGTGAAGGCCGGAGCAGGAGGTAGCAGGGGAGATCCCCTTGAAACAGAGCCTGACACTGGTGGAAATGGCTGTCTAGAATTCTGTTCTATAGGAAAGTGTAAAGGGAAAAATGACAACCAAGTGGCAGCCATGCTTGTAACCTTCCCAGCTCAACCTCTTTAGAAAGTAGATCTATCTGTAATCCACAGAAAGCACTTATCCAGAACCTCCGTGAAGAAGAAGGCTACAAACGGCAGACACTGAAAAGAGATTTTCTTTTGTGGAATTATTAAACAGCACCATACACACGGTGTCCAGGCCCGCAGGGGCCAGCCCCATGCACATGGTGTCCAGGTCCTATGCACACGGTGTCCAGGCCCGCAGGGGCCAGCACCATGAACACGGTGTCCAGGTCTTGTGCACACGGTGTCCGGGTCCCATGCACACGGTGTCCAGGCCCGCAGGGGCCAGCACCACGCCCTACACACATGGCATTTGGGTCCACAGAGTGCAGAGCCATGCACAACATGCATTTCCTGTCCCCTCCAGGTGTGTGCAGTGCTAATATACCTCACAGCATGTGTTTATGGTACCTAGCAAACATGGGCAACTTCGAGCTATCAAGGCCTTTGCCCGATGTGTCTGCCATAGAGAAACTGGCTGTCAGGGTCCCAGACAGTTCTGTCTCTAAGGAGGTGCACTCGGCCCTCAGAGGTGCCTGCCCTCCAGGACTTCTTCCCAGCACAGTGGGGGAGGGCCTCAGAAGGCTCCACTGCTGCCTTAATGCACGTAGTCCACGTGCACACTGAGATGATATTTTCTTTTCCTTTATTTTTTCTCGTTTAACAGGAATGCAGCAGAAAGATTTACTAGGTGAATTATGAAGCAGGGGGGTGGGGGAGGTGGGAGCTAGCCGAGGGGGCACTCAGCACACAAGCTGAGAACAAGTTGTCCAGGAGACTGAGGCCCTGCCCAGACCCTGCAGCAGCATGCAGCCACCCGCCCCAAACAGCCTGTGGACCAGGAGAAGCCACTGGTGCAGACAGACTGCCAGCTCACAGTCAGAGTTAGCCGCTTCACCTCTATCGCTTATCTCCAAGCTCCCAGTGTACACGTGTAGATGGCACTCACAAACAGGGACAAGGCAATTGCTAGGACAGGCAACTTGGTTCTCTGCTTACATACATGTTGGACTCAGATCCCACTAATCCACACAGAGTTTGATAGCTTTCCTCTAAGTCATTTCTCATTTCACAGTGTTCTACCTCATGTCCTTTTGAAGTGAATCTATTTGAAAACTAAATGGCCAGTTGCTATTAATGACAATTACTTATTTGTCGTGAGGAAAACATTTCACACATCGTGTGTGTGTGTGTGTGTGTGTGTGTGTGTGTGTGTGTGTGTGTGTGTGTGTGCACGTGCACTGAGGCTGGAACTCAGGGCCTCTTGTCTGGCTTTGTACTCTGCCAATGAGCCATACCTCTATATCTGGATTTTTGCTGGTTAACTGGAAATAAGAATCTCATAAACTTTTCTTCACAGGCTTGCTTCAAATTGTGATAATCAGATCTCAGTCTCCTGAGGAGTACAGGTGTGAGCCATCAGTACTAGCCCACATATCAACATTTTTTTTTTTTTTTGTAGATTGTGGGGCTTGAACTCTGGTCCTGGGCACTGTCCCTCAGCTCTTTAGCTCAAGGCTAGCACTCTACCACTTGAGCTACAGCGCCACTTCCGGTTTTCTGGTGGTTTATTGGAGATAAGAGTTTCACGGACTTTCTTGCCCAGGCTGGCTTTGAACCATGATCCTCAGATCTCAGCCTCCTCAGTAGCTAGGATTACAGGCATAAGCCACCGGCACCTGGCTTACATATCAAATTTTTAAACAAAGCAATTTATTGAAATAAAAATTAACTTTTAGCCTTAAGTTGTATTAAGCTTTCTTAACTTTTTTTTTTTGCTGGGCACTGGTGGCTCGCGCCTGTAATCTTAGCTACTGAGGAGGCTGAGGATTGTGGTTCAAAGCCAGCCCGGGCAGGAAAGTCCGTGAGACTCTTATTGCCAATAAGCCACCAGAAAACTGGAAGTGGTGCTGTGGCTCAAGTGGTAGAACACTAACCTTGAGCTGAAGAGCTGAGGGATAGCACCCAGGCACAGAGTTCAAATCCCACAACAAATAAATAAATAAATAAATA
Organism: Dipodomys merriami; assembly: GCF_024711535.1. Classification (NCBI taxonomy): domain Eukaryota; kingdom Metazoa; phylum Chordata; class Mammalia; order Rodentia; family Heteromyidae; genus Dipodomys; species Dipodomys merriami. Next base: position 681,610 of record NW_027206082.1, on the reverse strand, counting down.
AATAAATAGTTTTAACCTCTTTGGCTGGGCTCCTTGGTGGCTCAGGTCTGCAATCCTAGCTACTCAAGAGACTAAGATCTAAGAATCAATATTTTAAGATAGCTTGGGCAAGAAAGTCTGTAAGACTCTTACCTCCAACTGAGTACCAAAAAAATCCAGATCAAAGGTCAAGTGGTAGAGCTAGTCTTGAGCAAAAAAGTTTAGGGACAGTGCCCAGGGCTGAGTTCAAGCCCCAGTACTAGCACCAAATACAACAAAAAATAGACCAAAAAAATATGACTTAATACTCAATTTATGCAACCAATATATATTATAACCCTCACAAAATCTTCTATGTCTCATAAAAACAAAGATACAGTAATTTGGAATTACTAATACAACCTAAAATCTAAAGCCATAGACTGCCTGCCTACTACAAATGGATGTACACACCTGAAAGAGTGCACAGTCATCCTTTGTTCACAGGCATCCGGAGGATTATCGCATAAGGACATTAACTGCTCTACATCGACCACACACACCACAGCCATGGAGCAATAAGTCCACTTTAATTGCCAATTCACTGTGCTAACCCTCCTGTAAACTAGGCTGGAGAGGTCTCAACAAGAGAGCCCCTGTAAACTACTTAAAATGTTGAAGGTGCTTAAAATGCCTCTTTTTTTTTTTTCTTTTGGTCATGGGGCCTGAACTCTGGGCCTGGGTGCTGTCCCTCAGCTCTTCAGCTCAAGGCTAGCACGCTACCACTTGAGCCACAGCACCACTTCCGGCTTTTTTCTGTTTATGTGGTGCTGAGGAATTGAACCCAGGGCCTCATACATGCAAGGCGAGCACTCTACCCCTGAGCCACCTTCCCAGCCCCTAAAATGCCTCTTATTAAAAACAAAAACAACAGCTGGAAAGAGCAATCTCAGTGAAGAGACCCACTCCTTTAATTTTACCAATCAAAACCTCAAGTACCCACACGACAAGCTGAAGTTAAGTTGTTAGAATTGCTTGATGGGCCAGATGTTGGTGGCTCACGCCTGTCATCCAAGCTACTGAGGAGGCTGAGATCAAAGCCAACCTGGGCAGAAAAGTCCATGAGACTCTCAGTCCAAAAAACCACCAGAAAAACTGGCACTGTGGCTCAAGTGGTAGCATGCTAGCCTTGAGCTGGAAAACTCAGGGACAGAGCCAGGCAAAAAAAGAATTTCCTGATGGGAAGTTTTACCTTTGCATTTTATTGCTGATTCTTAAAAATAACTTGGGAGGTGCTGCCTGGGCCAGGTGTCCATCCACTGCTGCCATCTCTTGGCCGGGCCCATTCTTGTTCCTGGGTCTCTGTCCTTCGAAGGCTCCCACCCACTCCTTCACTTCAAGGAAGAACAAGTTATTGTTGCATAGGTCTCTGTATAACACAGCTGCCCTTTAGTGCATGTGTGCTGTTCCTTTGGACTGAACCCAGGGCTTGGGCACTGTCTGTGACCTGTTGTGCTCAAGGCTAGTGTTCTACAACTTGAGCCTTAGCTCCACTTCCTGCAACTGCCCTTTGTTTAAGAAGCAATTTTCCAAAATAAAACAATATTTTAAAAAAACCACTAAAGCACGAGATGTGAGGGACAAGGTGAACCTAAACCTGTGTAACATCCACCTCCCCTATTATGTCGACATCTCTTCACTCACAGCCAAGGGATAGACAAGCTACTACAAACTTACATGGTCAATAATCAATACTTCATGAGACTTATTCAATCTGCAAAAATTACTAACAATGGGGTAAACAGCCTCAAACTCAAATTCTAGGTCTATGGGCTTGGAAAAGGAACACTGGCTGGAGGCAGTCACAATCTACCCAGAGGTAGCCAGGACTCTCCTCTCCTCACCCCCTCCATGTTTGTCCCCTCCCCATGCCAGGTCCTAGGCTTTTCTATTCCCCTATGAGGCAGAAGGAGCAGATTCAGGCCAGTGCTCAAGTAACTACAACGCCATACTGCCCTTGTTGGCGTGGGAAGGATGGTTCAGGGTGAAGACCCAGAACCAAAGACATAGAGAAGAAAATTCCTGGCAACTTTTAGAAGTAAGAAGCTTAAGGAAGTGACCACTCCAGTCACTTTCTCAATGGTACAGAGACCATGTGAGCAGAGAGGATAAAGAGGCACAGGCTTTCTGGGCAGCAGCACAAGCTGCGGTTCCCAGCCGTCCCAAGGCCGCAAGGGCCTGTGACTGCACCCTCAAGAGAAATGCTGGGAGGAAGAGGTGAATGGTGGCCTTGAGACTGGGGCCCTGAGTTCAAGCCCCATTACACACACACACCCTCAGGCCAGCCTTACCAATCGCTCTCCTCTCCCCCAAGGCCAACACCAACTTCTTGGCAGCACCACGCAAGGAGACAGGACCTCCTAGCCACCAAAAACACAATGCACACTGGGATTGGGCAAAAAAATAATATAAAAATGCATATGCCTCTACTGAATTTGACCTTTATACTTTAGGGGAGTCTAATTGTTACAGAAATTATCATCATCCAACCACCACATGAAACACAAACTCTAGAAAAGACAGCACATTTGATAACAGGCAATCTGGACCTACCCTCTCCGCAGTGACGGGGAGATCTGTGAGCCCCAGCAACTGGAGCAGGGCATCGGGGTGAAAAAGAGGAACCACGGTACTCTGAGGTACAGAGGGCATGGGAGGTGGCACCGATGGCCTGGCCACAGTCCGCACTGCCCATTGCCCCGGGCCAACAAGAAGTCAGCGTTTCAGGCTAACTTTCAGTGGTTACAAACAGCATATGATAAACAAACATCATTACAGAAATAAGCCTGGCTGACTTCAGTAAAAGATAAACCCAGAGAGGAAAAAAGGTCCAGTTTCCTGACCTTAAAGTAATAAATTGAAACTGCTGGAAGATGAAGGGTTAGAGGAAGCAGGAGGAGTACATGTATCTCAAAGGCAGAAGCAGAGAACAGGAGCAGGAAACGCAGGCAGGACAGCAGCTATAAGGTCCAAAGGGCTTGGAAAAGTGAAGACCCTCACACAGCCACACCAAACACAGGGAAAGGTCATGAGCTCTCACCAGTAAACCCCTTGGAGAGCACAAAGAGTAATCCTTCAGCATCCTGGAGCCCAAGCCACCCACAGACCAGAATTCCTGGTCCCCAAGGCCCCGACCTGCCATCCCACATCCAGGGCAGAGGGTTGCACACAGCCGGGCAACCAGCAAGGCAGCCGCAGCCCCACACTGTGCTCTTTCACAGTTTCCTGCACTCTTTTTTTTGGGGGGTGGGGGGTGGGGTCAGTCGTGGGACTTGAACTCTGGGCCAGGGCGCTGTCCCTCAGCTCTTGAGCTCAAGGTGAGTGCTCTACCACTTAAGCCACAGCACCACTTCCGGCTTTCTAGTGGTTTATTGTAGATAAGAGTCTCATGGACTTCCCTTGCCCGGGGTTGATTTGAATTGTGATCCTCAAAGCTCAGCTCCTGAGTAGCAAGGATTACAGGCATGAGCCACCAGTGCCCAGCTTCCTGCACTCCTCTGGTGTTTGCACATTTGTCTAAACACTTCACTGAGGGTTTCACTTAACAGACTAAACCACATATTGGATATTCCAAGTGGCAGCTGGCACCCTTGGCCTTGCTGGAGCCTTCCCCCACATATGACACATGGACTGCTTCCTTTTCCGTGGTATTTCCCCTGAGTGAGACAGCGCCACTCCCATTATAACCCCAGGCCCAAGCCATAAGAAAGGATTGTCCAACACCTCTTCAGGCAACAATACTGTTACATGGTGACAGACACAGACCCCCCACCAACACAGCTCCACCTGACAGACACAGACCCCCCAAAAACACAGCTCCACCTGACAGACACAACCCTCACCAACACAGCTCCACCTGATAGACACAGACACCTCACCAACACAGCTCCACCTGACAGACACAGACTCCTCACCAACACAGCTCCACCTGACAGACACAACCCTCACCAACACAGCTCCACCTGACAGACACAACCCTCACCAACACAGCTGCATCTGACAAACACAACCCTCACCAACACAGCTCCACCTGACAGACACAACCCTCACCAAAACAGCTCCACCTGACAGACACAACCCTCACCAACACAGCTACAACTGACAGACACAACCCTCACCAACAAAGCTCCACCTGACAGACACAGACCCCTCACCAACACAGCTCCACCTGACAGACACAGACCCCTCACCAACACAGCTCCACCTGACAGACACAACCCTCACCAACACAGCTCCACCTGACAGACACAACCCTCACCAACACAGCTCCACCTGACAGACACAACCCTCACCAACACAGCTCCACCTGACAGACACAACCCTCACCAACACAGCTCCACCTGACAGACACAACCCTCACCAACACAGCTCCACCTGACAGACACAACCCTCACCAACACAGCTCCACCTGACAGACACAACCCTCACCAACAAAGCTCCACCTGACAGACACAGACCCCTCACCAACACAGCTCCACCTGACAGACACAGACCCCTCACCAACACAGCTCCACCTGACAGACACAGACCCCTCACCAACACAGCTCCACCTGACAGACACACAACCCTCAGCAATACAGCTCCATCTGACAGACACAACCCTCACCAACACAGCTCCACCTGACAGACACAACCCTCACCAACACAGCTCCACCTGACAGACACAACCCTCACCAACACAGCTCCACCTGACAGACACAACCCTCACCAACACAGCTCCACCTGACAGATACAACCCTCACCAACACAGCTCCACCTGACAGACACAGACTCCTCACCAACACAGCTCCACCTGACAGACACAGACCCCTCAGCAACATAGCTCCACATGACAGATACAACCCTCACCAACACAGCTCCACCTGACAGACACAACCCTCACCAACACAGCTCCACCTGACAGATACAGCCCTCACCAACACAGCTCCACCTGACAGACACAGACCCCTCACCAACACAGCTCCACCTGACAGACACAGACCCTCACCAACACAGCTCCACCTGACAGACACAGACCCCTCACCAACACAGCTCCACCTGACAGACACAACCCTCACCAACACAGCTCCACCTGACAGACACAGACCCTCACCAACACAGCTCCACCTGACAGACACAGACCCTCACCAACACAGCTCCACCTGACAGACACAACCCTCACCAACACAGCTCCATCTGACAGACACAACCCTCACCAACACAGCTCCACCTGACAGACACAGACCCTCACCAACACAGCTCCACCTGACAGACACAGACCCTCACCAACACAGCTCCACCTGACAGACACAACCCTCACCAACACATCTCCACCTGACAGACACAACCATCACCAACACAGCTCCACCTGACAGACACAGACCCCTCACAAACACAGCTCCACCTGACAGAAACAACCCTCACCAACACAGCTCCATCTGACAGACACAACCCTCACCAACACAGCTCCATCTGACAGACACAACCCTCACCAACACAGCTCCACCTGACAGACACAACCCTCACCAACACAGCTCAACCTGACAGACACAACCCTCACCAACACAGCTCCATCTGACAGACACAACCCTCACCAACACAGCTCAACCTGACAGACACAACCCTCACCAACACAGATCCACCTGACAGACACAGACCCCTCACCAACACAGCTCCACCTGACAGACACAGACCCTCACCAACACAGCTCCACCTGACAGACACAACCCTCACCAACACAGCTCCACCTGACAGACACAGACCCTCACCAACACAGCTCCACCTGACAGACACAGACCCTCACCAACACAGCTCCACCTGACAGACACAACCCTCACCAACACAGCTCCACCTGACAGACACCACCCTCACCAACACAGCTACAACTGACAGAAACAACCCTCACCAACACAGCTCCACCTGACAGACACAACCCTCACCAACACAGCTCCAGCTGACAGACACAGACCCTCACCAACACAGCTCCACCTGACAGACACAGAACCTCACCAACACAGCTCCTTGTGACAGACACAGACCCCTCACCAACACAGCTCCACCTGACAGACACAACCCTCACCAACACAGCTCCACCTGACAGACACAGACCCCCCACCAACACAGCTCCACCTGACAGACACAACCCTCACCAAAACAGCTCCACCTGACAGACACAACCCTCACCAACACAGCTCCATGTGACAGACACAACCCTCACCAACACAGCTCCACCTGACAGACACAGACCCCTCACCAACATAGCTCCACCTGAAAGACACAACCCTCACCAACACAGCTCCACCTGACAGACACAGACCCCTCACCAACACAGCTCCACCTGACAGACACAACCCTCACCAACACAGCTCCACCTGACAGACACAACCCTCACCAACACAGCTCCACCTGACAGACACAACCCTCACCAACACAGCTCCACCTGACAGACACAACCCTCACCAACACAGCTCCAGCTGACAGACACAACCCTCACCAACACAGCTCCACCTGACAGACACAGACCCCCCACCAACACAGCTCCACCTGACAGACACAACCCTCACCAACACAGCTCCACCTGACAGACACAGACTGCTCACCAACACAGCTCCACCTGACAGACACAACCCTCACCAACACAGCTCCACCTGACAGACACAACCCTCACCAACACAGCTCCAGCTGACAGACACAGACTCCTCACCAACACAGCTCCACCTGACAGACACAACCCTCACCAACACAGCTCCTTGTGACAGACACAACCCTCACCAACACAGCTCCATCTGACAGACACAACCCTCACCAACACAGCTCCACCTGACAGACACAACCCTCACCAACACAGCTCCATGTGACAGACACAGACCACCCACCAACACAGCTCCACCTGACAGACACAACCCTCACCAACACAGTTCCACCTGACAGACACAACCCTCACCAACACAACTCCACCTGACAGACACAGACCCTCACCAACACAGCTCCACCTGACAGACACAGACCCCTCTCCAACACAGCTCCACCTGACAGATACAACCCTCACCAACACAGCTCCACCTGACAGACACAGACCCCTCACCAACACAGCTCCACCTGACAGACACAGACCCCTCACCAACACAGCTCCACCTGACAGACACAACCCTCACCAACACAGCTCCATGTGACAGACACAGACTCCTCACCAACACAGCTCCACCTGACAGACACAACCCTCACCAACACAGCTCCACCTGACAGACACAGACCCCTCACCAACACAGCTCCACCTGACAGACACAGACCCCTCACCAACACAGCTCCACCTGACAGACACAACCCTCAACACAGCTCCACCTGACAGACACAACCCTCACCAACACAGCTCCACCTGACAGACACAACCCTCACCAAAACAGCTCCACCTGACAGACACAACCCTCACCAACACAGCTCGACCTGACAGACACAACCCTCACCAACACAGCTCCACCTGACAGACACAGACCCACACCAACACAGCTCCACCTGACAGACACAGACCCCTCAGCAGCACAGCTCCACCTGACAGACACAACCCTCACCAACACAGCTCCACCTGACAGACACAGACCCTCACCAACACAGCTCCACCTGACAGACAAAACCCTCACCAACACAGCTCCACCTGACAGACACAGACCCTCACCAACACAGCTCCACCTGACAGACACAGACCCTCAACAACACAGCTACACCTGACAGACACAACCCTCACCAACACAGCTCCACCTGACAGACACAGACCCTCACCAACACAGCTCCACCTGACAGACACAGACCCTCACCAACACAGCTCCACCTGACAGACACTACCCTCACCAACACAGCTCCACCTGACAGACACAACCCTCACCAACACAGCTCCACCTGACAGACACAACCCTCACCAACACAGCTCCACCTGACAGACACAGATTCCTCACCAACACAGCTCCACCTGACAGACACAACCTTCACCAACACAGCTCCATCTGACAGACACAACCCTCACCAACACAGCTCCATCTGACAGACACAACCCTCACCAACACAGCTCCACCTGACAGACACAACCCTCACCAACACAGCTCCACCTGACAGACACAGACCCTCACCAACACAGCTCCACCTGACAGACACAACCCTCACCAACACAGCTCAACCTGACAGACACAACCCTCACCAACACAGATCCACCTGACAGACACAGACCCCTCACCAACACAGCTCCACCTGACAGACACAGACCCTCACCAACACAGCTCCATCTGACAGACACAACCCTCACCAACACAGCTCAACCTGACAGACACAACCCTCACCAACACAGATCCACCTGACAGACACAGACCCCTCACCAACACAGCTCCACCTGACAGACACAGACCCTCACCAACACAGCTCCACCTGACAGACACAACCCTCACCAACACAGCTCCACCTGACAGACACAGACCCTCACCAACACAGTTCCACCTGACAGACACAGACCCTCACCAACACAGCTCCACCTGACAGACACAACCCTCACCAACACAGCTCCACCTGACAGACACAGACCCCTCACCAACACAGCTCCACCTGACAGACACAACCCTCACCAACACAGCTACAACTGACAGAAACAACCCTCACCAACACAGCTCCACCTGACAGACACAACCCTCACCAACACAGCTCCAGCTGACAGACACAGACCCTCACCAACACAGCTCCACCTGACAGACACAGAACCTCACCAACACAGCTCCTTGTGACAGACACAGACCCCTCACCAACACAGCTCCACCTGACAGACACAACCCTCACCAACACAGCTCCACCTGACAGACACAGACCCCCCACCAACACAGCTCCACCTGACAGACACAACCCTCACCAAAACAGCTCCACCTGACAGACACAACCCTCACCAACACAGCTCCATGTGACAGACACAACCCTCACCAACACAGCTCCACCTGACAGACACAGACCCCTCACCAACATAGCTCCACCTGAAAGACACAACCCTCACCAACACAGCTCCACCTGACAGACACAGACCCCTCACCAACACAGCTCCACCTGACAGACACAACCCTCACCAACACAGCTCCACCTGACAGACACAACCCTCACCAACACAGCTCCACCTGACAGACACAACCCTCACCAACACAGCTCCAGCTGACAGACACAACCCTCACCAACACAGCTCCACCTGACAGACACAGACCCCCCACCAACACAGCTCCACCTGACAGACACAACCCTCACCAACACAGCTCCACCTGACAGACACAGACTGCTCACCAACACAGCTCCACCTGACAGACACAACCCTCACCAACACAGCTCCACCTGACAGACACAACCCTCACCAACACAGCTCCAGCTGACAGACACAGACCCCTCACCAACACAGCTCCACCTGACAGACACAACCCTCACCAACACAGCTCCTTGTGACAGACACAACCCTCACCAACACAGCTCCATCTGACAGACACAACCCTCACCAACACAGCTCCACCTGACAGACACAACCCTCACCAACACAGCTCCATGTGACAGACACAGACCACCCACCAACACAGCTCCACCTGACAGACACAACCCTCACCAACACAGTTCCACCTGACAGACACAACCCTCACCAACACAACTCCACCTGACAGACACAGACCCTCACCAACACAGCTCCACCTGACAGACACAGACCCCTCTCCAACACAGCTCCACCTGACAGATACAACCCTCACCAACACAGCTCCACCTGACAGACACAGACCCCTCACCAACACAGCTCCACCTGACAGACACAGACCCCTCACCAACACAGCTCCACCTGACAGACACAACCCTCACCAACACAGCTCCATGTGACAGACACAGACTCCTCACCAACACAGCTGCACCTGACAGACACAACCCTCACCAACACAGCTCCACCTGACAGACACAGACCCCTCACCAACACAGCTCCACCTGACAGACACAGACCCCTCACCAACACAGCTCCACCTGACAGACACAACCCTCAACAACACAGCTCCACCTGACAGACACAACCCTCACCAACACAGCTCCACCTGACAGACACAACCCTCACCAAAACAGCTCCACCTGACAGACACAACCCTCACCAACACAGCTCGACCTGACAGACACAACCCTCACCAACACAGCTCCACCTGACAGACACAGACCCACACCAACACAGCTCCACCTGACAGACACAGACCCCTCAGCAGCACAGCTCCACCTGACAGACACAACCCTCACCAACACAGCTCCACCTGACAGACACAGACCCTCACCAACACAGCTCCACCTGACAGACAAAACCCTCACCAACACAGCTCCACCTGACAGACACAGACCCTCACCAACACAGCTCCACCTGACAGACACAGACCCTCAACAACACAGCTACACTTGACAGACACAACCCTCACCAACACAGCTCCACCTGACAGACACAGACCCTCACCAACACAGCTCCACCTGACAGACACAGACCCTCACCAACACAGCTCCACCTGACAGACACTACCCTCACCAACACAGCTCCACCTGACAGACACAACCCTCACCAACACAGCTCCACCTGACAGACACAACCCTCACCAACACAGCTCCACCTGACAGACACAGATTCCTCACCAACACAGCTCCACCTGACAGACACAACCTTCACCAACACAGCTCCATCTGACAGACACAACCCTCACCAACACAGCTCCATCTGACAGACACAACCCTCACCAACACAGCTCCACCTGACAGACACAACCCTCACCAACACAGCTCCACCTGACAGACACAGACCCTCACCAACACAGCTCCACCTGACAGACACAGACCCCTCACCAACACAGCTCCACCTGACAGACACATCCCTCACCAACACAGCTCCACCTGACAGACACAACCCTCACCAACACAGCTCCACCTGACAGACACAGACTCCTCACCAACACAGCTCCACCTGACCGACACATCACTCACCAACACAGCTCTACCTGACAGACACAACACTCACCAACACAGCTCCACCTGGCAGATACAGACCCCTCACCAACACAGCTCCACCTGACAGACACAGACCCCTCACCAACACAGCTCCACCTGACAGACACAGACCCTCACCAACACAGCTCTCCAAAAGCCAGCTTCATTCTCTCTGCTCCTGACCCAATAATTACATACGAAGGTAGGTTCACAGGGATGGGTAAGGAGGTGCATAATGCTTATTCTCACTGTGGTCTAGTGCTAGCCACTCACTAACACTAGTTGAATCATTTACCTCCCACAGTAACATCTGTCAATATAGTCATTAATAGAAACTCAAGTACAACAAAATTCAAGTATGCTGGGGCTGAGGATGCAGAAGACCTGACCTCAATTCCCAGCACCATACATCAAAAATATATCAAAATGACCTTTTTTCCTAGCTCTCTTTCTTTCCCAGCTCTCTTTCCCAGGTCTCTCCCAGGCCTTTCCCAGCAGGTCTAATGAATAAACCTACCCCTTTCCTGAATACCAATAATATATGTATATATATAATATATATATATCAATATGATTGTTATATTACATGCTGTGCCCAAAACATAGTTCTACCAGTGCTTTTGTAAGGTAATAATTGTTGAAATCATCTTTATTTTTTTAAATGAAAAAAGAATATTTCGAAAATGAAGAAAATAAAGATTCAGAAACTTATAACCTGTAAGAGAAACTGATGCAGCAAATTCAAATATAAATTCAAGAAAAAGTATATTCAAATTTCTGTCTGTGGCTATATAATTTCATAGTTACTTAATATCTCTGCTTTTCTCTATTGTAAAACACAGTTGGTTTTTACTATCTGAGGTAGTTATATTAGACAAAGTCTCTAGTAGCCCTCATTGGAATCTAAACTACTAGGTGCTACCTCATCTGTTCTTATTTTTTTTCTTTTTCTTTTTCCCATGTCTGGGTCTACAATGTTTTTTGTATTTTGTAAGTTATCTTTTAATACTGTACAAAGAAGGTGCCACTCACCAAAGTAGTTTATGAATACAATGTATCTTGATCAATGTCACCTCTCTCAACATGAAACCTTACTAAAAACAAACCAAAAAAAATCCCCGATTTTTTTTTTTTGGTCAGTCTTGGTGCTTGAACTCTGGGTCTGGGTCCTGTCCCTGAGCTCTTCAGCTCAAGGCCAGCACTCTACCACTTGAGCCACAGTGCCACTTCCAGTTTTCTGGTGGTTAATTGGAAATAAGAGTCACATGGACTTTCCTACCCAGGCTGGCTTTGAACTGTGATCCTCAAATCACAGGACAGTGATGAGCCACTGGCGCCTGGCTCCAAGGTTTCTTTTTAAAGGTATCAGTTAGTTTAAAGCTTACTAAATCCTTACACAGAGGCAAAGGTGAGAAACCAGTTTAAACGGTGCCAATGTGGCTTGCATCCACAGCTCTTTCTCCATTATGTACACAAGAAAGGGAGATTTGGGGTTTTTTGGTTGTTGTTGTTGTTATTGTTTTTAATGGCCTTATTAAATACACTTTGGCATATACATTTAATAACATTAAATCCACAGTCTTTTTCAAGTATTGACACAGAAGGGAGAAGTGTTCCATGAGATAAGTTTCTAAGGCAGTAATCTAAGGTACAGAGAGCTATCCCCAGTGGCAAAGCAAATGTTCTATGGACACACACACACACAATCAACAATGCATTTCTTGGAATTGAGGTATGAAGTTATGATCTAACATTTAACATCCAGTCGTATTTTATCATATGCATTAGAAACTGATTTTGTTTTTCAGTAGTGGGGATTGAACCCTGTTTTCCATTAGCTAGGAAAAGTGTTCTAACACTTGAGTCGTGTCCCCAGCCCTTTGTTTATGAAATGGAGATCTCCTGACTGCAGATTTTTGTCTGAGTGTCCTCCTTCACTCTCTAAGCTGGAATTACTACTTATATATCACCAGGTCCTATAACAATTTTATAAATTAAGTATTAAACTCATTAAAACTTGTCTCTAAAGGCAAACACAAAGGGGATTCAAATAGGGAAAGATGAGGTAAAACCCCCTCTCTTCTATTTAAAGAATCCCACAGACTCCACTCCCAAATTACTCAAGCTGATTCAAAACTTTAGCAAAGTAGCAGGGTATAAAATTAACCCTCAAAAATCAATGGCTTTTCTGTATGACAAAAATGAGAAAAGCGTGGCTGAAATTAGGAAAGCAACTCCATTCGTAATAGCCCCACAAAAAATAAAATACCTAGGAATTAACTTAACCAAAGAAGTGAAGGATCTCTATGATGAAAACTTTAAAAACCTGAAACCCTGAAAAAGGAAATTAAAACAGAATTTAGAAAGTGTCAAAAACTCCCATGCTCCTGGATTGGAAGGATCAACATCGTGAAAATGGCAATACTTCCCAAGGCTATCTACAAATTCAATTCGATACCTATCAATATTCCAACATCATTCTTCAAGGAAATAGAAGAGGCAATCCAAAAATTCATATGGAACAATAAAAGACAGTGAATAGCAAAAATGATCCTTAACAGAAAGACCATGCTGGAGGAATATCAATACCAAATTTCAAACTCTACTACAAAGCCATAGTGATCAAAACAGCTAAAACAGTAATCAAGAACAGACCTCAGGACCAATGGAATAGAATTGAAAACCCAGAAATGAACCTACAGACCTACAGTCATCTAATCTTCGATAAGGGAGCTAAAAAAATAGAATGGAAGAAAGACAGCCTCTTCAGTAAATGGTGCTGGCAAAATTGGTTAATCACTTGTAGAAAACTAAAGCTAGATCCTTATATATCACCCTGCTCCAGAATCAAACTCCAAATGGATCAAAGACCTCACAGTCAAAGCAGACAATCTGAAACCATTACAGGATGGAATAGGAGAGACCCTAGGTCTCCTTGGCACAGGCCCAAATTTTCTTGATAGAGACCCAGAAATACAACAAATCAAAGAAAGGTTGGACAAATGGGATTGCATGAAATTACAGAACTTCTGCATAGCAAAGGACATAGATAGCAAGATCAATAGAAAGTCCACGTATTGGGAGAAGATCTTCACTAGCCATACAATGGACAAGGGTCTCATATCTAAAATATACCTGGAACTCAAAAAATTAAATCCCCCAACAACAAATTCTCAAAGAAACAACTGCCCAATAAATAAGTGGGCTAAAGACTTACAGAGAAACTTCTCTGAAGAGGAAAGAAGGATGGCCAATAGACACATGAAGAAATGCTCAACCTCTCTACCCATAAAAGAAATGCAAATCAAAACAACATTGAGATACCACTTCACCCTAGTTAGAATGGCTATAATCAAGAACTCTAATAACAACAGATGCTGGAGGGGATGTGGACAGAAGGGAACCTTATTGCATTGTTGGTGGGAGTGTAAACTTGTTCAACCACTTTGGAAAGCAGTATGGAGTTTCCTCAAAAGACTCCACATAGAGTTCCCCTATGACCCAGCAATCCCACTCTTGGGCATTTACCCAAATGATCACAAACAAGACCACACTAAAGCTACCAGCACAACTATGTTTATTGCAGCATTATTTACCATAGCTAAGATATGGAACTAACGCAGATGCTCATCAGTAGATAAATGGATCAAAAAATGTGGTATATATACACAATGGAATTCTATGCCTCCATCAGAAAGAATGACATTGTCCCCTTTGTTAGGAAATGGAAAGACTTGGAAAAAATTATATTAAGTGAAGTAAGCTAGGCCCAAAGAAACATAGGTCCCATGGTTTCCCTTATTTGCAATAACTAGTATATGTCTGAGACAAGCAGAAAAGGTCAGATAAGTTGATGTTAGGTGAAAGGAACCTCAAGAGAAGTATTCAAATGGTTTTGCTTTCATGCGATTGTTTCTAACATATTTATAGGATGATTTCTTTGTTGCTTTGTATGTCCCTCCCCCACAGCATAACCTCTGCTTTCACTGTATTTGATATTGGTATAACTTGTGGAGGGGAAGGGCAAAAACAAATTGTTATGTCGAAAAACAAACATTGTAGCTTTGTCTGGGGGGCTAGGGTAGGGGAATGGGGAGGGGGAGATGGGAAGGATGGGAAGGGGAAACAAAGGAGGAGGAGGTAACAATGCTTGATAAGAAATGTACTCATTATCTTGCCCATGTAATTGTAACCCCTCTCTACTGTATTTTCACAATAAAAAAATACAGAAGAAAAAAATTTAAAAAACTTGTCTCTTCTTGTTAAATGATTGCAACAAGTTGTTCTCCTTATAAACCTCACTATCAGTCTGGCCCTGGTGGCTCACACCTGTGATCCACTTTGGAGGCTGTTCTACTTTCAAAGGCTGCCCCAACCTGGGCAGACAAATCCAAGGACTCTTACCTTCAGTTAATTAGCAAAAGACTAGAAGTTGAGAAGTGGTACAGCACCAGCCTTGAGCAGAAAAAGCCAAGTGAGAGTGTAAGGCCCCAAGTTCAAGCCCAGTACTGGCATTAAGATAAACTTATTATATTTTAATATAAAATAGATGTATATTTGTACCCAAAAGGGCAACTGACTCAAAACAAAGCATAAAGAGATTTACCTCTTGGGGCTGGGAAAGTAGCTCAGTGGTAGAGCACTTGCCTTGCATGCCTGAGGCCCTGGATTCGCCTCCTCAGCACCACATAAGCAAAAAGAAAAAAGCCGGAAGTGGCGCTGTGGCTCAAGTGGTAGAGCGCTAGCCTTGAGCTGAAGAGCTGAGGGACAGCGCCCAGGCCCAGATTTCAGGCCCCACGACTGGACCCTCCCCCCCAAAAAAAGAAAGAAAAGATTTACTTCTTATTGTGTGAAAACTATTTTGGAAACAGCTAAGTGTCCCTTAGTTCTGAACACCTCATGTTTCAACCTTATTAAAACCTAATATTAAACTACTTTTTTAAAATAAAAAATTTTACAGCAGATCATAGACAGATTAGTTGTAAAGAAGGGCAGGAAGGATATGATGTGCACTGTACATTCTCTAGACTCAGCAGGACACTGAGCTGATTCTGTTTCCAGAAGTAAGGAGAACAAAATGATCAAAACAGATTTGAGACCTTCTTTCTAGTATGGCAGAAAATTTAGCAGACTCATTCAATCACATACTGATTTCTACCTTTCTCAACTTTAAAATGAAATTCTGTAGCAGACGTCATGAATTTTAAAACTTAGTTCTAACAGAACTTGCTGCTCTTTATGAATTTTTTCTTTTCTTTCCTTTTTAAGTTTTCTTGGCCTTAAGACAGAATCTCACCGTAGCCCAGGCTGGCCTTGAACTTGTAGTTCTACTGCCTCCATCTCCAAGCACCTTGTGGTGTTTCCAGCCCACTATTTTTACAACAACATGTTTGAACACATTATCCTACAGAAATTCTTAGTAAAGTAACAAAAAAGGTGAAAATCTCTACTAGAAGAACATATAAGAGAAAACCTAGAAGCCCATAGGTATGGCAGTGGAATTTTAAATATAATAAAACCAAAGTCATGATGTCTAAAAGTAATTAATGGGTAAGCTGGGCACCTTTGTATGAAGAACTTCTGCTCTGTTAACAACAACATCCAGAGAATTAGAAGACAAGCCACAGGCTTGTAGAAAATACTTGAGGAGACACTTCTGATCAGGGATCATCCAATTACTATACAAAGAACTCTTGAAACACAGCAATACAACAATACTGAAAATGGGGCAGACATTAAAAGACACCTCACCAAAGAAGACATACTGATGGCAGGCATCTCATGAAAAGCAGTTAAAACAAAAAGGCAGCACCACATATCTATCAAAACAGCCAAAATATAGACAGTACAACACTAAACTCAAGAAAGACATGGAATAATAGTAACCCTCGATCATTCTCAATAGGAATGAAAAATGCTGAGTACCATGAAGAACAGTCTGATAGTTTCTTACAAAACACATTCTCACCATATGATTTAGTAATCACATGCTTGCTATTTACCCAAATGAAACCCACACTGAATGTTTATAGCAGATTCAATTATAATTATCAACACTTAGACACAACTGAGATGTCCTTCAGAAGTGAACAGATGAAGAGTGGTCCATCCAGAAAAAGAAGTATTATTTATCATTAAAAACAAATAAGCTACCGAGTCATAAAAAGACATGAAGAACATCTATAATACTGGTTGAAAGAAATTAATCTAAATGATCTGTCAAATGGAAGTTCAGGTAGTAACTACACTTAACTGCTTAGGATAATCAACTTCAATTTCTGTGAGTTGGCAATGACCTTAAACTTACATGTATGGTAAACTATGACCTTGAGCCCTACAGTTTTGCAAACACTAGACTGTGAAGATAGGAATAAGAAAAGTGAGGGGTGAGTGGTCAGAGGGGTAGGGCAGTGTAACTGCCGGTGTGATACCGAATGGTGGATAAGTGTCACTACCCAGCTGTCCAAACCCACAGAGAGTACACCACCACCAAGAGTGAAGACTAATGTGGATTCTTAGGGTATGAACACATGGCTATGTAGGTTCATCCATTTATAATAAGTGTGCTGTTCCGGAAGACGTTAAGTATGGAGACTAGAAGAAGCCAGGAGTATATGGCAGCTGCTTTTATCTGCTTGTTATCTAAATCTATATACCTTAAAAAATAGTCTGTTAATTTTTTTTTTATCTGGGTGCAGGTGGCTCAGGCCTGTAATCCTAGCTACTCCAGGAGGCTGAGATCTGAGGGCCATGGCTCAAAGCCAACCTGGGTAGGAAAGTCCATGAGATTATCTCCAAGTACCCTTCAAAAAACTAGAAGTGGAGCTGTGGCTCAAGAGCACTAGGCTTGAGCAAAAAGGCTCAAGACCATGTCCCAGGCCCTGGGTTTAAGACCCAAGATCAGCACATACATATGGGTAAACAAAAGTGTGTCACCAATGCCTGAAGCAGAGTCATGCGGCTAGCTGTCCGAGACGTGTTGGAGTGAAAACTAAAGGGAGGGACATAAAAGCAACAAAGAAACCATCTTACAAATCTGTTAGAAACAATCACAAGGAAGAAAAACGTTTTAGTCCTTATCGTGGTTGCCTCACATCAACTTATCTGACCTTTTCTGCTTGACTCAGACATACACTGGTTATTGCAAATAAGGGCAACCATGGGAGCTATGTTTCTTTGGGCCTGGCTTACTTCACTTAATTGTTTCCAATTTCCATTTCCTAACAAATGGGGCGATGTCATTCCTTCTGATGGAGGCATAGATTCCATTGTGTATATATACCACATTTTCTTGATCCATTCACTCCTGCTTTCACTGTATTTGATGTTGGTATAATTTGTGGAGGGGAAGGGAAAAAACAAATCGTTTAAGTAGGGTTACAGGTGGACCCATTGCAGCTACGAGATGTGCAAGACGCTCTGTCGAAAACCAACTTTACAGCTTTGGCGTGGGGGGGCGGGGCACCGTGCTTGATAAATAAGAGATGCGCTCTTGACCTTGCCCCTGTGATCGTCACGCTCCGCACGGTGTTTTCACCATGGAAAAACTGAAGAAAAGAGAAAAAGAAAGCTAGAGGGGAAGGGAGTGCTCTGCGGAACCTACCCCACGCCGGGGGCCGGGCGTGGGTCGGGAGCCACGGCCGAGGCTGCGGCACGGCTGGCCCCCAGGGGCCCGGCGCGCTCCGCCGCGGATCTCCCCGCCCAGCCCGCGGGCTGCGGGGGGCGCACCGCGTGCGAGGGCAGCGGGCTGCAGCCCCGCGGAGCAGCCAAGCGCTGGGAACGGGGGGGGGGGGGTTCTGATCGACCGACAGACCGACAGACCGACAGACAGACAGACAGGCCAACAGACAGACAGACCGAGGTGGTCCTGGCGGTCGGACAGCTTCTCAAACAAGACAAGAAGGCTGGCTTCGGACCCGGGTCCAGTGCGCACGCGAGGACGCCCGGCTCCGGGAGGGCGGGGAGGGCGCCGGGTCCGCGGGGTCCGCGGGGGTCCGCGGGGGTCCCCCGGGCCCGCGGGGGTCTGCGGAGGTCCGCCGGGTCCGCCGGGTCCGCGGGGGTCTGCGGAGGTCCGCCGGGTCCGCGGGGGTCCGCGGGGGTCCCCCGGGCCCGCGGGGGTCCGCGGGGGTCCGGGTCCGCGGGGGCTCTTGCTAATGGACGCTCCAGACGTCTCCCTTCCCCCCTTCCCCCGCCCCGGCCAACCGCGCAAGGACCGGACCTCGCCAGGCCTCGCGGGCTCGCGCCGCCGCCGCCGCCGCCGCCGCGCCCGGCCCCGCGGTGCAGGGCTGGCGGTCCTGTCCCCCGGAGGCGCCCGCAGGCCCGGGGCGCGCCCGCGGGTCAGGGCTCTGACTCCGCGCCGGCCCCGCGGTGCAGGGCTGGCCGTCCTGTCCCCCGGAGGCGCCCGCAGGCCCGGGGCGCGCCCGCGGGTCAGGGCTCTGACTCCGCGCCGGCCCCGCGGTGCAGGGCTGGCCGTCCTGTCCCCCGGAGGCGCCCGCAGGCCCGGGGCGCGCCCGCGGGTCAGGGCTCTGACTCCGCGCCGGCCCCGCGGCGCCCGGCCTCACCTGCGCGCCCGCGGCCCGCTCCCTCACCTGCACCGGGGCGCCGGCGGTCGCGGGCGGCGGCGGCCCGCGCGCGCCGTCCTCCTCCTCCGGGGGCTCGTCCAGAAGCACCCGGCTCCGACCCAGCTTCCACATGGCGGCGGGCCCAGGGGACCGCGCGTCCTCCGGCCCACGCCAGCCGCTGACCTCCGACGGACGCCGGCCAGCCAGGCCGGCCCGCGGGACTCCTCAGGGGCGGCGAAGGGAGCGGGGCGGGCACGGAGGCCCGCTCCTCCATAACCCCGTCCTCGCCCGGCCCCGCCCTCCGCTCGCCACGCCCTCTCCATGGCCCCGCCCTCCCCAGCTTGCCGCTCCCGATCCTGTCCTCCGCTCGGCCCCGCCCTCCACTCGCCCGGCCCTTCCCTGAGCTTGGTGCTCCCTAACTCCTCCCTGGCCCCGCCCCTCCCTTAACCCCGCCCTCCCAGAGCTTGCCGCTCCTGATGCTCTCCTCCACCCTCTCTCCTGGCCCCGCCCTCCACCCGCCCCACTCTGCCCTGAGTTTAGTGCTCCACAACTCCGCCCTCTGGTCTGGCTCCGCCCCCACCCATCACGCCCCGCCCACAATCCCACCCACACCCTGAGCTTGTCATCTCCATAACCCCGCCCTTCCCTCCTGGCTCCGCCCCTTGACCCGCTCGACCCGACCCTCCTACCGGAGCTTGCTCCGCCCCTCCCGCCCCGCCCCGCTTCCCCGGCCTGGCCCACACTTCTCTCCCCCTGGGAAGCTCAGGTTCGGCCCAGACCACCCTAGGTGGAACGCTGTTTCTTCTCTTGACCCGGTCGGTCCTCCCAGCACCTCCCAGCCCCTGCCAGTGCAGGCACCGGACCCCGCACGTGGCCCTGATTCCCCGCCCCCGACACCCGGGAGCCCTCCAATCAGAGATCCCCACTGCCGGAGGGGCGCGGCCTGTGGGCGGGGCCCTTCGGGGTCATCGGCGGTGCCGGCCCCCGGAGCCGCAAGTAGGCGGCATCAACGCTGACTCCCCAGGGTCTGTGTAGTCGGGACACGGAGGCGATCAGAGGGAGGATGGGAGCCCGAGGAGTCGGGTCCCGGCGGCCTCCGCGCCTGGGTGGCGGCGGTGGACGAGGGAGAGCAGCGGAGCCTGTGGCTATCCATCTCTGTGTGGAGGAGGAGGATCACAGCTGGATAACCCTGCAGGGCCCCACGTGGCAGCGGGGCTCAGTCCTGAGCCTTGATGTTTGCGGGACCTCTTCTGAGATTCTTCTAGGCTTTGCCAGCCTGTCGTGGATGATCTAGACTGGACGCACAGCGCCCCCCCCCCCCGACTCCTCTTGCAGAATCTGGTGCCACCCAGCCGGAGGTAGGGCTCCAGAGGGACCTAAGGGCTTTTCAATGACGGGTATGAGTCTGCCAGTGCCACCAAGGTTAGCAGCTTCAAAGGACAAAAGGACTCAGGAGGGGACACAGGAAAATCCCCAAAGGATGACCCTAAAGGGGAACTGCAAATCAGTTTTTCCCACCTATCTGAAAGCATAGTAAACATCGCCAAAGCCTGTGCAAGTCCAGGAGGGATGGGGCTAACCTTCACCTGCCACAGGTAGCTGTAGATGTGGTACAAACTTTTGGAAGGTGATTTGTTAATTTTTTTTTTTTTGGGTCCAGTCGTGGGGCCTGAACTCTGGGCCTGGGCGCTGTCCCTCAGCTCTTCAGCTCAAGGCGAGCGCTCTACCACTTGAGCCACAGTGCCACTTCCGGCTTTTTTCTTTTTGCTTATGTGGTGCTGAGGAATCGAACCCAGGGCCTCAGGCATGCAAGGCAAGCGCTCTACCACTGAGCTACCTTCCCAGCCCTGATTTGTTAATTTTTTGTCAAATTTCTATGTGCATACACTTCCCACCCAGAAAATTACCTTCTCTAGAGCAACTTTACTTGATAAACCTCCACCCTACTTATATTTTCACAGCACATATTGAGGAAAGGATCCAGAACTGTAAAAAGTTTCTAAGTATGATGATTCTACTTCTTTGTAAAAATAACAATAAACAAAGCACACTTAGGGGTTTTCCAGGAGTGACTTGCAGCAAAACTCTTTTCTCTCTGTTCTTTTTTATTTGGTTGGTCATGGGGCTTGAACTCTGGGCCTGGGTGCTGTACCTCAGCTCTTCAGCTCTACCACTTGAGCCACAGTGCCACTTCCAGCTTTTTTTGTTTATGTGGTGCTGTGGAATAAAACCCAAGGCCTCATGCATGCAAGGTAAGCACTGTACCACTGAGCTACCTTCCCAGCCCCACAAAACTCCTTTAATAAGAAGGGCCCTTGAGTTACCTTTGAGAGTCAAGTAGGTAATGACCTACCTGACAGGCCCAAGGCTTGCGGAGGGATGGCCTCTAGGGTACCTGGGCACAAGATCCAGGAAGAGGAGCTGAGTGGGAAAACCAAATATAAATATCAGCAGGCAACCCACAGAACAAGGCAGAGACAGCCACCTACCATTTCCTATCCTTCCTGAATACAAACTGAACCCACTAAGCTCAACAGTATGTAAAGTCTAATAAAAGCACAGGACATACTAAACAGTATGCCAGCCAGCATTGCTAAACTTAGGAATTTCTTTACATACTATTTAAGAATACTGCAAGTTTACATAGTATATATGCACCTTTTCAAGCTGGTTGTGATAGGCCTAACATAGCTGGGACAGTGTAGGGATTGTAGTTCACAATGAAATGGCAGCCACAGGGTGCTGATCAAATAAACACAGTGCAAGCACAAACAGGACACAAGACAATGCCAGGGTCCAAACACAGCCCACTGAAAGATGCTGAGAGTAAGACATGGAAACTGGCCCAGGACACGCCAAAGAGCCATGTGGACCCACTTTCACGTACAGGACAGCACAGACTTTTCTACCAGGCTTCCACTCTTAGGAGCTGTCAGAATCTGCGCAGTAAGTAAACTAAACCCTTGCAAATGTTGGCAAATGTGGTGGAACAAATCTTGGGAGACATGGAGGAGGGCCAGGCCTGGTACCCCAAAAAGCCAGATTCTAGAGTACCTTAAACACCAGTATGAGTTAATCTGATGAGGAAGTTTGGACATAAAAGGCAAGAGGTAAAAGCCAGCTGCTGCTTGCCTGGTACAAATAGGAGAGGAAGGATGGAAGGAGCTGGCAAGAAGGCTAAGATGATGGAATCCTGTGAACAACTTCTCCCAATTTTTATGAATTGGATGTAGTTCATTTACTCTCTCCTCTGTTTTTCACTATGAAGTCATGTTAAAATTTGTGAGAGGCTTACTTTATACAATTAAGTGGCATAAAAACACTAACCTTACCCACAGAAATTTATTTCTGAATCCAATCTTGGAGAAAGAAACTTTCATTTCCTGATCCTTCAGCGGAAGCTGCTAATTTTAGGCTGAGCTGTACTCATTGGCTAAGTTGGCCTTTGAAAACTTCACTGGGGCAGAAATATTGTACTCAATAAAAATAAAATGCAACATAAAAATGCAGGGCTGGGAAGATGGCTCAGTGGTAGAGTGCTTGCCTTGCAGGCATGAGGCCCTGGGTTCGATTCCTCAGCACCACATAAGCAAAAAGAAAAAAGCCGGAGGTGGCGCTGTGGCTCAAGTGGTAGAGCGCTAGCCTTGAGCTGAAGAGCTAAGGGACAGTGCCCAGACCCAGAGTTCAGACCAGACCACCCCCCCCCCAAAAAAAGGAAAAAATAATAATTCATCACATCAACAAGAGCAAGGATAAGCACCACATGGGTATCTCAATAGATGC
Source organism: Dipodomys merriami (assembly GCF_024711535.1). Classification (NCBI taxonomy): domain Eukaryota; kingdom Metazoa; phylum Chordata; class Mammalia; order Rodentia; family Heteromyidae; genus Dipodomys; species Dipodomys merriami. The sequence continues at coordinate 658,268 of NW_027206082.1, read as the reverse complement.
AGAAAAAGCATTTGACAAGATCCAACACCCCTTAATGATGAAGGTTCTGGAAAAATTAGGAATCCATGGAACATTACTCAATACAATAAAGGCTGTATATAACAAACCTACAGCCAGCATTATACTTAATGGTAAAAAACCAAAGCCATTTCCTCAACTCAGGAATGAGACAAGGATGTCCACTATCTCCTCTACTCTTCAATGTAATATTAGAATGCCTAGCAACAGCAATAAGACAAGATGAAAAAATAAGGGGATCCAAATAGGGAAAGAAGTAAAACTCTCCCTCTTTGCAGATGACATGATCTTATATTTAAAGAATCCCACAGACTCCACTCCCAAATTACTAAAACTGATTCAAAACTTTAGCAAAGTAGCAGGGTATAAAATTAACCCTCAAAAATCAATGGCTTTTCTGTATGCCAACAATGAGAAAAGTGTGGCTGAAATTAGGAAAGCAACTCCATTTGTAATAGCCCCATAAAAAATAAAATACCTAGGAATTAACTTAACCAAAGAAGTGAAGGACCTCTATGATGAAAACTTTAAAAACCTGAAAACCCTGAAAAAGGAAATTAAAACAGAATTTAGAAAGTGTCAAAAACTCCCATGCTCCTGGATTGGAAGGATCAACATCATGAAAATGGCAATACTTCCCAAGACTATCTACAAATTCAATTCGATACCTATCAATATTCCAACATCATTCTTCAAGGAAATAGAAGAGGCAATCCAAAAATTCATATGGAACAATAAAAGACAGTGAATAGCAAAAATGATCCTTAACAGAAGGAACAGTGCTGGAGGAATATCAATACCAAATTTCAAACTCTACTACAAAGCCATAGTGATCAAAACAGCTAAAACAGTAATCAAGAACAGACCTCAGGACCAATGGAATAGAATTGAAAACCCAGAAATGAACCTACAGACCTACAGTCATCTAATCTTCGATAAGGGAGCTAAAAAAATAGAATGGAAGAAAGACAGCCTCTTCAGTAAATGGTGCTGGCAAAATTGGTTAATCACTTGTAGAAAACTAAAGCTAGATCCTTATATATCACCCTGCTCCAGAATCAAACTCCAAATGGATCAAAGACCTCACAGTCAAAGCAGACACTCTGAAACCATTACAGGATGGAATAGGAGAAACCCTAGGTCTCCTTGGCACAGGCCCAAATTTTCTTGATAGAGACCCAGAAATACAACAAATCAAAGAAAGGTTGGACAAATGGGACTGCATGAAATTACAGAACTTCTGCATAGCAAAGGACATAGATAGCAAGATCAATAGAAAGTCCACGTATTGGGAGAAGATCTTCACTAGCCATACAATGGACAAGGGTCTCATATCTAAAATATACCTGGAACTCAAAAATTTAAATCCCCCAACAACAAATTCTCAAAGAAACAACTGCCCAATAAATAAGTGGGCTAAAGACTTACAGAGAAACTTCTCTGAAGAGGAAAGAAGGATGGCCAATAGACACATGAAGAAATGCTCAACCTCTCTACCCATAAAAGAAATGCAAATCAAAACAACATTGAGGGCCGGGCGCTGGTGGCTCACGCCTGTAATCCTAGCTACTCAGGAGGCTGAGATCTGAGGATCGCGGTTCAAAGCCAGCCCGGGCAGGAGAGACCGTGAGACTCCTATCTCCAATAAAACCACCAGAAAACCGGAAGTGGCGCTGTAGCTCAAGTGGTAGAGCGCTCGCCTTGAGCTGAAGAGCTAAGGGACAACGCCCAGGCCCAGAGTTCAAGCCCCACGACCAACAAAAAAAAAAACAAAAAAACAAAAAAACAACATTGAGATACCACTTCACCCTAGTTAGAATGGCTATAATCAAGAACTCTAATAACAACAGATGTGGACAGAAGGGAACCTTATTGCATTGTTGGTGGGAGTGTCAACTTGTTCAACCACTTTGGAAAGCAGTATGGAGTTTCCTCAAAAGACTCCACATAGAGTTCCCCTATGACCCAGCAATCCCACTCTTGGGCATTTACCCAAATGATCACAAACAAGACCACACTAAAGCTACCAGCACAACTATGTTTATTGCAGCATTATTTACCATAGCTAAGATATGGAACCAACGCAGATGCTCATCAGTAGATAAATGGATCAAGAAAATGTGGTATATATACACAATGGAATTCTATGCCTCCATCAGAAAGAATGACATTGTCCCCTTTGTTAGGAAATGGAAAGACTTGGAAAAAATTATATTAAGTGAAGTAAGCTAGGCCCAAAGAAACATAGGTCCCATGGTTTCCCTTATTTGCAATAACTAGTATATGTCTGAGACAAGCAGAAAAGGTCAGATAAGTTGATGTTAGGTGAAAGGAACCTCAAGAGAAGTATTCAAATGGTTTTGCTTTCATGCGATTGTTTCTAACATATTTATAGGATGATTTCTTTGTTGCTTTGTATGTCTCTCCCCCACAGCATAACCTCTGCTTTCACTGTATTTGATATTGGTATAACTTGTGGAGGGGAAGGGCAAAAACAAATCGTTATGTCGAAAAACAAACATTGTAGCTTTGTCTGGGGGGCTAGGGTAGGGGAATGGGGAGGGGGAGATGGGAAGGGATGGGAAGGGGAAACAAAGGAGGAGGAGGTAACAATGCTTGATAAGAAATGTACTCATTATCTTGCCCATGTAATTGTAACCGCTCCGTACGGTACTTTCACAATTAAAAAAAAAAAAAAAAAAAGATCAATGCACTTGGTGGCAGCCTTTTACTTCCTGAGAATAAAATTGGTATTTAATATCTCCTCCCCAAAATTTCTCTCCATACTGCTCACTAGGTATAATCTTATATATGATACATACCTAGCATGCTTTATATAGCAATGTGCTCAAACATGTTTTGAATTTGTAAAAAATTTGCTGCCCTGTATGACATAACTTATACTTTGCAACACATGAGGAATTTACAATAAATTGAAATATGATTGATGTGTTCTGATTTATTCCTCTAATTTTTCATATTAAAACCCCATTAAAGTTGGGTGCTATTGGCTCATGCCTATAACCCTAGCTACTCAGGAGGCTGGTATCTAAGAATCCTGGTTCAAACCAGCCTAGGCAGGAAAGTCAGAGACTCTTATCTCCAATTAGTCACAGAAAACCAGAAGTGGCCCTGTGGCTCAAGTAGTAGAGCACTAGCCTTGAGCAAAAGGAGCCTAGGGACAGCGACCAGGCCCAGAGTTCAAGCACCAGAACTGGGGGAAAAAATTGTAACCTATCTAAATATATACATAATGATAGTATATATAAGTTCATATTCCTGCAATTTGAAATAATGCATACTATGTATTTTAATAACTGCTTCTAGATTTAAAAATTATTTTGTTTTTTACTTTTCTACAGTTCAGCGGTAGTACACTCTAGCATGAGGAAGAGGCCCTTGGCTCCACCCCAAGTGGAGGGGCTAATGATTTTGTTTTTGAACTCTGGACCTGGGCGCTGTCCCTCAGCTCTTCAGCTCAAGGCTAGCCCTCTACCAGTTGAGTGACAGTGCCACTTTGGTTTTCTGAGTGGTTTATTGGACATAAGAGTCTTATGGACTTTTCTGCCTGGGTTGGCTTTCAACTGTGATCCTCAGATCTCAGCCTCCTTAGTAGCATGAGTCACCAGTGCCTGGAGAGGCATAGTGATTTGACAAATATGAAGTGGTCCCCCTTTTCTTCTGCCTGTGGTCAGAAAGATTGAATGGATAGTTTCAGAAATAAAGAATCTATAAGCTTTAAGTAACTTTTAGTATAATATGCCATATTTTTTTCTTATTAACTGTTAATCTCTGCCTATGCCCTATAATTTAGAAATTATAAATAGTATAATAGTAGTTACACCAGGTTTTGGACTCCAGGGCCAAAGTCCCAGGAGTCTCACATTAGGTCTATCTACTCACCCCTGTAAGCCAAAGAGACATGGTGAAGGACAGAGAAAAAAAGATTTCTTACATAAGGCCATGAAAGACAACACTCCAATATGCCTTTAGCCATCTTCAAGATATTGGTCTTATGTTAAATAGGGAGAAATGGAGACAGGTAGTAAGAAAGGAACGCACAGTTAAAACAGTCCCACGTCGTAGGTACAGCCTAGTTGACTATTAATAATTTCAGTCTTCGTCCTCGGAGAAGTTGTTACCCACTAGAGAAGAGGAGCAGGAACAAGCTTTCTAGAGGGTGATCTCCTGAGCACTTGCTTGTTTTAAGATGAGAAAAAGATGACCTTGCTTGTTTGAGAAAGGTGATGTTTATGGGTGAATTTTGTTTTCCTGGAGCCCAGGATGATTATACAGTGATTGCAACCCAGAATACCTCAAATCGAAGGGCACATAGGTACAGGTGAGGGTGGAGCTGAGTGTTCAGGTTTTAGCTAACAAGGACAAGAAAAAAAAGATCTTTTGGTAAAGTACTTCCCTAGCATGCCTGAGGCCCTGGGTTCATCCTTAGTACCAAATATAAACCAACAGTTTGTTCCAAAGATGTGTTTGTTTCATACAGGAAAACATCTTTTACACAGGATTTGGTTCTATCTGTGATCTCAAACATGTACTTCCTTCATGGATAAGGGGAACCAGTGAGAATAATTTTGCTCTATAATTTTCCAACTTCTTTCTCAGAGCCAATCGTTTTAGCTCTTATCATCCTGTAACTAGAGTTCTAGGCCAGTTAGGTCCATCCACTCACCCCAAACCACTGAATAAAGAGAGTAGTGGCAAAGGCAGAGAAAGGGAGGCTTGTTAAATGCAATGGGTAGCCATGGAAAGAGGCAACAGAAGCATTTCAGCCCTCCTTTGGGGTATAAGATATTACTTTTAGTTTTAAACAGTAAAAGATTTGGGGCAGAGGATGAGAGGTATGCATAAACAGTCCCAGGCAAAATGTAGCCTGGTTGATCATTATCTCAGTTCTAGTTCTATGAGGGGATGGGTTAAAGAGTGGTTATGATGCCCTCCTTCAGGGAAACAATATGGTTCCCCTGCTCACAGACAGGACAGCCTCCTCATTATAGGTACATATGCTCATCTGAGAGGTATTCTGTGCTGCTAGGCTATGCTGTTCCTTTCCTTGGGGGTAGATTCATTCTTTTGTCATAAAAATGTTGTCAGTCCTGTCTTTCCTGAAACCAAGGTGATTTCCAGGGAATGATTTAGAGTAAGAGACTGATGTAAAATGAAAGCAAGGGGCCATACTTTTCTCTTGTTTTATTTTTTCACTCTTTAAAAACAATTTATTGTAAAGATGCTGTAGAAAGTGGTGACAGTTACATGAGTAAGGTAATAAGTACATTTCTTGTCAAACATTGTTACCCACTCCTTTGTTTTTATCCCACTATCCCTTCTCTCCCCCACTGCTCCTCCACGGCCCCCCACCCCCGCCCAGATTGTAAAGTTCATTTCCAACATAGTGTCTTGTGAGAATAATTGTTACATAGGGTCATCCTTTGTCTTTGTTTCAGCATTTTATTATTCCTCTTCCCTTCCCCAAATAAGATAAATGTACATACAAGATGCAGTGTACAGGAATCAAAATCAGTGATTGCCAGGGATAAACCAATGGAAAATGCAAAATGAAACAGAACTAAAAGGAAGACCTAGATACAGTACATTGATGACAACAAGGTCAACCATAAAAAAAAAAAAGACCTTTGTTTCCATGTCTTGGAGTATATTTCAATTAGCATCATTTTATATGGTCATACGTATATAGCTATTGAGCTATTATGATCCTCTGCTAGGATTATCCTAGACATATACTAATTATTACAAATGAGGGAAACCATGGAGCTTATATTTCCAAGTCTTTTTGTTTCTTTATTAAAGATGAATGGATCAAGAAAATGTGGTATATATGCACAATGGAATTCTATACGTCTATCAGAAAGAATGACATTGCCCCGTTTCTCTTGTTTTTAATTTGTGGATCCAAGTAAAGATCAAGTACTTGTTAGCAAAAACAGTTTCTAAGTACCTGTTATATTCCTGATACAAGAATAGTGCTTCACAGGACTACAGCTGAGAAAATAAAAAATTATAAGATGCCCTCATTTTAATTACACAAGGTCAGCCAGAGGATAGAAGAGCTGGAGAGGAGTTGAATATGGCAAGCCACATTTGTGTTGTTTGTGTTCTTGAAATGTTGGAGCTTCAAGTTCTTAACACTCCCAAGCCCCCATTTTAGGTGCAGCCCCAACCAGCCCAGAGGTCACAGTTGATTATCCTTAGGGAAGGCTCCCTAATCCAAAGATGGCCTGCTTTGGATAAACCCTATCCCTGTTATCTACGGCCAATGTAGGTTCCCATAGGACATTAGGATTCAGTGGAAATTTCCCACTGCTGCTGAGCCTGGCTAGGGAAGGCTACAGGAACTCACCCCAGGTCCCATTTCTTTCTGGCTAGCATCTGTTCCAGTTCAGTAAGTCCTTTTATTTCAGGCATCTCTTAGACTGAAGAATTCTGATTTAATATAGCAGTAGGCTGATGATGTATGGATGTAAAACAATGACTCTGCTCTAAGGGCAATAAAAACATAGCTTATTCAGAGTAACCATGGCAGGGCAATAGTCGAGCCTGCTCTGAAATACATGTTATCTAGTGGAAGAGGTGACAGGAATTTCTATAGTCACAGAACAGACGAAAGTCAGTTACGTTGGTGAGAGAGTCAGGTAGGCAGCTACAGCAAGGTGGGAAACCCAAGGGTTCAGATGTCAGAATTCCAAGTGGAAAGACTGATAGAGGCTAGAGGTCTGCTAAACTCAGTGAACTGTACCTCACAGTCACCAGAATGTTAGGTCTGTAAAAAAGTTAAGACCAATAACTATTAAAGGGCCTAAAATAGCCCAAGATAAATTTTGGCTCTCAACCTGCAACACTGTTGTAGTAGAGTTTAAAGAATCTCCACCATCTTTAAAATATATGCCGCTTCTTCAGAAAACTTCAGCTCACAAGGTCAAGGATAGACAGCACATCATCAGCATAGATATAACATGAGTCCCCTGTGTTGCTTTGGGAGAGTGACGCATCCTCTCTGTGCCTCCAGTTACAGGAAACCACTGTTACCTGTAGCACACCACTAGACAGCTTGTGACCCAGCAGGGAGGTGTGCATCCTGTGTCACTCCAGTGTCAAGAGCATTGTGTGGTGAAAGAACCACACACAGGACATCTGCTCCTCTCAGAGCAGCATTCACGCCGCACACTCTGAAGAGTGCAGTGTTCTGCAGCCTCCCCTTGTCCCCAGACTGATGTTCAAGGCCTCCTCATTATTTCCCACTTCCTCCCAGGAAATTATGATTATAATAAAATACCAAAAAGAACAGTAAATAGACATTTCCTTCCCAGAAAAAGCTATTTTAAAACTCCTTTCTGTCTGGTGTCTCATATGGATAGCTTCCAGAATCTCAGGTTACATGTATAATATTTATTCCCCTTTTTAAATGATTACTAAAGGTATTAAAATCATCGAAGGCACTTTTTGCCATCCTCGGTATCTGTTTTACCAAGATTCCTTCTTTTTCCTCCTGAGCCGTGTATGTACCAACACAGGCTCAGAGGTGCACACTTCAAGTCCTATCTGTCTGTAGCACTGTCCCTGTTAAATATGTATGCGATAACCCATGTTAAAGATGAGAGACTCTAGGGATGGGTCATCTGGAGACACAGGGGCAGTAGGGTGGATTGATGGATGGAAATCACTACAAATGAGTCTTGCTGAAAGCAGGGTAGACATTGGTTGACAATGGGTGTGTGTTACATGGACGGCCTGATGTCTTGGGTCCTCACTTCCTGAAGAAAGCTTCTGCACCACATACATGTGCATTCAAGTTGCCCGCTTTCTTCTCCTTGATATGTTGTCTGCTGTAGGGATCTCAGCTATGAACTCAGTAATGAACTTTGGTATGCATGTCTTCTCTGGAGAAGACTTTAATCCTATAGCCACCAAGCACTCTGCCAAAAACTTGAAGGTGCCAGGAAGCATGTAGGGCATGTGTAGCTACTGGGAAGTACCCGTCATCATTTACCTATACTCTCTACCTCTCACCTGACAAAGATGGACCAGAGAACTAGAGTTGAAAGAGCAAGGCTCTGCAAACTTCACCTTGGCCCATTCCCAAAATACAATTTATTTAAGTTCTGAGATGATCGAAACATAATAATTAACTATTTAATTATTTGTGTGCTGTCTTAGGGCTTGAACTAAGGGCCCGAGTACTGTCCCTGAGTTTCCTTCCTCCTGGCCCCTCACAAAGGTTTATACTCTATCACTGGAGCCACAACTCCACTTCTGGCTTTCTGTTAGTTAATTGAAGATAAGACTCACAGACTTTCCTGCCAGGGCTGGCTTTGAACAGTGACCCTTAGATCTCAGCCTCCTGAGTAGCTAGGATTGATTGCAGGCGTGAGCCACCAATACCTGCCAAAAACATGGTTTTTGGTTTTTTTGTTTTTTGTTGGCGCCTGAACTCTGGGCCTGGGCGCTGTCCCTCAGCTCTTCAGCTCAAGGCTAGTGCTCTCCCACTTGAGCCATAGCACAACTTCCGGCTTTTTCCGCTTATGTGGTGCTGAGGAATGGAACCCAGGGCCTCATGCATGCAAGGTAAGCATGCTACCACTGAGCCACCTTCCCAGCCCAAGCATGAGCATTTTCCCAGCCCAAGCATGAGCATTTTTATTCTTGCTCTAAGTGATGAGAAGTCATATATGCATGTACTTGTGATGTTCTTCTGCCCTCTAAGCACCAGGAGGGCACAGTCACTGTGAACTGTGAGACCAGTACATCTAATGTCTCTGTGGTCTCCGGGTCTCTGATGTTCTGACGACCAACAATACCTTTCCTCAAAGGAAGGCTGAGACTAAGGGGTGGAGGCTTCTTATTTCTTCCCCCTCCATCAATCAATCATTAAACTAAAGGGTATAAAAACAAATGAAAATAGTAACAGAAACCAGACTCAGAGGAGAGGTAAATCTGGAGAGCGAGTGAGGGCAGGATACAGGAGTCACAGTACCTGGGGTAGGATCTGTGGCTGAGGGCATCAAGGCATTGGCTGTCTGGAGAGGACTGGCAAGCCTTGGATGCCCTGGCCCAGCTGGCTGGTCTGCCCCCTGCAGGGTTCCAGACCCCGGGGAAGCAGGGCAGTGGCCAAGGGGACAGTTGCCAAAGAGGTGTATACCTCTTCTTTGAAGGGCGAGCCATATTCTCTGAAGGACAGGCAGGAGGCCAGAGAATGGAACTGCTCCTTTCTGGACCAAGAAACATGTACAGACATTCACATGTGAGCCTCCCATGAAGCAATCAGGTTGTCTGAATCACTGTAAGTGACCCCCAGATACCTCCAGGAAACTTTCAGAGCCTTGGTCCCACAGGTCACCCAGGAGCCAGTCAGAGAGGAGCAGAAAGACAGATTCATCAGTCAGCATGCTGGCAGGAAATACATGACATGGACAAACCAGCAACTGGGAAGGTGCACTTCTTAATAACAAGGGAGGGTGGTAACAAGAACGCACAGCAGTGCTTGGGGAAGCAACCGGAGAAAGCAGTGCCCTCACTGTTACCACCTCGGGCTGGGAGGCACGTCCCAGGAGCGGGGGGCTTCTCGTCAGACAGAGCAAGCTTCGGGGCAAGGAGCAGCCAGTGAGCCCTCATCGTCTCAGGTTTCTTTTTGCTTTTTGGCCAGACTTGGGGCTTGAACTCAGGGGCTGAGCACTGTACTTGAGCTTCTTTCTTTGCCCAAGTTAGCACTCGAACACTTAAGCCACAGTGCCATTTCTGGCATTTTCTGTTTATGTGGTGCTGAGAAATCAAGCTCAGGGCTTTGTGACTGTTAGGCAAGCACTCTACCACAGAGCCACCTTCCCAGCCCACCCTCAGGTTTCTTATGTGGCACTTTTGGGATGAAGTAGGCTTAGTGTTGGGACCACAGCTATTCTGAGATGTGTGGCTCATTCCAGGCTTCCTCCCTGGCCACGGCCTGAATGAGCAGTCATTGGTTGCAACAGGCTGCTGGCTTCCTTAGCAAAACGTCTGGGATGTGTCCAGGCAAAGGGACAGGGGAGCTCCCGTCTGAACCATGCCATCCACCCACGTGGGGTTCTCTCTATCTTTCCTTCTTTTGTTTCCTTTACACACACTGAGTAGGGCTTTTAGTTGAATGGATGCTAGGGACAGGGAAAAGTATGTCTGTCTCATCTTTCATGAGTGGAAGTCCTACAGATTGATTTTTGAGAATAGAATCAGAGTTGCCTCCCCTCAGTTACAAACCCTTTATTATTAAGTCTGCTGGAAGTGACAATCATCTTTCAAAAACTATAAATACATTATTTTCTCATTTTTCCCCAATTCTGGGATCAAACCCAGAGCCCCGACTTCATCACATGCAAAGCACATGTTTCCCCCCTGAGCCATAGCCCGCTTGTTTTTGTTTTTCTGTGTAATCTGTATCTCTTCCCTGGAAGTAAGTTTACACAAGTTCCTGATTTTTCCTTGACATTTTACTTTAAATTCAAGAGATAGTTATTTGCCATGTGATTCTGATTTGCAAATAAAGACAGTGCTCAGTGTTCCCCTGGGCATTATATGGCAGCCACATCAGACTCAAACACACTGGGTGACACTGAGCTCTGCTCTGTGCCCAGCTCAGGCCCACTCAGCTTGATAGGTTTTGATCCAAATGGAGTTGCAAATCTACTTGATTTGAGCCTTTCCTCACCTCTGTAAGTTGGGTGAGCTGTATCACATCATTTCTTTCTGCACAGGAAGTGGCAGAGCAAGAGCTGAGGTGCTGCCCAATGTCAGAGCACTGAATGTAATCAATTCCATTTACGTTGACACAAAGGAATACAAAACTTGTTACCCCATACATGCTACTTTAGTGTATTGATTATGTTGAGCTAGAAGAACTTGAGAACCAACTAATGCAGAATAAACTCTCCACCTCAACCATTCAATAAATGTAAGTTTTTCTTTTTGTAAAGGGCATTCACATGTACCAAAGACATTCACACTGCCCTGTGGATGGCAGTAGTTCTGAACATAAAACCATGTCATCTGACCATTTCTCAAGTCTCAAATCTTTGTGGGGCACCATGCCTGTATAGATAACATAATTTTCTATCTATCTATCTTATAACAACTAGATCCACAGACAACCTAAGAACTTAGAACAGGGTAAGGAAGCAACTTTCTCTTCTTTAAAACCCTGCACTGCCATTTTATCTCCATTCCGCCCCACCCTACCTGTTTCAGGATCTAGTAAATATGAAGAGAGAAACTTCTTAAGGTTGTGTATGACTGGTGAGATGCTGAAGCTAGACTGGCTGAGGACAAGATTCTCTCCTTACCATGCCACAACTAAAGGGAGATCTAGACACCACATAAGCAAGCGTCCGAGCTGTGCTGTGGCAGCAGGCACCAGACTTCAGGAATCACACCACCACCCACAGCACAGGGCCTCCTCTTTAATCTCTGTTTGGCTCTATGGTCAAAACACCAATCAGAAAACCACTGAGATAGTCAACTCCTCAATTTCCATAGGGCTCCTGGAGGGCACGGCTGTACTCAAGGTCACAGGCCAGTGCTTTGGTAAAGCCAGGCTCTCCCCTGTGGTATTCACTGGGCTCCAGTTGCTCTGTGGTCCTGAAGAACAGATGACATAATCTCTGAGATCATACGGACCAAGATCTGCTTATAGACTGAAGCCCTGCTTAACACAGTTAATCCACGGCTAGAAAAACAGTGTTTAGAAGCACATAGTAGTAGCTGCTCTGCCTGTACATCATACTTCTGAAGGAAAGGCTGTCACTTAGGGAAATTGAAAAACATTATAACTATTCGCTGGTAGTTCATGCCTGCATAATCCTAGCTATTCAGGAAGATGAGATGTGAGCATGTTGGTTCAAAGCCAACCTGGGAAGACAAAAGTTAGAGACTCTTCTCTCCTATTAACCATCAAAAAGCCAGAACTGGATGTGTGGCTTAAGTGGTAGAGTGCCAGCCATGATCAAAAAAGTTGAGTAGAAGCACCAGGCCCTGAGTTGAAGCCCCCGTACAGTGTGTGCACGCATGCACATGTGTGTTGTGTACACACACACACACACTAAACATAAAGCAAAAAGCAAAAGGCAGCACTTGACTAAACTTCTCATTGTACCTAGACCATTTTTAAAAAAACAGAACCTACTTCCACACATAAAAGTTCTGTCTGGTAGAAGCTACTAGAACATGTGGGATCCTGCTTTGTGCAGAGTATTGTCAATCAGGCATCCCCTACATCTGTGTCCAAAGCATTCTCTGATTGCTGATTTCACCTTGGGTATTACTGGACAGTGCAATGTAAATAGCTCCAATGTACTTTTTGTTTTGTTTTGTTTTGCAGGTCCTGGGGCTTGAACTCAGGGCCTGGGTACTGTCCCAGAGCTTTTTTTTTTTGGTCAGTTGTGGGGCTTGAACTCTGGGCCTGGGCGCTGTCCCTCAGCCTTCAGCTCAATGCCAGAGCTCTACCACTTAAGCCACAGCACCACTTCTGGCTTTTTCTGCTTATGTGGTACTGAGGAATTGAACCCAGGGCCTCATGCATGCAAGGCAAGCACTCTTTGCTCAAGGCTAGACTCTACCACTTGAACAACAGTGCCACTTTTGGCTTTTTCTGTGAGGAATTGAACCCAGGGCTTCATGCATACTAGGCAAGCACTCTACCACTTAGCCACATTCTCAGCCCAACTGCAATATACTTTCTCATATCCCTTATAACTTCTGCTCTGTCCAACATCTGTTCTCATTTTACTCTTGCTCCCCAGGGAATGTGTTCCTGGTAGTCTACATAGTAACAGAAAATCCAGTCCTTTGGTATTCTGAAACAGTAGCCATTTCAAAAGTACAGTCACACTTGAAATACTGTATCTTTTATTTAAACAAATAATGACCACTTTTTTTGTTGTTGTTATGGGACTTGAACTCTGGGCTTGGCCACTATCCCTGAGCTCTTCAGCTGAGGGAAAGCACTCTACCACTTGAGCCACAGCGCCACTTTCGGTTTTCTGGTGGATAATTGGAGATAAGAGTCTCATGGAGTTTCCTGCCCAGGCTGGCTTTGAACCTTGATCCTCAAATCTCAGCCTCCTGAGTAGCTAGGATTACAGGTGTGAGCCATAGGCACCTGGCAAAAGGACCACTTTTATACCTGTTACATGGTTAAATAATTATATTCTTGTATAAAATAAAAAAGTTGGTAAAACAAAGAATAAAATCAAAACAATCTATTAGCAGAGATGTTTATACCAGTTTTTCAAATATTTATACATGTAACTGAGATTAGATTCAATATATGCGATAGTTTTTGAATATTTAAAACATAATAGATTTTATTTTTCCATAACAGTTTGGTTTTAAAGAAATGGGAGTAGAAAGTAGTTCCCACATACCTCCTCTTTTCCTCCTTGTTCTGTTTTTCACTTCTTGCATTGGTATAATCCACTTGTTAGAACTGATGAGCCAGTGTTTGCATGTGGGTAACTTTCTCTTTGTGTTACGCTTCTGATAGGTTTGGCAAAAGGTATAATGATGTGCATTCACCATTAGGAATCACACAGAGCAGTTTGCTACCAGAAAATCCTCTACTCTACCTGCTCATCCTTCCTCCCCACTGCCCTGCCTCCAAGCCTTCAGTCCTTGGTAGCCACTGGCTTCATATCTCACAAACACATGGCTGGAACCACTCAGCATGCCACCTTTTCAGACTGGCTTCTTTCACTCAGTGTCATGTGCAAACATTTCCTCTGTGCATTATCATGGACATCTCCCTGTCTAATTCAACAACACCCTTGTGCTGACCATGTTTGATGGTGTCTCTGTCATGTATAACACCATTGTCTCTTCAGTAGTAGTCCTTTAAAGGGCCTGTTTCTTGTCTCCATATGTGTTGTCTGATTTCTGTGGTTTCCAGTATGCTTAGCAAAGGACATCTTTGTGTTTCAGGTGATCACATTAATGAAAAATATCTCTATTGGTTTAACAAGCTTCTGAGAGTTTCTTTTCCTATATCAATACAATGCTGGGTATGTGCTTAGGAGCTAGCACCCAAAGGATACTATTCAAAAGGCTAACAATGCTTGATAAGAAATGTACTCATTATCTCGCCCATGTAATTATAACCCCTCTGTACAGTATTTTCACACACACACAAAAAGACTAGAAGTCTCCTTACTAGTAGGACTTGCTGGCTATGTAAATATGATTGGACCTAGACTGCCACTGCTAGTAAAACTCAGTAACCTCTGATGGAATAGCTCACAACAGTTTTTGGAACAGTCCTTTGCTTGCAAGGCACCAACTCACTGCTTCTCAGTGTGAAATAGTTCTCTGTCTAAAATGACCACAGTTTACTTATTTATTCATCTACTGAAGGATATCTTGGTTGCTTTCAAGTTTTGCAATTATGAATAAGGCTTTTGAAAAACAACCACATGTAGGTATTGTTAGTGTAGTTTTCAATGTTTCAGAAAATGAGGAGCCCAATTGCTACACTGTTTGCAAAATAATATGTTTGCTTTTCTTACAAATGTAAAACTTGTGCTACCATTTTGCATTTCCACAGCAAAAACAGTTCCTGTAGTCTCCCATCCCCACAGGATGTTAGGCCATTCCAGTAAGTGTGTAGTAGTATCTTACTGCTTTAATCTGTTAATCCTTAAAGATACAACATCTTTTCACATGCTTACTTGCTATCTGTGTATCTTCTTTAGTGAAGTATCTATTAAAGCCCTAGGCCATTTTAAAGCAAATTATTTTCAAGTTCTTTGTGTAATTTGCACGTTTCCTCAAATGTGTGTTCCCCAAAGGTCTTCACCCTGTCTTTGGCTTGTTTTGCAGTCTCTCAACAGGGTCTTTGTTATGGAGATGGTAGCAGCTCCCAAGCCTGAGTAACTCTGAGCTGAGTAGCAGAAATGGCCCTAGGCGTGTCTTTGGACACCTGCAGAAGACTTGGTGGCCCTGTAGCTGCCCCTCTGGCTCTATCAGTTCAGTCCTTCTGTCCCTTGCAGAGAACAGGGACAGGAGTCTGTGATCAGTGATGGTTACATCTCAGGAGAGAAGTTTAGAACAAAGCATGTGTTGACACCTAATTCTTCAGTGAAGCAACGTTTTGAGTTACTTTGGCAAGGGTAAGGAGTACAGGTGAGCTACTAATTCCAAACATACCAGTGCTATCAGTGGAAAGCTATCAGTAGGTCAACTATCAGCTAAAGTGTCTACAGTTTCTGAGTTACACAGCATTCTACACCATTCTCTATCACTTACTGTCTTGTTTATTTGTTTATACCAGTCCAAAGGCTTGAACTAAGGGTCTAAACAAACACTGTCTCTGAGCTTTTGACTCAAGACTAGCACTCTATCACTTGAGCCACATCCACTTTTGCTTTTGGGTTAGCTGGGTGCGTGCGTGCGTGTGTGCGTGCATGCGTGTGTGTGTGTGTGTGTGTGTGTGTGTGTGTGTGTGTGTGTGTATACATTTATTAGAGATAAGAGTCTCATAGACTTTCTGGCCCAGGCTGCCTTTGAACCATTATCCTCAGATCTTAGCCTCCTAAGTGGCTAGGATTACAGTCATAAGTCACTTATGCCTGGGAAATTTATTTATTTTTATTGTAGTAAAATTAATGTCTTAGTCCAGACAGGACTGCTATGACAAAATAGTACAAATTAAGTGGCTGGAAAACTACAGACATTTAAGTTTCACATAGGGTGGAGGGTGTATGTCCAGAAATAACGCACCAGTGGGCTCCTGTCTGGGAAGGCTGCTTCCTGTGTTCCTGCAGGCGCATACTGATAGAAGGGTAATGGAGCTCTGAAGACACTCATAAGGTACTCATCCCATCGTGAGGATCCACCCTAAGACTTCCCAAATCATGTCCCAAAGGCTCTACATCCAAATGCCTCACTTTGAGGATTAGGGCTCAACACATGAAGTTGGAAAGGATTCAACATGAAGACTATACCATATATTTTAACACAAAATTTGCTGTCACACTATGATATATATGTGTCAAGTTTTGTCCCCAGTTTCTGCTAATAATTCCCAAATCTCTTATTACTAAATAACTAGAATAATAAGCCTCTCTTTTGTTATAGAATTTTCCTTTTGTCATTGTTCTTGGAAACAGCTTTGGAACAGCTTCAGAGTGATCAAGGTGAAAGGCTGTTTTGTGCTAATGTTCAGTGTGTTAGGCCTCTGGAGCAGATCCAGAAGGCAAAGTCTCTCTTTGACCTCCTTTCATCTGCTTCTTTCTCTCCCCAAGGCAAGCCATAGAAATGAGAATTTCTTTCCCCAGTGCAGGTCATAGAAACGAAAAACATACTTTACACTTTCCTTAAAACTGGCCATTAAATTTTTATTCTGGTTTTGCCTTGTCTGATAGCAGATCACAAGACCCCCCCCCCCCCCCCCATTGCAGAAAGCTCCTGACACGTACCCAGGAGGAAGGAATGCAATACAGAGGCCAAGAATCTGGACAGACAGGACTCACTGGGTCAGTCCATTGGTTTTTAGGTCACACCCTTTTTGTAAATCACTTTTCCACATGGCTGAAATTCACTTTTGTTGTTGTTGTTGGTGGTGGTGGTCATGGGGCTTGAACTCTGGGCCTGGGCGCAGTCCCTCAACTCATCAGCTCAAGGTGAATGCTCTACCTCTTGAACCTCAGTGCCACTTCTGGTTTTCTGGTGGTTTATTGGAGATAAAGAGTCTCATGGACTTTCCTGTGTGTACTGGCTTGGAACTGTGATCCTCATATCTCAGCCTCCTGAGTAGCTAGTATTACAGGTGTGAGCCACCGGCACCGGCTGTGAGTCACCTTTGTATAATCACCTTTCCATCTTTCAATCATGCCTGTACAATAGTGTAGTCATACAAACTCTGAAGTAAGAAGTCTTCGAGTTTCAAGACACTAAGCATGTGGAGGCTTCCAGGAGGTAAATAAGAACATAAATTACTGCCCGAATATATAAGCTACCATACTCAGTAACCTTCCAGATCCACCCCTTATGATTTTCTTTATTTTTATTTATACCAAGTATCCTTTATAATAAACTAGAAAACATGTTTCCCCAAATTCCACAGGCCACTCTACCCCAAATTACTCAAACCCAAAGAAGAGGTATAGAAACCCTAACTGGTAGTTGTTAGGCTATAAGCTCCAGAGGCCTATAGGACCTGAAGTGGGGACTGCCTTGGGTCCTGAACCACCGCCCTCTGCAGCCTACAACTGCCTTCAGGTAGAGTAAGAACTGGTTAAATTAGAGGTCCCCAGCTTCTGTCTGCTGCAGAATCGATTACTTGCTTGGCATGTGGGGGAAACACACACACTTGGCATCAGGAGCCTGTGGTGAGAGCTATAGAAGGAACTTAGTTTTCTTCTGTATCCTCAGATAACCTTAGCCATGTTTCAGTGCAGTTTTGTGGCATTGTGTATAACAATATGGCCATTATTCATTTCTAAGACCTCCTCACCTTCAAAGCTGAAGCTCTCCCGCTGGTCAACCCCTGCCTTCCATTCTCTCAGGCCCTGGACCTTCTATTCTACTTTCTATCTCTATGAATTTGACAAGCAATACCCCAGAGGATCTCCTACTTCTTACTTCTCCTTGGTGCTGATTCTTTTCCTCTATGAATGTACTCAGGTATGTTCCTAAGAGGTGACTTGCTAGGACATATAATTGTCCTGATGTTTATAGGAAGATGTATTGGACTTTCTGCTTTGCCTGGGAGACAAGATGGTTGCAAGGGTAAATCTACATCGACTATCAAATACTAATTGATTGTCTATATGGCCAAGAATTTTAAAAGAAGACCATTGCAGAAGCCTGGGAAGACTATCATAGTGGATGTGGATTATGAGATTTGGGTCTCCATTGAGAACTCCATCAGAACTCTTTGCACTGTGAGCTTTCAATAACCAGGTGATTACCATTAGTCAATATCCCCAGAGCCTGGACAAGGACTGGCAGACCCATGGGGGCCAATATGCTGTACTAACCAGAACAGCTGCTCACCCCACACTGAAGGCCTTGTCCATCAGTAGCAATGAGTCATGCCCCCTCACCACAGAAGAGCAGCATTTCTGGCTTCAGGTCAGTTCTGTTTTACTCCCTGCTCACAAGAAGAGCAGCTTTGATTTCACCATACTCAACATTATTTTCTTCTCTTCTACAATAGAGTAATGCTCTTTTTGTAAGGGATAAACACAGACCTTTGCGAGAGTTAAGTATTTATGAGGATAGGCAGGTTAAAAGATGTTTGCAATGGAGACTAAGAAGAAAAACCTGAGAGTCTCAAAGAAACCAAGTCTGGTGTCCCTGCAGCCATGGCTCAGAGTGTGTCCCGGTGCCTGCGAGCCCAGTCTGATGAGCCCTGAGCACACCCACAGGATATAATCACAAAACAGACGAGGAAGTCACTTTGATGAGGCAGAATGTTTGGGAAAGAAACACAGATAGAACCTAACACAGAGTAAAGGCATTGCTTCAGGAAGTGGCTGTGTGGGCAGAGATTAGAGTGCTCCTGGGGAGATGTGACAAGGACAGGGGTGGGAGGCACTCTCCTACATGGATGAAAGGTGGAAAGGGAGAGGCAGAGACAAAGCTTTCGTGGTACTTCTCTAGAGGGAGGTTGTGGGGAGAGGCCACGCTGAGTAACCCCCATGAGGAGCAAGGATTAGCCCATGACTAAACAGGACAGGAACCAAGAACAGATATGTGGCAAAAGGAGGTCATCTGAGGGCCAGGTAGGCATTGGAGGGATAAGAGGCTAACTTAGTTGGGGCTGATGTTTGTATAGAAGAGGAAGAGATACAGAGGAAGAATAAACATATAGACCACAAGAAGACAGTGTCTGCAGGCCAAAGGGGGATTCAGGAGAAAACAGCCCTGTCTGCATCTTGACCTCAGGCTTCCACCCTCCAGGAGTGAGAGAAAGCTACTGCTTAATCCACCAGGTAGTACAGTGCTTCGCTACAGCTGCCCGGAAAAACTAACACACTTGTTGAACACAGCAAACACAAGGCCCCTGGGCATTGAGAAAGCACCACAGACAGGGTACCACTCTGCCTTGTGTGGAGGTAAATTTTCAAATGTCTTAGCACGCCAAACCTGTACAATGGCACTGACAAAGCAGGCGTTGTTAAAACTCCTTCCTCCCACTGCAACTCTCAGGGTTCCACAGCAGAAAGTTGATTCCTTTCTCTGGTAATAAGGAGTCCAAGGCCAGTGCACTGATCAACAGATGGCCCTCTTGTCTCAATTCTTAAAATCAAGGCCTCTTCTGCACTCAATTTGTAGAAAAGGAAGGGCGCAAAAGAGCACAGAAGGGCGTTCTATGAATGCTCTATGGAGCACAACACAATCCAGGGCTAACTTGCACTATTTTTTAAACACAGTCCACCATCACTTCTGAAACCCACCCTAGATCTATGTGACCTGGACTCCAGGTCTGCTTGCAGCTTGTTGGTTAAACTGAGTCAGGCAGATACCTGAGCTGTAAAGGAGGCTGGAAACAGTACAATTAGGTGCCCAGGAAGCTGAGAATCTGGATGTGGAAAATAGCAATCACTTTCAGCCTTGGGTTATCCTTCTGGTGACTGAATACTTTGTCTCCCTCCCCCATCCCCACCACAGAAAATACAGTCCTTCCTAAAGGAGATAGCCTGCTCAAATTCAGGACATTCTGATTATGTCTAGAAATAGTTCTTCATGGACCAGTGCCTGTGCACTAAACACAAGCTATTTGCTCCCTCTCAGCCTTATCCTACCAAATATAAAAGGCAGGGCCGAAATAGGATTTTTGCCACTGAAACATGTAAGAGGCAATTCAGTGAGTTCAGTGGTGGAGATTCAAATCCAGTCCTCAAACACAAAGTTGCACAGATTGGTCAGGCAGCCAAGAGTCAGTATAGGGAAGTGAACAGACCGTTGGTATAATTCTTGCTGTGCAGGTGCTGTAGCAGGGTATCTCACACAGGAGGAGGTTTGTCTATCTTAAAGCTACTGTATGAAAACTCACAGAGACCATGGATGACTACATGTGCAATACTGCCAATATCCTTTGAACCCTTAATAAATGAATCCTTAGCAGGAATCATCTCTGATAACTACTTTGCACTCAATTATTTCCTAGCAGATCAAGGAGTCTATGCAGTTCTTAATAAAAAAGCTGTACTTATGTTAACCTTATGAGTCAAACAAAGACTGATACAAAATCTATGAGCAGGCACAATGGGTCAACAATACAGCCAACAAACATCTGCATGTGAACTTATTATGCGCATTAAAATCTGTGTTACTACATATGCTTGGCCATAAAATATTCGAAGATGTTGGAGATGAAGCCAAATCGAGCCATTCACTGGAAGGGCAGGGCAGACAGGCCCTCTGGAGAGTACCCAACTGCCTGCAACAATGTTCCTGCTCAGCACCAAGTTCCCCAACAGAAACTGGAACGGAAATTTCATCCATTCCTAGAATGAAAACCCACCAGTTCCACATTCTGGCAGGTGCTTAGGATGGTGAAGAGCAGTTGGATTGAACCCCAGAGGTAATGGGAATTCAATAACCTGCAAACTAATCAAATGGGCTGAATGGTATGCTATCAAGTCCTTGACTGGATCAGAGGTGTGTACACACTGCATGGAGCCTCTGATTGGATCTTGAGAACTGACACTTCAAATGAACTACCCAATGATTTTAGAGGTCATGTGGCCTTCACCTAGAACTGACAAAACTTCCACACAGGGTGCACCCAACAGAAACCCCTCATCCCCTCATCAGACCAGACATGTTTACAGGTAGTGCTGATTTCCTGCTCTTTTCTTTTCCAATAAATCCTTTCTTTTTTTATTGGGGGGGGGGGGGCAGTCCTGGGGCTTGGACTCAGGGCCTGGGTGCTATCCCAGAACCTTTTTTACTCAAGGTAGTATTCTACCACTTAAGCCATAATTCCACTTATGACTTCTTGGTGTTTAATTGGAGATAAGAATCTCACAGACTTTGGTGCCCTAGCTGGCTTTAAGCCTCCGGTACCTTTCATTGTACTCTCCCCTCCCCCGAAAAAGAAAAGAAAAAAACCTACTGTTGAAATGTTTCTCTGTTGGTTTTCAGCTTTCCAACTATCCAACTAGCTATCCAATTTCCCCCCTCCTTTTCTCCCTTCCTCCCATCTTCCGTTTTAAATTTTCTTTTCTTGCCAGGTGCTAGTGGCTCATACCTATAATCGTAGCTACTCAGGAGGCTGAGATCTGAGGATTGTGGCTCAAAGACAGCTTGGGTAGTAAAGTTCATGAGACTCTTATCACCAATAAACCACCAGAAAACAAGAAGTGGTGCTGTGGCTGAAGTGGTAGAGCACTCGCCTTGAGCTGAATAGCACAGGGACAATGCCCAGGCCCAGAGTCCAAGCCCAACGACTGACCCCCCCCAAAAAAAATTCTTTTTTCTTGCTGTTTTTTTTGGGGGGGTCGGTTGTGGGGCTTGGACTTGGCTTGGGCACTATCCTAGCATTCTTCAGCTCAAGGGCGAGCGTTCTACTGCTTGAGCCACAGCACCACTTCCAGTTTTCTAATGTTTTTTTTTTATTGGAGATAAGTCTCACGGACTTTCCTGCCTGGGCTGGCTTTGAACCATGAGCCTCAGATCTCAGTCTCCTGAGTAGCTAGGATTACAGGAGTGAGCCACCGGTGCCCAGCGAATTCTTTTTTCTTGAATGCTGGTATTAGCAGTGTATCCTGTTGCAACAGCCTGGGTTCTTTGTTTCTTGAGCCTATATTAGGAAAATGGGAAGCACTGAAGAAGGACGGTGGTCACGGGCTTCCGTAGAGCCCTGGCCCTGGGCCTCTAATTAGCATCAGTCATCCCATACAGATGAAGCAGTGGAGAGAGCAAATAATTTGCCTCAGACACACATGGTTACAGGGAAAAACTAGGGATTTGAACAAGATTCTTTCCACACCTTTTCAAGAACCAGAAACATGTTGTATGGTTTGGCTCAACCTTTCATTTCCAAATTCTTCTCTGGTGCCACTGACTCACAAGTCCCAGATCCCTCCATTTAAAGCACTGATTTCATGGTCTCTCAGAGCTTTTGCTTCAGCTGGGCTGTAATAGAGCAACAGGAAAACCTAAAGGGTTAGGGCATGCCAGAGGGCCTGCCACTAACTCTGACACACACACACACACACACACACACACACACACACACACACACACACACACACACACACACACACACACACACACACACACACACACACACACCCTGCATGTACAGGTGGAGAAGTCACTAGTTATAGTGCTTTCCTACTGTGACTCTACAAAATTAACAAAGCCAAGGAAGACACCTTAGTACTATTTTACTTAAAGGTGATTTACATTCATCTCACATGTTGTACCACTCAGCTCCCTTTTAAGCTCCATAAACCTGTTACTTCCAGGCTTCATTCTGCACTGGTATGTATTTTATGCCTATGTATTTTTTTTTGGGGGGGGGGTCGGATCGTGGGGCCTGAACTCTGGGCCTGGGTGCTGTCCCTTAGCTCTTCAGCTCAAGGCTAGCGCTCTACCACTTGAGTCACAGCACCACTTCCGGCTTTTTTTTCTTTTTGCTTATGTGGTACTGGGGAATCAAACCCAGGGCCTCATGCATGCAAGGCAAGTGCTCTACCACTGAGCCACCTCCCCAGCCCATATGTCTATGTATTTTATCCCTTGTACTTTGTGTATAGGAGAGATGTGACATGATCATGAGAGAGCTGCATGCTGCAGGAGGGTGCCTTGCTGGGATGGCACAGTATTGGTCCTGTTACCTCTAGAGTGCTGTGATGTATGACACAGTACCTGGTCCTACTGCCCCCAGGAAGCAGACCAGGTGATAAGCCATGGAGCCCCACCACTGCTGACAGGTTACAGACCACAAGCTTTGGCCCTAACTCAGGCTTAAGATCCTTGAACTGCATTAGGACTGAATTTTTTCCTGTTTCGATTTTGACAGAAGCCAACAGACGCTTAAAGCAAGTCACATTTTAAAATACAGGAAACATTTTTCTTAAAAATCTGTTGTGAGACTCATCAGATCACTCCAGTGCTGGCTGCTTGTTTCACACCTTCAACCAAGCATGGGGTTGCCTGAAATCAGTACCTCAGAGAACTAACACAAATCAGCATGCCCAGAGCTACACGCAAGACTAAGACTCTGAACAGGCCAGCACCTTTTCATTCACCCTGAAAAGTGAAGGCAGAAGACTGAGCTTTTACTCTACTCCCTAATTTTACATTGCAAAAACAGTGGGTAATTTTTTGGAAAATGATCAAGAGCTCCTTTTGCAAATTTCCTTTAATTCTTGTGATGGGAAAGTCTTCAGCTTGGTGTGGACCTACCTGTAATTACTGCCTGGACATATAACATTTATACCCTGTCCACTGTACAGGATGTTCCTCAGTGGCTGAATATAAACCACCCCTCAAGATATCATTTCCCAAATAAAAAGTAAAAGTAAAAGAATGGTTTTACAGCGGAATTCTACAAGGCCTTCAAAGCAGAGCTCACACCAATACTCCTCCAACTCTTCAATGAAATTGAAAGAGAAAGTTCACTACCGAACACATTCTATGAAGCCATCATCACCCTCCTCCCAAAACAAGGCAGGGACTCATCAAAGAAAGAGAACTATAGACCCGTTTCTTTGATAAACATTGATGCAAAACTTCTCAACAAAATTTTGGCCAATCGACTTCAACAATTCATCCAAAAAATCATACACCGTGATCAAACAGGATTCACTTCAGGGATGCAAAGCTGGTTCAATATACACAAATCAATTAATATTATTCATCGCATCAACAGGAGCAAGGATAAGGACCACATGGTTATCTCAATAGATGCAGAAAAAGCATTCGACAAGATCCAATAGGTTTTGGAAAAATTAGGAATCCATGGAACATTCCTTAATACAATAAAGGCTGTATATGACAAACCTACAGCCAGCATTATACTTAATGGTGAAAAACTAAAGCCATTTCCTCTTAACTCAGGAACAAGACAAGGATGTCCACTCTCTCCACTTCTCTTCAATCTAGTATCAGAATGCCTAGCTACAGCAATAAGACAAGATGCAGACATAAAGGGATCCAAATAGGGAAAGAAGAAATAAAACTCTCCCTCTTTGCAGATGACATATCTTGTATTTAAATAATCCCATAGATTCTACTCCCAAATTATTCAAGCTGATTCAAAACTTTAGCAAAGTAGCAGGGTATAAAATTAACCCCCCAAAATCAATGGCTTTTCTGTATGCCAACAATGAGAAAAGAGTGGCTGAAATTAGGAAAGCAACTCCATTTGTAATAGCCCCACAAAAAAAAAATACCTAGGAATTAACTTAACCAAAGAAGTGAAGGACCTCTATGATGAAAACTTTAAAAACTTGAAAAAGGATATCAAAACAGAACTTAGAAAATGGGAAAAACTCCCATGCTCCTGGATTGGAAAGATAAACATCGTGAAAATGGCAATACTTCCCAAGGCTATCTACAAATTCAATGCGATACCTATCAAAATTCCAACCTCATTCTTCAAGGAAATAGAAGAGGCAATCCAAAAATTCATATGAAACAATAAAAGACCCCGAATAGCAAAAATGCTCCTTAACAGAAAGACCATGCTGGAGGAATATCAATACCAAATTTCAAACTCTACTGTAAAGCCATAGTAATCAAAACAGCACAAGAACAGACCTCAGGACCAATGGAATAGAATTGAAAACCCAGAAATGAACCTACAGACCTATAGCCATCTAATCTTTGATAAGAGAGCTAAAAAAATAGAATGGAAGAAAGACAGCCTCTTCAGTAAATTGTGCTGGCAAAATTGGTTAATCACTTGTAGAAAACTAAAGCTAGATCCTTATATATCACCCTGCTCCAGAACCAACTCCAAATGGATCAAAGACCTCACAGTCAAAGCAGACACTCTGAAAACATTACAGGATGGAATAGGAGAAACCCTAGGTCTCCTTGGCACAGGCCGAAATTTTCTTAATAGAGACCTGGAAACACAACAAATCAAAGAAAGGTTGGACAAATGGGATTGCATGAAGTTGCAGAGCTTCTGCATGGCAAAGGACATAGCTAGCAAGATCAATAGAAAGCCCATGGATTGGGAGAAGATCTTCACTAGCCATACAACCGACAAGGGTCTCATATCTAAAATATACTTGGAACTCAAAAAATTAAATCCCCCAACAACAAATCCTCAAAGAAACAACTGCCCAATAAATAAGTGGGCAAATGACTTAAGGAGAAACTTCTCTGAAGAAGAAAGAAGGATGGCCAATAGACACATGAAGAAATGCTCAACCTCCCTAGCCATAAAAGAAATGCAAATCAAAACAACACTAAGATAACACCTCACCCCAGTTAGAATGGCAAAAATCAAGAACTCTAACAACAACAGATGCTGGAGGGGATGTGGACAGAAGGGAACCTTACTGCATTGTTGGTGGGAGTGTAAACTTGTTCAACCAGTTTGGAAAGTAGTATGGAGGTTCCTCAAAAGACTCCACAAAGAGCTCCCCTATGACCCAGCAATCCCACTTTTGGGCATTTACCCAAATGTTTACAAACAAGACCACACTAAAGCTACCAGCATGACTATGTTTATTGCAGCCTTATTTACCATAGCTAAGATATGGAACCAACCCAGATGCCCCTCAGTAGATGAATGGATCAAGAAAATGTGGTATATATACACAATGGAATTCTATGCCTCCATCAGAAAGAATGACATTGCCCCATTTGTTAGGAAATGGAAAGACTTGGAAAAATTATATTAAGTGAAGTAAGCCAGGCCCAAAGAAACATAGGTCCCATGGTTTCCCTTATTTGCAATATCTAGTATTATATGAGTCAAGCAGAAAAGGTCAGATAAGGTGATGTTAGGAAAATGAACCCTAAGATATGTATTTAAATGTTTTTTTCTTTCATGCATTTGTTTCTAAAGCATTTATAAGATTATTTTGATGTCAGTATAATTTGTGGAGGGGAAGGGGAAAAACAAGTCATTTAAATAAGGATACAGGTGGACCCGTTGCAACAATGAGAAGTACAAGTTGTCATGTCGAAAACGAACTTTACAACTTTGGTGGCGGGGGGGGGGGGGGTGGAGGATTAGGTGGGGGGGGTGGGGGGGAGGCTGGGAAGGGATGGGGGGAAGGGTAAACAAAGGAGGAGGCTACAATGCTTGATAAGAAATGTACTCATTATCTTGCCCATGTAATTGTAACCCCTCTGTACAGTATTTTCACAATAAAAAAAGAAAAAAGAAATCCCCAAATGTCTTTTTTTTTAAAAAATCAGTAGTGGGCTTGAACCCTGGGCCTGGGTGCTGTCCCTCAACTCTTCAGCTCAAGGCTGGTGCTCTACCACTTAAGCCACAGTGCCACTTCCGGCTTTCTGAGTGGTTTATTGGAGATGAGTCTCAGGGACTTTCCTGCCTGGGGTGGCTTTGAAACACATTCCTCAGATTTTAGCCTCCTGATTAGTGAGGATAACAGGTGTGAGCCCCTGGCGCCTGGCTTCCAAATGCTCTTAAGCAGTAATCTTGAGAAATTGGACAGGAAGCAAAGTCACATCACAGTACAATTAAACTCAGGGAGGCTTTCATTAGTTTCATGAAGGATAACACCTGGTATCCTTTTTAAGGGTCTCTCATTCCAAATCCATAAGATTATTCAAATTATGGTACAATAATATACAGCCTGATTAACTGCACACAGAGAAAGGCAAAAGTGTCATGTCTCAGTTTGTTTAACTCCTGATCCAGGGAGTTGTAGCGCTCATACTTCCTTCATTCACTCTTTTTTTTTTTTTTTTTGCCGGTCATGGGGCCTGAACTCTGGGTCTGGGCGCTGTCCCTCAGCTCTTCAGCTCAAGGCTAGTGCTCTACCACTGGAGCCACAGCGCCACTTCCGGCTTTTTCTGTTTATGTAGTGCTGAGGAATCGCGAACCCAGGGCCTCATGCTTGCAAGGCATGCACTCTACCACTGAGCTACCTTCTCAGCCCCCTTCATTCACTCTTTAACCACCATGTAGAACATAAGCCAAGCCACTGGCATGCCAGGCATGAAGTGGGGGTGCTTACTGGGCTACTGTGCAGCTTGACAGTCTGGTGTTTATACATATGGAAGTCCATGCCTGGGCCCTAACTGTCCATTCATTCCTCCTTTTCATTATAGTTAGGATGTTTTTTGAAGTGTTGATATATACTCTGGTATATTCACACATGCAGTGGACTTTCTGGGGTCTCTGACATAAAAAGGGGCTGTTTGACTACAATATTGTCCTTTCATTCTTTCATTTTAGTTAGGAAGCTGTACTTCCTGCAAATTGATACTCATTCTGGCCATGCCTAAAATGGGCATTCTAAGGAATGCCATATAAAAAAGGATTTGGAAGTCAGAGGTGTGAAAAACTGTGCAGCACCAGTATGCTGGCTGAGCTGTGTCTACTTGCCTGACATTGGATTTGGCAATCTGTCCTTCAGTCAGACACAGGCATGTGTTTTCCTTCACAGGCATGACAACATCTGTCCTCATTCCCTCTGGATCCCATAAATATTCGTGTGGCAAAAAGAGCCAACGCTGTTATGGAGCTTCACATGCTACAGCTTTTCCTCACCATTTTCACTTAATCCTGAGGCCCAGAGTCTTCTGGGGTAAAGGAAACAAAAAGGCAATGGGTGTCCTTCCTAGAGCCTCTGTGAAGTGAGCAACATATCCAGCCTTATATCACAACACTTCTTCAGGTTAAGAGAAGACAGAGGCTGTTTATACATAGGCTCACCTCCTCCCAGGCAGAATAGGGTAGGTACAGGTGGCTGCAGGTCCATCTGTTCCTCTCTTGCTGTCTGGCTGGTAGGCTGAGATCCCTTCATCTCTGTCTGTACATAAGTAAGTGGCTGACCTAGAATCAGGAAGCACACTTTCTGGAACCCTGGAGCCATCTCCATTCTCCAGCCTCACTCCAAACTCATCCATGCCTACCTTCATGGGAAGATCTGAGAAGACAATGATAAAGTTGGTTCTAGAAATGAATTAAAAAACTGCATTTGATGGGGAGCTGGACTGGAGATGACCTCTTGTGGCCACACTAATGTTAGTCCTTTGCTTGAGAACATTCAGGTGGTTTAAACACCACAGAGGTTTTTACCAGGATCTTCTGGGATCCTAGTGTGGTTGCTCAGACATGAGGCCAGGTGGGAAGGAGGGATGCAGGTGCTTCCTGAACAGAACAGAATGGGACAGGAAGTCTAACTACAAACCCCTTCCACATAAGGAGAAACTCAGCTCCCAAGTCTGTTCTGGGAAAAGAGGCTTGTGAAGTGGCACTGTGGCTCCAGATGGTACAGAGTTAGACTTCAGCCAAAGAGCTCAGGAACAGCATCTAGGTCCTGGGTTCAAGCCCCACGACCAGAAAAAGAAAAAAGAAAGAAAACTGCGACCTGAGGCTTGTGTGCTTTCTGAGCACCATGGAAGGTTCTCGGTGACCTTAAACATGTTTTATCTTCTCAACAGTGTCCCAACTCCAGGGCAGACTGACCCAGGGGAAAGGCAGTCAGGAGAAGAGAGAACCTATTAGCTGATAGGATTTGAATATTTATGACTTTTAGTTTCCAGTGTAGTTTGTAGTAGTTTTGCACCCCCTCCTTATCATCCAACCCAATAATATCCATCTTGAATAATGAGGACTTCCTTTATGAGATGTAACTTTGATCTAATCTGAGTTCTCATGTGGATGACACTTTTATGAATGCCAAGGCTGCACCTTGGTGAGATACACTTATCTGACTTCCTTGGCATAAGGCTCTTCCAATTTCCCCATCTCCAGCACACAGTAATTCCAATAGGAAGACTAATGGATATTTAACATGTACTTAAAGCAGGAACTATTACATCTTTTCTTCAAGTGCTTAGCATTAGCTGTTTCAAAATGGAAGCCATTATAAAAAATTATCACAACCAAATTGTGTGAAGCAGATGCTTAATTAAGACCTTCATGAACTATTATGAGATTCAACCAGGAGAATTCCATGTTGGCTTGAATTAGTATTACCATATTACAAGCTAGAATGACTTTGAATGAATTTGACATTGTATTTCAAATGCACTAATTAAATAAAGGAAAAAGTTAGAATATTTTCTCCTACCTGCAACAAACCTATTTATTCAGTTACTCTAACACAGAGTTAAAAAAAAAAAAGTATCTATCTTATCAAGACTTATAAGGAGGTGGGCGCCAGTGGCTCACACCAGCAATCCTAGCTACTCAGGAGGCTAAGATCTGAGGAACGCAGGTCAAAGCCAGCAGAGACTCTTATCTCCAAGTAACCACCAGAAACCTGGAAGTGGCGTTGTGGCTCAAGTGGTAGAGCGTTTGCCTTGAGCTGAGGAGCTGAGGAGCTGAGGGACAGCGCCCCGACCCAGAGTTCAAGCCCCACAACTGACAAAAAAAAAAAAAACTTACAAGGAAAGCCCTAAAAACCTTCAGATTTCAATATAAAATTTGCCTAAATCAACATTTAAGGAAATATGATGTAAATAGTTTTTGGATGTTGTTTTTTCATTCTGAGGTAGGAATACAGTGAGGGAGGGATGTGTGGTACCCTGTCAAGAACACACAGACTGGTAGCATAGCATAGCATGTCTGGGTCTGATGGAGGTCCCAGGGTACTGGATAGAAGAGGCAGTTTAAACCCTAGTTTTCACTTAGGACAAAACTCATCAGAAAAGAAAACATGGCCCCCAAGTTTCTCTTTTTCTCTATGACCACTCAGAGACTTAAGACAGCAGATGCTTAGAGAAAACATCAGGTAGGAAAAGTAGGTTTTTAGTGCTACTAATAGCAGTAAAGGCAACATATTAACTCAGCAGATCACCTCATAAGAGCTCACTGTCAGCACTGACTAGACTATATTCCCCCAAAGCTATGAAGCTGAGCCTGGTTCCAAACACTGCTTTGCTGGGAGGACACCCCTATAGAATAGTAAAAGCCTTTCTTTTCCCAGAATCTGAGATGATTGCAGATCACCTAAATCAACAGTTATGAAAGACATTTATGGAGCCATCTTGACTAGATCCCCTTGGTATAGAGACCCTTCATCACTGCATGGGGAACTATGACTAATCTGTGACCAGAATCAAGCAACTCTCATCCTTTCAAAGAGAAACTGATGGTCAAAGGTCACCTGCCTTGGTGATGATTTAGCTCAAGGCCTCAGACACAGTAGTCCAAGTTGGACACAACATAACGCTGGCTCCACAGAGTGAGAGTCCTCTAAGATATGTGTACATATGACATGGCCACAAAAGCCGTATGGCACTGCTTCTTCCATGTTCTTTGCTTAAAGAGTATCTTCTTAGATGGAAAGAGAACTCACTTCTCTGTGGAAGATGGTCAAACAAATTGTGACCATTTTCCTTAAGCTACTGTAATACCTGGAGGATTAAAGGAGAATAAAATTATGAAAATAGAATAACAAGCGTAGGGCTGAGAAGGTAGAGTGCTTGTTTGCATGCACGAGGCCCTGGGTTTGATTCCTCAGCACCACATAAGCAGAAAAAGCCAGAAGTGGCACTGTGGCTCAAGTGGTAGAGCCCTAGCCTTGAGCTGAAGAGCTGAGGGACAGTGCCTAGGCCCAGTTCAGGCCCCATGACCAGCCAAAAAAAAAAGTGTCAAGATTGAAAGGAAGAAAATTTTGTTATTGATGGTTGGTAAGAACCTATGCATAAAGTTTTCCCTCAATCAAATGGCTGTATTTTAGAACTAATAGAAAAATCAGCAAGCCTATCAGATTTAATATGAGCCAATAAAAACCATGATTATTCATTCCCATACTCTAGCAATAATCTTATATAATAAAATTTTATTAATAAACTTATTATTTAGGCTAGGTGCCAGTGGCTCACACCTGTAATTCTAGTCACTCAAAAGGCTGAGATCTGAGGATAACAATTGGAAGCCAGCCCAAGCAGTAAAGTCAGAGAGACTCTTACTTACAATTAACCACCCTCTAAAGCCAGAAGTAGAGCTATTGCTAAAGTGGTAGAGTGGCAGCCTTGAGCCAAAAAACTTAGAAACAATGCTCAGTCCCTGACTTTAAGCCCCAGGACTGGCATGCACATGTACAAACACAGACACAAAATTAAAAATAATATATAATTAACAATGCCAACACTAAAATATCACCTCATGTTCTATACAATTATATACTAAAGTACAATCTGTTCAAAGTTACAAAATACTCTGTATTACATTCACATAGAACCCCCTGTCCATGAGAGATAGGATGTACTTTTAGCACTGAATCCCAGTACTTGTAATTGTGAATACTCAATAAATGTGTTAAAGACTTACAAATGAAGATTCAAGAACAAGCCTGAGAATGAACACAACAGATATTTTTGAAAAAACATCTTAAATACTACTGGAAGACAAAAAAGAAGACTGGGGACACACATACTTAAATGGGATCATTTGACATTATAACATGGCAGTTCTGCTGTTTGTACAGTGTCATGGCATGAGAAGTAAAGGTACAAGGTTAGGGGTAGCTGTGTCCATGGGTTAGAGCTAGTGCTTCACAATTTTGTCCATTTCTGTCCAAAAGCTGAAGTGGCTCCCCACAGGGAGAACGACGTCACAGCCTCTGGTCATGGGGACAGCGGTGGGAGGGTGGAGAAGGGCCTGGCCTGGAAGTTGAAGTGTGCACTTCCTGTAAGAACTTCACTGGCTATGGCCAAGTATAAATTAAAAATCATCACACTGATTACTAAGAGGAGAAAGGAGGCTGGATGTTGGGAGAAAGCATTAGAACTTTTGCACAGGTATCATCAAAATATCTGAGAAAAAAACTTTAAAAGGAGGAAAAATTTATTTTATTCAGAGGGTTCCACCCATGGATGCCTGTCCTATGTGCTATGGCTGTACATCATGGCAAGAGGAATCCATGGCAGAAACCTGTTCAGCTCATCTCATGGTGGACCAAGGGGAGAGAGAGAAGAGGAGAGGAGACAGAAACCAGACAAAGTCCCAAGAACCCATCCCCACTGAGCTACTTCGTCTAGTCAGGCCCTCCCTCCTAAACTTCCTACAACCTCCCCAAGTGGCACCATCAGCTGGGGACCAAACTTACAACACATAAGCATGTGGTGGGCATTTTATATTTAAATCATAATAAGTTGATTTCTGCTACAGAGAAAAATGTGGTTAGTCCAAACTGAAATGTAAGTGGTTAGAACCACAGAAGATGACAAGCAGCAACATGTATGAAGTGGGCTGTACTAAGACTATATAGCTAAGTGCAAACAGACACATTCAAACACACATCAAACCATGTAGTGGTCAGGTGCTCGAGGGCCAAGGTCCATAGGGCGTAGGGTCACACAGGGGCCTGCTGAGACATGTGACTGTTCTTATCACAAACCAAGAAACAGCCACAGTTCCCTGTAGCTAAGGTTAGAAAAGAAAAGCAGTACAGAAAAAAGCAGAGAAAACACCTGGATCCAAAGGCTTTTAATCAGGTTCAAACATGCAGTTAGGACATTATCTGATAGATTTCCTTTTTCTGTTCTATGCAGAATTTGTGTCGTGTGATTGGGATCCACAATTGCCAGTATGGTACTGCACCATCAAAATTTATTGTAAACACAGGACTGCAAGAGATCATGCTTTTGTTGCCTTTTAAAAACATTAGACAAAAGAAGCTCCTGCGCAAGTGACAAAGAACCATTATTTTATATTTTGGTGAATGGGAAAAGCTGCAGTTCAAAAATGAAATGAAAAGGGTAATTTAGCAATCGCATAATGATAATAATAATAATAATAATAAAGTAACCAAAATTATAAAATAGCAGAAGCTAATTCTCTGAGGGGCAAAATAGGAAATAGTTCTGTCCTTCTACACATACATAAAGAGCATTTGTTGTCTACAATCGCTCTACTGTTTTTGTAATGAGTTCCAAGGAATGTGTTCAGGTGCATACTGGTAGAAATATTCAGAGCTCTGCAAGATGATTTACTCAATTATTCAAAGATCCTGTTTAATGCAGTGTGTGTGTGTGTGTGTGTGTGTGTGTGTGTGTGAGAATTTTGCCCACACTAAACTGTGTGCCTGAGTTGTTACTCACATGAGTTTAGACACCAGAACTAAAAACCCCAATCATCTTTCTTCCTCTTTACTTAGAGATTGTACTTTAGTTTGTGATCGTGGAATTCTTTCTACAATAGCTAAATATTCACCTTAAATATCAGATGTAATACATGGTCTCTGATTTTTACCCTGAGTAGGGCTAATAGTAGCTGGTGGAAATTTTAATAATTCAAATGGTTATGTTCATTGTGTATCAAATATCTGCTCAAGAAATAACTTGTCTCTTATTAGTACTCCCCTTACAGCTAGAGGATTTCCAAATGGGTCCTGGTGTAAGTGGAGGTGCTTAGAGCCACTAGGCCTATGGCACCCACCTCTTTGTAAGGTCAAGATGTTTTTCTTGGCCCCTGGGAACTAGAAAAATATTCCTCCCTGGGTCCTCATCACAAGAAAAAGAGTCAGATAATTACCCTTCATTTCTGGAACAAGGGAGAAAAGACTGAGATGGAAGTACCCTCACCCTGAGCTAGGCCTTCACAGTTGCAGCCATAGGGCCCAGCATCCTGTGGGTGCCAAGAAATAGAGAGGACGTTTATCAAATGTGGTTAATGGCAGAGCAGTGAGGCAGGACAGAGTCTGGATTTAAAATAATACCAATATGCTAGGCTTGGTCAGGAAGACATTTCTGTATACTCTTGGGACCTAGGAACTGCTTCAGGAAGCAGGGCCACTCACAGTAACCATGCAGCTGAGCCATCAGGTATCAGGGCTGTGAAACTTGACTGATCTAGACTGCAGAAGGAATAGCTTGCTCTTTTGTGAGCACGCTGTATGCCTGGCATAGTTACAAAGAGCAGATGCACTTGGACATCATTTTCAGAGGAAGGCATCATTACAAACTAAAGTGAGTGAACTGTGTCTGGTCAAGTTAGGCATAAAGTCTGTTCAAACCTCCCTACAGTATCAACAGTTTCCTGAGGTACATATCTGACAGGTCCTTCTTTGTTTCCCTTCCTTTCTCACTCCTCCTGCTCCCTCCCCTCTCTTCTTCTTCTTCCCCTCATTTCTCCTTCCCCTTCCCTTATAATTCCTAGTAAGTATAGTCCATAGTCACATCAGGACCCATTTAGAACTTTACTACCTTTAAGAGGAGTACAGAATAAGAGACAAGTTCTTGGTTGAGCAGATAGTTTGATATACAATGAACATAAAACCATTTTTAATTATTAAAATTTCCACCAGCTACTATAAGCCCTGCTCAGGGTAAACAAAACCGATCTGCTTTTACTTGTGCAAAGATGAAGCCAAGGTTTACAACAGAATAAAAAGAAAGATGTCCTGGGTAGCCAAATGGCTCGTCCTATCTCCAAGGAAAGCATGCTATTTCAGACCAGGTGGAATTAATCTGAGTAAGTGGAACACTGCTAGAAGCTGGGTCTGAACTCTGTTAGAAACCAGATGACAAATATGTATTTTAATGTTTTCGTTTCTTTCATGCATGTGTTTCTAACGCATTTATAAGATTATTTCTTTGTTACTTTGTATGTCCCTCCCCCACAGTGTAACCCCCGCTTTCACTATATTTGATGTCAGTATAACATGTGGAGGAGATGGGGACAAACAAGTCGTTTAAGGATTCAGATGGACCTGTTGCAACAATGAGAAGTACAAAATGTCATGTCAAAACCAGCTTTACAATGTCGGTGTGGGGGGGGAGGGGGGTATGATTGGGTGGGGGGGAGGGGGGAGGCTAGGAAGGGAGGTGAAGGGTAAACAAAGGGGGAGGCTGCAATGCTTGGTAAGAAATGTATGCATTATCCTGCCCATGTAATTGTAACCCCTCTGTACAGTATGTTCTCAAATAAAAAAAAAAAAAAAGAAACCAGATGACAACATACCTACACACATATTATTTTCCACAGGTATCATGACTGCAAGTGGCCTCAAGCACTGGGAGGCCTGGTAAAAGTCAGATAAATAGTGTATAGTAGGTCATATGGTCCAGTGACGATCATATGGCAGGCACAAAACTAGAAGTCTAGAGTAAAATGCTGTCTAGGTAGGCGCTCAGCCAGGGGCTGTGAAGGAGGCAATTTAGAAGATTAATAACAACACCACTTAGTGGCCTCAGCTGGACAATAGATACAGGCCCAACAAGTAGCTCAGCTGGAGGCCTCCAAGGGGACTGCAGGCCTTAGAGAGGGTAGAGAAGGAAGGAAAGTGAGAAAGGCAAATAACATCACTCAGAGTAGAGGCTTGAGGGAAAGGGCCAAGGAAGAGGTGGAATGGAAATGAAGAGAAGGGTGTGTTCTGGCAATAAAAGGAGAGGATACCTCAAGAGCAGTCTGTGCTACCAACTGGTAAAATACTTGGAGGTAGGTGAGGGGGGTCCTGGAAGGAAGGGACCCTGAAGGTGACAGAGCTCTAGAGGTGAGCCCCTAGGCTTGAGGAGATAGGAGATGAGAGGACTGTGGATAAAGGGATCTTGGGAGTGAAGACAGCTCTGGGGGTGAGGGCAAAGAAACAAAGCCTTACAGGATATCTTCTGAGCTTAACTAGGGGCTCACTCAGGAAATGTGAAAATCCTACAGGTCTGCCAGGGTTTTCATGACCAGGATCTTTACTACCCACCTGGAAAATGTAAACATGTCTTGACTTTCAAGGAAATAGGTCAAGAATCACACATTTTCTATTTATTTTATACCTCATATCAGTCTAATTTTCATCTTTCCTGCATTTTTTCTCTCCATTGATGAAAATATTACAAAGAAACAAAGTTGTAAACACCATAAATCAGAAACATGGTAGCCTTGGGCCTGGGCATAGCCAAAGATGCTTTCATTCTTGCTCTCTCACCACTTTAAATTGTGCAAACATAGCTCTAAGAATGCAGGACTGAGTGGAAGGTAGATATGCTTAGAAAATACTGGTATATTTTTTCTTTGAGGCACAATGATCATCGTTAACAATCTAATAAAAATTCCTCAAATTGTTTAAGAGCTTCCTACTCTTTGACTTGATTGATAAGGGTTACAGTGAATAAATTACATTGGACTGTATGCATATTTTGCAACATTGTAGAAGATAAATTGATTTAAGTATTACTGATTTCAATTACAGTGGGATAAGCAGATTACCATGTTTATGCCCAAATATTAGAAAAGATTTATTTTCTTTGTTTTTTGGAAGATGCATTTTTCTTTTTGGAATTAGAATAATATACAAAAGTAATGGAGCCTTGATTGTCCTGCCTGTCCCCTGCTTTCTGCTTTTCTCTATATTTTTAGGGCCAAGAGAATGGAGATAAAAGTGTCACAAAATAAAATCCAACTCTTCTCCCCATAAGACAAATGACAGTCCATAGGGATTCTGTGAATTCAAGTAAAAGGTCCATGAATTAGAACCCTACTCTATCAACAGTGCATTAACTGCTTGGGTAAGAAAAGACAGAAAATTTTCATAATAAATAGATACAAACAGGAAAATGGAGGTAGGGGGAGGAGAACAAGATGGCAGAGTAGAGGCTTTCTTCCTCAATTCTTTAAATGAGACTAGTCTGATAAAGGAGAAGCTATACTTGGAAATGACATTGCCCCATTTGTAGGAAATGGAAAGATTTGGAAAAAAATTGTATTAAGTGAAGTAAGCCAGGCCCAAAGAAACAAAGGTCCCATGGTTTCCCTTATTTGCAATAACCAGTGTATATCTGAGTCAAGCAGTAAAAGGTCAGATAAGTTGATGTTAGGGAAATGAACCCCAAGATAAGTATTCAAATGTTTTTTATTCTTTCATGCAATTGTTTCTAACATATTTACAAGATGATTTCTTTGTTGCTTTGTATGTCCCTCCCCCACGGTATAACCCCTGCTTTCACTGTATTTGATGTTCTATAATTTGTGGAGGGGACAGGAAAAAACAAATCATTTAAATAAATAGGAAAAGCATAATTGAAGTGGAGTACTGAGAAGCACAAGAAAGGAACAAGACAACTGTGAGACAGAAAGGTGACAGAAAACTAGCAAAATTTGGAGCTCCATCTGTGTATCTCTCAGTGCGGGGAGGAGGCTACAGGTAAGACAGGCAACCTCTGTAACAGGCAGCACACTTCACTGTGGGGAGCTCCCACGAAACCCTGCAAGCATCAGACCCTGGTCTGGGGATATGGCGAGTCAGTGACTTCCCCAGTGTAATACAGCAACCAAGGAGGCGACCTTTCACTACACATATCTCCAAGGGCCAGGCAGGAGCCATCTTGTGGGAGAGCCTCTTGTTTGAGACTGAACTACCAGTCATCAGATTTCATCAGCAGCCCCATGTCTATGGCCAACCAGGATCTGAAACATAGCTGGGGGCTTGGAAACAAGAAAAAAAAAATTCAGTGATGAGTGAGATCTGTAGCACATTGCCAGTTTCCTGACAGCTGACAGCCTTCTAAGACATAGGGGGAGTCACTGCCCTCCTCAATGACAAGTTCATGGTCCTAAACCAACTATTCTTCCATCCAGATTTACAGAAGACTTAGCCTCTGCTTGTAGGGAGATAATTTACATGGATTTCTGGAAGTAAGTTCAATCCTCCACAGATGGCAGCCTCATTCATCAACTTCATTCCCTGTGGATGTTTCAGAAAACATGTTAGGCACCCCAGGTAAACAGCCCAGAATACAGACAGTTCAGCTTACTCGGACTGGTTGTAGCCAGACAAGCTTTGGGACTGAACCATAACCAGGGGCCTTGGAGGCTGGAAAATAGTTACGGCTTTTAAGGACTTCTAAATCACTAGCCACCAATCTTGCCAGTAGAGGTGGCTCAGAAGCCAAAGACTGTAATATCTACCTACCTACCTAATCATACTACAAAACTAAAAAAAAATTTCTGCACAGCCAAAGAAACAATTACTACATAGAGACAACCTGTGGAATATGAGAAAATCTTTATCAACAGATAAAGTATTAATATTCAGAATATACAAGGAGCTCAAAAAAATTAAATAGCAAAATAAAATCCAATTAATAAACAGGCAAACAATTCTCAGAAGAAATACAAATGGCTAATAAATATATTAAGAAATGTTCAACATCCTTAGCCATAAGGGAAATGTAAATCAAAACTACACTAAAATACCATCTCATTGTAGCATTCATCAAGAAAGCCAACAAAACAAATGCTGTCAAAGGTGTGATATGCTGTTGGAGAGAATGTAGATTAGTGTACTACTATGGAAATTAGTATGGAGATTCCTCAAAAATTTAAAAATAGACATACCTTATAACTCTGCTATAGCATACTGAATATATCTGAAGGAGAGCAAACAAACATACAAGAAAAATACTTGCATACATATATTTATTAAGCACTGCTCATAATAGCCAAATAGTGGAAGCAGCTGAGGTACTCAAGATGAATGGATACTGATATATAAAACATAGCCAAAAAATAAAAATAAAATCATGCCATTTGCGGAAAAATAGATGGAACTGGAGAAGATCTTCTTGAAGAAGATAAGCCAAGCTCAAAAAGCCAAATAGTTTATATCTTTGCTCCTATGTTGAAACTAAACCTAAAGATATGCATGGACATGTATACATACACACATACGCAGTATTCACTGAAGAGGGTCAGTCCTTTTAACCATGGTATTGAGAAACTGGACATCCACAAGCAAAACTACTTTTAGCTCAAACAACAGAATTAAAACCATAAAACTCTTAGACTGAAACACAAGATAAAATCTTTATGACAACAGTTTGGCAGTAGTTTCTGAGAAACCTGAAGCACAAGCAAAATAGGACAAAAACTGAGTTGATAAGAATTAAAAATTTCAAGCTGGGCGCCAGTGGTTTATGCCTGTAATCCTAGCTACTCAGGAGGCTGAGATCTGAGGATCATGGTTCAAAGCCAGCCCAGGCAGAAAAGTCCATTATACTCTGATTTCCAATAAAAACAACTAGAAAACTAGAAGTGCCACCATTGTGGCTCAAGAGGGAGAAAGCTTACCTTGAGCTGAAAAGCACAGGGATAGCGCCCAGGCCCAGAGTTCAAGCCCCACGATTGACAAAAAAAAAAAAAAAATCAGTACATCATCAAGGGATAGTACCAAGAGAATGAAAAAGCAAGCCTCAGAATTGGGAGGGAATATTTTCAGATCACATATCTGATAATCTAATTCTGATATATTCAGAGTATATATAAGGCCAATGTTCTCTAAGAATACAGTACCAACACTGATTAATACTTTAAAAATTTGACTACTTCCATGACCAAAAGAAAGATAAAACAGGGAAAACTGGATATTGACATTATTCTCAATGTAGAGAAGAAAAAAATGAATTTAGCTATTTTCAAACTATGTAAACTAGACTTTTTAATGCCAATAAGGTGTGTGTGTGTGTGTGTGTGTGTGTGTGTGTGTGTGTGTGTGTGTGTGTGTGTGTGTGTGTGTGTGTGTGTGTGTGTGTGTGTGTGTGTGTGTGTGTGTGTGTGTGTGTGTGTGTGTGTGTGTGTGTGTGTGTGTGTGTGTGTGTGTTCCTGGGGCTTGAACTCAGGGCCTGGGTGCTGTCACTGAGCTTTTTTTTTGTTTAAAGTTAGTGCTCTACCTCTTGAATCAAAAGTCCACTTCCAGCATTTCGTTTTGTTTAATTGGACATAAGAATCTCATGGATTTTCCTGCTAACACTGGCTTTGGACAGCTAACCTCAGATCTCAGCCTCCTGAACATCTAGGATTACAGGCATAAACCACGTGCCTGGTTTCTATTAAGGCATTCTTAAACATTTTTTTTAGCCACAAGGTGATTTACAATGTTATAAAAAATATAGAACAACTTCAAGTTAGTTGAACAGAATGTCAATTTCAGATTTTTACAAGAATAAAAAAAAATCATTTTCTGTTGTAATTCAAGACAAATACAATTGAAAGTAAGTGAAAAGTTTTAAATTCTACCCCAAATTCTCATTTAAATATTCAAAAGACATTTTATCCATTATATACAAACACAGGAATAAACAATGTATTTAATTCTCCAAGATTTAAGCTTCAAAACATGTTGGGAACTTAATTTTTTTTGTACATAGAATAAGTGTCAGTCCAATTCATATCTTTCTCTTACATCTTCATGTTAAATATAGATCTTCTTAAAGAGATATACTAATTTTATTCACTCTTTTTCTCAGGAAAGACTTGTGTGATCCAGTAATTAAAGAAAGCTGAAATCACTTTAGTATGTTCTGGAGTGTAAAAACAAAAACAAAGCAAACAAAAGATAAAATAAAACAATGGTTACAAAGATAAATCATAGATGGTTATTTTATAGATACGATCCTCTGGGTCTACAGTAAGTCTTGCAATAATCTAATGAAATGAACCCTTGGCCTAAAAGTGGTATGATAGTGATGTAATTACAGCCTCCTCATCACATATGATGTCACAAATAGGACAAGAAGGTGGATACATTCTGACTCTCTGTGTTCCCCATGTGGATCCTTAAGTCCTACTGGGTTCATATCTCACACAATCCCCACATTATTTATAAATCTGACCTGAAAAACAAGCACATGCAAATTGGCTTAAAAGGCTTAAAAGGTAGAATCCTAAGCAATGTGATCTATAAGCCACACAGCAGCCAGCTCTCATGAGGCCAACGCCGTGCCCGGATAGCCAGAGCAAATGACCAAGGAGAAGGATATGTCCCCCAAATCACCTGTCAATTCCCATGGCTTCCTGAGGAAGTGTAGCTGTAAGCCAAGAGTCTCCTCAAATGTCTGGCTTTAGAACATCTGGAGACTTCCAGATCTAGTTTAGGATGGATCTACTGTTTCTAAAGTTCTCAGCCATAGGGTGCACAAACTGACCTGCAGGGCCCTATTCCCAGATCTGGGCAGACCCAGCACTGTTCCTAGAGTTGATCCACTACTGCTGATACTGATGCTTCACTTCCAGACTGGATCAGATCCAGAGGGGGCAAGGTGTGCCAAGGGGGCAGGGTGTGCCCTCCTGCCAACTCTACAGAAGCCCTTGGATACCCTCCTGAAGCTGACACTTTCCTGCAAGACCCAGGTGCTCCTAGAAACTGCCTTTCCTCACAGGGTAATGACAGTAACTTCTACAGAGGCCTATCAGAGAGCTAGACACAGAAATTCCTACAGCACTCCTCAGTGTCTGAGTGTGAGTGGGTCTGGTGGATGGCAGCCCTGACTAAGTAGCACAGGTTTGTGTCACGATGTGACATCCAAGTGTGAGGTCCACATATTTCAAAGCACCAGCTTGATCCTAACACTGTGAAAGCAGTGAATGTGTGCAAGGGGTCTACACCTACTCAAGTGAAATGTCTTAAGATTTAGAGGAATTACTGAGCCAGTAGGAAAGAACAAACAAGGAAGACAACACTATACCTTCC
Source organism: Dipodomys merriami (assembly GCF_024711535.1). Taxonomy (NCBI): domain Eukaryota; kingdom Metazoa; phylum Chordata; class Mammalia; order Rodentia; family Heteromyidae; genus Dipodomys; species Dipodomys merriami. Next base: position 616,680 of record NW_027206082.1, on the reverse strand, counting down.
TTAAACCAAATATGATTAGACAGATATTATATTTGAAAATAAAGCTTCATTATTAATAATTTTGTTCATAAAATAGCTTGATACTTAAAAACTTTAAGAACATACTCCACCGTATGTTCAAGGGAATCAATTTTACAAGACGTGTTTGTATCTCTCTCAATTCCTTACACTAAATGTGCTTGTTGATAAACCTTGTCTAGCCACCTTAGTGCAAAGCTAGCAACTTTCCCAATGCAGATCCTGCTGGCAGCACTGCCCATGCCTTTATACATGGCCGAGCACAACAAGAAGACTTTTGAGTATGGAAAAAAAACCTCATATACTAAAAAAAAACAAATCTCATCTTCCAAATTCTTAAGTCTCATGTCAATTTAACTTAATTGGCTTTGTGCAGTTTGCAATACAACGACCATGAAATCTAAATTTGTCAAATACTGGAGCCTCACAAACATCTAAAAATATAGAACGCCTGGCTGTGAGACAGCTGACCCATTCTCACAGGCATGCAAAGCCAGGTTCCTTCCTGGTGCTGACTGCTGCTCTGGAGGTACATGCCTTCCTGGCCTTCCTTCCCTTCCATGGGCTCTCCACCCCACTGCCTCCTCTAGCCTCTTTTCCCAACTTCCCTCACAGCTGACCCTCTCTCTTCCCTCTGTTCATAGTTTCTTCTAATTCCCTCATTACCCCACATTATCGAAGCCTCTATCCCTGGGCTCTCAGCTGTCTATGTAGCCACTTGCCCTTATAGTCTTCCATTTCCTACCTGCCCAAGCTGGGGATATGAAAGGCCTTTATGTCCAGCCTAATGCTTCTGGTAGTCTTTCTTCCTCTGATTGGCTACTTGTCTTTTTCATGGGCTCAAGCCAAAACACCAGTTTGTTCCTTAGATTTCAAACCCAATCAGCCAGAAAATCCCACTACATAGACTGCCTAGAACTTAGCCACACTTGTCTTTCGGGTTACCAGACTCTGGTCCATACTGTGGTCACTTGTACTGGGGCCCTTTACATATGATTTCAACCCCCTGATCTCCATTCTACAGCTTTACTCCAAACGAAGCATCCCAGGGACCCTTCTGAGGATGGTCAAACCTGCTCTCTAAAGAAGCCAACACATCATTGTGTTGTGCTGCCTCCTCAGCTGTGTCCTCTCCTCCTGTACACCTACCTCCTTGTTGCTCCACATCTGCTTTTTTGTTGTTGTTTTTTTCTCCAACCTATAAGCCATTTCTGTCAGGACACCTGCCATCTGCTCCAAATTCTCCTCCAACGCCATTCCTCTGAATACCTACTCTCTGCTCTATGTTCTCCTCTACAACTATACCTCTTAGATGTGCTTTTTACCATCTCACCTGGCTAATTTTCTCCCACACTAGGACACACACTACCAAGGGCAAGAACTTCATATCTTTCTTCATCAAGGAGGACAGGACCCAAGCAGATCCTGGAGTAGGTAGATATGAGACACACCTTCCCTCCACAAGGAAGGAAATATACATTCACAAGTGGTGGGTCCTCTAGGCTACCCCAATCATAATGACCGTTCCTACTTACTATCAAATTCACTTGCTTTCTACAGAAGTGCCACAATGTGACTTTCTTCTTTCTTGGCTTGCTTATCTGGTTGTTTTTGTGAAGGGTGGTACTGGGTTAAACTGGAGCCTCATACTTTTTTGGTAGGCACTCCACCGATAGAGCCACACCTCCAACCTTTTATATGCTTTAGTTTTTTGGGGAATAGGGGCTCATAGTTATTCCCTGGTGGTCTTGGATTATGATCCTGGATTATGTAGTTGAAACACTAAAGTTGAAAATGTACATCATCCTGCCTTAGAACCCCTCACAGCCCTTTGAGTTTCCTCTTGTCACTAGCTCAACTAAAACTTGCTCAGGTCCTTTCCTTGTGTTCCACTTTGTGTCTGCAGGATTTATATCCTCCCTGGCCCATGATTAGGGCTTAGCATAGCTGACCCTGCAAATTACAGTCTGTATAGAATGGGTATCCAATAAAGATTGGGAAAGTGTGCAAAAGAATGATCACTATAAAAATCCAATGCTCTGTCCTTACAGTGATATTTCAATGAGGTATCAAAAGATCTCTGAAGGGCAGAAATACTTTTCCTTGTGTTAATCCAGCAAAGGAAAGGAAAAGGAAAAAATAAATTTTTGGACTCATTTTTTTTTTTTAATTCTGGTCCTGAGCTTGAATTTAGGGTCTGGGTCCTATTCCTGAACCTGTTTTTTGCTCAAGGCTAGTACTTTACCACTGAGTGACAGCTCCACTTCCGGTCTTTTAGGGATTAACTGGAAATAATAGTCTCATGGACTTTCCTGCCCGGGATGGCTCTGAACTGTGATCCTCAGATCTTAGCCTCCTGAGTAGCTAGGACTACAGGCATGAGTACCAGTGCCCAGCAGGTACTTGTACTTTAATTTTGAAAAGCTAAGAGTTGATAGTCTATAGGCCTAGAAAACTACATGATGTGTAGTTTGCTTATGTCAGTAGTATTTTTTTTTTATATCAAGCAGATGTGTAAAGACCCTATTTCTCTGTGGGACTCTATACTCTTTTAGGCCATGTATGCATTGTTTTCTAATCCATTGGTGTTTGGAAGGATTTTCAAAGTACTGTACTTACCAGAGGGCATCATGCAATGTTCTGGGAACATCTCTAGTGCCCTTTTCAGTCTTTCAGTGTCTTGCAGAAGAAGCAGTGTTTTCATATGGTCCAGAATGAATATATCTGAGGGAGGCATGCTATGAGACTCAAGGCAGTGTAGCAGTTCTTTGATGGTTTCCATGCACACAGCTGAATCTGAGTCTTTGGAGATACCTAAAAAAAGTCAGCATCACATGGAGGTTTAGTTTCACTTTTGTAAGCCAAAGGTAAGTTTTTGTCTCTTAAAGAGGCTTCAAACATACAACTTAGATTGAGATGTCTGGGATATAAAAAGCACTAGGAGGGCTGGGAAGGTGGCTCAGTGGTAGAGCGCTTGCCTTGCATGCTCGAGGCCCTGGGTTTGATTCCTCAGCACCACATAAGCAAAAATAGAAAAAAGCCAGAAGTGGCGCTCTGGCTCAAGTGGTAGAGCACTAGCCTTGAGCTGAAGAGCTGAGGGACAGCGCCCAGGCCCAGAGTTCAGGCCCCACGACCAGGACCCCCCCTCCCCCCCCAAAAAAAGCACTAGGAGAGAAAATGACAGTAGAACTCTAAAAAGTAAACCTAGGATGGGGTGCCATTGTTTGAGCAACATGGAAACCTGGCCACTGTTTACATATCTGATATTTGAACACCTAAGTGTGACATAGGATTTGAAGTAAGGACAGCAGCAGAAAAACCAGACAATGAAACCAAATTCTTCATACAGGCTGTGTATCCTTGTAAACAGAGTAGGGTGGCTGGATACTAAGGACAAATCAAGGAATACCATACAAAAGCATGATTCTGGGTTTTCTTGGGTATACTGAAGTTTACCATTAGTTGAGGAGTTGTCTTCTCAAGACCAGCAACTCAACCACAGGCTGCTTTTTAAGATTTGTTTTCTGTATCTCTGGTTTTCAGCAGCTTGACTGTAATGTGCTTGGGAATGATGTTATCTGTATTAATCCTGTTTGGGTCCACGGAAGTTGAAATTACGATTGTGTGCCATTTATCAGAGGAAATAAAATGTAATCAGGGTAGTACAGTGGTAGAGGCCGTAGGCCCTTATCACTTCAGAAGCCTATCTCCTAAGATAAAGCTCAAGCTCTGTTCCCTCCTCTGTCTTAGATTCCAAACAAAAGAGTATGAGACTCTTTCTCTGGGTCCATATTGGCTAGGCTCTTTTATTTATTTTTCACTCTTTAAAAAGGTTTTTAGAATACTCTCCTGGTCTTGGAGGACTGAAGTTGAAGTCAAGATGTTGGCAGGACCATTCGCATTCTGAAGCCTCTATAGGTGGCCCCTTCTTCAACTTTCATCTTCTCATTCTTTTTCTTTTACCCTTCATCTGGGAACTTTACTTTGATCTGTCTTCCTAGTTGCAAGCTCTCTTCTATACTGAATGTAATCTGATCTTTAGATTCATCTTTTGAGCTCTAAGTTTCAGTTATATTTCTCAGGTCTAAATGTGATTATTATAATAGATTGTCATTGTTTTCATCTTTTTTTGAACATCTTAAATGTAGTTAGTATAAAAATCCCTGTCTAGCAGCAGCATTGTCTTCTGCTTCTATTGCTCTCTTTGTAGGATTTCTTGTTATATGTTCCTGTCTCTTGGAGTGCATGAGCAGTATTTATTAAATGTGTACCAAAACCCTCCAAAAGTCTTGGATGATGCTACTTTGCTCCAAAGAGGGCTGGCCCTCTGCCTTGCCAGCAGAACTGGGGAAGTTGACTTGACTTTCATGGGCAAAGTCTAATGCAGGGTGGGCTGCATGACTGACTGGCAAAGGGTATGCTCTACCTTAGCTTGTTTTCAAGGCACTTAAGATGGACCCCTGCCTGCTCAGCTCCTAAGACTGCCCAAGGCTTCAATGTCATAAGAGACCTTTTACTTGACTACTGTTCTTCCAACTTGAGTTTCAGATTCTGGCCACCTTTCTATTAGCACCTGGACTCTACTGGGACAAATACATTGCAGATCTGTTTGCCTCCTTTAGTTCATCCTCAGATATTCATGTAAGGCTCTACTTAGTAAACACCTGGAAGAAACAAGTGGCCACAGAATGTTGACTGCCCTGCCTAAGGGATTCTAGAATTCTGTCTTAAAGATAGTCTCCTCATTAGCTCTTTTTTTTTTTTTTGGTGACAGTCCTGGGACTTGAACTCTGGGCCTGGCCACTGTCCCTGAGCTTCTTTTGCTCAAGGTGAGCCACAATGCCAGTTCTAGCCTTTTCTATTTATGTGGTACTGAGGAATCGAACCCAGGGCTTCATGCATGCAAGGTACACACTCTACCACTAAGCCACATTCCCAGCCCAGTAGGTCTTACATTTATTTTATTTATTCTACAGTCTTTTATCATATACAGATTGGAAAATCTACTAAAGTTTCTTGAATCCTACTACTACTCTGCAGAGTATCAGCTATATCTCCCATCTGTGGCATTTGATTATTGCCATTATGTTTCAATGTGTCAATGAGACATGCTAATAAACATGCTAATGAGGAAAAGGTGATTGCGTGTCACTTGTAACCATCTTGTTGGTTAAACTGACAGATTAATGGTATCTTTGTATCAGTGTTAAAATCAGTTTAAATCATTTGCATTCTCCAATATCATGGAGCCAATGCTTCTCAGTTATATCAATAAGGATGTAAATAGGAAGGTGTCTGGCTGACATCTGAATCTACCCCTCTACTCTGGATCTCCAGTGGTATCCTCTCAATGGGAATGCATCCTGCTTGCTGGGAGTAACTTGTGCTGTGATCATGTGATCATGCTGGCTCCTGATGGGTACTTGCTTTTTTCTAGTTATCAGGTCAGTTGCTAAAAAGCAAATGATGGAAGGATAAAGCTACTTTTATTTTAATATTCTGTATCAATACAAAGTTACCAAAAAGCCTGCTTTATTGTAAATTTAAATCAGTAAGTTATAAGTGGGAGAGCAAAGTAAATGTCTCACAAAAACAGCACTGTGGTTCTTTTATATTTCTAGTAGATTAAAAACATGTAGAGTGTCAAATTTCTAGCAGAATTTATCTTTATTTAGACATATAACTCAGAACACTAGTACACTCCCTCCAAAGTCTGACTTTAGGGAAATAAGGAACATGAGCCCAAACTATGCAACAGGAGAGCACTGTCCACTGATTCCTCTCAAAGGTCAAAGATACACCACGCACAAGGAGCCATGCACCAGTCCAGCTCGGTAACAGTAGAATTTACACAGTTTGATTTTTTGCCTTGAAATGATTTACTTGAAATATTTTAAACATTTATATATTTTACTGTATTTGGAGATTTTCCATACATTAACAAAGCACCATTATTCAAAGGGCAAACTTACCATCATAAAAATATATTTCTTGTGTTGACTTCAGAAAGTTTAGGACACTGTCTGCCTTGCTGGTGATGTCAGCATATTCTTGGGAGAGGTCTGTGGCTGTACCCTCCTCGCTGAGGTCCTCCTCACCCTCCTCAAGGGGGTCTTGAGAGCCTTCTCCTACAGCACCTCTCAGTTCTTCCTGATCACTGCTGCTCTCCTCGGGCTGGTACAAGAAACTGACACCAGAAGCCTTCTTTACCAAGCCAGCTTCTTTCTTCCTCCTCATTTGCTGTTTCTTTTTCAGCTTCCGTTTTTTATTTCTGCTCATTGTGGGCCCATCTGTGTGCTGTGGCTGTATTTTTTCTTGTAAAAGACTCTGCTGTTTTTTAAATTCTGATTGATCTTCTAATTCTGCTTGTTCTAAAGGAACTTCATTAGGATTTTTAAGTTTTTTCTTTGGCTTATGCTTTCTAATTCTTCTTCTTTTTGGTTGATCAAGAGGATCCAGATCAGCTTTAAAAAAATTCAAATACAACAATTTGTAGTACAATAGGACTGTAACAGCACAAGCTAACTAAATTTTCCATCAGAATCACTTTGTTGATTATTCACTTTACCTTAAGCAAACATATGATCAAAGACTCTAGAACTAACTATCATTATGGTTGTACATTTGCTTATCCTTCTTCGCTCCATTCATGTATTCTTCCTCTCACTGCTCTGCCCCCATCAACAGGTTTCAGCTTCCTGGTATTCATTTTGTTAAATGGTTTATTACTTGTTCAAAGGAGTTGCACTGTTACTCCTCCTCTAAGTATACTATTCTTTAATCAATCTATTTCTGTGTATATGCAAATAACCCTGTATATACATTTATGTGTGTTTGTATTTTAGATCTAACTTTTACAAATGAGAGAAAACATGTGCCATGTCTATGAGCATGACTAATTTCATTTAATGTAATTTTTCTAGGTCCATCCATTTCCCTGCAAATGACAACATTATTATTCTTTCTGATGAGTAAAATTCCATTGTTCATATGTACCACATTTTTTTGATCCACTCATCTCTTTAGGGCATCTGGGCTGTTTTTCTATCATAGCTAGTATGTTTTTGAAGGAGAGTTTGCAGCTTTCTCTGGATACACTTAGTGACTGTATCTATAAAACCTACTGTTCCTTGAACTTGGCACAAATCCAAAACTCCTCCTCATAAAATCGTGATATAAGATTATAGTGTAGCCTATAATTAGTAGGGTTTTTTTTTTTTAATGAGTTTCCCCAGTCACTGGTGGATTTCTTTTTTTTTTCTTTTTTTCCATCGTGGGGCTTGAACTCTGGGCTTGGGGGTGCTGTCCCTGCACCATTCAGCTCAAGGCTAGCGCTCTACCGCTTGAACCACAGCACCACTTTCTCACTGGTGGATTTTTTTTGTCAGTTGTGGGGCTTGAACTCTGGGCCTGGGCGCTGTCCATTAGTTCTGAAGAACTAGCGCTCTACCACTTGAGCGCCACTTCTGTTTTTTTTTTTCTTTTTGCTTATGTGGTGCTGAGGACTCGAACCCAGGGCCTCAGGCATGCAAGGCAAGCGCTCTACCACTGAGCCACCTTCCCAGCCCTCACTGGTGGATTTCTGAATACAGTATAGTTCTATTTCATTTCAAGTGTGAATAGCAAGGATTTGCTGAGTGTGGATAACAAATCAATGATGATTCCCAATATCTGAGTAGCTGATTGTGAAGTAATCTGTAAAATATTAATATTAAAAATGGCCTATGTTTATGAAACTTTATTTTTTAAGTTGTTTTGAAAAATTATACTCATTGGTGTCTTTAAAGTACATATGTATGTGCTTCACTTCATTAATTTTTTTGTTTTTTTTTTTTTTGCCAGTCCTGGGGCTTGAATTCGGAGCCTGGGCACTGTCCCTGAGCTTCTTTTGCTCAAGACTAGCACTCTATCACTTGAACCACAGCACCACCTCGGCCTTTTCTGTTTATGTGGTACTGAGGAATGGAACCCAGGGATTCATGCATGCTGGGCAAGCACTGTACCACTAGGCCACCTTCCCAGCCCCATCACTTCATTAATTTGCAGGAAAGAATCCATAGGTATTTTATCATCCCAGATGGGATGCTAGTCTAACAGGTCATAGGGAGGGTGGGGACCTTACCACCTATTCAATAAAGCAAAAGCAGAATTCCTCATCTTCTTTCCAGGCTCCTTGTGGGTACCTCCCCCTGTAGGTAGCCTCCACTAAGCCATCCATCTAATGGCCAACTTAATTCTCAGGAGTTTATTTCTCTTTCTCTCTCTTTTTTTTTGGGTGAGTCCTGGGACTTGAACTCAAGAGCTAGTTTTCTACTACTGAGTCATAGCTCTATTTCTGGCTTTCTTTTTCTTATGGTTAATTGGAGATAAGAGTCTCATGGACTTGCCTGGATGAGCTGGATTTGAACTGCAATTCTCAGATCTCAGCCTCCTAGATAGCTAGGATTACAGGCCTGAGCCTTTAGCAGTCCCCAACCCCCTCTCTGTTGCTGGTCCTGGAGCTCAAACTCTGGGCCTAGGCACAGTCCCTGAACTTTTTGCTCAAGGCTAGCACTCTTACTACTTGCACCACAACACCACTTCTGGCTTTTTCTGTGATTAATTAGTGGTAAGAGTCTCATCAACTTTCCTGCCCAGGCTTGCTTCAATCACAATCCTCAGATCTCAGCCTCCTGAGTAGCTAGGATTACAGGTGTGAACCACTGCTGCCAGGTAGCAATTTCTCTTTTTAAGTGGTCATATTACAAAACAAATGTCTCTGGTGAGTATACTTACAACTATTATTTTGCTATTTTTAAAAGACTATAGAATGGCAAAGAGCTCTAAAATGATATCTTTATCATGCTTTCAGATAACTGTGTATGTAATTTTTTTTTGCCAGTCCTTGGGCTTGAACTCAGGGCCTGGGCACTGTCCCTGAGCCTCTCTGTGCTCAAGGCTAGTGCTCTACCACTTGAGCCACAGCGCCACTTCTGGCTTTGTCTGTTTATATGGTACTGAGGAATGGAACCCAGGGCTTCATACATGCTAGGCAAGCACTCTACCACTTATGCACTTTTGAAAGGGAACCTTTAATATATATTTGAAAAGAGCCACTGTTAGTCCACATCCAGGATGTCTACTGTGGTTCAAAAGAGGTAAGGGCAAACTGCTCCTTTTTCTGCTACAATGCATGTTTAGGATATATACTACTTTATCATGAGGAAAACATTTTAAATATAAGGTGATTACAGCATCTCAAAATTCATAGGCTACCACTATGTCCTGCTGAAAGGGAAATTTATAGCTTAGATCTATCAGGAAAGAAGAAAGGCTGAAAAGCAATGACATATGCGTCTTAAAAAGCTAGAAGGCTGGGGATGCAGCGCAGTGGGATGTACTAGATTGGTGGTACAGCGAGTGACACTTTTATTTGTAGAGAAAAACCAAGACCATTGGCAAATTCTTACCAGATGAGGGCATAAGCTAGGGTGAGAGGCTCTGCTCAGGAGTAGTAAGTTCCCTGAAGGCCTCAAGATGGATCCCAAATCAAGGTTCTACAAGTGGATGTCCCAGGCCACATTTATTAAGTCCCAGGACTTGCAAGCAATTCATAGGAGTAGAGCAGTGTAAGGATTCTAGGGGGCAGAGCCAAGATGAAACCTGATGATGTGAAAGAAGACTTGAAGTGAGGGACATGTTGGTTATTCAGACTATGATGGTGACCAGGACTCACTCTAATGTATCAAATTGTACTTTGGCCTATAAATCATCTCCTGGTATCCCAGGGCTTCTGAGCAGACTGCATGAGTCAATACATATTCAGAGCAGCCAAAGAAGCAAGTAAGCATTCAAGATCAGCTTGGCAAGCTATCCTGGTGTTTGGTACCCACGGGGCTACTCTCCAATAGGTCCTAAAGTTTTTAAAGCTTGCAGAACATGAAGCATTGCATAAAGCCCTGCATATGAGCTCATATAGAAAGATAGCACCCTCTATCTTATTAAAATCACATACCTCCAGCCACTACAGGTTACATGGCAAGTGAGAAAATAAGATACTTGTGAATAACTTGCACAGTTAAGTGAAATAAGAAATTTATTTTGAAGAATTATTCTTAGAAAGACTGAGGATAATTATAACATGGAAGAAAATGTAAATCTAGTGACAAAACCATTTGTAAACTTCAGATTAAGTGGACTTTGTGTCACTAGATCACAAAACTCAAGTATCTTATAGGTACTGATTTTATGTACTTTTGGACCTAGGTATTTATTTTTAGTTTGTTTTTTTTTGGGGGGGGGTGGTGGTTATGGGACCTGAACTCTGGGCCTGGGCTCTGTCCCTCAACTCTTCAACTCAAGGCTAGCACCATTCCACTTGAGCCACAGCACCACTTCTGGCTTTTTTCTGCTTATGTGGTGCTGAGGAATTGAACACAGGGCCTCATGCATAAGAGGCAAGCACTCTACCACTGAGCCAACTTCTCAGCACCATGGACCTACGTATTTCTTATAATTATGCTTTTCATTATGTTGCTGTTACCTGCTGAACCAGAAAACATTCCTTAAACATTAGTCACATGCAAATCTAGATGGAAAGATGTCCACTGACTAAGATTCTTACCTTGACCAAACTGCAGTCAGGACCCTGAACACACATTAATGCACGTAGTCCTAAAATCCAGTCTTAGCAAGAACTCTGCTAAGCCAGTTTAGACACAACTCTTCCCTTCATGACTGATTATCCTGGATAGCTGTCTTATTTCCTCATCCTCCATACTCTGCAGGGGACGTCTGTTCGCTTGCCCTTGCCCTGCCTAAATCAAGAATCCTATCAGGTCACTTTAGCCAGAATCCCCTCCCTTCCCTTAATGTGTTTGTTTCTGGTGCCAGTCTTGGAGGTTTGAAATTTGGGTGGGGCCCTGTCCCTGAGCTCTTTTGCTCAAAGCTAGCACCTTACCACTGGAGCCACAGCTTCACTTCCAACTTTTTTGACGGTTAATTGGAGATAAGAGTATCTTGGATTTTCCTACCTGGGCTAGCTTCTAACCATGATCCTCAGATCTCAGCCTCCTTAGCAGCTAGGATTATAGGCATGAGCCACTGGTTCTCAGCTCTAATGTATCTTTTTATAGATTCATCCACCAGTGCACCTTCTCCTGGCTCTAAATCCCCACCTACCTTTACTGCGTTTAGACTGAGTCCCCTCTGCCTTCCCCTGTGAAGATCCATTGCGGTAGTTCTTGTACCTATTGAAACAATCCTGAATAAAGCATGTCAGGACATCGTAACCAGTGTTACACCCTGATGTAACTCACAGTTACAACCCTATGGTATCTTCAAAGCCGCAGCAGAGGATAATGCTAGGAAAATGACCAGAATCATAATTATCACCAATATAAGATGTTGAAGGATTGTAGTAAAGTTAACTTTTTAAAATGTCTGCAATATAATTTTCACTTCTAAACTGTAAGTTTCTTAAACAAAGATGTAATGCATATGTTACAGGCAAAACCCTAGTGTCTACTTGTTTCAGATTTCTGAGAATATGTAAATAATTATGGACAAAATAATTACACATGGTAAAGTCACTGGTTAACCAGGGAAAGTATTAATCTAGTTCTTCCTTATGTCACAGTCTAATGAGATTCTTTTTTCTTTCTGTTTTGGAAGTAAGATTTGAATTCAGAACTTTGTGATTGCTAGACAGATGCTGTACCACTTGAACAAGACACTAGTCCTGAGAATGTTTTATTCATAATTTTAAAATATTTTTCACGCTGGTCACTGGTGGCTCACACCTGTAATCCTAGCTACTCAGGAGGCTGAGATCTGAGGATCCTGGTTCAAAGCTGTCCTAGGCAGGAAAGACTCATGAGACTCTTATCTCCAATTAATCACCAGAAGACCAGAAATGGCACTGTGGCGCAAGTGGTAGAGTGCTCACCTTGAGCTGAAGGCCCAGATTTCAAGCCCCATGACCAATAACAACAAAAGTATTTTCCACAATCCTTTTCTGTTTCCTTAAAAACAGAGTGACTAGGTCACACAGGCTTGCCTCCTGGGTAGCCAGTGTCCTATAAAAGTAAAACAGTACCAAGTACTCTTTGCAATAGGCACTGAAGCTCAGCAATCAGTTTTCAAAGCACAGATGCTGTAGGTGAGAGGACATGATAAATATCTGACAATGAAGGAAATGATGCATGCTGACATCATGGCTGATGTCTGTATGACTTGCCAGACCCAAGCATGGCTGGATTTAGCAGCCTTCCCTGCCTCCCCAGGAAGCACTCCTGCAAAGAATAGTAATGGTCCTGTAGTCCTCAGGCCCAGTGCAAGCATTCAACTGCTGTCACTGGCTCTGTGTGGCCTATGCGGAGCATTTCTCTGATTACCATGCTAACTTCTGTTCCCTACATGCCTTAGTGACAGTCCCTCCTTGGGAGTTAACCCAATAGTCCTGCCCATCACATTTACATCGATGCATCTGCTGCACTTTGTTGCCACACTTCAATGCAGCTCTGTCTTCCTCTGTCCTGAAACCAACAAGTCAGTGCTGTCCTTTTTCATTGTTGTAGTCACTGGGACAGATATATATGTGTGTGGTTCCAGTGACATAGAGACCAAATGTTAGATCTTACTTTATTCAACTAAAATACAGGTGTAAGAGCCATATGTGCCCAGAGTCTGCTGTGCTGGGCATTGTTGGCAGGATTGGGAGAAGGCCATAGGAGGATCATCCCTGTATGATGCCAGTGGAAAACTCAGGACCAGGTCAAATGGTAAGGTTTAGAAAGATATCAGTTCCATCCATCAAGAAATACATCCTACCACATAGTTAAATACTGTATCATTTTGGAAGCATATCCAAAGCCAAGTAAAGTCTGCTCAGTCAAAAGCTATAACAAACTTCCAGTCCTTTGTCCCAGCTCTGGGCAATGCATATGGCCAATTCAGACCAACTGGGACAGAAGGTACCCAGAGGGCCTGGGATGTGGGTCAGCAGGACTCTAATCTTAGACAAAAAGAAATTATAATACATTATATAATATATAATACATTATATTTGTTTTCACTACAGGCCTTGAAGGCAAAGTCAGTATTACATTTCTTTTTTTAAAAGTAATGACAGACTGGAAATGTCTGCTAATTGTGGATCAGCATTGTCAGTTGTAGCTACAGTGAGAAGAGACCTTGGCTTTGTCCCAGGAAGACCAACTGTTGTCTTCTCAGCAGTCTCAGAGAATAGATTTTGTTCCTGTTTTTTTATTTTTTATTTGTAAAAAAAAAACACCAAAACTATTTTGTAAAAATAGTATACAGGGGGGTTACAGTTCCATGAGTAAGCTAATGAGTACATTTCCTCCTTTTCCGTTTGTGTTTATCCAGAGCTGGTCCCCCTGCCATTTGATTCTTTCACATCTTCTAGTAAAACAACATGCTGAACATACAGTTGGACTTACTCTAGTGTCTCTACTTACTCTAGTGTCATAGGATAACTGTGCAAAGTACTGCCCATCTCCCTTTATGGTGACTGCTGCCTGAGGACTCATTCCTGAGCTCTTCTCAGTTGCTATCGAGATATGGTCTGCTGTCAAAAGAAATTACTCTCTATCCAGTCTACACAAGGTGATAAGTTCATCTCTCAAGCCTCTGTTAAAGCTGGATTCACCAATGTACCCTTTTCCTGTCCCTTAGAAATGACTGAGGATTGTTCTCCAAGTCTGAGCCCGTCCTTTGAATTGTAACCATGAAGGATGGGCCCATCTCCCAGTACCATGGTAGGGTAAGGGCCTAACTTCTATTTCAGAAGGCCTGTCAGGCAGAGGGAGTTTCCACACCGATACAGCCCCATACCTTCCCATTCCTCATCTCCCACTCTGAGTACCTTGGTCAGTCCCTCCTCCATCTTCTTGTAAAACCCTAGTCACTTGGGTAAAATCAGAGATTTTAGCTCTTTCCCCGACTCTGAGCATCTACAGAATAAAATCTATTTTTACTATTTTTAACTAAGACCTACCTGTAGTCTGTCTACAATATAAAACTTTAGTCACCTAATAGAATTTCACCAATCAAGTAGAAGCACATATAATGAATGCCCTCTATAAACCCCTTGTCCTGAGATCTCCACACTGCTCTGCATAGAGAAAACTGATGGCCTCCACAGGACCACACTGGTCACTGTCCCTGATGTCTGCAAACCATGCCATGCCATGCCTCTGACTGCAAATATACTTAGCTATAAACTGTCCTTCCCTAAGGTTTTGTTGTAGTTGATGGATCTATTTGTATGTTTATACTTCATAGATAGAACCTGTGAAGTTAATCATACACTAAAATATGTAATTTGTTTGACAGCATAAAAATCTACTAGAAAATCTTTACTATCTTGAAGGAAATACTATTTCATAGAATTTAAAATTTTTGCATGAGAGTTTTCAAGAGTGATACTTTTCTCCATTTTAAATATAAAAAGTTTTAGAAACTTTTATAAATCCTAACTAAAACTGCTCAATGTTCAAACCACAAAATTTACTCACACACACATAAATGGCAAATTACACTTACTCATTACACATGTTTCCTAGTTGCATTTTTCATCTTGCAAGATGAGTATTTCTGAGATATTCTTTGTTAATGAGTAAGTGAAATTTGTTGAAAATAATCAAATATACAAATACACAAAATCTGTTTTAAGTCAGAGCAGTAAAGAGGATAAAATAAACTGAAACAAGTCTTCATTTTGTAGATTACATTGTAGATTACAGATTCAATTTCCATTCTTCAAGAAAGGCTTGCCTCAGTGATATAATGATAGTTAGTTCTTGATGAGTAAATATTGACTTGGAGTCCACAACCATAGCCTAGAGGATGACAAGAACTACCAGGCTGCCTAGAACCAAAAAGCATGGCCTTGTACAGCAAGAGCGACCCACCGTGTCACCCAAGACCAGAACTAACAAGGATATGACCTACACATCAAGAATAATCCACCATGCTACCTAGGCCCAGGACACATGAGGAAATGGCTCTGTGCAGTGAGTGACCCACTGTACCACCTAAGACCAGGGCAAATGATGACATGGCTTATACAACAAGAGTGACCCACCATACCACCAGGACCAGGATAAGGGACATGAGTGCCTACCATACCAACTAGGGCTAGGACAGAGCACCTAGCCCCTCAACAGTGAGAATGATCTACTTAGTACTGGAACAGGGAACACATCCATGCACAATGAGAGTGACACTGAATGCTACCCAGGACCAGGACAAACAAGGGTATCTCCTATACAGTGATGGGGACCAACAATGCTCCATGTCCTTGACTGGGGCTCTGTTGGGTATCTATGAATTACTCCTCTTGAACTTACAGTGGTGGAGGGATGATACATAGTCAACACTGTTTAAGGGTCTGGCAATAGCTCCAGAGGGGCTATAGGAGTGTAACAAGAACCTTGACTAGGATATCTAAATGCTCCTTAACCATAGTAGACAGCAATGATAAGATGTCTCAGAAAGAATTCATTTAGCCCTGCAGCTTTCTCTGGCTTTGGCTAGCATGGGGACAGTATGGGGGACACTGATACCCAACAACTGCCATGATGGGCAACCTTTTTTTAATTTTTGGTCAGTAGTGGGGCTTGAACTCTGGGCTTGGGTGCTGTCCCTCAGCTCTTCAGCTCAAGGTGAGTGCTCTACCACTTGAGTCACAGTGCCACTTCTGGTTTTCCAGTGGTTTATTGGAGATAAGAGTCTCACGGACTTTCCTGCCCGGGCTGGCTTTGAACCGTGATCCTCAGATCTCAGCCTCCTGAGTAGCTAGGATTACAGCGTGAGCCACTGGCATCTGGCTAATGGGCAACCATTTTAATCTAGCCCTTCTCACATTATCCTTTCCCAGCTGCACCCAGATGTGGACTCCTGAGAGGGTGGGCATTATTCCTGGGCCAGAAGCTCCTTCCACCCCCTCCAAAGTTCTGGATAGGACATTGCTGACTGGGGTCCGTATGTGTGTTGAGTCTTACCACTTTACTTGGTTGGTCACGCTTATTACTGTAAGGAAAACAAAACCTCTATCCAATAACCTTGGTGTGCTACACACAGGAATGGTTATTGTCAGTAAAGAGTTTAATAACTAGGTAGTGATCACTGTGGACCTTTCCCCCACCCCCAACAGGGTCCTGGGGCTTGAACTCAGGCACTCTTCCTAAGCTTTTTCAAACGCAAGGCCAGCACTCCACCACTTGAGCCACAGTGCCACTTCTGGTTTTCTGAAAGTTAATTGTAGACAAGAGTCTCTGGCTGGCTCTGAACTGTAATCTGCGGCTCTCAGTCTCCTGAGTAGCTAGGATTATAGGTGTGAGCCACCAGTGCCTGGCAGTGGACTTGTTTTGTGATTCTAGAGATCTAGCACTTTTCTTCTAAGAGGCAATTATGCACCCAGATTCCACTGAAGAAATATGGAAGTCAAGAAAAGATTAATTTCCTTTGTCCTTTTCAATCACTCTGCTGTTACCACCAATGCCCCCCTTGCTGAGGCCTCAGAGAAGGAAACCAGGAAGTCTTATTCACTCGGCCTCATCTCCTATGGTGAGTATGGCCACACAAAGCTACTGCTGTGTCCTGAAGCCAGAACACCAAAAGAATCCAGAGAAGCTCAAGCTTCTTAATAGAAGTAATGTGTCATATGGTTCAGGCTTCTGATGCCTGCAAACCTGGCTGGCCTCAATTGGTAGAACCTGAACCTACTGGCAGGCCTCCCAAGATGTAGCTTGTTTCCTATTCTTCTCTCCCTTTGTCCTTTTATTTTTTTTTCTATTTCCCCCCCCCCACTCTCTCTCCCTCTCCCTGTCTCTGTCTGTCTGTCTGTCTGTCTCTCTCTCTCTCTCTATATATATATATAAACTGTCTCCATCTCTTTGTCTCTGTATCTATCTGTCTCTGGTATCCTACCTTTCCCTCTTCACTATCATTCGCCCCTCTATTCTAACATGATTCCTTAGCTCACCAGCCTCAAAGTACTTCAGCGACTATTTCTTCCTTGTTAGGCTTCTAATGATTTTCACCATTCTGTGAGGTTAAGTTCCCAATTGGGTTTTGAAGGATGGATGACTGGCTATACAGGAAGGAGGAAAAGAAACAGAAGCAGAAAGAAAAAATAAAACCTTTTTCTCAGTGACTTAGAGAAAAACTCAAATGGTTGTTATATGGTCTCCACCTCCTCTTTCTTGTCAGGATTTCAGCTTTGTCTCTTCTTAGCCTGGCTAGTACACTAAATGTCTACAATTCCCTTCTAAACCTTTCCCCGCAGTGCTTAGTCATCTACCTTCTAACTCCTAATAGCACTGTCCCACCAGCCCATACCACCCCACCCCTTAACTCTAAGCTCTACTCATTTATAATCACCCAAGGTTAATTACTGTCAGATACTTCCTTATCTGCCTGGCCATAGGGAGAGACACAGGGTGACCAGGTAATTTAATGTTCAAAGTGGACAGTGTCAAAAGTGTGAAAAACAGGGAGAAAGAAGGGTTCACATGCAGACCAGAACAAGTGACACTGAGTTGCAGTAAGGTCCCAAGGTTCCAATACCAGCTTTAGTTCCCCAACCAAGAAGTGGGAAGAGCCACTGTAGGCAGTGATCTTGAGAGGTTCAGTCATGCAGTGCTCTTGGCCTGAGGCCAAGGCTTACTGATTCATTGGGCAATACCTGACACAGGCTGGTTTGAAGTATCCACCAAGTCAGCAGTCTTGATTGGGATGAAAGGTGGAGGCACTTTCCCTCCTACTCCCTAGGGCAGACATTCCTGAGTCCTTCCAGCAGCTGAATGATTTGCCAATGATCCAATTAGTCAAGAAGAAAAACAGGTAAGGTTTAGTTTTTCCAGTGCTTCGGGGGCCACAGCAGACACAAGGATAAAGTGTATCCTAGCATGTTCCTTATACTAGATGTTAGACTAACAAGCTGAATTTTTTTGTCTTGTTCTTGGGAATATACATAGGCAAATAATTATTAATGTGAAATAAGCCAAAAAAGCTTACTACTTGACTATTATGTCCCATTGTCTAATTTTTGTGTAATGTCTGATACTAGTTACTATCCTACATATTTGGCTGCTGACTATATTATCTATGGGAGCCAGGCGCTTAGAAATTATTTCTACAAGGAGAAAATTCAATTTGTTTCCTAACTATATCTTAATGCTATTTGGTTTGAGGACTTTTTAATTAATCTACTCAGACACGATTGAATATTTCTTTCAAAAAACAATACATTAGCCTGGCGCCCGTGGCTCATGCCTGTCATCCTAGCTACTCAGGAGGCTGAGAGCTGAGGCTCATGGTTCAAAGCCAGCCCAGGCAGGAAAGTCCATGAGACTCTTATCTCCAATAAACCACTCGAAAACCAGAAGTGGTGCTGTGGCTCAAGTGGTAGAGAGCTTGTCTTGAGCTGAAGAGCACAGGGATAGCGCCCAAGCCCAGAGTTCAAGCCCCATGACTGACCAAAAAACAACAACAAAAAAACCCAGTACATTAATACTAATGTATAGTATTCAGACCATATCGAGATCCCTAGTTTCTTCTTTCATATTATATAATATGTCCAGCAAAACCCTGTAGTCCATGTCTCTTATGCAATGTCTATACATATATGCACATTATTATTATTATTGTGATTATTACTTTTGTCAGTCATGGGGCCTGGGCACTGTCCCTCAGCTCTTCAGCTCAAGGCTAGCGCTCTACCACTTGAGCCACAGCACCACTTCTGGCTTTTTCTGCTTATGTGGTACTGAGGAATCGAACCCATGGTCTCATGCATGCAAGGCAAGCACTCTACCACTAAGCCACCTTCTCAGCCACAGATTATTATTTTTTGGGGGGGGGTCCGGTCGTGGGGCCTGAACTCTGGGCCTGGGCACTGTCCCTCAGCTCTTCAGCTCAAGGCTAGTGCTCTACCACTTGAGCCACAACGCTACTTCCGGCTTTTTTTTTTTTTTGCTTATGTGGTGCTGAGGAATAGAACCCAGGGCCTCAGGCATGCAAGGCAAGCGCTCTACCACTGAGCCACCTTCCCAGTCCAGATTATTTTTTTTGTAAATGTGCAGAATACAGCTCTTTACTTGGGCTCCATAGCTAATGAACAAGAAAATTTACAGTCATGAGTACACAAAAGTTTAACCCCAAACACATCAGACCTTTTTTTGTTCTCTCTTATAACCAAGTCATTCCTCCTGTTCACTAGCCACTTGTTTCTTTACCTGTTGGGCATCACATCAAATTTCAAGCCCAAACTCTTCAAAGTCCATTCTTCATACTCCCATTACCCATATACTTAATCATAGTTTTTCCTAAGTGCTGATCTGCTAGCTCTTCTGGAGTAAGGAATTTATTATAAACAGTTTGTGTTTCCAACATCTGACATACAAGGCTCTCAATAAAGAGCCTGGGTTTTACATGTAGCAAAGACGACAACTTCTTGCACTCTGTCAGAAACAAAAGTTTGTATATTTTCTCTTTGGAGCCCAAAGTGGCAGTAATATATGGTCCATATAAGCCTACTGGTTTAAATGTATTTTCAGTTACATGCTGATAATCTCAAAACTGAAAGTTATACTCTTTAACAATTAAATTTATTAGTGAGACTTTGGATAGGAATATTAGGTCCCTTTGAGTCTAACTGGTATTCCTTGAGCTGTCAGTGAGTTAATCTAGGCCTCACAGTCAGTCCTTTTACACCAACAGGACAAAGTGAGTCCCAAGATTATTAGAAACCAACAACCCTAAACCAAGGTAGGCAAGGGAGACATCTGGTGGAAGTAGACTGTAAGGTCCTCAGAACACAGTGAGTGAGTGAAAAATCCTTTCCACTGTAAACTGGTTCCCTTTCCCTCTCCCTTTTTCCTTTTCCTTCTTTTGCCAGGCTTGACGCTTGAATGCAAGACTTTCACACTGGCTCTGAGCTTTTATTTTTTTGTCCAAGGATAGTGATCTACCACTTGAGTCACAGCTCCACTTCTGGCTTTTGGTGGTTATTGAAGAGTCTCACAGACTTTTCTTCGGGGGCTGGCTTCTAACCACAACCCTCAGATCTTAGCCTCCTGAGTAGCAAGGATTACCGGCGTGAGCCACTGGCACTGGGCTAACAGTAGTATTTCCTGATAGAGTATGAATACTTTAAAAACTGAAAACTAATGCAGTGGAGTTTACATTTGAAGCTCTCAAACTTCCATTTTCCTATTTCAGAGTACATGAGTCCTCATAAACAAGTCCTGTTTCAGTACTGTGTCCACATAGATCATAAATGCACATATTTCCCCCATATCAGTGTTTTTTCCTTCCAATATTTCATGGGTAATTTATAAGAATAAAGCACAGATAGTGTTAAAAAATTTTGTACACATTTCATGAAAATCAAAATTCAGTAACTAAATTAATGTCCTTGTATTCTCAGAGAATGGACGGGCCTGGGAACAAACACATAAATCTTTCTGTTTCACCAAATGTTAGTCTCAGGAGTAGGCTCTTCCTCAACAGCTGAGGTCAGATGACACTCCTGGAGCACAAGAGGCCACTCACTCTAAGCCTTTAGAATTCTAGGTGTGCCAAGAGGCACTCATCATTACTGAGTGTCTTCTTGCTTCTGGTATCTGCTAGGAGACAGACAACACATAAGGAGGCCTGTGGATCCTGTCTTCTGAGGCTCATAACTTCTTGAATCTTCTGTCATCCAGATTGCTACCAACAGCACCTGCAGGATGAAGGTCTGAGCCTATCATCTACTCCTCCAGTCTGCTTTGGTTACAGGCTTCTGTTCAGCTCCTCACTCTCATTTATTCTAATCTCCCTAGGAAGATATTCTACTGAGAAAATAATTATCATCATCATCATCATCATCATCATCATCATCATCATCATCTAATCTGGTTGTAAGCATGTGACTTCTGGCCTTGAGTCAGTTATTTTAACATCACAGCATCATTGCTGAGAAAGATTCAATATGGTCTTCCAGCTAACATTATCTTTCATAAACAGATAGATACACGAAGACACAAAGACACACACACACTCAAGCTTAAACTGTCAACCCTCTTGCCTCAAGCTCCCAGGTACTGGGATTATAGGCAAATGAACACTACCACCAGCTTTCCTGGTTTTGTTTAGTTTGATTATGATACTGGGAGGAGAACCAGTGAAGCAAATGTTCTACCACTGAGAAACATCCCTATGTCCAGTTGAAACTATAGTAGTCTTCTTTCCTAGTATTATTTTATAGTACAATTAATTAAAATAAATCTAAATTTACCACATCTTAAAATTAGAAGGGAATTTAGCAAATTTTCCAGCTCTCAAACTTCATTATGTAGATGACAAACCCAGAAGGTATACAAGATGCACCTTTTTCTCATTTTCCCCACACCTTTCCACAGGATGAATCTTGACTTAAATCACTAGCAATTCTGTAAACCGAGAAGCATGATGACCCCAGATCCAAGGGAGGTCATATGTGTGGAAGGTTCTGAAATTGAGAAGTACTATATTCCTTTTTGACCTGAAAGCATAACTTTCATATTGAAATGTTGACTCAAAATCTACTCAGTCCCAGGGTTGTCAAATGGTGGCTCAGAGAAGGCCAGGGGTTTTGAGTCACCCAGCATTGCTGTTATTCTTCCCTCATGATGTCTGTTCTCCCTGTGCTTCCTTAGCATCTGCTGGCCTCCAATGGGTCTGTCTTCTATGATGTCAGTTTCTACAACAATCTTTCCATACCTGTGTCTCTCTTTAGCTTTAGGAAATCTGTGTATTATTTTTTTAACTTACCCTTCTTTACCCAGTTCTGGAAGTTCTGTTAGTTGAATAAATATTAATAAGTTAGTTGAATAAACAACCAAGATCTAGTAAAAGTACTCATAAAACATTCTACTATTGTAACACTCAATGAAAACTAAACATAGTGTAAAGGTTTATTAGCATATAGTTCTCAAATACACTATCTTATGAATATTTGCCAGCAATGCTTTGGAATAAGTAACTATAATTTAGGAAAATAGGTGGCAATCATAACAAATTGTCCTTTCCCCCCTCCTCCCTTTCCATTCCCCATTCTTTTCTAGATAGAATAAGAACTATAGCATCCACAGGCAAGTTATTTAAAAATAAGCATTTGAATTTCGGGATCCACTGTCTTTCATCAAACAATGTTGTGCTTGCAGCAGTAAGCATCCTGCAGTAAGCATCCTGGTATCAGATGTGAATGTCAACAAGATGCCAAGATACAACTACAAAAGGTAGACCTAGCATTTATTTCACTTTGGAGATAGATGAGAAACTGCAGGATGAGTTATCTAAGGGTTTGTCTTCCTCTGCAGCCTCCCTCACAGCTACCTCCCTGTGGGAAAAGACAGGCTTTATGCAAATTCAGCGTTCTGCCACACACCAATACATCAGCACAATTAAGAACCACAGTAAGAACAAATCACTGCCAGACCCTGAGCAAGTGTGATGTATAAAAGTGTGGCCCAGCCAGGCACCGGTGGCTGATGCCTGTAATCCTAGCTACTCAGGAGGCTGAGGATCACAGTTCAAAGCCAGCCTGGGTAGGAAAGTCCATGAAACTCTATATAAAACTCCATAAAACCGGAAGTGGCGCTGTAGTTTGAGTGGTAGAGCACTAGCCTTGAGCTGAAGAGCTGAGGGACAGTACTCAGGCCCAGAGTTCAAGCCCCAGACTGACCAAAAAAAAAAAAAAAAAGTGTGGCCCAGGCCAGCTCAGCCTCCACTGGACTTGACTGTACTTGGTAAAAGAAACCTGTCTTCTTAATAGTTCAATAGTTGGGGTACTGAGCTGTCCATGTGCAGCAGCCTCTAAGATCACTTTAGCCATGGCTCAGGCTGTCTTCAGCAAAGCTAAAAAGCTCAACAGTGACCAAGACAGTGTCAAGAAGATCTAAAACACTGTCTGCATTATAATGAAACCTGATTCTGTCAAAGAACACAAAGGTTGGGTGAATCTTAGCAAAAACATACAAGAACACTGCATTTAGTTCATGCTTCCCAAACCCAAATGTCAACATCCGCTTCCACTGGTGCTGACTACTGGAAGCATAACACAACAGTTTCCATACAAATAACTTCAAGTCAGTGACTCTGCTGGTAATCTGGACACAAAGACAAAGCAATGCAGTCAATATCCTTGTGATTATGAGCTGAGAGAGAACTAACACCTGCTTTAGAGGCCATTTATATTAATAATCATTTAAGTCAGTTTTCCACATGTTGAACAAGGATGTAGTACCAGCAGGCCCTAGGCCAGAGCACCTCAGAGATGAAGAGTTGCCTATGCTCACATTTGCACATTTGACTGGCACCAAAAATGTGCAACTCTGTTAGCTCAGGATTATTGCTCCATTAGGTAGACAAGGACACTAAGGCCTGGAGAAGAGAAACAAACAACACAGGAGAAGGAGTATCCTTGTTGCAGGGAGGTTGGGTGAAGAGAGCTGACTTGGGAAAATGATAGTTCCACCGGGGAGCTGGAGGGGAGCCAAACTAGATAAGGTTGGTGCCCAAGGAGAGGCCCTGGAAGCAGAAAGTGCAGAGTGGGATTGGCAGGAGTGAAGGAGGCAAGTCTACCAAGAAGGGTACAGATGATGCACTGAGTCTTAAAAAGCCAAAATGAGCTCTCAGCTGAGGTCACAGGGCCTAGTGGAAAAGAACCACTAAGCCTTTATTAAGCAGCAACAGCGCTAGGTTGAAGGGCTAATTCAGCAGCAATTGTGAATGGCAGGAGGGAGCATAGGGGTCTGAGGGAGACACAGGGGCCTGAGGGATATGGAGTAACAGAAGCAGAGATAATGAATCCTAACCACTGACCAGATGGCCTCACAGGAAAGGGACACAGGCCTGGAAGCTATTCAGAGGCCAAGAAAGTCACAAGCAGTCCTATCTCAGTGTCTGGACATTCTTTGAGGCTGGAGGGGGTGTAGGTCAATTCTCTTTGCCCCGATCCCAGAGGGCCTGTTGTGCTCACTGCTGAAGGTTAGTGTGGGTGAGGGGATACTGTCTCCTATGCTACCACAGTTCCAGGTTGCTGTATGGGGTTACTCCATCACAAGTGGTTACACTGTTGGGAGCAGAATGGCCAGAACCAGAACAATATGTATGTAGTTATGGATAGATGCTGTATTAAAATGTTTTGACATTAGGTATAATTTATAACTGCAAAAATCAAGGAAACAGAATGGAAGGAGGGATGTATATTCCCTGGGAAGGAAAGCTTGATGGGCATGAGGGTGAACACGGAATACATTGGAGTGTCCAGAGAGTCTGACCAGGACCCTTGTGATATGCTCAAAAGTAGAATTTTAAAAAAGGGAATGGCTTACTTATAGCTTTCCCAATTCTCCAAGAGCAGTGACCACCATGAAGGGAAGTGGCTGGTTTGTGCATCCACATTCGTGTCAGGCTCACCCCTCAGCACGATACATACAGGCAGGCACCCTACAGACATAGTGATGTTGGAGCCAGAGGGCCTTCTCAACTACAAAACCCATACAGGAGGAGCGCCCTGCTTCTGCCCAAGTGTCTACTGCAACAGTAAAGAACTAGTGGTACCTCTTGGAGTTATTTTGTTGCTGCTGAAATTGCAGACATGGAGACAGGAGACTCAAGATGACCAAGATACTTGGTATCTACAAATGGCTCAAAAATATGTCACAATAGTAAAAAAGGTCAGCACCATCCAGAAATACTCAAGAGATTAGCACTGAAAAAAATCATATGGAAATATAGTTAGTTAAGATACTAATTACAAGGTGCTGCCAATTTATAGACTGGCAACACTGTTATTACTAAAGATAATGGAGCCTTTCTTACAAAGTGAATGAGGGAACGGTAGGAATGAGATTCCTACACTCTGGCCAGGCCTTGTTCCCTGAGGGCAGATGCTGGGCCTGGCACAATCCTCTCTCTGTGGTAACTCAGCATTGTGTGTCATCAACTGGAAAGTGATTCTGCATCAACTGAATGAGAAGTAAAGTCCTGCTGGACAGACTGTCTAGCCCCAAATACTAAGAGCACAGCTGTGGAAAAGCTTGTTCTAGAAAGAAGGAAGCGTGGAGAAAAAGATACAGGAAAAAGCAAACAAATCTGTAAAGATAATTTCTAAATACAATGAGATAATAGGTGACTTAAAACAATAAGTGATTTTTTTAAAAAAAGGATCAATATTTACTTCTTTTTTCTATCAAAATATATTCAATTTTCATGTGAAATACATAAAAATAAAGCACTATAGAAGGATGTCTTATACATTTAATATCACAGTGGCTCCTACTTGATCCTACTTTAGTCTGGCTCATTCTAATGGTTAACAGGTTTTTTTCCTTATTGACTTATAATATCATGTACTGTGCAAATATTTACTGTTTGATTCCACTGTTTTTCAAATTTGTTTATAGTTTCCTTTGTCATAGAGATTTTAAGTTTCCTCAGAGTTAAATCTGTCAATCGCAGATGCCAGGCTTCTATAGACTTTTCTTTTCTTTTTTTTTTAATAGACTTTTCTTGATGAACAATTTTCTCATATAAAAATTAAGAGATATGTATCCAAACAATTCACTAAAATAAAAAAAGGCTAAACTTGCTTAGGCATATGAATTGGGATAGCTATCTGAAAGACCCTATCTTGAAATCTGGGAACCGATGTCTACCTCTATGAAATTACATTCAGAAGCTGATCAGACATACATCAGCTGGTATGAATGAAGTTGTTCTTGACAGCGTGTTTGGAGGTTCTAGCAGGGGAGCACAGCTACTTGTATACCCTTGACTGAAGACTGATCGTCTTCTCTTTGACTAAGCATGCAGCTTCAGTGAGAAAGGAAGGAGACACCTGCCTAGCCAGCCAGATCAGCCACATCAACCCGGGCTATCAAGGCGGCGACAGATGTCACAGCCAGATCGCCCTCATATCCCGAAGTTGTGCTTTAAACAGACTTTATTCTCTCCTCTCCTCTCTCTCTCTCTCTAATTCTTATTACTAGGCAGGCACTCTACAGCTCATGCCACATCTCCAGGCCTCTTTGCTTTAGTTATTTTTCAGATACAGTCTTGTGCTTTTTGCTCAAACCAGTGGAGACCACAGGTCTCCTACCTTTGCCTCTGAATGGCTGGGATTACAAGTGTGATGCCTGGCCAGACTTTATTATTATGCTTAGTGTAGTCGTCATTGTCATCATCATCATCATCGTGTGTGTGTGTGTGTGTGTGTGTGTGCACGCGCACACACGCGCACATGTGCTGGTCCTGGGACCTGAATTCAGGGCCTGGGTTCGATCCCTGAACTTTTCATTCAAAGCTAGTGTTCTACACTTGAGCTACATCATCAATTCCAGCTTTTTTGGTGTTTAATTGTAGATAAGAGTCTCACAGACTTTCCTGCCTAGGCTGCCTTCAAACATCAATCCTTACATATCAGCTTCTTGAACAGCTAGGATGACAGGTGTGAGTTACCAGTGCCTGGTGACCCAATTATTTTTGAGAAATGATATACTGACATATACTGCAAAGAAAAACTTGCACAAAAGAGCCCAATGTAATGTATAAGACAACCAATATGTGCAGTTTTCACAAATGCTGTATGTGAATACATAATAGGCACAGGGAGAGATTTTCATAGATGTCTCCTCCAAAGTTTCACTTGGACTGGAAGTATGACTCAAATGGTAGAGTGCTGTGTAACAAGTGCAATGCCCTGAGTTTAAGCCATAGTCCCACCCCCATCCCCACTCCCCAAAAAGGAAACAATTGTGATCTAGTGTCCTGAGGTGATGTTTCACTTCCTATGCATCTTCTACAATGCTTGACTTCCTTTAATTAGCACTTTTGTGATCCAGAAGAACAAAAATGCTTTTCATGTTAGGGAAAAAAGTACCAAAGATCAGAGAGCATGTAGAAAAGGAAGAGTCTCTTTCCTAAAGACTTGATTATTTTGGAGTTTAAAACAATGGAGATTCCAGTTTAAAACAACAGATTCCAGTTTGGGTGTAATTTGTAAAATGTAGGATTTCTTTGTAGAGGGTTTAGGACTTAGTCTGGCCCCACCACAAATAGGGCTTGTGCCCTTTTTCTTAGCTGACTGAAGCCACTGCTATGATGGAGACCCACCACCTGACAAATATGCCTCACTTCACTTTCTTTCAAATGACATGTGCCTGCTAATAAGAGAGAAAGATATTTGAAATAAGAAAAGGGAAAGAGAAGAGGTAGCTAAAAGAATATTTACTTTAATTGGGAAAAGGAGATTAAAGTGCAGAAAGTGGTACCCTGATAGGTGCATTGCAAACCAGGTGAATATAGTCTAAACCTTAGAATCAAGATGACTAGTGTTTTCAATAACTCACATGCAAGACATCAGGTTCTACAGTTGCCTGAGGTTCACTGGAGAGCTAGAATGAAAATCAAAGACCATAGTTACAACTCTGTTTCTAAGGAGACAGAGGGAGCATCAAGGCTTGTTGCTATCTGTTGCAAGCTGAATTTTTGGTTTGGCTATTCATGTGTTTAACAAATGCAAGGCAGAGGAACTGGCATGAGGAAAAGAAACTGACCTCCAAAAATACACACATGAAAGATAAATTCAAATACTGTCACCTCCCATGAGGACTTCTGCCTCAAGGTTAGAGCCATCTGCCTGCCCATTCACACAGGGAAACGCATAGCAGCTTTTGGCATCTTTCCTAAAAACCTGGGGCTACCAAACCTCTCCTCCCCTCACCCTGGCAGGATATTGTCAGGCCTGACAGCTTCTATCTGGAAAACATCTGCATCTCCTCATCCACTGCCTCTTCTGATCACATCTGGACCACATCTGATCCTCCAATCTCCATCTCCATCTCCACTGCCTCACCTGATCATGTCTGGACCACACATAAGATCCTGCTGTTCTTGGACTAGCAAGCATATTGAGCAGGGCTCCTCATAACACACAACAAGTCCAGGCTTCTGACCAAAGATCTTGAAACTGCCTTGAAATTACCTTGACTACCTGCTCATCCATCCTACCAACTAACCCATTCTCTACCATGGGAACAAATATTGCTTGCCATTCTCAAACGCATGTTCTATTTCTGCCTGTTAGCTGATTAGTATTGTAGATCACTTTCTTCTATGCCCTGTCATTTCTCTAGCATACAGGCATGCCCAGTCTCCCTCCTCAGGCCTAAAACACTTCTTCCTCTCTAGATACCTCCTCATCCCACCACAGTAGTCTGCACATGAATCATCCTAATCAGGATAAGGAAAGGATCTATTTGTCATCCTCCTACCATAGAGCCTAAGCAAACTGCCTAACACAAACCTCAAAAGGCCTTTAATATAGGGACTAGTTGTTGAACCATGATTACTATGTTTACTTCCCCAAATGGTTATGATGTAGTCCAGAAAACATGTTTTAAGGATTTATTCTAAAAGGAATGAGAGGTATGAAAAACCTAATAAAAAGAACTGCAATTGAATGAAAACAATAAGAAACAAAGCTGAGCTTTCCGGCAGCTAAAGCACAAAGTCATCAAGAATAAGACCTCTTCACTAATGTATACTAATAAAAAGAGTAACACATATCTTACTCAAGAAAAGCAGTATACAGTTCATAAGATCCAAATGTTTTTCTAGCACTAAAACTCCATAGGGATATTTCACCTGAATTTTATGTAAACACCAGTGACTGTACAGTGTGTGAAGAGTAAGATTGTATGTATATATGTATGTGTAGGTATATGTGCACATGTGTGCATGTGCATGTGTACCGGGAACTGGGACTTGAACTCCACGCCTGGGCACTGTACCTTACCTAGTGTTCTACCTTTTCAGCCACAGCTCTACTTCTGGATTTTTGTTGTTGTTGCTATTTTTTTTTGGAGGGGGAAAGGTTATTTGGAAATAAGGGTCTCACAGACTCTTCTGTCTAGGCTGGCTTCAAACCATAATTCTCAGATCTCAGCCTTCTGAGTAGGTAGCATTTCAGATGTGAGCCACAGTGCCAGAATTAAGATTTTAACAGACAGTTCTGGCAAAGAAAAACAAGCAAATCAAAACACTAAACATTCTCTATGTCTTTACTTAATCTGCAAAAAAACCCCATAAACATAGAAATAACATTTCAGACAATATTTTTAGGAGACATAATGATGTAGACATATGTCTGGCATGATATAAAGCAAGCACCTATAAAAGCTAATGAACTAAGGGATTTGTGTTTTCCTTGAACCAGTTACCATCTCAGGTAGACTGTAATAGGAAACAGACATCTCAAAGACATATAAATTGGCAGAAACCTAGAGAAAGGGCATGTTGGAGCCCTGGATGGGTATCTTCTTCTAGAAACTAACTAGGTAGACCTGTGTCTTGTCCAGCTGTTGAAGGACTAGCTTTCCAGCCCCAGGAAGGATGTGTATCCTCTAGTCAGTAGCCCTTACCTGTTGTGTGTCTCTTCCAGACATCACCTGAAGTCCTACAATTTTGTACTCTGTTCATCTCAGAAACGACTGTGATTCAGTACATTCTGAGAATAAACATTATGATCCCAGCTGCACCAGAGGAATTTTAATATCACTGAAATAGATTATATAAATTCACACCCGGCATCCTATGGATCTGCTAAGACAGAACAAGGAAGTACCTCTGCCGGATAACACACAACCCAACGACAAGAGGAGGGTGGTGCCTAGTGGGGAGGAAGAACCTCTTCTTACCCAGTATTCTACCATAATTTTACCCCTAGCCCGGTGAGGAGAGCCTGGAACAAATCCCACATGCCTTTTTTTGGTTGTTGTTGGTCGTGAGGCTTGAACTCTGGGCCTGGGCGCTGTCCTTCAGCTCTTCAGCTCAAGGCGAGAACTCTACCACTTGAGCCAAAGTGCCACTTTCGGTTTTATGGTGGTTTTTTGTAGATAAGAGTCTCACGGACTTTCCTGCCCGAGCTGGCTTTGAACCATAATCCTCAGATCTCGGCCTCCTGAGTAGCTGGGATTACAGGTGTGAGCCACCAGCACCCAGCTTAATGATGCCTTTTTTATAGAGAAATTTACGTTTAACAACACCATTCCCTTTTCCTACTATTCCTAAAAGAAACTGTAATCTGGTTTGTGTCAATTATATCTAAATATTCCCCCCCCCCCAAAGTGAAACAGGATGCAGAGTGGGTTGGATGACTACTTATGGTTTCTACTTGGAGCTCCTGAGTATAGAACTGTCTTTATCACAAGTAGACACAGGCCCTGTAACACATTACTTGATTCAGTTAATAAGCATTGAATCCTAACTTCTCATAAGGTGCTGGGCCAGGCACAAAGGGAAATGGGTAAATGACACAGTCTCAAACTAATGACCTCGGGACTGACGGAGCTGAAGAGAGTGCTAGTGGCCCAGCCCAGGGACTCACAGATGGCTTCCTTAGGCATAAAGGAGCTGAAGGATCAGCATCGTGAGCACCATAAGGCATCCAAACATAAACATAAATGCTACACCTGTTGCCTTGCCAGATGGTGGAGGCCAAGTAGTTGGTATGAGCCACCAACATTACTGGTGCTTGCAGAATAGTACTGAGCAGAGCCCTGAGAACAACCTTGTGTGGCAGAGGAGTGCATGGGGCAACAAAAGCAGGAATGAGCCAGACTTTGCCTCTTACAGCCTTCCAGAAGCTACTGTCCCATAGTTAGTTGGTCCTGAAATTTAAAATCAAAGTCCAGGACTTTAAGTGTTGCTTTGAAAAGGTGAGGCAACATGACCTTTTCTTTTTTTTCCATTTTTAGGCTTCATGTCCTTTACCTAAAATTGCAACTGAAAATATTCAGAAATTCCTTCTTTCCCTCAAATGTGTCTATGCCTTGCTCTGATTCCCATCTGACTCTTGGAGGTGGTTAGAAAGAACTGGATGTCTGGGCCTGCCTCATCCTTTCATGGACTTCTATAGACTCCTTGAGACCCTGTGACCCCCCAGACACGAGGAGTAGGAGTCACTGCAGCATACCGTTCCTCTCCAGCCTCACGTTTGCAGCTGAGGAATCTGAATGCTCCTTCACTTTGAAAAATAGATACAAGCAACTGGAGTAAAGAGAAGCAATTCTATCTTTTTCACAACTGCATTTTAAATGCCCTTAAATGACCGGCTACCTAGGATTTAAATTAAAAGATAACTTTAAAATAAAAATATAAATATAAATAGATATAAATATAATATAAATATAAATAATAAATAAATATAAATATAAATAAAAAGATAACTTTAAAAAAAGCAAATCAAAACATTTAGAGATACATTCAAAGCAGACATATAAAGTTCCCAGCCCAAATGTGAGGTTCTAGGGACACATAATCCTCAAGAAACAAGCTTTGTAGGACAAATATTGGTCTACTTGGTACCAATCCCTTAAGAATTTCGCTCAACTATAATCTCAAAAATTGTTAGCTTGGGAAGAGCTGTTTGTTCACAACCAAGTAAAGTTTTCATACAGGTTGTCATGAGGACAACAGGGCAAGACCAAATACCAACTATGTACAGATAACAAAACTGTGTACAATGGCAAGGAAAAAAATTGCATACCAGTGAATGCCAGCTAACATGAATCATTCTGAAGAGTCCCAGGGGCACAGAAAATATCTTCAAAATAAGCCACACACACACACACACACACACACACCATTGAGATTCCATCTCATTCCAGTAAGATTGGCCAGCATCAAGAATTTAAACAATAAATGCTGGCATGGACATGGGGTAACAGGAACCTATTAAATTTTGGTGGGAAAGTAAACTAGTACAAACACTCTGGAAGGTGGGTCGAGATTTCTCAAAGAACAAAACTTTGAACTAATTTGTGATCCAGTGATACCACTCATGGTTATCTACCAAGAAAATTACAAGCCAGGATATGGTAAAGACAGTTGTATGTCCATGTTCACTGCTGTATTATTCACAACAGCCAAGTGATGGAAACAGCTCAGATAAGTGGATCAAGAAAATATGATGCATGGACAAAATTTAATCATACTTATCAGAATAATTATGTCATTTGCAAGGGAACTGAATGGAACTAGAACAAATGTTAAATGAAGTAAACAAGACTCATAGACAAATAGCATGTTTTCTCTCATATGTAGAAGTTAGACCTAATTATGCATGATAACATATACAGGTCTCAATGCATTTACACACAAACTGACTAAAGGAGGGTGTACTTAATAGTGTATCAGAATCATTCATATAAGTTGGCACTCATTTGTATGCAATTGTTTTACATGCTATTGAACACAGTTGGTGCTTAGTTTTGTTCTCTGTACATAGTTGTGTCTTGTGTTGTACTCATAACAACCTGTGTGACAACCTGCATATAAAAATACAAGAATGAGGGGCTGGGAAGGTGGCTCAGTGGTAGAGTGCTTGCCTTGCATGCCTGAGGCCCTGGGTTCGATTCCCTAGCACCACATAAGCAAAAAGAAAAAAGCCAGAAGTGGCGCTGTGGCTCAAGTGGTAGAGCGCTAGCCTTGAGCTGAAGAGCTGAGGGACAGAACCCAGGCCTAGAGTTCAGGCCCCATGACTGGACCCCCCCAAAAAACAAAAAAAAACCCAACAAGAATGATTCTGGAGAGAGTTCCAAGGACACAGCAAATAGGAGAGAAATTAAAAGGCTTAGCTCCTCTAAACAACTAACATATTGTCTATCAAAACAAATACCAAGAAGAAGAAACATGTTTTATAGGAGAGGACAAAAAGGAAGAACAAGAATGAAGGGAAGAGGGGTAAGCAAATATAGCCATTATATAAAAAAATAAACTATAAAAAAAAATAAACTTGACAGTAGGGATGGCAGAGAGAAAATGAAGGGTGACATTGGCTGAAAAGCACTATACTTATAACCTGACTTATGAACTTGTAATCCCTTTGTACAGCTACTTAATAACAATAACAATAATGATAATAAATATAAAAAGTTTAAAAAATTATACATGACAGCTATAATAAATATTCAGTTTCTATTTTTTAAAAAGTACATGAATGAGAACCAACCATATGTAACATCATATGAATAACTGTGCACAAGAGCAAGAGAATGATTTAAATGTACATAGTGACATGTGAGAGCCAACTGTGTATCACAGCACCTGAATGAAGGTCAGCTGTGCATAACAGCATGTACATCAGTTAAGTGTGTGAAATGATACATGAAAGCTACCTACACAACAGCTTATGAATGATAGGCAACTTGCATACAATGGCATATGAATGAAAGTCAACTAAGTATAACAGCACAGGGAGCCAGTTACACAACAGTACCTAAGTCAAATGCATACTTATTTCTAGGTGAGTAAACTGGCTATATACAAAGGCCCATGAGTTCAATAATCATATACACGGATGCATCAAAGATAGCCAACTTTGTAACTGTGTAAACAAACCCAACCCATTTTCTCAAGTCCATAAATACACAATAAAGTCTATGCACCGAAGTGTCTTCATAAGTATACACTTAAACTTTTCAGTTATCTATGCTCTTTAATGATCATATGAATACATTATTCCTTTGCTATCTCACTAAGTGGGATAACTAAATTAAAACCATTGGTTTTATGGTTTGTGGTCCTTTAATGAGCAAGCCAGAAAGACCTGTAGATTAGAAAAAAAAAAAAACAACACATTTTCATGATATTCAAATGCATTTAAGGCTTACAGTATGAACTTTGTTAGTTTATACTTACCTAAAACTCACCCAAGGAAAATCTTTAGTAAATTCCACTAAAAGAAGTTTCAAATGGCAAATTTAAAGGAAAAAATAGCATTTTGCTTTTAAGGTAAAAATATTACATGCAACAGGAGCACTTCTATCTCAACACTTAACTGCGGGGCTAGGAAGGTGGCTCAGTGGTAGAGCACTTGCCTTGCATGACTGAGGCCCTGGGTTTGATTCCTCAGCACCACATAAGCAAAAAGAAAAAAGCCGGAAGTGGCGCTGTGGCTCAAGTGGTAGAACGCTAGCCTTGAGCTGAAGAGCTGAGAGACAGCACCCAGGCCCAGAGTTCAGGCCCCACGACCGGACCCAAAAAAAAAACCCAAACAAACAAACACTTAACTGTACTGAGTAATTTGACCAGTCATGGTCCTCTATTAGGTGCATAACAACAAACAATTACAATAGATCAATATTTTCCCATGAGATAGAAAATAAGTTATTTCTTGATTATGAACTTTTCAAAAATTTTGGAAAACTTAAAATCCAACAAAAAACTACTAAACAAAAAGAAATTATACTTATATATATATATATTTGTGTGTATGTGTGTGTGTGTGTCGGTCATGGGGCCTGAACTCTGGGTCTGGGCGCTGTCCCTCAGCTCTTCAGCTCAAAGCTAGTACTCTACCACTTGAGCAACAGTGCCACTTCCGGCTTTTATTGCTTATGTGCTGCTGAGGATTCGAACCCAGGGCCTCATGCATGCCAGGCAAGCACTCTTACCACTGAGCTACCTTTCCAGCCCACTATTAATATTTTGATATATTTATTTAATTCTAGACTTCTTTTAATGCACTAACAAATGTGGCTATTATTATATTCCAATGTTAAGTTCCCCTATCTTAAGTATTATTTATTATAAGATTTTATAATAATTTTAAGTTGTAAAATATGTAACAGTATACCATGTGTGAATTATATAATATATACTTACCTATACCTCTCATCATAAATTTAAATGTTAATTTGTAATGTAGAAAATAATAATTTATCTGTAAAGACAGTCGCCTTCCCTCCCACTAGATTTTCTACCTTCTGTGTCATCAGCACTGGCAATGTTCTCAGAACTTGTACAGTTGGGTTCTGGCTCACTGGGAACATAACCTTCAGGAGGCAAACTCACAGTATAGAGCCGTTGTTTAGGATAGATTTTAATGTCACCATCTATGAAGAAAAATGGGAGATAACATGCATTGGTAAATAGTTCACAATGTAACTAGACATATACTAGCCCTGATTATGCCAGTATCATTTTTCTAATGAAATTTCATAAAGACAGAAAAATTTAAAAACCCAATAAAACCAAACTACTATCATAAATATTTATTTTAATATTTTTTGGCAGAACAGTGAGTCAGCCATATGCTCAATCAGAAAAAAGTAAACATATATGATTATTTAATTTCACATTAGGTTACTTATAAACTTCTGGGTTTTCATAATGTAATATAAAAACATAAGTAATTCATGAGTATAATAATAAAATTTAAGTAGCTCACACAGCATACCCTTTATTATCACACCATAAATCATTCAACATTCAGTCCATTGTCTTTTTTTTTTTTTTTTTTGGCCTGGGCACTGTCCCTCAGCTCTTCAGCTCAAGGCAAGAATGTTCTACCACTTGAGCTACAGCAACACTTCCAGTTTTCTGATGGTTTATTGGAGGTAAGAAGAGTCTCACAGACTTTCCTTCCTAGGCTGGCTTTGAACCATAATCTTCAGATCTCAGCCACCTGAGTAGCTAGGATTATAGGCGTAAGCCACCAGCTCCCAGCTTCAGTCCATAATCTTTCTGAAACTTTTTTTCCATATAAACTAATATATATGTAGCGTATGTATATACCTACACACCTGCATGGAAATGTATAGCCACAGACACACAGATGCATGTACACACATACACACATGTATTCATACACAGACCTACATGGGTACAGATACAGTCATACTTACATATATGCATACATATATGTTCATGTAAATGAAAACACCTTCACAGATATACACCTGACTGCACACACAGACACACAAACACACAGAGATATATGCATGCACAGAGGCAGACACACATGGACACACACATGCAGATACACATAGACACGTGTTCATGTATATGCAAACACAGACATATACACATATATACACAGAAACATAAAAATATTTTAGTGGGATCATGCTATAAGTAATTTACTATTTACACAGATTGTACATTCTAGATGCCTATCACTTAAAATATGATAAAATAAATACTATACTAGAATATACAATATTTAATTCTTAATTCTCTTTTAATGATTGCTATGGGAACATTTTGATTTATAATTCAACTACTTTCTTAAGTTCTGCATGTGGACACTGGGTTTGAATAGTCACTATTACAAGCAGTTGACATGACCCTCCTTGCTGTATATTACTTTGTATAGTAGTATATTGGCCACTTTGTTCTTTCTGATAAATCCTTTTTCTTTCTTTCTTTTTTTTTTTTTTTTTTGCCAGTCCTGGGGCTTGAACTGTGGGCCTGGGTGCTGCCCTGATCTTTTGTGTTCAAGTCTAGTGCTCTACCACTTGAGCCACAACTCCACTTCTGGCTTTTTTTTTTTTTTTTTTGGTCAATTGGAGATAAGAGCCTCATAGGCATTCCTACCCAGGATGGCTTCCTACCATAATCCTCAGATCTCAGCCTCTTAAGTAGTTAGGATTATAGGTGTGAGCCACTGGCACCAGGCCTCCTTCAGATAAATCCCTAGAAATGTAATTGCTGTCTGAAGGGTATATCCTTCTGTTGGCTTTTTATAAAGGTAACAAAGTAGAATGCTTTCTCCTACACTCTTTAATATTGAGTTGTATCAATATTTTAATTACTAGTTTCATGTAAAATGACAAAATGAT
Organism: Dipodomys merriami; assembly: GCF_024711535.1. Taxonomy (NCBI): domain Eukaryota; kingdom Metazoa; phylum Chordata; class Mammalia; order Rodentia; family Heteromyidae; genus Dipodomys; species Dipodomys merriami. The sequence continues at coordinate 580,000 of NW_027206082.1, read as the reverse complement.
TCTTTTTTTTCTTTGCCAGTCCTGGGGTTTGAACTCGGCCTGGGCACTGTCCCTGCGCTTCTTTGGCTCATGGCTAACTCTACCACTTGAGCAACAGTGCCACTTCCAGCTTTTTCTGTGTATGTGGTTCTGAGGAATCAAAGCCAGGGCTTCATGCATGCTAGGCAAGCACTCTACCACAGACCCACATTCCTAGCCTGATAAAGTGATTCTTAAATGTGACAAACACACATGCATACATCTATTAGTTTGCTACAGAATAACGAGTATTTTATTTTAAACACATAATGACAAAGATTGAATAAAATCACTAGCAATATGAAAAATATGGTTTATATATTTAAGTGTAAAAATATTAAATGTGAAAATCTGAGCATTTTCAACTTCCTCTGCTATGAATATGTTTCACTTTCTCAAAGCTAACTTGCCAGAGTTCTAGTTCTTACATTAATTTTATTCATGACAATATTCATGATTAATTACTATGTCATTCCCTAGTAGAATCAATGGCAGATGGAGATAAGCTTCTAAGTATACTATCCTTATTGGGTAATATCAACATTTGATCATTTTTCACAGAATATTTTTGGAAGCGTCTAATTGGCTAAATCTTTCTTAATAAGAAAGTCAAATAGAACTTTAGAAATATCATTGTTCAGTTAATTATTGGGATGATGATAGGAGGGATCATAAAAGTGAAGAATGAGATAACTCACAAAATGGAAAACATCGACTCATCTAGGGAAAACATTTCCAAAAATGTGCTGGGCACCGGTGGCTCATGCCTGTAATCCTAGCTACTCAGGAGGCTGAGATCTGAGAATCTCAGTTCAAAGCCCAGGCAGGAAAGTCTGTAAGACTCTCATCTCCAATAAACCACTCAGAAAACTGGAATTCCCTCTGTAGCTCAAGTGGTAGAGCTTGAGCTGAAGAGCTGAGGGGCAGTGCCCAGGCCCAGAGTTCAAGCCCTATCACTGACCAAAAAAAAAATCAAAATGTAACATGCCAGAGATGATAGCCCTTACTGGTAAGAAATCACATGATGACTTTACCGGTGGGCTAGGCTCTCAAGATGCAAGGACAATACTGTCAGTCAGACATGGAGTCAAAAATGACACCCTGCATCTGTAAGTAAAGGTGACTAGATGGTGTGTAATAACTTCCAGTTCTGATTTTCTACATTCTTTTGGGTAAAATATGGTGTTAGGATGCCAAAAATACTGTTCAAGAAGAGCAATGGGCTATCTTCAGTCTTGAGACAAATCTCACAGAGGACCAAGTCACTCCGGCCCCAGGGTACACTGTATTGCCATAAGCCTTTCCAGTCTCTTGGAAGTTAACAAAACAGGTTCTCAGTGGAGAACTGATTTTGTCTTTCTTCATTGTCATCAGGCCTAAATGAACTTAATGAAACTCCAACTTCTCAGATCATGCAGGAGTACACACATACAAATATACAAGGACAATTGCACAGACCAGCCTATGCACACACATGAACATGAATATGTACAACATGCACGTGCACACATGTACATACATGTATGAAAGTATACATAGCATGCATGTACAACCTCATAATCATCTTCTGCCCAGTTTCTGTACAATTACAGTTATGTTATATATGTTTCACTGCTCTGTAGTCTTTTAATGTTATTTATAGACATGGAAATGCAAATTAAGGAAGATTTAAATCAATGATTAATACTCAGGGCTGTTGTGGTGCTGGCAGAAGACTGCTTTCTCAAAAATAACTGGACAGGAGAATCTGTAATTTGGATGATGCTTTTCTGTATTCCCCTACCCTTGTTTTGGAGAATGACTTTTGTGTAGTCTTTGAACAAGAAAGGTATCCTCAGAGACTATATCTTATATTTTTATATAGTTTTATTCTTTATTAGTGTAGACTGATAGTATTAGGGTTTCATGATATTTGCATACATGCATATAATGTACTTTGATCAAAATCACCCCTCTATTATACTTTCTTATCCCCTCTTCTTTTTTGTGCTGGTACAGGGACTTGAACTGAGGGCCTTTCAATCTCTCTTGGCTTTTTCACTTGTAGCTAGTGCTGTATCACTTGAGCCATGCCTCCAGTTCCAGCTTGTTCTTGGCTAATTGGAGATAAGATGCTCACGAATTTGTCTGCTGAGGCTGGATCCTAACCTCTACCCTCAGATCTCAGCCTTCTAAATAGTTAGGGTTGTAAGTATGAGCCACCAATGCTTCCTTTCTCCTTTTTGTGTACTGATACTAAAACTTGAAGTCGGGTCTGTCCCTTAGCATTTTCTTCAAAGCTAGTGCTTTATCACTTGAGCCACAGCTCTACCTTTAGCTTTTTAGTGGTTATTTGCAGATAAAATCTCACAGACTTGCCTGCCCAAGCTGGCTTCAAACCAAGATCCCCAGATCTCAGCCTCCTAAGCACCTAGGACTACAGGTGTGAGCTGGCACCCAATTCACCAATATTTCTTTTTTTTTGGTCCAGTTGTGGGGCTTGAACTCTAGGCCTGGGCACTGTCCCTCAGCTCTTCAGCTCAAGGCTAGCGCTCTACCACTTGAGCCACAGCGCCACTTCCAGCTTTTTTCTTTTTGCTATATGATGCTGAGGAATCGAACCCAGGGCCTCAGGCATGCAAGGCAAGTGCTCTACCACTGAGCCACCTTCCCAGCCCCTCACCAATATTTCTTATACAGCAGTTGTACCACTTTATATTCCATGAGCAATAAAGTTCCTGGTGTTCCATATCTTCAACCACATATGGTACTGTCAGTTATTTTTATGTTAGCAATTCTAATAGGTGTATCATGTTTTAATTTAATAATCACTAATGATTTACAATATGAATATCTTTTCATGTCTTTATTGCCATTTACATATCACTATTGGTGGGGTTCAGGTCTTAAAGTCAAGTTGCTCATTTCCTTGTTGCTGAATTTTAACTTCTTTGTACAGTTTAGTAATACATGACTTTTACAAGTATCTTTTATAAGCATGTACCTTGTCTTTTCATTTTCTTGACTGTCTTTTATAGATCAGAAAATTTTCATTTTAATAAAGTCCAACATCAATTTTTCTTTCATCAAGCATACTCATGTGCTGCAACTAAAATGTTACTAATATGTCCAGTGTTCCAAATATTTTCTTCTCATATATATATATATATATATATATATATATATATTTTTTTTTTTTTTTTTTTTTTTTTTTTTTTTACATATATATACACAACTGCACTTCCAGCCTTTTGGTGGTAATTGGAAATAAGAATCTCATGTACTGACCCAATGTATAATGAATGCCTATGGTGCTGTTCTGGTTTTGGATATCAGTTGATGTAAGATAAACAAGAAGGAAACCATATGTGTGTGTGTGTGTGTGTGTGTGTATATATACATATATAATATATATATACACATATATATATATGTATACTCATGTGCTGCAACTAAAATGTATATATATATACACACAGTGTGTATATATATATGTATATATATAAGATATATATATATATGAGAAGAAAATATTTGGAACACTGGACATATTAGTAACATTTTAGTTGCAGAACATGAGTATACATATATATGTACACACACACACACACACACACACACACACACACACACACACACACACACACACACACACACACACACACACACACACACGGTTTCCTTCTTGTTTATCTTACATCAACTGATATACAAAACCAGAACAGCACCATAGGCATTCATTATACATTGGGTCAGTACATGAGATTCTTATTTCCAATTACCACCAAAAGGCTGGAAGTGCAGTTATGGTAGAGTGCTAGCCTTGATAAACTAAAGGGCAGTGTCCAAACCCTGAATTTAAGCTCTAGTTCTAGCAATAAATTAATTAATTAAAAAATAGAAAATAAAGGTCATTCAACAAAGAGAAACAACAGGCCAAAAGGATAGATTCTCTAATGGCAGTGTAGATTACTGGGGAAAACCAGATCCTTATAATCTATCCTTATTTGCAAACAACCTTACCTGTCAGATGATGAACATGCTTATGTTTTGCTTTTCTAGAGGTCACTTTCTTAGGTGGTGTTTCTGAGGTCAGAATTTGGAGTGTGTCTTTTTCTTGCCCACTTGGAACATTAGGGAAAAGTTTCTTCAGCACTTTTTCAACAAACACTATAAAGAATTAACAAGAGAAAGAAGGAATACCTTACTGCATTTATTTAAAACATATATGGCTTTCATTTAAAACCTGATAGCAACTGGCCCTCATAATGGTCATCATTCTACAAAGAAACTCTAGACAGACTCTCTGGGCACCGCCCAAAAACTGCCCAGTAGACCTCCAGGAGCCTGGTCCTGATAACCTTTCTTATAGTCGTTACTCCACAGGAAACCCTCCAGGCCTAGCTCTTTCAAAGATGCATATACTTTGGTGCCTGCTGGCTTTCTCTGAACACTGCTTTATAGGTTAGGGAGGTGGCTAGGCCTGAGCTATAAAGTACATTCTAGGTTGCACCAGCACTGTACTGTCACCAAGGGTCTCTCCCTCAAATTTCTCCTACAGTGCAGTTCATAACCACTGCAGAGTAGAGATTAACCCTGGGTACAAGGACTAGGGAGGGTGGACAGCCTATGTGCAGGCCACACAGTTACTAGTTCCATGTGTGTAAGAAACAAGCAGTCTTTCTTCTTTAAACTGAGCGAGCTGACAACTGCAATCAAGAAGATGGCTTTGGCACGTACACGAGACACTACAGTTTACGTTAGTTTACATTCTGCTTTTACTAGAGGGTGAAAATTGTCTTAATGAGAAATATTTCCATCCTCCCTTAAATGTGGTTTATAAACAGGTATCATCTTAAAATAGCACACCAGAAAAGGAGGAGAAAGGTTAATAAAAGGGTGGGAATTTTTTAGCCTCATTAAATTAAAAAAGATAAATAGCTGCCAAGTTCTGCAGAGGAAATCTGAATGCCTAATACAGTACCCTAGTACTTTCAGGAAGATAGAAGAAGATGTAGACTTAGTTCAAGCCCCACAACCGACAAAAAGAAAAGAAAAAAAGAAAAAAAAAGAAAAGAGGACACCAGGAAATGGAAAGACCTTCCATGCTCTTGGATAGGCAGACTCAATATTGTGAAAATGGCCATACTGCCAAAAATAATATACAAATTTAATGCAATTCCCAATGATGTTCTTTACTGAAATAGGGAAAACAATCCAAAAATTTACCTAGAATAGCCAAAGCAATTATTGGCAAAAGAAACAACGCAGGAGGGATCACAATACCAGATTTCAAGCTCTACTATAGAGCCATAATAACAAAAACAGCTTGGTGCTGGCACAAAAACAGACCTGAAGACCAATGGAATAGATTAGAAGATAAAGAAATAAAATCATATACCTAAAGTCAGATGACATTTGACAAAGGAGCCAAAGACATACAGTGGAAGAAACATAGCCTCTTCAACTACTGGTGCTGGGAAAACTGGGCAGCCACATGCAGAAAACTAAAAGTGGACCCTAGCCTGTCACCATGCACTAACATCAACTCTAAATGGATTAAGACCTCAACATCAAAGCAGAAACTCTGAAACTACTGCAGGACAGAGTAGGAGAAACACTTGAACTTATAGGTACAGGCAGGAACTTCCTGAACAGAGTCCCAGGGTCACAACAAATTGAAGAGAGATTTGACAAATGGGACTACCTTAAAATAAAAAAGTTTCTGCACAGTTAAAGACATAGCTACCGCTGGGCGCTGGTGGCTCACGCCTGTAATCCTAGCTACTTAGGAGGCTGAAATCTGAGGATCACAGTTCAAATCCAGCCCAGGCAAGAAAGCCCGTGAGACTCTTTTCTCTAATATACCCCTAGAAAACCACAAGTGGTGCTGTGGCTCAAGTGGTAGAGTGCCCACCTTAAGCTGAAGAGCTGAGAGACAGTGCCCAGGCTCAGAATTCAAGCCCCATGAAAAAAAAAGGACATAGCTACCAAACTACAAAGACAGCTAAGCAATTTGGAAAAGACATTTACCAGCAATATATTAGACAAAAGGCCATATACAGGGAATTCAAGAAACTAATCCCTCCCAAATCTAACCAATCAATCATTAAATGGGCAAGGGAACTAGAGACTTCTCAGAAGAAGAGATAAAAATGGCATGAGGAAATATTTATTCATCATCCCTGGTTGTAAAGAAAATGCAAATAAAAACAACCCTGAGATGCCACCTTACCCCAGTCAGAATGGCCCACATCCTAAATTCAGCCAAGGACAAATGCTGGCGAGGATGTGGAGAAAGAACTCTATTGCACTAATACAACCACTTCGGAAAGCAGTCTGGAGGGTCCTCAGAAAGCTAAACTTAGACCTCCCCTATGACCCAGCCATATCATTTCTAGGCATCTACCATGAGCAACAGGAACCAGGATACAAGGACACATGCACCTCCATGTTCATTGCTGTACTGTTCACAATAGCCAAGATATGAAAACAATCCAAATGCCCCACTACAGATAAATGGACCCAAAAACTGTGGTACCTACATACAATGGAATATTATGCAGCCATTAGAAAGGACAAAATAATGGCATTTGCAGAGAAATGGATGGAACTAGAACAAATCATGTTGAGCAAGGTAAGCCAAGATCAGTGAGACAAACGGCACATGGTCTCCCTGATACATGGATGTTAGGAGATAATAACAACGCAAACAGGACTCAAGAATCTCAATTCAAAGCCAGCTCAGGCAAGAAAGTCTGTGAGACTTTTTTTAAAGAAAAAAAATTCTTGTTTCCATTTCCTGGAGTTCATTTTGATAAATATTATTCTATATAATAGGAGGCACAGAGGCAATGAGCCATTGTGTTTCTCCCCTAAGAGTATCCTCCTCTGGAGTTTCTAAAAGATGCTTATTTCCAATTATCACTAAATAGGCAAAAGTGGAGCTGTGGTTCAATAGAGCTCAGGAGCAGTGCCCAGGCCCTGAGTTCTAGCCCCTGGACTGGCATACAAATAAATAAATAAATAAAAATAGTGTTCAATGTCTTAGGTAAATATAAATAAAATTTAAGCATAAAAGTTTTAATTCTGGCTGGGAAGGTGGCTCAGTGGTAGAGTACTTGCCTTGCATGCATGAGGCCCTGGGTTTGATTCCTCAGCACCACATAAGCAGAAAAAAAAAGCCGGAAGTGGCGCTGTGGCTCAAGTGGTAGAGAGCTAGCCTTGAGCTGAAGAGCTGAGGGACAGCGCCCAGGCCCAGAGTTCAGGCCCCACAACTGGACCCAAAAAAAAAAAAAAAGGTTTTAATTCTTTAAAGTTTAAACCACAAGTTTTTATATGGAAGACGAAAGTGGGAAAATGCCATGTAATTTCAGATGTGCACAATTTAACATTTAATGACATGTAAACAGAATAGATGAGAAAACCTTTCACTATTCAATCTACATTGGTTTAAGCGTCTTGTAAACCCAAGTTCCATCTTCTAACGGTGGTTTACACCCTCACAAGCACTTTGCTGGCATCTGATCACTTCCCTGTAGCAGGAACAGGTTCCCTAAGTGGAATGCTCAAAAAGTTCAGCCCTACCCCTCCTACTGCTATATTAGTATATAAAAATAAACACTTAATCAACAGCTCCTCGTTGACAGGAGTCAAGGCATGACTTTGTTAATAAATATTGGCAGATGGTTTTATGTTATACTAACCATGGACGTGCATTATTTATAATGTAAGCTATGAACAGGCACAAGTGCAGATGGTATCAAGGAGATGTCAAAATGGGTATCTCATTAGAAAGCAGGAGTTTTGTCTTTAACAAGAATTTTCATAAATATTAATACAATTTAATCCCAGTACTTGCAGATCTAAAATAAATTTGCTGACAAATATATATGTCTAAATATTTTCAGCTACTACAATATGAAGTATGAAGTACTTTCAGAAAAAATTAATTTTTAAATTACCTTTTAAAAAGCAAGCTTAAAAGTAAAACAATGATCAATATCAGTTCTATCAACTGATATTGCTGAAATATTAATTGATAAATGCCACTTCATTCTTGCACTTGAGATCACAACTGTAGTAAGATTTGGGGGAATACTGTACCACTTGGACTAAACAAAATAAACATTTGATGCCCTGCCATCATCCATCTCTCCTTTCCTCTACAATAATTAAGAACCACAGCATGGTAAATAGTCACTATACTCATAAGGCAGATGTACATTTCCAAGGGTTAGGGACCACTGTAAACAGAAAGTCCTGGCATTTTCATAAGGGAGATTTTCATAACTTGCAATGGTTAAAGATAGCCTTTGCATATGTATAAGGGAGAATGCAACTATAGCACATCCATATAGGCACAAAGAGCCTGCTGATGTAAGATGAAAAGGACTACTTACCTATCACTAACAGTGTTCATGCTGTCAACTTAAGAAACAATACCAAAACATTGTATAGTCACTTTAACCCTCACTGCTAACTTCAAAGCTCTGATTCGAGTGAAATAATTAATCTTATAAGCTACTTGATCATTTCCTACTACAGAAGAACTCTGTATTTGTGTGTGTGTGTATATACTACTCCTAGGGTTTGAACTCAGGTTTGAACTCAGGTCTGAGCACTGTCCCTGAAGTTTTTTGATGAAGGCTAGCACTTTTTTTTAATTTTAAATTTTTAATTATTTTTTTGGTTGGTCATAGGGGCTGAACTCTGGGCTTGGGCGCTGTCCCTCAGCTCTTCAGCTCAAGGCTAGCACTCTACCACTTGAGCCACAGTGCCACTTCTGGCTTTTTTCTGCTTATGTGGTGCTGAGGAATCAAACCCAGGGCTTCATGCATGCGAGGCAAGCACTCAATCACTGAGCCAACTTCCCAGCCCCTGAAGGCTAGCACTTTATCACTTGAACCACTGCTTAGCAGTTTACCAGAGAGAAGAGTCTCATAGACTTTCCTGCCTGGGCTGGCTCTGAACCAAGAACCTTAGATCTCAGACTCCTTAATGGCTAGGATTATAGGCATGAGCAACCATTGTCCAGCAGAATTATTTTTAATTTTATTTTTTTAGCAAACAAAATACACCTTCTAACTGGCCAATTCACTTTATAATTAATTTTAAAAGAATGCAAATGAAGGCTGGCTTCCCCCCACCCCCAGGATACCAGGACACAGTACAGTAAGTGTAATTTTTTAAGCATCTGTGATTTGGCGGTTATTAAAATACTTTTTGACCTGGTATGTGTGCGCCCATCCTAGAATTGTAGGAGTAAAAACAAATTGAAAGTTAAGTATCTTTTCTCTTTAATTTCTAATGTGCTAAAAACTCAAAACTACAAAAACAGAGCTGGGTGATCTGATCCTGTCATAGTACCTAGCCTTTAAAGGACCAATAAAAACAGCACAGTGGTTATAGCAAAGATTCTGAGGCTAGCTGCCTTTTCATTTTTCTCACATCTCATCCGTGTACTCCTCTTCCAAAATGAGAACAAGTTTCAACTGGAACTCAATGTCTTACAAAAAGCAATCATGGGGAAATAAAATGGGTATCTCAAGTCCATGAAAGAGAAGGGGCTGCAGGAAAACAAATACAGTCACTAAGGAGATGAAGCAAACAACATCTGGAAATGGTGAAAAAAATCTGAAGAAAAATACCAGTTAAAATTAGTTTTAATATCAATGAAATTCCATAGGGAATTAAGTTATTTTGATGTAATTTTCAGAAACCACTGCCATCAGCAGAAGCCAAATAAAAATATAATCTTTCAGCTGGACACTGGTGGCTTACTCCTGAAATCCAAGCTACTCAGAAGGCTGAGATATGAGGACTGCAAGATTGAAGCCAGTCTGGGCAGGAAAGTCTGTGAGACTTACCTCCAATGAAATCATAGAAAAAACTGTAAGTGGTGCTATGGCTCAAGTGGTAGAGTGCTAGCCTTGAGCAAAAGGAGTTCAGAGTCAGTACCCAGGCCAAGTTCAAGCCTCAGGACTGGCAAAAAACAAAACAGAAAACAGTACTATCTTTCAGTAAAGCATTCTGAGGAAATTGTTTTTATTTCATTTGTTTAGTTACATTTTATTAGCATACATTAATTGTACAAGGGGGTTTGTTGTGACATTTGCATACATTGTATACAATGTATCCTGAGCAATCTACTCCCTTCTCTCTGCCTAATTAACTCCCCCTTCTTAAAAGTTTCCAGAGGTTTCAGTGATTTATTTTCAAATAAAGTGTGTTGACCATATTCATCCTCATTTACCTTTTATTTCATTGTATCCCTATAATGCAGCAGGTTATTTAATCTTTGCCTATAATCTAAGAATAAAGGAATAAACCGATATTAGTATTATCTGATTTCTCAAGAAATGATTAGTACAGTATGTTAATGAGTTTAATAACAATTAAAAATTTTAAAAATTAGTAAGATTTAAGCAAGAGTTGTCAAGCTTTCTGAAATATTAAAGGAAAAAGAGTTCACCAAATAAGATTCAAATAGAACATAATTAGAATCTTAAACCATACCTATGAAGAAACTACATATTCATTTTTTCTACTAAACTTTTTTTTTTGGGGGGGTGGTCCGGTTGTGGGGCCTGAACTCTGGGCCTGGGCGCTGTCCCTCAGCTCTTCAGCTCAAGGCTAGCGCTCTACCGCTTGAGCCACAGCGCCACTTCCGGCTTTTTTCGTTTTGCTTATGTGGTGCTGAGGAATCGAACCCAGGGCCTCAGGCATGCAAGACAAGCGCTCTACCACTGAGCCACCTTCCCAGCCCCTCTACTAAACTTTTGTACTTAAATATTTCAAGCATACTTTGTCATTTTACTCACAGCTTTTTTAGAGGTACTTACTATCTCTCTCTCTCTCTCTCCTCTCTGACTAACAAGGCTTTAGGAACACTAGAACTAGTACCACATAAAGTGCCAACAATTCCATTCTGTGACACTGGCCACAATTTACTCCCTCAGCTACACAGAAATAACAGAATACAAGGACATGGCATGCTAGAAGCTCAGGAAGAGCACTGGCAGTTAATTTCATCTGAAAGGAGTCCCAAAATAAAGGCTTGTGGCACCTGTGGCTGTAGTTGTCGCAATCTGCCTGCTACATATGTATCCTGGCCTATCCTCCAGACTCCCCAAAAGGCATATACACCTGGAAGGCCAAGCCTGGCTGTCCTGGAAGAAGTGGTCACAGAAATGAGGTCTTACCAACAGGCAATTAAGCTACCATGTTACAGCTGTGTTCTCCAACTTGGTCATCATCCTGGCCAGCCCACCAGCTTGAGTCCCAAAAAAGAGAAGAGTGGTTCCAAGCACAGGCTTTGGACTCTCTATTAGAGAAGAAGCAAGCGGATGTGAAGAGTAGCTTCAAACATTCATCCACTGTTCCTTATGACACCAGGAGGCTGGAATCACTGTTCCCACCTGAAGGTGGATGGAAGGGATGGCTCAGTGATCCTATTAGGCCTACAGCTACTTGCTGTACAGCTTACAGCACCAAGAATGGGTCTGTGTCCAATAATTAGTGAGTCTTGAGAGGCAGAAGTGGGGCAGGACCACTGGCATTCTTCCCACTGCAGCGCCCAGCTCAGGATAGCCTCACAGTCTGGCTCTGTGCTCTACACAGTAACACTACATTCAAGAGAAGTAAAAAGGTACATTTTCTACATTTCTTCATGACATACTCTGCTCCTTCTGGGAGTGCCTAAGCAGTGGGCTTGGAAACCATTTGGAAAGGAAGTGACAGGAGTGCTCAATGGAGCAGGCACTACATATAAACAAGTCACTCATTTCCACAGTTAACTGAACAGCTACCCAGGCCAGCACCACAGAGGCATGGTTAAGAATACCACGGAAACAGGGCTCCTTTCTCAAAGAATATATAGCCTCCAGGTGAGCTAAAGTCCCTAAAGTGTTTCCATCCCACTGTGGCAAATTGCTGCCATTCACAGCCCTGAGTTAGTATTTAGTTATATGTCAGACATGCACCAATCTCCCCAACTAGAACGGAAGCCACTTGAACTGCATTTGAGACCTGGCACCCTTCAATTCGCTTCAATCTGGAGGCAATTCATTGTCAGACTTTCATTGTGGCTCTTAGAGACCTAAAAGATTCTCAAACACAGTTCAGACATTTTTTCCTAGTATAAAATGGAACCCAAGTTTAAAAAAATGCTTTTTAAGTAGTATTACTGCTCAGAAGTAAAACATTCTTCTCCCCAACACTGGAGAGTTTTGCTACAAATTGTCACATAAATTGGTAGGTTAGTAGGCAACTTTCAGAAACAATCTACTTTCAGGGAAAAAAAAAAAGTAAAATTACCAAATCTTAGAGTCACTCCTTCATACTGCTCCCCTATTTCAAGCTTTCTGTGCAGATAGAGAGGATGGCTTGGTGTGATTCTCACTCGTCTCTTCTCTTACTGTGAGCTGCTCAAGGACACTGAGTCCCAGAGGTGGGAAGAGATGATGTGGCCGATGTCTTATTTATAAAGAATCTCAGCTCATAAGTGCTTCACATAAGAACTCTGAGTAACTGAAAACATTACAGGATGGAATAGGAGAAACCCTAGGTCTCCTTGGCTCAGGTCGAAATTTTCTGAATAGAGACCCGGAAGCACAACAAATCAAAGAAAGGTTGGACAAATGGGATTGCATAAGATTGCAGAGCTTCTGCAGGGCAAATGACATAGCTGGCAAGATCAATAGAAAGCCCACCGATTGGGAGAAGATCTTTACTAGCCATACAACGGACAAGGGTCTCATATCTAAAATATACTTGGAACTCAAAAAATTAAACCACCCAACAACAAATCCTCAAAGAAACAACTGCCCAATAAATAAGTGGGCGAAAGACTTAAAGAGAAGCTTCTCTGAAGAAGAAAGAAGGATGACCAATAGACACATGAAGAAATGTTCAACATCCCTAGCCATAAAAGAAATGCAAATCAAAACAACATTGAGATATCACCTCACTCCAGTTAGAACAGCAAAAATCAAGAACTCTAACAACAACAGATGCTGGAGGGGATGTGGACAGAAAGGAACCTTACTTCATTGTTGGTGGGAATGTAAACTTGTTCAACCACTTTGGAAAGCAGTATGGAGGTTCCTCAAAAGACTTCACATAGATCTCCCCTATGATCCAGCAATCCCACTTTTGGGCATTTACCCAAATGTTTACAAACAAGACCACACTAAAGCTACCAGCACAACTATGTTTATTGCAGCATTATTTACCATAGCTAAGATATGGAACCAACCCAGATGCCCCTCAGTAGATGAATGAATCAAGAAAATGTGGTATATATACACAATGGAATTCTATGCCTCCATCAGAAAGAATGACATTTCCCCATTTGTTAGGAAATGGAAAGGTTTGGAAAAAATTATATTAAGTGAAGTAAGCCAGGCCCAAAGAAGCATAGGTCCCATGGTTTCCCTTATTTACAATATCTAGTATAGGTATGAGTCAAGCGGAAAAGGTCAGATAATGTGATGTTAGGAAAATGAACCCTTAAATATGTATTTTAATGTTTTCGTTTCTTTCATGCATGTGTTTCTAACGCATTTATAAGATTATTTCTTTGTTGCTTTGTATGTCCCTCCCCCACAGTGTAACCCCCGCTTTCACTATATTTGATGTCAGTATAACATGTGGAGGAGATGGGGACAAACAAGTCGTTTAAGGATTCAGGTGGACCGGTTGCAACAATGAGAAGTACAAAATGTCATGTCAAAACCAGCTTTACAATGTCGGTGTGGGGGGGGAGGGGGGTATAATTGGGTGGGGGGAGGGGGGTAAAATTGGGTGGGGGGAGGGGGGAGGCGGGGAAGAGAAGTGAAGGGTAAACAAAGGAGGAGGCTGCAATGCTTGGTAAGAAATGTATGCATTATCCTGCCCATGTAATTGTAGCCCCTCTGTACAGTATGTTCTCAAATAAAATAAAATACAATTAAAAAAAAAAAAAAAAGAACTCTGAGTAAGGGCTGGGAAGGTGGCTCAGTGGTAGAGCGCTTGCCTTGCATGCCTGAGGCCCTGGGTTCGATTCCTCAGCACCACATAAGCAAAAAGAAAAAAGCCGGAAGTGGCGCTGTGGCTCAAGTGGTAGTGTGCTAGCCTTGACCTGAAGAGCTGAGGGACAGCACCCACGCCCAGAGTTCAGGCCCCACGACCAGACCCAAAAAACAACAACAAAAAAAAACCCTCTAAGTTCACTCAGTTAGCCAGTAAGGTTTTAGGGTGGTGGATATTATGTTTGGGGTTTTGTTGGTTATGGAGATTGGACCCAGGGCCTCAAACATGGAAGGAACATGAACATAGGAGGGAAAGCTGGAAGAGGAAGAGCAGATCGTAAATCAACCTTGAACAAAGGAGATGGGTTTCAGGTCAATTCTACAAACCATAACCAACAAAGAACCCACTCTTGTCTAGTAAGAGGTTATAAAGTTTGGGTATTAATTAAAAGATGCTAATATCCATTTTGAAGCCTAACAAAGGTCTGTTCAGTTAATGTTAAGTCATTTCTAAGGTGAGATGATCTGGTGTCTTTTTGTTTTCCAGCCAAGAAGGTGCAAGTCAGAACTCCCTGAGACTTAAGAGGCCAGTTCTTAGGACAGACTTACAGAGGGCAGTTCTTCTCAACAGGAAAAACACAATGGGGGACTACCGTAATTCTCCATTTACCGGCTAACTAAAATTTGTTCTTTTGTTTCCTTTTTGTCGGTCGTGGGGCCTGAACTCTGGGCCTGGGTGCTGTCCCTCAGCTCTTCAGTTCAAGGCGAGCGCTCTACCACTTGAGCCACAGCGCCACTTCCGGCTTTTTCTGTTTATGTGATGCTCCCCGCGTCCCTCAGACACCGGACCCCCGACCCCCGGGCTCCCCGCGTCCCTCGGACGCCGGACCCCCGACCCCCGGGCTCCCCGCGTCCCTCGGACTCTGGACCCCCGACCCCCGGGCTCCCCGCGTCCCTCAGACACCGGACCCCCGACCCCCGGGCTCCCCGCGTCCCTCGGACTCTGGACCCCCGACCCCCGGGCTCCCCACGTCCCTCGGACTCTGGACCCCCGACCCCCGGGCTCCCCACGTCCCTCGGACTCTGGACCCCCGACCCCCGGGCTCCCCGCGTCCCTCGGACTCTGGACCCCCGACCCCCGGGCTCCCCGCGTCCCTCGGACTCTGGACCCCCGACCCCCGGGCTCCCCGCGTCCCTCAGACACCGGACCCCCGACCCCCGGGCTCCCCGCGTCCCTCGGGCGCCGGACCCCCGACCCCATGGCTCTCCAGTCGCTCTCGGCCCTCAGGGCCGCTCAACTTCCCCTCAGGCCTCAGGAATGCCTCGTGGCCCCTTACGTCCCGGTGGCGGGACCACTCGCACCCCGCGTCCCCGGCTTACCGTCCTTCCGTGTGGACATACCGGCTTCGGCCGCGCTTCCGCGGCCCAGCGCGCCAGCTCACAGCGAAGTCGTTTCCTTGTTCCGCCTTCCGAGGCCCGCCCACAACGCAACAGTGTCCAATCCAGACTTGACCACCTAGACCCGCCCACTACAGCAGCCGCGTCCAATCCAGTTCTGGCGCCCCTGCCGTGGGTGTCAATTATCGTCGCTCTAGCTGTGGGTTGGCTGAAATCGAGTCTGGGCGGGTCCCAGCCTCTGTGACCTCGGTCTGGGTGAGCGACTGCGGATTGAGCCTGCGCGCAATTGGAGGTGGAGGTGGGGTGGCCGGCGGCTCCGGAAAGGCTGGTTTGGGGGACCCGGGTTGCGCACCAGACCCGGGGCGGGACAAGACCCGGGGCAGCACTTTCTCTGAACACCGTGGAGCTCCGCGTGCAGGCGCGAGAATGCCCGTTTGCGGGAAGGAGAGGGCGAGAAGGCTTGAGGGGGGCTGGGGTTCGGTCGCCGCCCGGGCCCAGGCTCCGCTCTCCGCTCTAGCTGCCCCCTCGCCCGAGGGAGCCGGGGACCGCCGCGAGCGTCCCAGGACGCCCTCCGCCAGCGCCCCCACCTCTCAGGCGCCCTCGGGCCTCCTTTCTTCCCAGAGCAGACTGCGTCCTGGCCCCGAGACCTCGCTGACCCCGGGTCTTACCCTCGGTTTTGCAAGCCTCGAAGTGCGAAGTACCTACTCGTCCGGCACTTTAAGGCCCGCTGGAGATGCCTGTGTGGTGCATTGTCCAGTGAGTGAGAAGCAAGACAAACAAAATTGCGAGGACGGTACGGTGCACAAGCCAATACCATGGACAGCGCTTTGGAGGAAGACACGTCAGGGAATCTGAGATGCTTTTGGTTAAGGAACTCAGTTTTATCCACCAGGTATAAGCAGGTGAGGGAATGGAGTGCAAATGGCACAAGGAAGACAGATTGCAATGCAAGGAGAATGCCTGCCTCAGTTCATTTGGAGATCTGTGACCAGCCTAAGTGCAGTGACAAAGTCAGAGGCCTGGCTGCTGGGGAAGAACGCAGAGAAAAGTTAACTTTCTAAGAAGAGATGGAAAAGCATTGGTCCATTTTGAGCAGAGAACTGAGATGATCTGTTTGTACAATTTAAAGAAGTGGTTTTAGCCTCTGGGCTGAGACTAGATTTGAAGGGAAGTTTGAAGACCACTTTGAATCACAAAGAGAAATGTTGGGGTAATGTTGAAGGTTGTGAAAAGAGGTAGACTGTGAGTCTGTTTGAAGCAATACAAAATGTTTTTCTGTCTGATCAAATTTGGTTACCACAAAAAAGAGGAAGTATAGAATGATTCCAAATTTTGTGTTTAGAAGTTGGAATGTTGGAGTTCTTAATTTAGGTGGAGATCCTTTGAGAGAGCTTTGCTGGGTGGTGCTGTGCAGGTTTAGAAAAGAAGTTTGGATACTCACAGATGCATAAGTTTAGGAGACTGAAAGGAGTAGTGCAGGTCAAAAGAGGTCCAAAGGCCTAACCTTGAGGGCTCTAATGTTTGGAAAGTGAGTATATGAGGCCTCTTGCTGTGGACCATAGAGGGAATGGCTACAGAGAAAGGGGAAGAACAGAAAGCCATCACAAAACCAAGTCACAAAATGGACCATCTATCTCAAATTTCATGGGTAGATCAGGATGCTGGCAAACCCTAACCCTGAATCTGCCAAGGGCAGTGACTTCGATTCCAGTTGTTTCTGCTGAATGGAGATGGAAATTGTGATGCACAATTGCAGGAAATAAGGATACTGAATGTAGACCAATAGGGTGAAAGCAGATAAATGAAGCAGTAGCTAGAGAATTTTTACATTTTTTTCTTTTTGGCAATTCTAGGGATTGAACTCAGGTACTAGTCAAGCACTGTTCTAAGCTGAAACTTGCCCCAACCTGGGCTTTTTTTTTAAACACACACACAATTTGTGTGGCAATTTGGGGTGATCAAATTGATATTAAAAATGAGTAGTACAAGCTAGGTGCTGGTGGCTGAGATCAGAGGATCTTGATTCAAAGTCATCCTCAGCAGAAAGTCCATGAGACTCATATTTATTAGTTACCTTAAAAAGGTTGGAAGTGGAGCTGTGGCTCAAGTGGTAGTGTGCCAGCCTTGTGCAAAGAAAGCTCAGGGATAGCGTCCAGGCCCTGAGTTCAAACCCCGGGACTTGGGGAGAGAGAGAGAGAAAGAAAAAGAGAGAGAGACAGAGACAGAAAGAGAAAGAGAAGGGAGAGGTAAGGGGGAGGAGAGGAGGGTTTGTGTGTTGGGACAAGGCCTTTGATTTGGTTACTTCTTGAACTTGTCATTCTCATCAGCATTCAAGCCTACCTGACACTTGTACAGTTCTTCCTACTGACAACATATTTTTCTCTAGCCCTGCTTCTTCCTTATCTCATACACAAAATTCTTGAGTTGACACATCGACATCTTCATTTGACTTTTCTTCCTTCACTATTCTATTTGCTGTCCTACAGTCTCCAAAGACCTCTGTGCCACTAATTCTAGCACACAGTCCTCAGTACTATGTCTCCTAGAGACACAATCCACTCAGTTAGGAGGCCAGCTTTAGGAGATATGATTACTTCCTCCCTTCTCTCTTCCCATATGACATATCTAGAAAAAAATACATCTAGCATTACTTCAGGCATTTGAAAATTAATCTCTCTAGTCCTATTACTATTTTCTCACTCTTACCCCACTACCATAACAGATTTATTGCTACCACCACATGTAACTCATTACAGTGCAAGAGTACACAAGAAAAAAATGTACAATCTTATGAATAAAGAGAAAGCACTTCACAAAATCCAACACCTGTTCATAACTTTAAAAAAAGTAACCAACCACAAATAGAAGGTAACTTATGCAGTTTGATAAAGAACATCTATGAAGACCTTATTGCTAATATCAAAGTGATTTTAAAAAATCTAGAAGCATTCATAGTAAGATCACGAACAAGACAATGTTTTCCCTTTCACTGCTGATGCTAAATGTCACACTAGAAAGCATAGCTAATGTAATACAGTAAGAAGAGGGAGAAATAGGGGCTGGGAAATTGACTCAGTGAGAGAGTGCTTGCCTTGCATGCATGAGGCCCTGGGTTCCATTCCTCAGCACCATATAAGCAGGAAAAAGCCAGAAGTGGCTCTGTGGCTCAAGTGGTCCCTACCACTAGCCTTGAGCTGAATTGCTGAGGACAGTGCCCAGGACCAAAGTTGAAGCCCCATGACCTACAAAAAAAAGAGGGAGAAATAAAATTGTCTGCAAATGACAATATAGAAAGATAATCTTATTACTGTGCTCAAAATTTTACATCGTTTGAAATTCTAAGTCCTTGAATGTCCTGTAAAAGCCCTCACAGCCAGATGCTGGTGGCTCACACTAAAATCCTAGTAACTGAGGAAGATTAGATGTGAGGATCATGGTTCAAACCCAAACCATGCTGGAAAATTCATGAGACTTTTCTCCAATGAAAACACACACCAAAAAAAAGCAGCAGTAGAGCTGTGGCTCAAGTGGTAGAGGGCTAGCCTGAAACACAAAAGCTCATGGACAGCGCCCTGTCCCCAAGTTCAAGTCCCAGGATGGGCACACACACAAACACACAAAACCCTATACACTGTCCATCCACATTAATGTTACACCCTCAATGATAGTTCTGTTATTCTATCTGGTTGTTTAGAAACTCAAAACCTGCTCTCTCTCCTACCAGGAACCCTTTCCCCATTTCCCTCTTTTTCAACCTAAAATAGATTCTGGTAGATGTCAACCTGACTTCACTCTACTTATCTCAAAGTTTTAGAGTGGCGTTCTTTGAAACTGTGGGAATTACTCAGCAGGGCTAAGTGGTGAGGAGGAGAAACTGTCCATTACTGGGAAACTGAAACGATCATATCCTAGGCATATTCCACACTGTTCCCCAGAGAATCCCCAACAAGTCTACAGGAATGACTGAGCTGCTAACACATCCTCTTATACGCTGTCCCAGTTCCAGAGATCAATCTCTCAAAGAAACCACCTGAAACCTGAATCTGAATCCCCGTCTCAGGACTTTCTTGGGGTAGAACCTAGAGGAAGACCTCGGGTTTGAATATGCAGTGTCCCCTATGGGCTCATATGTTAAAAAAAGTAGCATTAATTTGGAAGGAATATTCTGGAAACTTTTTTTTTGGGGGGGGGCCCAGTCGTGGGGCCTGAACTCTGGGCCTGGGTGCTGTCCCTCAGCTCTTCAGCTCAAGGCTAGTGCTTTACAACTTGAGCCACAGCCCCACTTCCGGCTTTTTTTTTGCTTATGTGGTGCTGAGGAATCGAACCCAGGGCCTCAGGCATGCAAGGCAAGTGCACTACCACTGAGCCAACTTCCCAGCCCCTCTGGAAACTTATTAGGTGGAGTCTAACAGGAGGAATTAAGTCAATAGGGGGAAGTTGTTGTGTGCATTTTGTCCCAGGCCTTTTCTAATCTGTCTCTCGATTTACTTATCTGCCACAGGTAAAGATATTTCTGTCCTTGCCATGATATTTTTTCCCATAGACTGGATGAAACATCCAAAATAAATCTATCACCCTTGAAGTTATTCTCTCAGGTATTTTGTCCCTGCAGTACAAAAATAACAAATACAGAAGTAGGATCATTGCTATAACTAACCCTGACCATGTAGTTATTAAACATTCAAAACGGCTGGTGAGAAGATAGTTGGGAAAGTCAGAGATAAAGTCTAGGGAAAGCCAAGAATGGCATAAACTGGTTAAGGAGTAGCTTTTTTTTTGTTTGTTTGTTGGTTGCCTGGGCGATGTCCCTGCACTCTTCAGCTCAAAGGTGAGTGCTCTACAGCTTGAGCCACAGCGCCACTTCCAGTTTTCTAGTGGTTTATTGGAGATAAGTCTCCCAGACTTTCCTGCCCAGGCTGGCTTTAAACCAAGATCCTCAGATCTCAGCCTCCTGAGTAGCTGGGATGACAGACACGAGCCAATGGCTCCCGAGTAAGGAGTAGCTTCTGTGGGAGCTTGAAGACAGAAAGCTACGAGAAGTGCAGGCAGTCAATACTGGGCTCATACAATTTTAGAATGGAAATAAAAATACTATTGGGAATTAGACTAGAAGGCATTCATGTTACATTTCTGCAAAGAATGGGTCTATATTTTATCCATGTCCAGATGCTTTGAGTGAGGTGTGTGTGTGTGTGTATGCATGTGCGCCTGCACTTGCCAGTAATGAGCTTGAACTCAGGGCCTGGGCACTATCCCTTAACTTTTTCACCTAAAGCTGGTGTCCTACCACTTGAGCCACATATATGTCTGCAGCTTTTTGGTGGTCAATTGGAGATAAGAGTCTAATGGGCTGTTATGCCTAGGCTGGCATCAAACTATGATATCAGATCTCAGCCCCTCAAGTTGTTAGGATACAGGCAGGTGTGAGCCATAGTCATGTGACTGAGTGAGGCTAAATTTAAAAATAATAGATTAAACCATGCATTGGTCACTCATTCCTGTAATCCTAGCTGTTAGGGAGACTGAGATCTGAGGATCATGGTTCAAAGCCAGACATGGCAGGAAAGCCAGAAGTGAAGCTGTGGCTCAAGAGATAGAACACTATTCTTGAACAGCAGAAACTATAAGCTCAGAGATAGCATCCAGGCCCTAAATTCAAGCCCTAGAACTAGCACATAAACACACACACACATACAAAAGTAATAGACTAATGAAATTGATAGAAGAAATTTCAAAACAGTATAGGATTCAGACTATGGCATGGTTATTGCTGGCTGCTTTTGACTAGGTTTACAGTGAGGGTCAGGAACAAGAAGCAGAACAGAAAGATTTGAAACAATGTACAGAAAAGAAACCATTTGAAAGCTGCAGACTAGAAGAGTTTAAGAAGCTAAGCACACATTGCCTTGGATAGGAAAGATGTCTTGAAGACAATTAAAAAATTGGTCCAAACCTCCTTTCTCAAGCTCCAGGTTACAAAATTCTAAAGTAATTTACAAGATTTTTCCTTCAGAAGTGGCGCTGTAGCTCAAGTGGTAGAGCGCTTGCCTTGAGCTGAAGAGCTGAGGGACAGCGCCCAGGCCCAGAGTTCAAGCCCCACGACTGACCATAAAAAAAAAAAAAAAAAAAAAGATTTTTCCTTGAGGAAAGAGCACCATACAGACACTGTGCTTGTGCAGTACCACAAAGGGAAATGTTTTCCTGAGTTCAGCCATTTACAGGCTGGTTTTGCTTGCATGCAGAATGAAGAGTTTCTCTTTATGGAGGCCTCTGATGAAATTTCAAAGGAAGGCCAGACAGTGTGTGGCATGGTCAAAATCTCTGCAGACATCCTCTTAGAGTATAATGCTTGAAACTGTAACAAAGAAATCTAGGCTTCAGTGGAGTGGAGACCCCATGATGGCAGATACACCAGGGATGTGAAATTCTGCTGAGGAAAGCCTTAGGCAATAATGGAGTGGATTGGTTTTATTTAGAAGTGTTGGAGATAAGATGGGAATCTAAAACGGAGGATTTTTAGGGCTTCCATCTTTCAGAAGGGAAAATGTTAGGTAACAGGTAAACAACAGGTGATCCAAGAAACTAAACAAATGCCTGGGCTGTGTCTAGTTGCATATTGCTCGTGAGGTCTAAAACAATCAGCTACACAAAGGGTTGTTGTTCTGACCAGATAGAAAACAGGTTGTGGGCTGCCAAGACCCAGTTCTCAGGCTCCAGATCAAACTTGTGTTGGAGTGAGCAACAGTTACCTGTAGGTTATTAACATGTCATTTAAATCCAATTGAATTTACAGTTGTTCTCCACTTTGGGATTTTCTTAGGTGGTCATGGGAAACTGTGTTTGCAGAATAGTTCTTGAGATATGGTAATTCTTGTATCACATTCATGTCAATCCCTCCTTCCTTTCTGAGGGACCCTAAGCTTCAAGGAAAAGCTTATGTAGGTGTGGAAATTATTGGTGTTCTCTGCCTTTCTTCCTAAGATGATGAACTGCTTTCACCTCTAAGAGTGTCCTAATTCTCAATTAACTATACTTTGTACTACTCTGCTTTGGGTCTTGCCTGATTTCTTCTCTCACCAGATGCAAGAATTGAAATAGCCACACTCAACTGCTGGTAAGAGTCAGTCCAAGAGATTCTGTGAGTTGACACCAGGAATATCATAGAGGTCAGGTGGCCGAAGCCTGTTAAGAGTTCAAATGACCACATCATGTGTCGTGGACCTGGGTCTACAGAAATGTTTCCCTGCTGGGTTTCAGTCTTCTTTGGTTCCATGGCTCCTTTCTATGTCCCTCTTTTGAAATGATGATGTTTACTTCAGGCCCATTGTATTTTGAAAGTAGGCAATTTTCTTTTTGATTTTACAAGGGCTCACAGTTAAGACTTTGCCTAAGTTGCAGAGGAGACTTTGAATTTGGACTTTTGAATAGTGTTGAATCTGTTAAGACTCTGGGAACTCTTGGAGATGGACTAAATGACTCTTGCATTATGAGACAGGTTTGAACCTTTGGGGCCCAGGGGTGGAATGTTACGGCATAATATATAATGTCCACGGGAGTGTGTGTTAAATGATTGATTCTCACCTAGGGACTGAGATTTTGTGGTATCTTATCCATGACCCCTTACTATCTGGTTCTCTTTGCCTCTTGCCTGTCATGAGATGAAACCACTTCTTTGTCACATGCTCTTGCCACCATGACGTTTTATCCAAGCACATATCTAAGCAACTATGGATGTAATCATCTGAAACTATGAGCCAAAATAAACCTTTCCTCATTTAAGTTGTTCTGTCCCATATTTTGTCACTGTAACCCAAAATTATTTGATACAAAGACTTAAGGTATTAATGTCTTCAGAATTCTTCCCTGATATCACAATGTTATTTGCCTTTTATTTGCCCATATCTTCCTTCAGAGAAACAACTGTAATTCCTGATCACATATTGCTGCTTCAGCTTTTAACATTACTCCCTCTCTAGACTAGAAGTTTCATGTGAACAATGGTCTCTTTCTGTCTTGCTCACATATTCATAGCACATTATAAACATTTAGTACATTTGCATTCCTTTTTGTTGTTTTGCATGATAGAATAAAAAATGAAGACAAACATGGGTAAGAGATTAAAGGGAAAGGGGCTGGGAAGGTGGCTCAGTGGTAGAGTGCTTGCCTTGCATGCATGAGGTCCTGGGTTCAATTCCTCAGCACCACATAAGCAGAAAAAGCTGGAAGTGGTGCTGTGGCTCAAGTGGTAGAGCGCTAGGCCTTTCCATACCGGCTTCCGTAGTTGGGAGCCTAAGCACCAGCCACCGCATATGTTTTCATCTTAAAGCTCTTGGAACCTCGGAGAAAGCTTGGTTTATCTCAGTCCCAGCGTTTAGAGAAACAGTTCGGTGAAGGAGTTCCATTGTGGTGACAACTCGTCTTTACCAGCGGCCCGATTTCCTCAGCCCCAGCCCCACTCACTTTGGTCCTTAGACTTGGGTCACGTTTGAAGGTCTCACTTTTTGGCCACACGTTTGGAATCGCGGGAGAGTTGGGGCTGGCGCTGGACTGAGCTGGGGCTGAGCCACGTCCCAGGGCAGCGGGCCTGCGGGCCAGGGGAGGGTCGCGGAGGGGAGGGTCGCGGAGGGGATGGTCGCGGAGGGGAGGGTCGCGGAGGGGAGGGTCGCGGAGGAGAGGGTCGCGGAGGGGAGGGTCGCGGAGGGGAGGGTCGCGGAGGGGAGGGTCGCGGAGGGAGGGTCGCGGAGGGGAGGGTCGCGGAGGGGAGGGTCGCGGAGGGGAGGGTCGCGGAGGGGAGGGTCGCGGAGGACTGGGTCGCGGAGGGGAGGGTCGCGGAGGGGAGGGTCGCGGAGGGGAGGGTCGCGGAGGGGAGGGTCGCGGAGGACTGGGTCGCGGAGGGGAGGGTCGCGGAGGGGAGGGTCGCGGAGGGGAGGGTCGCGGAGGGAGGGTCACGGAGGGGAGGGTCGCGGAGGGGAGGGTCGCGGAGGACTGGGTCACGGAGGGGAGGGTCACGGAGGGGAGGGTCGCGGAGGGGAGGGTCGCGGAGGGGAGGGTCGCGGAGGGGAGGGTCGCGGAGGACTGGGTCGCGGAGGGGAGGGTCGCGGAGGGGAGGGTCGCGGAGGGGAGGGTCGCGGAGGGGAGGGTCGCGGAGGGGAGGGTCGCGGAGGGGAGGGTCGCGGAGGGGAGGGTCGCGGAGGGGAGGGTCGCGGAGGGGAGGGTCGCGGAGGACTGGGTCGCGGAGGGGAGGGTCGCGGAGGGGAGGGTCGCGGAGGGGAGGGTCGCGGAGGGAGGGTCACGGAGGGGAGGGTCGCGGAGGGGAGGGTCGCGGAGGGGAGGGTCGCGGAGGACTGGGTCGCGGAGGGGAGGGTCGCGGAGGGGAGGGTCGCGGAGGGGAGGGTCGCGGAGGGGAGGGTCGCGGAGGGGAGGGTCGCGGAGGGAGGGTCACGGAGGGGAGGGTCGCGGAGGGGAGGGTCGCGGAGGACTGGGTCACGGAGGGGAGGGTCACGGAGGGGAGGGTCGCGGAGGGGAGGGTCGCGGAGGGGAGGGTCGCGGAGGGGAGGGTCGCGGAGGGGAGGGTCGCGGAGGGAGGGTCACGGAGGGGAGGGTCGCGGAGGGGAGGGTCGCGGAGGACTGGGTCGCGGAGGGGAGGGTCGCGGAGGGGAGGGTCGCGGAGGGGAGGGTCGCGGAGGGAGGGTCGCGGAGGACTGGGTCGCGGAGGGGAGGGTCGCGGAGGGGAGGGTCGCGGAGGGGAGGGTCGCGGAGGGAGGGTCGCGGAGGGGATGGTCACGGAGGGGAGGGTCGCGGAGGGGAGGGTCGCGGAGGGGAGGGTCGCGGAGGACTGGGTCGCGGAGGGGAGGGTCGCGGAGGGGAGGGTCGCGGAGGGCCGGGTCGCGGAGGGGAGGGTCGCGGAGGGCCTGTGGCGGCTCCTCTGCCCCGGCCGCTCTCTCCGAAGGGCACCTCAACGTGCAAATGGCCGCAGAGCAAACGGTGCTGAATTTGCGGACTCCACCTCTCCGCACGGGTGCGGGACGCGCTGTTTTGTCGGGTCCCGCGCCGCCCGCTCCCCTGCGCGCCGCGCCGGGCGTGGGAGGCCCGCGCAGGAACCCGGCGGCATGGCCGTCCTGTCCCGCGGACGCCGCGCCAACTTCCCCGCGCGCCGGCGGAGCGGCGCCGGCCCCCGGGCGACCCGGCCCGCCGCGCAACAGTTGGGCGGCGGGCGGAGCGCGCTCCCGGCCGGCGCGCCGGCGGCGGGGCCCGGGCGCTCGGCGGCCCTCGCGCGGCGGCCCGGGCGCTCTCCTGGGCGCGCGGGCGCCCGGCCCTTCCCCAGATGGAGCCGCGCGCCGGCCGCCCCCCAGCGCGCGGAGCCTCCCCCGGGCGCCGAGTGCGCAGGCGCTGGCCGTGAAGCCGACCGTGCGCGGGGCTGGAGCGCGGTCGGAGCGCGCGGCGCGGAGAGGCGGCGGCGGACTGACAGACCGCGGCGGACTGACGGACGGAGCCACGGAGCCTCGAGCCGGAGGGCCGGCTGCGGGGCCGCGCGCGCCGTGGCCTAGCGGGCGGTCGCCTTGCCATGTCGCCCCGCACCCGCTGAACTAGGAGCGCCCGAGGATGTCGGCTCTGAGGAAGGTGCGAGCGGCCGGGGCGCGGGGGCCGGGGCGCGGGGCCGGGCGCCGTCGGGGCGGGCGGAGGGCGGCGCGGCGTGGCCATTCGGGGAGGGGCTCCGCGAGGGCGGCGGGGTGGGGCGCGGGGGCCCGGGGCGGCCCGCCGGGGACCCGGTCGGCGCCGGCGCTGCGGTCTCCGCTGGGCTGCGTGGTGCCCGTGGCCAGGGGCGCGGACCCCGGCCTGGAGCGTGGCGCCGGCGCCGCGGAGGAGTGAAATAACCCGCTCCGCGCTGCGGGCCGGGGGCGCGGCGCTGCCCGGGGCCGGCGGCCGTGACCTGTGCCCCCTCCGCAGCCCGCGACGGGCGCGCGGGCCGACCGCGCCGGAGCGACCCTGAGGGAGCCCGTGCGGGGCGCGGGGCGCGCGGCGGGCGGGCGCGGGTGCGGGGCTCGCGGGCAGGGCGGGCGCGGGTGCGGGGTGGCCGCCGCGGCCGCGCGGAGCCGCAGGGAGGGGGCGGCCGCCGCCCCGCGCTCCGGGGGCGCGGGGAGCGCGGGGCGCGCGGGGCTTTTTTAGGGTGGTTGCTAAGCGAGGCGCTACCCAGGCAGGGTTTTGTAACCAAGCCTCCCCCGGCAGCGGCGGCGGCGCCTTCCCCAGCGATGGGGGTAGTGAGGGTGGGATCATTACCGCCCTGCGCGGCGACGACGAGCGGCGCCCTCCCCGGCCCGGCCCGGGCAGGTGGGGCCGGCGGCGCGGGGGCGCCTCTCCCGCCCTGCCGCCCGCCCCGCGCGCCCCGCGCGGCCATCTGCTGGGGGCGGCTCGGAGAGGCGGGCGGCGGGCGGCGGGCGGCGGGCGTGCGCTCCGCGGGCCCCAGGGCCGGCAGGTGCAGGTCCTGCCCGGAGCTGACGACGCCCTGCGGGGGCTCCCGCCGCTCGGACCTGGAGGCTAGCCGCACTTCTGGCGAGCGTCACGGGAGCGGCAGTTCTGGCCCGGTGGGAACCCGCACGGAGACTCTCTGGGCGGCCTCCCGTGGCTTGCAGACAGCCAGGACACGTGCGCCCTCCCGTGAGGGGCGCTTCGGAGCGGGGCTTTCCCGGGTCCTGGGAGGGGCGGGAGGGCGCCCCTGGCGCGGCCACGTGCGGACGGGACTCGCGGCCCCAGTAGTTTCAGTATTTGCGGCTGATGCGGTCCACCTGTCATGCCGCCCGTAATGAGAGAGAACCACCGTCCCGGCCCAGGCCGCGCTCCTCCGGAGTCTCCGCAGGCCTGAGCGCCTCCCGTCCCCTTCTCCAGAGCGAGCGGAGTGGAGACTCAGGCTCACCACGACGCGGGCTTCACGTTGCTCCTCACACTCTGCAGAAGGGAAATGGGGAGATGATGAGAAGCAGTCACTTTTTGGCAGGTCAAGTTGTTACCCTGGTGTTAAAGGAATGTCATTAATCAGGATTTTCCTGTAGCCAAATCCTCTTGTGCAGGCAGCCGGGTGACTCACAGTTTTGGCCCCGGTGGTGACAGTGTGTGCGTGCCGTGATCTCTCCATGGCTTCACTGATGACGGTGGAGTGTGTGTGCCGTGTCCTCTCCATGGCCCCAGTGGTGATGGTGGAGCGTGCGTGCTGTGTCCTCTCCATGGCCCCAGTGGTGATGGTGGAGCGTGCGTGCTGTGTCCTCTCCATGGCCCCAGTGGTGATGGTGGAGCGTGCGTGCTGTGTCCTCTCCATGGCCCCAGTGGTGATGGTGGAGCGTGCGTGTTGTGTCCTCTCCATGGCCCCAGTGGTGATGGTGGAGCGTGCGTGCTGTGTTCTCTCCATGGCTCTGGTGGTGGTGATGGTGGAGTGGGCCATGTTCTCTTCATGGCCCCAGTGGTGATGGTGGAGCATGCGTGCTGTGTTCTCTCCATGGCTTCACTGATGATGGTGGAGCATGCGTGCTGTGTCCTCTCCATGGCTTCACTGATGATGGTGGAGCGTGCGTGTTGTGTTCTCTCCATGGCTTCACTGATGATGGTGGAGCGTGCATGCCGTATCCTCTCCATGGCTTCACTGATGATGGTGGAGCGTGCGTGCTGTGTTCTCTCCATGGCTTCACTGATGACGGTGGAGCGTGCGTGCTGTGTCCTCTCCATGGCTTCACTGATGACGGTGGAGCGTGCGTGCTGTGTCCTCTCCATGGCTTCACTGATGACGGTGGAGCGTGCGTGCTGTGTCCTCTCCATGGCTTCACTGATGATGGTGGAGCGTGCGTGCAGTATCCTCTCCGTGGCTTCACTGATGACGGTGGAGCGTGCGTGCTGTGTCCTCTCCATGGCTCTGGTGGTGATGGTGGAGCGTGCGTGCTGTGTCCTCTCCATGGCTTCACTGATGACGGTGGAGCGTGCGTGCTGTGTCCTCTCCATGGCTCTGGTGGTGACGGTGGAGCATGCCGTGCCGTATCCTCTCCGTGGCTTCACTGATGATGGTGGAGTGTGCATGCCGTGTTCTCTCCATGGCTTCACTGATGATGGTGGAGCGTGCGTGCCATGTCCTCTCCATGGCTTCACTGATGACGGTGGAGCGTGCATGCTGTGTCCTCTCCATGGCTCTGGCGGTGACGGTGAAGTGTACATGCTGTGTCCTCTTGATGGCTCTGGTGGTGATGGTGGATCGTGCGTGCCGTGTCCTTTTCACTGATGTCTTTCCATGACTTGGAAGAGAGCAAATGAGAACTTTTTATACCCCTCCTCTGGCTGTACGGCTCCTAGACCAATCACTTCTGGACTGAGAGAATTTTGGAAATAAAGAGAGAAAATAGGAAATAGTTCTGCCCCTCTCCTGTCACGCCACAGCGTCTCATACAATAAATGTGGGATTCGATCTCAAGGAAGACCCATCAGAGCTATTTCTTTCTTTCTTTTTTTTTATAGCTCCCTACCCCTTTACTCCCTATCCCTCATCCTGTCTTTCCTTCAGTTAAGGAATTTACAAATGTGAAATCCTTATGCTCTTGATCTATCATGTACAAATGTATGTTGCAATTCAGGTTAAAGGGTTAGCCTCTAAGCAAAGTGAGTACTACGTCAAATAATTCAAAGTGATGAAATTAAAATGAAAACTTTCTGACACCACAAGGTTGTTTTCACAGGTAGGCCTGCCTGGTCAGCTTTTCACTGTACTGAACTCAAAGACACCTTTTACTTTTTCCCCATTCATGTATACTAATGGGACAAAGGGTTTCACTGCCGTATTTCTGTGCATGCACAGAATATCTGTTGATCAAGTTTACCCACTCTGTCAGTCATCACCTCCTCCCCCAGTTCAAGCATTTAATGGGGTTTGTTCTATTTTTATACATGTATAGAAGCCTCACCCTCACCGTCCCTTCCACTCCTGCTGGCTTACACCCCAGACCGTCACTTCCAAAGGACTTTTCAGTGAAGCACAAATCTTACCAAGGGAAAAGGAAGTTTGGGTGTGCCCTTCGTTACTTGTGGGTTAGATGCATGAAAAACAAGATTTTAACTTTTATAGAATTCATATTGTATAGTGCTATTTCTCCCCAACTCTTTGTCTCTCTGTCTCTCTCTGTCTCTCTCTGTCTCTCTCTCTGTGTCTCTCTCTTTGTCCTCTCTCTCTGTCCTCTCTCTCTGTCCTCTCTCTCTGTCTCTCTGTCTCTGTGTCTCTCTGTGTCTCTCTGTGTCTCTCTGTGTCTCTCTGTGTCTCTCTGTCTCTCTCTGTCTCTCTGTCTTTCTCTGTCTCTCTCTGTGTCTCTCTGTGTCTCTCTGTCTCTCTGTCCTCTCTCTCTGTCTCTCTCTGTCTCTCTGTCTCTCTGTCTCTCTCTGTCTCTGTCTCTCTCTGTCTTTCTGTCTCTCTCTGTGTCTCTCTGTCTCTCTCTCTGTCTCTCTCTGTCTCTCTCTGTCTCTCTGTCTCTGTGTCTCTCTGTCTCTCTCTGTCTCTCTCTGTCTTTCTCTGTCTCTCTCTGTGTCTCTCTGTCTCTCTGTCTCTCTCTCTGTGTCTCTCTCTGTCCTCTCTCTCTGTCTCTGTCTCTCTCTCTGTCTCTGTCCTCTCTCTGTCTCTGTCTCTCTGTCTCTGTCTCTGTCCTCTCTCTGTCTCTCTCTCTGTCTCCCTGTCTCTGTCTTTCTCTGTCTCTCTCTGTCTCTCTGTCTCTCTGTCTCTCTGTCTCTGTCTCTGTCTCTGTCTCTCTCTCTGTCTCTCTGTCTCTCTCTCTCTCTCTCTTTCTCTCTCTCTCACACACACACATATACATTCTATGGTAATTTTTTGCTTCAGGTCCTGGATACTATTGCTGGACTTTTTTGCTCAAGGCTAGTGGCTTGACCACTTGAGCCACAGCTCCACTTATGGCTTTTTGGTAGTTAATTACAGATAAGAATTCCACAGACTTTCCTGCTTGGGCTGGCTTTGAACCTCAGTCCTTGATCTCAGTCTCCAGAGTAGTTAGGATTACAGGAATGAACCATAGGCACCTGGCAGGCCTGGCAGTTTTTACTTTGTTAGAAATTCCAAATGAATTATTAAAAGCTAAAAAATGATCCCTGGAATTTAGATTACATTGAGTTCCATGTACCCAGAACTCTACCAATTCTAAAATGAAGAACTGTAATATTTTGCTCCTTAGAGGGTTTGTTGTTTCTGCTTTTAACACATTGTCCTCTATAAGGATGAAATTGGAGAACTGATATAATTCTTCTCTAATTATTTGAGGAAAAAGTTCATTTCAGTTGTTAAGGTGTGTAATGTACAGTTTGATCATAGATCCTACAAGAAGCTAATTAAATATATTATTTATTGACCTTTAGAATGGATATGTCTGGTCATTCATTGGCTATCATAAAAATAACCATGATTCATCATTTTATCCAGATGGGACTTGTATTTAGAGCATTGCAGCATGTTGGCTATAAAAGAATTAGAGCCTACCACACAGGAAGTTAGTGGGCAAAACATTTCAGGCAGTTAAAATTACTCTTAATCAACCATGCTTTTACCTAGTGGTTAGTTTTCATAATATTAGCATCCTGGCTCATTACCATCATCTAAATGTGTTCGTTTGTTTCTAGGTACTCTGTGTACCAACCTGAGCATGGCAATTGATGCGCGTTCATGACAAAAGCATTCCAATCTTCAGGAGCCCGGCCAGGCTCCAGGCTGCACCATGCTGGGATTCCAGTGCAACTTCCAAAGCTGTTCCTGGTTGCTTCTCCTTTCCAGGACTTTAGAGCAGTAGCAGAGAATAGAGCACTTTCTGTATCTTTTTAAAGGCCAGTTCAAACTGGAGTTTGAGCTTCAGAGCCTCTGAAGACGTCTGCTTGCTAAGCAGACACTCTAGGACTTGAGTCGCATCCCAGGCTCTTATTTTAAAAATAGGGTCTTGAGGTTTTTGCCTGGCTGGCCTGACTCCACATCACTATGTTAAGGTGGTAGTTGAGCCAGAGTTTCACCAGCATCTGTCTGGCTGTTCACACTCTTCCTGATGTCTGCCCTCTGAGCAGGTGTGACAGGTGTGAGCCGTGTTGCCTGGATGTTCACACTCTTCCTGATGTCTGCCCTCTGAGCAGGTGTGACAGGTGTGAACCGGGTCGCCTGGCTGTTCACACTCTTCCCGATGTCTGCCCTCTGAGCAGGTGTGACAGGTGTGAGCCGTGTTGCCTGGCTGTTCACACTCTTCCCGATGTCTGCCCTCTGAGCAGATGTGACAGGTGTGAGCCGCGTCGCCTGGCTGTTCACACTCTTCCCGATGTCTGCCCTCTGAGCAGATGTGACAGGTGTGAGCCGTGTTGCCTGGCCAGATAACTGGTTTGTATTTTGCATTAATCCTGGAAAAGGTAGCTGGAGTTTGTGTGTAAACTACTGGCTTTTGTTCTTCTGCCATTGTTCTTTCTGGGCACTGACTTCATCTGATAACCAGAAGTCTTCTCCATTGGCAACTCGGCGTTTCTCAAACTGTCCTTCCATGTAGACCCACAAGAATGGCTACTGGTCACTGTTTCCTTTGCCTGTTTGTTCTCCATCCTGTCCCCAGAGGCCATGAACAGCCATGGCTCTTAAGAGCACACACTCCAGTTCTGCTGCTGGCCAACCAGCCTACTGGATGTCAGGAGCCAGTTCTTGCACAGAAGATAGTTTTCATCTGACCTTCCAGGGAGGTTCCCTGAGTGACCAGAGGATTTCCTGTGTGGCTGCCGTACAGTGTGGGCGCATCCCACCTATCTTTGGAGAAAGCCCCTCCCATACTCAGTGTTTGGCAATAGTACACCCTCTCTATCAGTAAGCTCTGATTGGAAGCAGAAGTTATAGGGGCACATCCCAGTTATTGAATCAACAAAAAAATAGGACATGCTGCCTAAGTTTTTAGATGTCTTTTGAGGAAGGAAAAGCTCTGGGGATACTATTGAAAAGATAGGGGACCTGTGGTTGTTGCAGATACTTCACAGCACTGGGGAGATGGCCTGCATGAAAACAAAGACCTCACTAAGCCAGGACCTGTTTGTAGAAGAGAAAAGCACTATTTTTAGTGAGTGATTTTTCTCCATAGTGCTAAATCATAAAAGAGATATTTCATGGTAGATCTTACATTTAAGAGTTGAGGCCAGGTACTATGTAGGAGTTGAATAAATACAGATATATTTTCCCCATTTGTGTCTTGTGATGCACTTTTAAGGAAATAAAAAGCTCCACATAAATAAGGTACAATAATCTTTTTCTAGTATTGATGTAAGCAGGTGGTAAACCATGTATGTACAGAAGCTGGGTCTTCATGTCTAAGGGTCATTGATGGGTCTACTCTACCTTGGTTTTAAAGTACATATGAATTCATGATGTATTTCCTGTGGACCACTCAGTTTTCTTGAGTTTTATGTACCTAAGTTCTTAATGTTGGTTTCAAAGCAGCCAGTGAACCTGTTTTAGCTTAAGGTAAGTGACCATGTCTTCTTGAAGTGAGCAGACCATCCTTAAATTTACAAGTAACCCTTTTACGATGAGGTAACTTCCTGGAAACTCAACATTAATTGTAAATACTGTAAAGTTAAATATGAATTGAATACATCTTAATATGAATTTTACAGGTTAGCCTATCTTGTATTAAACATTCTCTGGACAGGCAAATTAGCCTATAATTGGGCGAAGCCATCTAATACAAAGCCTATTTTATAGTGCCAGGTTGAGTATCTTATATGAATTATGAATTATTGAATACTGTACTGAAAGAGAAAAATGAAATAGCTATCTGAAGTATGTTTTTGTACCATCATACAGTGGAATAACTGAATCAAATCGTGATAAATCAGAGACCATTGCATTGTCTCCAGATGGTTTTACTTCCTCTCTCGTTCTTCAGGGAGAAGTGCTCCTTTACCCAATTAGAGCTTAATGTTTGTCTTGGCAAATCCTCCCCGGCCCCAGAAGACTGAGTGGGGTAAATTTTCTGTGTACTGTCATGTGGTGTGATTTACACTGTGCTGCAGTCATGCTTGCCTTGTCTGTGAAGAAGGATCCTCAACTCCCAGCCTGGGAGGCCTGGCCTACCTATGAGTGCATGAATTACATCACCCTTATCATGATGTTGAGATTCCCCCAGCTCTAGCCTGATGTGTCTCCCTCCTCTTCTGTCACTCACATCCCTTCTGTGGTATCTGGCTCTGTGCTCTCATCCCATGATTTATTGTTGCTCCTTGGCCTGTAATTTGACCACTCACCAGCAGGGATCCTTGCGTTTGCCCATACTTAACAATTTTTTCTGTTTGATCTTTCTCCGTTCTAATTTTTCCAGATTGAGGTGAACATTATTCCCCTGTGGTGTGTTTCCCAGGCCCAGGGCCAGATGAAGTCATCCCCAGAGTCCCGGCTCTGTGATTCAGGAGGGCACAGACTGAGAAAGGCATGTTATTCCTGTGCAGCCTCATGCCCAAGGGCCAGGGCCTGTCCTTGGTGGATAGCCGAGGAAGGGGCAGAAGTGGAACTAGACTGTTCAACAGATGTTGAAATGATAAGTAAATCTATATCACTGACTTCCTTATAAAACCATTGAATCCCTATTCAGATCTTTATTACCTCTCTAAGTTGTGTATACCTGTACAAGTTGTGTGTATGTGTACAAGTGGGTTATAAAATTTGAAAACACATCAGTGGATTTATATATCTACTTTATTTGCCTTTCATATGACACATTTGGCTTTTTAAGAATAATGTCTAGCTGGATACCAATGGTTCACACCTGCGATTTTAGTTACTCTGGAGGCTGATATCTAAGGACTGTGGTTTGAAGCCAGTACAGGAAGTGACAATCTGCGACACTCTAATTTCCAATTAAGTCCCCAAAATCCAGAAGTGATGCTGTGGCTCAGGAATTTGAGTTTTAGCCTTAAGCAAAAAGCTAAGGAACAGCTCCATGGCCCCAGTACCAGCACGTGTGCATCCACATAAACACACATACACACATACAAATTTATGACATTCTTTGTATAGTATTTTGAAAGTTTCTGAACAAATTTTTATATAACCTTTCTGTTAAAAATGGTTAGTCTATTGTGTAGGTGAATTAAAAAATTTTCATAAGCTGGCCACAAGTGGCTCATGCCTGTAATCCTAGCTACTCAGGAGGCTGAGATCTGAGGAATATGGTTCAAAGCCAGCCTTGGCAGGAAAGTCTGTGAGACTCTTATCTTCCATTAACTACCAGAAAGCCAGAAGTGGCACTGTGACTCAAGTGATAGAGTGCTTGCCTTGAGCTGAAGAGCTCAGAGATAGTGCCCAGGCCAAGTTCAAGCCCCACGACTGACCAAAAAAAAAAAAAATCATACACAGCTAAAGGTTACACTCTCAACTTTTGTTGCACTCACTTCCCCTATTTTCTCATGTGTTGTGTGATTTGCTTTAACGGCTCTCTAATAATAAGTAGTATTATTAGACTCTTACTGTGTGCTGGAATTCTGATGAGCATTAATTAAATGTTACCCTTATTAATTCATTTAGTTCTTGAATAGCCGTGAGGTAAGCATGCCACTTTCTCCATATAGTGGAAGAACAAACTGAGGGAGAGAAGCTAGCTAACCTGTCTGAGGTCACAGGTGGCCAGGTGAAGCTCAGAAGACTACCTTACAGACAGAGCTGGAATCCTTACTTGCTCCCTGGGCAGAGGATTTTGTTCATTTTTGTCACTGCTACGTTCCAAGCACCAAAATCATTGCTGAGCAGGAAGCTTGCAGTACACATTTGCAGAATGGATGAATTAACACAGAAATCTAACTGTATCTATGAAAGCTAAGTTGGTAATGGTTTTGAGTTTTTTCTTTTATTCTTTTTAACCTGTTTGTATCAAAATGTCCTTAGCTTCACACACAGAAAGTCCCACAAGAGGGATTTGGACAAGAATATGTCCCCTCCTACAGTAATATGTCAGATTGCATAGCTATCACCTGGGATCCAGGTTTTCCTGTTGGTGCCCCTCCAGCCTCCTCTGTCTTGGCATCATGTGTACTGGAAGGCCTGGTAACTGCCGGTAGCAGAAGAACTTGCTTTTTAGGCCTTGCAAGCCACTGGAGCAGCACCCATGTGAAGGGTTCCTCTGACTGTGTTAGGGTTCAGAATCATGTTCCTTTCTCCATCGAGGGTGATAATTGGAAATCCAGTTGTCATGCTCTTACTGGGAGGTTTTCATCGACAATCTATATGTCCTCAACCAACAAGAGAGGAGAAAGCTTGGAGGATGGTGTGGGAGGCCTAGCCTTCTGCTCTTCCTCTGCAAGCCTTCCTCAGCATCACACGTGGCAATGAGCGCGGCAGGGTTTGCTCACCGTCGCGGCTAGGAAACCTTTCTGTCTCATCTTCTCTGTGACGAAGCTTTCGGCAGTGCCCCAGAAGCCATTGCCTCACATCTCATCGCATCCATGCCCGGTTCTGCTCATAGTTGGGCAGCTGGGGCTCAGTTTAATCTTAACTTGCTGAGCTTTTCCTGGTCCCCCCAGAGCCTGTCAGAAGAGAGTCTTGGGAAAGCTGGCCCTCACAGACCTTAGGGGCATGGCTGGTGTCCTCCACAGCTCCAGACCACTGCTCTGAATTTACACATACCTACGGCATATTATGATTTCTAGCTTAATGGAATCTTGCCAGACACTTATGTGTATTATTGTAAAAGGATTACAATGATAGTGCAAAGCAAACAGGAACCTATGGAAATCTATCAGTCCATTGTAACCATTTCATGGTTTTTTGGTTATTTGTGTTAGCTGCACAATTGAATCCACTAGTTGTGTCGCACTACGGTTCTCTGGTTAACAAAGGAGCAGTGAAACACTTTGGAAGGCCTCAGGCCAGGGGTAGACTGAGGAGAAGCTAATCTCCGCTGCAGGATGAAACCCATCAGCAGCTCTCCATCTCTGCCTTGCCCTATCTACCACTGAGCTGCAGAGCTGGTTCAGCTCACCACAGGCTTATTCCATTCAGAAGTGCAGGCCCTGGGTGGAGAGAGGTGAGCTCACCAGGCCAGACATGGGCCAGGTAACTTGCAGTGGCACCCTGAAACAGGAGGGCACCTGTCCCTGCTGCTGCTGCTTCACAGCAAAGCCTTGGCGTCCAAACCACAGCAGATGCTCAAAACACATATCTAGTGTTATC
Organism: Dipodomys merriami; assembly: GCF_024711535.1. Classification (NCBI taxonomy): domain Eukaryota; kingdom Metazoa; phylum Chordata; class Mammalia; order Rodentia; family Heteromyidae; genus Dipodomys; species Dipodomys merriami. The sequence goes on along the minus strand of NW_027206082.1, from coordinate 543,394 downwards.
TTACAACTGATTGCAGCATGTTTAAAAGAATACTTGAATGTGCATCAGGTAAAATCCAGATCTTCAGTGTTAGGAGAATTTTACCTTATAACTAATATTGCCTTAAGGTATCAATTATCTGAAGTGTGTCTAGTTTATTCTTTTGGTTTGGCCTATAGGTATTTGCTCTGTTCTTTTTAAGTCTTTTACTCTGTAATAGGTATAGGTTGTTCTTAGAAATGAATCCAGTATTTTCCAAGGGAACAAGAATAGGTAAACTCCAGAGGTCAGTATTTTATTGTATGACTTGATAATGTATTTCCTTGGTACTAGATCTTTTCTTTCTGCTAACTTCTGTTATGTGGTTCACTTTTCCAGACTCCTCTCTTAGGATGTATTTTATTTTCTCTCTTATCTGAGAGAGAAATTGGAGAACAGTTGGGCTTTTCACATAATTTTTTTCTGATTATATAATTTCTAAATATTCAGAAATTATAGGGAAGCATAAACTAATGTGTTAGCACTCACCAATAATTTGGTACTGTCAGCAAGAATTCCGTGATCTAGAAAGTCTATTTCTTGTTGTATTTCTTTTCAGCCACCTTGTTTTTAAACCAAAATTGACAATTATTCTGTTTTTATTTTTATCTCATTTTCTAAGACTATGACCATATTTTCAAGATATTTCTTGACAATTTTAATTGATTTAATATTTCAGTATGCAGTAAGTCAGAATTACCTCAGTGCTCAACATTGTTACTTTATGAGATTTTTTTGTTATTAATCTGTGATTAATATCCTTCTTGTTTGTGTAAAATGGGTGAAGAATCCAAGCAGGCAGTAATAAAAGGGTTAGTATTTTTCTCAATAAGCATTTGAGAACGGTCCAGATTACTAGAGAATAGTAGAAAGGAGGTGAATTTAAATGCTACTTTTTCTGAACTGTCAAGCAGGTTTGTTAATAGCCATGCACATGTGACACTGGATTTCCAAGCTGACTGGGTTGAAGGACCAGGTTCTGGCTGCGTTGTCTGCATCTGCCCAGTGTGTACACCTAGCAGCCCAGTCCTCTTCTACCCTGGCTGATCAGAGAACGCCACGTTCTGTTCTCTTAATGAGATGTAGACTTCCTCTTTTAAAAGACTTAATGGGATAGCATTTTTAAAGAATTTGAGATAGCTAAATTTAGCTTCTGAAAAATGTCCAGTGTGAAAATAAATCTGTTCTGAAATACCCTTTCTAGGCCCAGCTCTCCCACCCAGGAAGGTGCCCTGAGAGATGGAGGTTGGGCATCTCCCCCCTCTCTCCTGCCAGCAAACAGGTGTCCCTGGGCATACGGATCTCAGGCGACTCCTGCCAGTTGCTGGACTCTGCTGCTTGACGTCCCTGGGGCAGTTTGCCCCGGAGCCCAGCTGGCCTGTGGCCTTCTCCGCCATCCCTGGTGTCTTCTTTTAGGGTATCACAGAAGGCCTTTGGGAGGCCTGGTCTCTCCTCAGTCCTTGGGTCTTTCTTGTTCCTTATAATCAATTTTATTCTGTCCCATCTGACTTTTTTCAGGACTATTTTTTTCTTTTTTTGAACTTACCTTTAAGTAGTTGAGCTGAGGGTTTCAATTCAGTTTATTTCAGTTCCATTCATTTTATGAGTACAGTGCATTTTTGGTCAATGTCACCCCTCCATCTTTCTCCCCTATGTGTCCCAACCCCTCATCATTTTTTCTTACTAAAATACTATTCATTTGCTGTCGGGGAGAAGAGGGCCAATTCCTCGATCTTGATACATGGCATCAGGATAGATCTCACTCCACAGTTCAGGTGCCTGATTCCTGGAGGCTGGTCAGGCAGGGCACTGTGCCTCGCCCCCAGCACTGGCCTCCTCCACCTGTCACTGACCTAGGTCGGATGCTGTTGCAGAGCGAAGAGGAAGAGCTGAGCCTCAGGTCATTCCTGAGTCCTCTTGCCATCTTCAGGATGATGGACAGTGGATGCTTTTGCTCTTCATTCATCCTTGTGCTCCTTGGGGTACAAAAGTGTCCAGGTCAGGTCACACACAGATGCTTCAAGCCCTTTCCCCACAGCTCTCCAGTCAGGCAAGAAGTTCAGAAGCAAATGGCACGATGCCCATGAGCAGATTCTTGTCAAAGGGGCTCTGTGCCAAGGGGCCTGGATGGGGTTAGGCCAGGAGCACCTGCCTGGAGTGGTCCTGCAGGGCTCTCAGGATGGTGGCTCTTCTTAGGTGAGTGGCAGTGCAGAAGAGCCTTGATCTTTTGCATCAAGCTCTGGGCCCTGTTTTCTGGGCTGAATGCAGGGGGTTCTGTTAGGGAGGGGGAGGCTTGGATTCTCTTGAAATTTATAGAAAGGGAGACAAAAGAGGTGGTCAGTATTCTAAGAAAGCACCCTGAAACGTTGGGTGGTGTCCACTGAGGACCATTTGGCTGGCTACTGCATATCGGGCTCCTTGTGGACGCTAAGCTTGGGATCCTCTGAACTCTGGCTTCCTAAGAGGGGACACACAATGGCTCCTACAGGTAGCTGTCCTTTTAAATGTTGTTCTGTTCTATTACCTACACTTGTGCTTATTCCTATTCCAAACTGTTATTTTTAGACATTTTTAGAGTTGTTTTAGAGATGGATACCCCGTATCTCACCCTTAAACAAGCAAGCACATTACAGACTGACAGCGCATCTTGGCTGTCATATGTGGGTCAGGTATTAGCATGTCTCCCTGGCAAATGTGAAAACAGGCACTGGCACTCATGAGTGAGGAGCCCTTCTGAAAGGGCTGGGCGTATGGCTGGACATTTCCACTTGGGTGCACATTCTCATGTGGACCTGATAACTTCTCCAGGGAGAGAGGGCAGTGCCTGTTTTCTGAGTACTTGCTACTCTGTAATGTACACTTTAACAATTCATGTTTATGGCATTAGTAATTTCAAGGAAGTTAGGAAGTCTTGCTCTTCTATAGCAAATATGACCATGTTTTGTTTCTGTGTTTGCTTCCATAGGGAATTGGCAGCAGTCACTAGGAGGAACGCAAGTGTCCACACCCTAACTGCGCTTGCTAACTGCACGGTGGGGAGGGTCTGAGTGAAGTTCTGTCAGGTGGTGTTACCCTTCTGGTCTGGAGCCTTGGACCGGCCTTTAGGAAGGCCATGCTGCAGGATGGGTGCAGAGAGGCAGCACAGAGCCTGGGGAAACTGGAGGGAGCCACAGAAGGAGAACAGCGTGAGAAGCGTGCCCGCGGGCATACTGGGGGCCGGCCTAGAAACTTCTTTGATTTTTTTTTTTTAAATCGTCTGTTCTAACATCATAGGTATGAGAAATGTGCCAGCTCACCAGATGGAACACCATCTATCTCTTGAACAGTCGTATGGCCTTCTCTAGGATAATAAAACGAGATAAATAATCATCATTTTCTTTAAGGTATTTAAAACAAAATCTACAAAGTCAACAGGCTGCCTGCTACAGCTTGTCGGGGCTGTGGTGTGTGGCCAGTGTCAGGGTACTTGGAGTGGCGGTTATCGTGTCAGGTAGTGGAGACCTGGTGTTGATGGCTCCTGGGCAGGGTGGGCCCAGGAGCACAGCCGTAGTGTCTGGAGTTCGTGCCATTCACCGCTCTCTGTGGGTGCTGATGCCTTTAGTGAAGTGAGTGTAACTCAGAACAGTAGTTGTAGTACCCTCTGTCACTTTGGAATAGGTTGATAATTATTAAACAGATTGTAGCGAAAGTAAGAAGGGTGTGTGAGCGTGTGTGTGCGCGTGCGTGTGTGTGAGTGTGTGCTTGTGAGTGTGTGTGTGTGTGTGTGTGTGTGTGTGTGTGTGTAGAATGAGCATTGAGGGCCCTGAGCATGAGCAATGTCTGTCGTGGGTGATGCTGTGAGATGTCGGGAGAGGCTGCTGGATTCACACAGTTGAGGAACTGCTCTGGGCAGTGCTGTGCTAGTGGGGAGGGGTGCAGGGTGGCTCTCATCTGCTGACTACTTGGGAATGTTCTCCTGTTCATTCTTATTTAGTCTGGGTGGAATTTTGTCTATCTGAGAAGATTTTAAGATGTATCAAAAATGTATAAACTTTACTTTTCCCAAGTAGACCTTGGTGTTTGACGTAAAAGGTGGGATTTACTGTTTTTTGTTCCCAATTTGCTATTCACACGTAGCTCACTAGTAGATCCTACCCAGCACTGCCCCCCCCCAAACAAGTTTTTTGAGCCAGAAAGTTCCCAAGTCAGCCTCTTATGTGGTCAAACCCACGTTTTATAGGTGGGGAAACTGAGGACAGGCCCCTTCCTCTTTGCCCAGGCTATGTGCCGACCACACCTCCTCACGCCGTGCTTGAATTAGGAGAACATTCTTTTAGCAGATCTCCCGCCTCCAGTCTCCCTCAGCTTGAAACCATCCTACACACAGCTGCTGGGTAATCTCTGAAGCCATTTTTATCATGTCACTTCTCTGCACACTGTTCTCTGTTGCCTTTTGTCACATCCAGAATTCTCCTTTCTGGATCTCAAGGCTTTCTGCAAATTTTCCTCTTTCCTAGGGCTTATTATGCATCTTTACGGGACATTTGCTCTGTGGATGTTCTCTGTGTGGTTCCATATACCTGTTACATTATTTCCTGCCACTGGGCCCTTTATAACCTGCCTTCCCCTTCCCCCCTCCCCTCCCCTCCTCTTCCCTCTTCCCTTCCCCTTCCCCCCTCCCTTCCTCCCTTCCACTTCCCTCCTCCTCTTCTCCCCTCCCCCCTCCTGCCCTCCTTCCCTCCCCTGTCCTCCTCTCTCATTCCCTCCCCTCTTCTTCTGGAGTATGTAGGCCCTTGTACTTGCTAGGCAAAGACTCTATGACTTGGACTGTGCTTCTGTCCCATTCTGCTTTTTAGTTATACTTCAAATAAGATTTCTTGCTTTGTGTCTGGGCTGGCCTTCTGATGCCTTCTGAGTGTGTTCCAGCACACATGGGTTGTTCTTTCAAGTAGAATTCCATTCACTTTTTTGCATAGTTCGGCTTTGGACTGTACTTGGCTTTGGAATATTCTTCATCAACTTGTGTCTTTTTTGTTTTTTTTTTTTTAAACTGTATTTTTTTTTGTCTTTTCTTTTTTGGTACTGGGGATCGAACCCAGGACGTTGCACTTGCTAGGCAAGCGCTTTGCCATGGAGCTACATCCCAGCCCAACTTGTGTCTTGTAGTATATTTCTTTACTGATCTATTTTCTTTTTCCGTTTAAATCACAGCCCCTTTCTTTCTTGCACTTAATCCTATAAATTCTTTCTTCCCTCCAATTCTAGCCATTTCTTTATTTGTTGGTCCACTTTAGCAATTATTAAAGTATAACAGCTTGTACTTAAAAATTCCTATCCTGTTAAACATGTTGTCCTATAATGATTAGCTAGATTTATGAAAGCATACTAAGCCTCATATTATGAGGTTTCTTGGGAAAATAGCTTCTGTCATGGTTTCCTGACACTTGATGTATTTCACCATGTTTTAAGGAAGGCTGCTTTGTAGATTGTCTGCACCATCTGGCTGGTAAGATTCTCACCAGAGTCCAGAGAACAGCGCCTTGTTGCGGTTGCTCTTCTCCTGACACCTGTTGTGTTCTTTGCCACGTTGTACCTGCTCCAGCAGTTAGGCCGCTGCACTGAGTCACTGCCAGGGCCCTCAGGAGGAGGAGGGGTTGGGAGTTGCACAGTTCTGCATCTGAGCTCAGATGGCTGTGATCTAAAGGTCATGTGTCTTTCATTTTCCTTTTTTGGATTTGTAATTTCAGCAGAATTTGGGTAGTGAAATTGGGTGGTGAAGCTGTTCAGGAACCCATCTGATTCCCCAGTGCACAGCATGGTGGTTGCTGAGCAATTCAGGGCTTAGTCTGTACTTGGTGTGTTGAGCCTGTGCCGGGCATGTGGACCAGGCTTCCTGGAGTACACCTTCCATTCCTTTCATGCTTTTGTGAATGAGGGTATGTGGACGTGGCTGTGAAGCCTCAGCCCCAGTTGCTCTATCTATTATAGGGATTGCACTCGGGGCCTCACTCTTGGTAGGTGGTGCTCTACCAACGGAGCCAGGTTTTTAGCCCCTTTTTGAATTGGTTATTTTTTCAGTAAGGTCTCAATTTATGCTGTGCTGGCCTGGAATGAGATCACCCTGGATGATGGGTGTGAGCCAGAGGGCCCAGCCAGTGTGCTTTCCCTCTAGCTGCGGTGACAGACATGTACCACTGTGTCCAACCATTGGTTGAGATGGAGGCCCACCAATTTGTTTTTGACCAGATCGGCTTTGAACTATGATCTCTTGATCTGTGCCTCCTGATCAGCTAGAATTGCAGGCTTGAGGCACTGCCCCTGGTGAGGGACTCAGTTATTTTTGTCTGTGACATATGTGGAGGCTGAGTTGCTGCTGCCAGGGTGCTGGTCAGGAAGTTGTGGGAGGGCAGCAGGACACAGGGCCTGTCCTCTGAGTGTGCTTACTCTGTGCTTAAGTGGGCAGTCTCTCTTTCTGTGTCTTGTAACAAGTAGATACTGTGACAAGGCTTTTCAAGGTAGGAGAAACTGTATGAGGGAATCTGGATGGTCCCTTGCTCATGACGAAGCTAATTTTACTTTCCAAATGTTTTTGTCTAGATCCAGAAGCCCCTATGAAAGACAGGGTATTTTTTTATTTTGTTGATCCTGACTATTTTGTTATTTAACAGATTTGAACTGCTACTACATATTGAGCAACTCTTCCAAAATGCTTGGACAGAGGCATTTTAAATTTCAGATTTTTGGGGTCAGATTTTTGGATATTTACAAATACATAATGAGACTTTGTAGAGATGGACTTGTGTACCTTGTATCTTATGATGAAACCTGAAGGTGATTTTATGCATTTTTTTAGCCACTGCCAGGATTTGAACTCAGGGTAAGTGCATGTGGCATTTTTTTCTCACAATGCTAGTACTCTACCGCTTGAGCCATATCTCCAGCCTGGAATTTTGCTGGTTAGTCTTGAGGACTTCCCCCTCCCCCCAGGCTTGCTTCAAACTATCTTCAGTCTAGTCTCAGCCTTCTGCATATCTAGAGTTATAGCCAGGAGCCACTGGTGCCCAGCTATGGCTCTATTTTGACTCTGACTTGCAATTTACATTAGAAATCCAGATTTTGACATTAGAGTTACCCATTCAACCTAAACATAGGTTAATTTAAACATGCTCTCTCTCTCTCTCCCTCCTTCCCTTCCTTCCTTCCCTCCCTCCCTTCCTTCCTTCCCTTCCTTCCTTCCCTCCTTCCTTCCCTTCCCTTCCCTTCCCTTCTCTTCCCTTCTCTTCCCTTCTCTTCCTTCCTTCCTGCCTTCCTTCCTTCCTTCCTTCCTTCCTTCCTTCCTTCCTCCCTCCCTCCCTCCCTCCCTTCCCTTCCCTCCCCCTCTTTCTCTCTCCCCCCTTCCCTTCCCTTCCCTTCCCTTCCCTTCCCTTCCCTTCCCTTCCCTTCCCTTCCCTTCCCTTCCCTTTCCCTTCCCTTTCCCTTCCCTTTCCCTTCCCTTTCCCTTCCCTTTCCCTTCCCTTTCCCTTCCCTTTCCCTTCCCTTTCCCTTCCCTTTCCCTTCCCTTTCCCTTCCCTTTCCCTTCCCTTTCCCTTCCCTTCCCTTCCCTTCCCTTCCCTTCCCTTCCCTTCCCTTCCCTTCCCGTTCCTTTCCTTTGGCTTGAACTCAGGGCCTGGCCACTGTCCCTGAGCTTCTTTTGCTCAAGGCTGGTACTCTATCACTTGAGCCACAGTGCCACTTCTGGCTTTTTCTGTCTATGTGGTGCTGAGGAATTGAATCCAGGGCTTCAAGCATGCCAGGCAAGCACTCTACAAGGTAAGCCACCTTCCCAGCCCTGGGCACTTTCAGGATTTTCTGAATTCTGTGTCCTCTGTAGCATTGGGGTAAGGTGTCAGTCTTGCTGACAGGGTCCCTTCACTGCTGCAAGTTCATCTCAGTATTACATGCTAGTCTGGCATCTACATGCTCATGGGTTTGACATTCTTCCTTCCCTGCGTGCACTCTCGCACTCTCAGGATATATCAAGGATATATGCTGCCTAGCCAAGTGTCCACTGCCCATGAAGTGTGCCTTCTGTGACAGACCTCTGAGCCTCATGAAAGTCCTCTGCACAGTCCACACAGCTTTCCTACCTGATGATTATGTTCACTTGTGTTTTTCAGGAAGTGGCTACTTTACTGAAGCACACTCTTCAATTAGAGTGTGGAAGGCTGATTTAATATATACACTGACATTCACATTTCCTTTTAGGATGGCATCTTCCCCCCAAAAAACTCATTATGTCAAGTTAGCCTCATTTCTGGGCTTTGGTTCCCAGTCTGCAAGTAGATGGAATGGATTAGATATTGTCAACACTTACCATCAATTCTAAACATCGGTTTCTTTTCTTATGTACTTTTTGGGTTTAATTGTTCAGCCAAAGTTTCTCTGGTTCCCTTTACCTTGGGATGAGTTATTTCCAAATGCCATTCCATTTCCTAAGCAGGTATACAGGCCCAGTGCTACATGCTGCATAAATGGTGCCTTCCATCCCCAGCTCTGTGAATGCCATGGCCAGCCTGGTCGGCAGACGAGGCCCCAGGCTCCAGGGCCTTGAGGGTGGTACAGCTGCTCAGGGGACCGGTGTTCTGCTCCCTGCCAAGAGGCCCTGTGCACAGGAGGAGTGGGACGGGAAGGACGCGGTCCCCAAGCACCCTTGCCTCACGCTCGCATCACCTCCTCCTCCTAGAAGAGCTTCACTTAGGCTTTCTTTATCTTTGAAGTTAAGACTTCCCTTCCTGGGTAGAGGATAAAGCCTAATTCTTGCTTCCCTATTACTGTTTCTCAGGCTTGTTTGTATAAGAAATCAAAGACAAATCCAGTCTTATATATACATGGAAAGAATCACAACAGAAGGCAGTAGTGCCTTGCTCTGTCATTCTTACCCCAAGGTGAGTAGTGCCACTTTTAAAAATAAGGGTGTCAGCACGCGTCAGTGGCACAGCTGTTCAGGAAGCTGAAATCCAGAGGGTGTGATTCTAAGGCTGCTTGGGAAGAAAATTCCATGATATGTCATCAAAAAGGTGGGCTGGAGATGTGGCTCAAGTAGGAGAGTACCAACCAACCAAGCCAGCTGAGGAAGCATGAAGCCCTGTGTTCAGACCCTACTACCACAGCATAAATAAGTGATAGAATAAAATAGACGACTTTACGTCTCCCATATGCTCCCTTTACTCCCATCAGCAGCCTCCAGACTAGAGGGTCTGTTTATGATGGCAGGAAGCCTGCAACACCCTTTCTTTAGAGTCCATGCTGGGCGAGGGTCCTCAGCTGGGCTTGGAGATGAGCACAGGGTGGGCGTCCCCCCCTACAGCTCATGCAACTGGCCTCACAGGTGACTGTGGTCACCTCTTCAGGTGAACACCGCACTGCAAATCAGTCTACCGGGGACATTGTTAGCTGCTTGCCATGTCCCCTTCCTCAGTGTAATGGGACTATTGTTTCTGCTTTCTTCCCTAGCTTTTAACTCCTTAGATTTTGTTGTTGTTGTTGTTGTTGTTGGTTGTGGGGCTTGAACTCTGGGCCTGGGCGCTATCCCTCAGCTCTTCAGCTCAAGGTGAGCGCTCTACCACTTGAGCCACAGCTCCACTTCTGGTTTTTTTTTTCCTGAGTGGTTTATTGGAGATAAGAATCTCATGGCCTTTCCTTCCCAGGCTGGCTTTGAACCAGTGTGCTCTGCTATAGCCACATATAGACTGTTGGGTGCATGTGGACACAGTGTGCTACAGCCGCATAGAGACTGTTGGGTGCATGTGACACAGTGTGCTACAGCCCCATAGAGACTGTTGGGTGCTTGTGACACAGTGTGCTACAGCTGCATAGAGACTGTTGGGTGCATGTGGACAGTGTGCTACAGCCGCATAGAGACTGTTGGGTGCATGTGACACAGTGTGCTACAGCCGCATAGAGACTGTTGGGTGCATGTGGACAGTGTGCTATAGCCCCATAGAGACTGTTGGGTGCATGTGGACAGTGTGCTACAGCCGCATAGAGACTGTTGGGTGCATGTGACACATTGTGCTACAGCCCCATAGAGACTGTTGGGTGCATGTGACACAGTGTGCTACAGCCGCATAGAGACTGTTGGGTGCATGTGACACAGTGTGCTACAGCCGCATAGAGACTGTTGGGTGCATGTGGACAGTGTGCTACAGCCGCATAGAGACTGTTGGGTGCATGTGGACAGTGTGCTACAGCCGCATAGAGACTGTTGGGTGCATGTGGACAGTGTGCTACAGCCGCATAGAGACTGTTGGGTGCATGTGACACAGTGTGCTACAGCCCCATAGAGACTGTTGGGTGCATGTGACACAGTGTGCTACAGCCGCATAGAGACTGTTGGGTGCATGTGACACAGTGTGCTACAGCCGCATAGAGACTGTTGGGTGCATGTGACACAGTGTGCTACAGCCCCATAGAGACTGTTGGGTGCATGTGGACAGTGTGCTACAGCCGCATAGAGACTGTTGGGTGCATGTGGACACAGTGTGCTCTGCTACAACCCATAGAAACTGTTGGGTGCATTTAAATAAATGAAGCAAGTGTTTTTTTTTTTTAACATGTCAGTAATTCCAATGAGGAGGAACAAACCCATTTGAAATGCTTTACTGGCTGTTGGACTTCTGTCTGGGTTTGTTTGAATCTCCCATCCTCAGATCTCAGACTGCTGAGTAGCTAGGATTCCAGGTGTGAGCCACTGGTGCCTGTCTAGGAGTCGTGGTTTGTTTTTTTTTTTTAAACTTTGTGAATTGTTTTTTATTGTGAAAATACTGTACAGAGGGGTTACAATTGCAGGGCAAGGTAATGAGTGCATTTCTTATCAAGCATTGTTGCCTCCTCCTTTGTTTCCCCTTCCCATCTCTTCCCATCTCCCCCTACCCCTTGCCCCTGTGCCCTGCCAAAGTTGTAAAGTTCATTTTTCTGACATAGCGACTTGTACATCTCATTGTTACAATGGGTCCACCTGTATCCCTATTTAAAAGATTTGTTTTTGCCCTTCCCCTCCACACATTATACCAATATCAACTACAGTGTAAGCAGGAGTTACACTGTGGGGGAGGGACATACAAAGCAACAAAGAAATCATCTTATAAATATGTTAGAAGCAATCACAAGAAAGAAATAAAACATTTGAGTCCTTATCTTGGGGTTCATTTCACCTAATATCAACTTATATGGCCTTTTCTGCTTGTCTCAGACATATACTAGTTATTGCAAATAAGGAAAACCATGGGACCTATGTTTCTTTGAGCCTGGCTTACTTCACTTAATATAATTTTTTCCAAGTCTTTCCATTTCCTAACAAACGGGGGCAATGTCATTCTTTCTGATAGAGGCATGGAATTCCATTGTGTATATAGATATATATACCACATTTTCTTGATCCATTCATCTACTGAGGGGCATCTGGGTTGGTTCCATATCTTAGCTATGGTAAATAATGCTACAATAAACATAGTTGTGCTGGTAGCTTTAGTATGTTCTTGTTTGTGATCCTTTGGGTAAATGCCCCAAAGTGGGATTGCTGGGTCATAGGGGAGCTCTATGTGGAATCTTTTTAGGACCCTTCATACTACTTTCCAAAGTGGATGAACAAGTTTATACTCTCACCAACAATGCAGTAGGGTTCCCTTCTGTCCACATCCCCTCCAGCATCTGTTGTTATTAGAGTTCTTGATTATAGCCATTCTAACTGGGGTGAGGTGGTATTTCAATGTTGTTTTGATTTGCATTTCTTTTATGGCTAGAGAGGTTTAGAAGCACAAGAACATACATCAGGACCAATGGTATAGAATTGAAAACCCAGAAATGAACCTATAGACATATAGCTATCTAATCTTCGAAAAGGGAGCTAAAAAAATAGAATGGAAGAAAGACAGCCTCTTCAGTAAATGGTGCTGGCAAAATTGGCTAATCACTTGTAGAAAACTAAAGCTATATCCTTATATATCACCCTGCACCAGAATCAACTCCAAATGGATCAAAGACCTCGGAGTCAAAGCAGACACTCTGAAACCATTACAGGATGGAATAGGAGAAACCCTAGGTCTCCTTGGCACAGGCTCAAATTTTCTTAATAGAGACCCAGAAACACAACAAATCAAAGAAAGGTTGGACAAATGGGATTGCATGAAATTGCAGAGCTTCTGCATAGCAAAGGACATAGCTAGCAAGATCAATAGAAAGCCCATGGATTGGGAGAAGATCTTCACTAGCCATACAACGGACAAGGGTCTCATATCTAAAATATACCTGGAACTCAAAAAATTAAATCCCCTAACAACAAACCACCAAAGAAACAACTGCCCAATAAATAAGTGGGCTAAAGACTTACAGAGAAACTTCTCTGAAGAGGAAAGAAGGATGGCCAATAGACACATGAAGAAATGATTTGTTATTTTAAATGCTATTTAGAATGACACAAAAATGATCCCATAACAAAGTAAATGCTGTGGTGTTTGGAATACTTGGAGTTTTGCCATATGGACTATACTTCCCAGCCTTTAATTGGAAAGCTTCATTTCAAAAACCTAGTTTGTCAATGGTATATTTGCGTCTTATGTTTCCTAATCTATAAACAGATTTAGTTTTTCAGCTTAACTGTGTTGGTGAGGTACTGAGTCATGATTCCTGTATGCATATGGTGTAGTGTTCTGCCAGAGTGGAGCTCCAGGGTTCATCTGGCTGTGTGAATCTGCCACCCATGTCGCTTCACTATGCCAGGCAGTCACAGGTAGAGGTCACAGAGTAGCAGATAGACAGGCAGATAGGTAGACAGCTGTGGCACACACGTTCATTCCAGGTCCAATTTAGAGAAATCACTTCTATTACCATCTTTCCAAAAACCTTACTCAGAGATTTTCTTTTCTTCGTCTGGAAGAATCCATTTGCCTGGAAATATATGAGACCAAAATGTACATAAATGCTTATTGTATACCTTGGTGATTTCAACCAGCCTTCTTTCCTTTCCCCTTCCCCCCTTCCTCTTTCCTCTTTCCCTTCCTCTTTTCTTTCCCCTCCTTTTTCCTTTCCCCTTCCCTTCTCTTTCATTTCCCCTTCCCTTCTTCCCTTCCCTATCTACCCTCTTCTTCCCCTTCCCCTCCCTCCCTCCCTTCCTCCTTCCCTTCCTCCCTCCCTTCTTTTCTTCCTTCCTTCCTTCCTTCCTTCCCTCTCCCTTTTCCCTCTCTCCCCCTCTCCCCCTTCTCTCTCTTGCTTTCATGTTTTTTATTCTTGTGCATCAGTTACTGGGGCTTAAATACTCAAGGTCTCATTGTTCTTGTTCAGTTTTCTCCCTTGTAGCTAGCACTCTGACACTTGAGCCACACCTCTAATCTAGCATTTTGCTAGTTAACCAAAAATGAAATCTTGAAGACTTTCCTTCCTGGGCTGACTTCAAACCTCTACTTTTCAGGTTTTAGCTTCCTGGGTAACTAAGATTATAGAAGTGAGCCACAGACACACCTTGCTTTAATTTCAGTATTATAACAAAAAGGATTTATATCTTCCCTTCCCTCCTGCCCCTCCCCTCAATTTGTTGACTTTCATAGGGTACACCTTGAATATTATGACTTCATTCTCTCCTCTTCCTCCCTCCCTCCGTCTCCCATGTCCCCTTGGTACCCACTCACACTGCAGTTTCCTAGTATTCATTTTGTTGGGCTCCACAAGTGCATTTCAAACATAATTCCATTGCAAAAATACGGCCATGTGAGTCGCACAGTTTTCAAGGGTGCACTTGGACTAAAATGGTTTGATAATTGATAAGCGTTAAGTGCTATAAGCTAGATAATCTTTTATATGCCTGTGGTATGCGGAAGACACGAGGTAGGCCTGTTGTAAAGTGACGGAATTCTTCACTTAGTGATTCCTATAGTGTAGGTGTCACATGCTGGCCAAGGTTGCTTCTGGTGATTTGCTATGCTAGGAAAAAAAATAGCTATTTGCCAAATACATGTTGTTTGACTTAACTGACTTAAATGATATAAATATGTGCCAGCCTTTAGGGCTGTAGATATCTTCCTGTGCAAGGTCCCCAAAGGGGGTCCTGAGATACAGTGACTTCAACTGGCTTTTCTGAAATGGAAAGCAGGTCAGAGCTAGGACGTCAAGGTTATGCGGCCCCTTTGCCACTAGCGCTTGCTGCTTTTTCTCATTGCTCTTCCACCCTTGACTGGGTCTCAACCTTTTGAGCCAGGTACATCAGTACTCACTACATGTGTACAGCTGCTCATGAGGTGAACAGTCTTCATAAGGCTCTTAGATGTGAGGAGTTATAAAACAAAGCCAGGAGAGCGACTGCTTAGTTTTCCAACCCACTCACGACCATGTTGAGCCGTAGGAGCATCACAGTGCACAGCGGGTGGGAAGTAGGCAGGAGCTGGGACTGGCTTGAGAGCCACTGAGGTATCGTTTGAAGGCACTGGGCATCTCCAGGAAGCTCGTGGCTCTGCAGCTAAGAGAGCCATGCGGAATAGCTGGTGTATTCTGAGTTATGTCTGGAGCCCTCTCTGTGTCAGCTCCTGCAGGAGAGGCATCTCATCTCTCCCCATCAAGAAAATGACACCAAGGCTGAGTAGTGTAAACTTTGCCATAGGCATTGGTCCGTGGAGGGTTGGGACTTTGAGTCCAGACTGGGTGCTGCTCCCGGGACCATGTACTTAACTATTCATTGTGTCCGAAAGAGAACCCCTGATGTTTTGAGTCTGGTTTGCTGTTTTATTTCTTGTATCTCTGTGTGTGTGCACACATGCACAGGCGTGTTTCTGTGTGCCTGCATGTATGCTAAATATCTCTGCTACAAATACTATTAGAAGTGTATAACGGTAGTGATAGTAGCATACTGGGAAGATGCTCAAAGCCACAGAATTGTGCACTTAAAATGGTATGATTCATATCATAGATTTTTTACATCAGTGAAGTACACAAAGAAGACAGAGTGTATAATTATTGAATGATAGAGTAGTTTGTGTTGTGAGAGCCAACACGGTAAGGATTTCTCAGTCTCCCTTATCACCGTCATCTGTAACAGTTGAGTATTATTTTGAACACAGGTATAGATATTTTAGGAATGATATGATTGGTATACTTCCTTTTTCTTCTGTGCTGATGTATTGGAATTTGTAATAATAATGTTTCCTAGTGGTTTTTGCAGTTTCGTGGCACATAGTCCATTTTAGGGGACCTTAGCATCTCTCACAATTAAAACAAGCAGTTATGTTTATACTTTGTAGTCAACTCTAATTTGTATATGAAATATTGTATGTATCACATATACTAGTTTGTATCAGCACAGAAGGCTTTAGGAGTTCTTGCCTGGCCTGATCACAGACACTTATCTGTTCACAGATACTGAATCCCCCTCCTCCCATCACAGCCGATGGGAGCAGACAGTGATGGTGCATCTGTGACTCAGTTGAGGTGAGCAGTGCAGGGTTCTGACAGTTTTAGGGCCCAGTGTTTAACGGAGGGTCCTGGCAGTTCAGATGAAGTCATTGGTAACTCAAACCACTGATGACCCCCCCCCCCCGCGGCCCCTCCGCGGGGTGGTTTTCAGTCAGCAAAGACTAAGCACTTCCTGTGACTAACCTCAGAGCCCAGCGTAGTTGTGGCCCTGCCACACGCTCTGCCCAATCACGCTGCACTAGCAGTGGGGGCAGTGTGTTTTCCCTGGAGGTCGCCGGCCTGTTGTCTGTGCCGTCTCTGAGGCTCTTTATGCTTTGTTACCTCCTCTGGGTTTCTTTCCTGTTGTACCTTAGTAAGACTTGCTTTGCCATCTTCCAGGCATGGTGCCTTCCTGACTGGAACAGCCTTCCTGGGCTGTGTATGTGGCATCTGTCTGCAGGATCTGCAAGGCTAGCACTCCATGCTGTCTTTCGTTTGGGTGTTCTTGTGATCACTGGGAAAGAGAAAAAGTTCATCTGTGGTTACAGTGAGCCAGTCCTCTTGCTTCATTTGTGATGACTGTATTTCTGAGGTCTGTGGGTAACTGTATGAAACAAGGGTGAGGAGGGGGAGATGTGTCTTGTACCCCAGACCCAGAATTCTTAGACAACAATAGCTAACTGGGTTTCCAAGCATTCCTGATGTGCAGTCCTTCTCCTTGATCTGTTTTTGACTCCTGAAACCATGGATAGTCCTGGGCCCCGTATACCATGTCTTTTCCCACACACACAGACCTGTGGTAAGGTTAAATTTATATATTAAGTCCAACCCATTCTTAATAAATAGACTGATTACTGATAATAATCTAGAACAGCTTGCTGCCATAAAGTTATGTCATGTGCTCCTCTCTCTACCCAGCCCAAGAGCCTGTTTGCTCCCTGTGGTGACTGGGCAAGGCCTGGGTGTTGATGAGCCAGGGATGCAGACAGGGTGCTGCCGCTCAGTGACTTGGGGTGTGCACTAGACAACAGGGGGGTGGTGGTGGTGGTGGTGGTGGTGTAAGTGTTCACCTTGTTATTCAGAAGGGCAATTTAAATGTCTAGGTAGCAGCAGTCACGGTGCAGTAATGCATGAGAGGTGGATGTACCCAGCACAGCCCACGAGCTAAGTAGCTTCACACATGAGGTCACTGGAGTTCAAGGTCTTAGGGTGAACTGCCAGGCCCATAGAGCTGGGAGGTGATGTTCTGCCAGGGGTGGAGGGAGTCAGGGTGCAGAGAACGCTTCTGAGGAAACCACACAGAAGCCAGGGGTGTCAGACACAGTGTGGAACAAAAATCTAGTGAAATCTGTGTACACACCATAGACCAGGACACAGCTGCACACCTATGGGTACAGGACATGGCTGTGTTCTCCTGTGTACCTAGGCATGAGTGCACATAGCATAGACCAGGACACAGCTGCACACATGTAGACTATAAGAACCATAATACTATAACCCATGGGTAATATGTATAAAAACACATTTTTCTTTAATAATAAGTAAATCTGAGATTAGTATAACTTGCTTACTTTATAGACTTGTTAATTAAATTTTTTGGAAACAGGAGGAGTGAATATTGGTAAATATGATTGAAGTACATTATATATATATATATTATATATGAAATAGCATTAGGAACCCCACTAAAATGTTTAAAAGGGAAGAAAGAAGAGTGGAGGCTTACAAAATAATGTAGGTGGGGTGCATCTGATCATAGTAAATTACATGCATGTCATAAATATCACAATGAAACCCCTTTGCTCAATTAATTTATGCTAATTAAAAATCACTCCTGTAATAACACAGCTTCAAACATTCTGGAGCAGTCACGCGTGGTCACGTGGGCTGTCCTCTGGAGCAGTCACGCGTGGTCACGTGGGCTGTCCTCTGGAGCAGTCACGCGTGGTCACGTGGGCTGTCCTCTGGAGCAGTCACGCGTGGTCACGTGGGCTGTCCTCTGGAGCAGTCACGCGTGGTCACGGGGGCTGTCCTCTGGAGCAGTCACGCGTGGTCACGGGGGCTGTCCTCTGGAGCAGTCACGCGTGGTCACGGGGGCTGTCCTCTGGAGCAGTCACGCGTGGTCACGGGGGCTGTCCTCTGGAGCAGTCACGCGTGGTCACGGGGGCTGTCCTCTGGAGCAGTCACGCGTGGTCACGGGGGCTGTCCTCTGGAGCAGTCACGCGTGGTCACGTGGGCTGTCCTCTGGAGCAGTCACGCGTGGTCACGAGGCTGTCATCTGGAGCAGTCACGCGTGGTCAGAGCAGGGGGGTGTCCAGGGCAGTGGGGAGCTGGGGGGAAGCTCCTGGCCTGTGGACAGTAAAGTTTTATTCAGAGGAACAGCTGAAAGTGTGCTGTCCAGCCCTGGGCCAGACCATGCAGGAAAGTCCATGAGACACTTATCTCCAGTTCACCATTCAAAGGGGGGAAAAAAAAAGCTGGAAGTGAAGCTGTGATCAAGTGTGTAGAGCACTGCTTTTGAGCAAGAAAGCTCAGGGGACGTGCCCAGGCCCCAGTTCAAGCCCCGGTATGGTGAAAAAGTAAAAAGGACAGAATTGATTCCTGTGCTTCAGTGCAATTATTCATAAAGTAAAGGCACATTAAACTTTGTAAGTATTATTTGAAATGAATGTAGTTAGTTATTCTGAGCATCCTGGAAATGATTGAAAAGACATAGGTGCAATTAAAAGCCTCCTTCATTTCTATAAGAAAATGCTTCTGAAACAGACGGGGGTCTCGTGCCCTTAATATGCACTCTGTGTTTACAGATGAGACTGTAAAGCTGGGTGGTTCACCCTGCAAGGGCACTGTCTAAGCATCTGAAGTAGGCCATTTCCTCCTTTTGCAGAACCTCCTGCTTAGAGAGGTTTCCTCTTGTCTAAGACCATGAGACCTGATACTGTTATTTAAAATATGAGCCTTCTTTAAAATTTGTTCGTGTAAGACCCAATTTGAGACCCCAGGACTAGCAGCAGAAACACTGTCTCCTATGTCCTGTCTCCCTTTTGTGACATACCATCTGTGAATCTTCTCATGGTGATTGTATGTGTGCTTTGATGCTGGACATCAGCAAAAAGGCACTGCAGGGCTCAGACAGAAAGGAGGGCTAGTAAGTCTTAGGCTGGAAGTTGGTTAAGACAAATTAGAAATTCTGCAAATTAATGTCTGTGTACCTCCGGTAGTAGGACTGTGCAAGGTCGGTAGGTCAGCTGGTTTGTGGGACTTTTCGCCTCTCCAGAGTTAGCTGTGGTCTCCAAGTCCCTGGTAGGTAGGTGCAAACCCATGTTACTCTCTGTGTGTGGTTCTCTCTACCTTTGCTCTGGCCACCCCCAGGGGCCATATGATCGGGTAGACTGGATGTTCTTAAATGTTTAATAGCAGACAGGGTTGAAGTTATGAGTTCATGTTTTGTGGATCTGTTGGGCCTGCTTGTGGGTTTTCTACTCTGTCTCATAATCTGTGGATTCATTTTAGCGCTAATTCACCATCATGCAGACACGGACCACGGCAGTCCTCTTCATGCACAGAAAATAGTACACGGTGTTTGCAGGATGCCTCTCCACCCTGAAGGCAAGCTCCCTGATGGGACTGGAGGGAGAGTCAGGGAGCTGCAGAGCTGTTCTGGACCCAGAGGACCTTGGAATGTGAGGAAGGTTTTGCGGCTTCCTTAGGGAGCTCTCGGGGACTGAGCTGAGGCGCATTGGTGCTAGCAGCTGGATGCCAGCGGGAGGGATCTGACAGGAGTGCTGATCTCTGTTCAGAGTGGGATCTGAGGGAATGCCTCTGAGGCCCTCACCAACAGGAGCAGCATCCGCACAGATGCACCTGGCTTTGCTCCATGCTGCAGGGACTCCAGGGCACCCCCCCCCCCCTGTGGAAATCAGACACCAAGATTGTGAATATATTTTGGATACAGTTCCAAGGAAACCCATCGCAGAAAGATGGCTTTTGGACAGAAGAACTCCTATGAAGGTCTCTTTCTGGGTGGACTTCAGAGCCATCTTGCTCCTGCAGGAGGCTAGCAGAGGAAGTGGGAAATGGAGCAGGCTGGTGACCTCACCCTGTGCAGTGGGGAGTAACCAGAGACCCGGAGCTGGAATCGAGAGCCCTTGGAGCTGTTTGGACCCACCTCTAGAAGGCTGGCTTCCTCACTTTTACCCAGGAGGGCAGAATGAGGAGGAACTGGTGTCTTGCAGGGCAGCGTGCTGGAAAAGTGGCCTTTGTGGGGGTGGCGCTCATAGGCTGAAAGACCACTGTAGATTCGTCTGTTTGAAATGAAGAGGTCTAAGCCTTGTCTTGTTTTCCTGACAGAGAGTGATTCTCCCAGAAACCCAAAGCCCCTATAATGCAGGTTGGTTGTGAGGCTGATGGGCCATCTAGCACTCACTCCTCGGATAACGAGTGTCAGCATCCACTGCCCTCCAGGGTCTGGCTTCACCGAGGGCTGTCTCCTCGGCACCCAGAGGTGGCCCCTGGCTGACTCCTCAAATTATAGCAGACTAATGACTGGGACTCCTTTCCCTGCAGAAACTCTGTGTGTGTGCGTGTTTGTGTGAGTAGCTTGGGGCTTGGACTTAGGGCCTAGGCACTGTCCGTGTGTGTGTGTGTGTGTGTGTGTGTGTGTGTGTGTGTGTGTGTGTGTGTGTGTGTGTGTGTGTGTGTGTGTGTGTGTGTGTGTGTGTGTGTGGCGAGTAGCTTGGGGCTTGGACTTAGGGCCTAGGCACTGTGTGTGTGTGTGTGTGTGTGTGTATGTGTGTGTATCTTGGGGCTTGGACTTAGGGCCTAGGCACTGTCCGTGTGTGTGTGTGTGTGTGTGTGTGTGTGTGTGTGTGTGTGTGTGTGTGTGTGTGTGTGTGTGTGTGTATCTTGGGGTTTGGACTTAGGGCCTAGGCACTGTGTGTGTGTGTGTGTGTGTGTGTGCGTGTGTGTGTATCTTGGGGCTTGGACTTAGGGCCTAGGCACTGTCCCTGAGCTTTTTTGCTCAAGGATAGTGCTTTACTACTTAAGCCACAGCCCACTTCCAGCTTTTGTTGGTT
Organism: Dipodomys merriami; assembly: GCF_024711535.1. Classification (NCBI taxonomy): domain Eukaryota; kingdom Metazoa; phylum Chordata; class Mammalia; order Rodentia; family Heteromyidae; genus Dipodomys; species Dipodomys merriami. The sequence continues at coordinate 522,908 of NW_027206082.1, read as the reverse complement.
AATTGGAGATAAGAATCTCAAGGGCTTTCTTCCCAAGCTGGCTTTGAACTGTGTTCCTCAGATCTCAGCATCCTAAGTAGCTAGGATTACAGTGTGAGCCAATGGTGTTTGGAAGAAATGGAGTTTTGAGACTGAAAATGTATGTTGCTAATTTCAGAAAGACATATGCTCTTCAGTTTCTTAGGGCTACCCAAACCAATGTTTCCTCCATGTGCATTTCTGTTCTTTGGGTCCCCATGGCAGCATCTTGGGCTCTCACTGTCTAAAGGTGGACCTTGGACCCTCCTTGATGATGAGGACTTGAGGCATCGTTTTCTTCCCATGCTGGTATTTTTTGGCTGTGATTTTAGTTGCTAAGGTCTGTGTTGGGTGTAGGAGTATGTAACATCAGGGGCCCATTTGCTTTTCCACAGTAGCTTGGAGCAGGGCAGCTGTCACTGGGTTTAAACATTAAACCTATATATGATTATTTTTTAAAAATTTCTCTTGTCTGGGATAGAGTATAACTTTTTATTTAGAAGCCTGATTGGGAAAAGTAGGAGAGTTTTCATCCAAAGAAGGAGATATTGTATATTTTATGGTGTGTGTTACCCTGATGCCATGGTCTTGTTAGAAAGGGCTACTTCAGGTGAAGTTTATAGTGGAACTTTGTACAAAATAACAGTGGTGTCAGAGGAAGTACGCAGCCTTCCCAGCATGCAAAGTCATGCTGTCCTTCTCCAGGTGTGAGGCCCTGGGCTGGCTCCTGGCCATGTGTCTTCCTGTGCGGGCCTGGGGTACAACAGTGACTGTAAATCATGTACTGTAGCCCTGCCTGTGATGCCTAAACTGTCCGGTCTCTAACACTGGATCCTGATACTTCTACTTTTCTGATCATGTCTACTTGAAAATCTTAGAGCTGAAAGATTAAGTTTTTGAATGCAAGCTTGCTGTGAATGTGTAGCACTCGCTATGAAAGGCTGTGAGAAGCCCTCTAGCACCTGGGTTTAGAGATTCTGTGGAATGGTTAGGGAGGTCTCCTTGTGAAGAAGAAGATGCCTTTAGAAACCCTTGTCATTTTATGAACAGGATGTACCCTGATTAATTACCCAGAGCAGCTGGGTTTTAAACAGGATTATAGTCTTGCTCTGTACTCTATGGATTACAGACACAACACCAGTCCCAACTTAGGATCAGGTGACAGAAGGTTCAGATGAAGGACAGGAAGACACCGTCCCTGCCACCTGCTATGACAGCATTGGCTCTTCTGTGATTATAATAGAATTGGCTTTAAAAATTCTCTTCAAGGGCTGGGAAGGTGGCTTAGTGGTAGAGCACTTGCCTTGTATACATGAGGCCTAGGTTCGATTCCTCAGCACCACATAAACAGAAGAAGCCAGAAGTGGCACTGTGGCTCAAGTGGTAGAGTGCTAGCCTTGAGCTGAAGAGCTGAGGGACAGCGCCCAGGCCCAGAGTTCAGGCCCCACAACTGGCCAAAAAAAAAAAAATCTCTTCAGAAGCTTTAAAAGACACTTGGGAGCTGGAGTCTGGCTCCAGTGGTAGAATGTCTGTGTAGCAAATGTAAAGCCCTGAGCTCCACCTCAAGTACCATCCTCTCCAAATAAACAACTCTCCAGCACCAAACAAACAAACAACTCTCCAGCACCAAAGCAAAACAATGAAATAAAACTATGGAAGTAATTCATACTTAGCATAGAAATTAAAAGAATGCCTAAATATGTAAAATAATGAACATTGTCCCTGCCATTGAATTCCTCCTGCTGCTAACAGATTGGTGAATGGCCTGGACTGCACTGACCATGTCAATAGGAATGTAACCTTAGATCCTTGTCAATTTTAATTTTGCTAAGTGCCAAAATTGTAAAAAGTTAAAAATAGATAAATGACATTTGTGGATGGATTTTATTTAGGCAATTACATTTAAAATCTCATTTTATCTTATAGCCATTATAAAAAGATTGGTATTTTCTCTCTTTGGTACTAGTCTTCATTGATTATCATGGGGAAAGGCGTGATCAGGAGTGGAGAGGCCCATGTGTGTGTGGACCCTGCTATCCAGGTGGCCGTCAGCATGCGTATGGCTTTCTGTGGCATGGACGGAGTTATAGACTGTGTTAATAACATAACACACACTGGAGGGGTTCCTGTGGGAGAGGGTGCACACCTCTCCTGTTCCTTCTAATGGTTGTACAGACACAGTGCAGCCAAAGCACTGATCTGACATTGCACTTGTGTATACACAGGGTACAGATGCACATGTATGCATACAAATGCAAACACACATGTATACAGTGTACACAAGTACACACACCACTTAGAGTGATGCCCCCCACCGCCAAGCTGTGGCCCAGCTGTGAACATCCAATGTATAGTGGGTAAAGGGACATGAAATGTCTTTTATGCCAGGTGCCAGTGGCTCCACTTATACTTCTCGCTACCTGGAACACGCTAGTTGAAAGTCAGTCTTGGTAGGAGAGTCAGTGAGACTCCATTTCTCATCCAGAAAACTGCTGAACTGGAGGTGTATCACAAGTGGTAAGCACCAGCCATGGTCCAGAAAGCCGAGTGAGAGAGCAAGGCTTGGAGTTCAGGCCTGGGTACTGCCACATAAATACCTTTTTTGGTAGGTCTAGTAAGCTATCTTTCTTCGTCTGTTCAGCTGCCACAGCAGAGCGCCTGAGTGTGGACAGGTTAAACAGCAAGTGTTTATTTAGCACAGCTCTGGGAACTAGAAGTGGCGCTGCTGGTCTGGCTAGGCCCCGCCAGGCTTGCAATGGCCCTCTTTGCTGGGGAGCAGGGTGAACTCTGCTGTCTCTCCAGGGACTGACTTCCAGGGTCAGGTCCCGTGTTGCCCCCTCACCTTGCCCCAGTAGAGCTGCATCGGGGGCTAGGGTTTCAGCTTATGGATTTTAGGGGATATAAATGAGCCATAGCATTATCTGCTGGGAGAATAGTGGTGCTGTCTGGTTTCTAGAACCTTCTTTGGGCCCACATGTACCATCCAACCATCTGCACCGTCACTTCCCTAGATCATTTGGTCATTGGCAGGATCTAGTCTTACCAGGAACCCTGTTCTGTCTTGTTCTTGCAAGGCGCATGGGACAGAGCTCTCTCTCCCTTCCTTTTTGTTTATTATTTATCTTAGTAGCAAACAGTCATTTTGTATATATTATGGGGCACAATGTGATGTTTTGCTACATGTATATACATTGTGGAGGGATCAGATTAGGCTAATTAACTCGCCTATGACCTCACATAGTTGTTTCTCTGTGGTAAGAACATTTCTGACACTCTTTTAGCAGTTGTTTTGTTTTGCTCCAGAATGACAGATAATAATTGTGTGCATTTACATGACACATATGATGCTTTGATCTATGTAAACATCATAGAAAGAGTGAAGCCAATTAATGTATCTGTTACCTCAAAAACTTACAGTGTTTTTGTGGTAAAAACCTAGTCTTGTAGTCATTTTGAAATAAGTAATTTTTTAAATTGTCAAGGTGATGTACAGAGGGGTTTTGGTTACATAAGTAAGGTAATGAGCACACCTCTTGTCAATCTTGTTACTCCTTTCCTCAATTTTATCCTACTTTCCCTCCCTCCAACCCCCTCCAAGCTGTACAGATCATTTCCAACATATTGTCTTGTGTATGTCGTTGTTGCATTGGTTCCCCCTTGTCTTTTGTCTCACCATTCTGTTGTTCCCCTTCCCTTCCCTAATTCCAATAAATGTATATACAATACCAGGGTACCAAAATCAAATACAGGAGGGTCACAAAGAAATAAGTGATTTATTACTATTAACTGTGGTTGTTGTTGTACAATCAATTATTAAAACATATTCCTCCAGTCTAATGACTTTTTCTGTCATTGGCCAACATCTCTTTTTCCACCTTCTTCTTTTATATTCTTTCCTTTTTATTTTGCTTGCCTGTACTGGCACTCAAACTCAGGGCCTGGTGCTGTTCCTTAACTTTTTTCTCAAGGCTAGAGCTGGAACACAGCCCTTTTTCCAGCTTTTTGCTGGTTAATTGGAAATAAGTTTGGTAGACTTGTTTGCCTGCTCTGTCTTTGAACTATAGTTTTCAAATCTCATCTTCCTGAGTAGCTAGACTTACAGGTGTGAACTACTAGCACCAGACTCTTTCCTTTCCTTAAAATTAAAAAAAATATTAGGGCTAGGAAGCTTGGCTCAGTGATAGAGTGCTGGCCTTGCATGCATGAGGCCCTGGGTTCGGTTCCTCAGCACCATATTAGCAGAAAAAGCCGGAAGTGGCGCTGTGGCTCAAGTGGTAGAGTGCTAGCCTTGAGCTGAAGAGCTGAGGGACAGCGCCCAGGCCCAGAGTTCAGACCCCACAACCGACAACAAAAAAGAAAAAAAATTATAAATTATTTGTCTTCTAAGTTGCATTATGTAGCTAGGCCTTGAATTCAAGACTGTCTTCCTCAGCTTCTTAGTGCTGAGGTTTCAGATGTGTGCCATCTAAGATCTTTTTCTAAGGATTTAAAGAATTCTCCTTTGTGCCAGAGCAAAAATTATTAAAGAAATAAAAATTACTTTAGATATATTCACCTACATTAGAATTCTGTGTAAGGTGACAAGATAAAGCCTATCTTTCTCTATAAGATTGTATATTGTATTTGTATTTTATATATTGTGTATTGTATTTTGTCATCTTTTTGAGAGCATTTTATAGCTATTTCAGTTCAGGCATGAAAATGTACACAGAAAGCTTTTTATTGATGAATAGCTTTTTTTTAAAGTAAGTCACAAATCTGTCAAAAATTTCTTCATTTTGGGGCTGGGAAGGTGGCTCAGTGGTAGAGCGCTTACCTTGCATGCTCGAGGCCCTGGGTTCGATTCCTCAGCACCACATAAGCAAAAAGAAAAAAGCCGGAAGTGGCGCTGTGGCTCAAGTGGTAGAGCGCTAGCCTTGAGCTGAAGAGCTGAGAGACAACGCCCAGGCCCAGAGTTCAGGCCCCACTACCGGACCCCCCCCCCCCAAATTTTTTTTTCTTCATTTTAACACTTCACTTCATATTGTGGACTCTTAAGAGAAAAAGAGGTACAAACTAAGAAACTAAGAGACACATGTCCAGGTAAGCTCTCACCTAAAGAATTTCTATAAAGCAGGTCTCCAGGGGAGGGAGACCTCAGAGGCTTTCTTGGGAATAGGAGTGTGGCAGGCCTCGGTGGCCATCTGTGGAACTGAGACTGTCACACTATGAAAGCCATAGCTCTCAGATTCTCAGTTTCAGGGGTCTGGTTTTGGCCTGGTGTTGTTCTGTGTGTGCTGCCATACTGCCCAGGGTCAGAGGTTTATCTGGGGGTGGGCGAGATGTGTCTTCTTACCGTGGTGCTTTGGGATGCCTCTGCTTGATTTTCAGTTTTTAAAAATATTTGTTATCATAAGTTTGATATAGTATATCCATAGTGTCAAATTATAAGCAAACCAATTAACTAGGAATGAAAAATTTGTGTTCAGAGCCTTTGCTTCTTTTCACCATTATTCATTACTCTTTGCATTGTTTTCTTATTATTTCTTGAGTGTTGTTAATAATGAAGCTTGATTCCTAATGACACTCCTAGAAGCATAACAGACTTTAAAGAAAATAATTGATGTCACCTCAGGGTTTTTTAAAAAAAATCACTAATTACTTAAAAGTACAAACAGTGGATGAAAATATAAAGCATTGGAGATGAGCTACAGCAGTGATTAGGTACTGCAGTTAGGGTCCAATGACAGCAGAGTGCTGCCCAGGCCCCCCGTCAGGTCTGTGAGTGACTGGGGACCCGTCTCGGCAGGACCAGGCCCTCTGGCACAGGGGAGAAAGGAACTAGTGTGACATGCATTGCGCTGGACATACACACTGTGTGCTTAGGAATCTGAGGACTGCTCAGACAGCCACACCAAGCTGCCTAGAGACCTGCAGGGCTGTTGCCATGGGAACCACAACTTCATTTCTTGACATAAGTTTGTTAGGATTTTCTGCAACAACAATGATTGAATCCCAGGCTTGTGCCATAATTTTAATCTGGAATGCCTCTAGGAGGTAATACTGTTACCCTTCAAAAGATGGGCGGGAGGTTTCTGCCTTCTGGAATAGCCAGTGTCCTCACAGGAGTCTACCTTCAAGCTTTCTTTTAAAGCACAAAGACTTCGGTCTGTTTCTGGAATTATTGGCAAATTTTATTAACAATTGCTTTGTTGCTAGACTATCAATTATTTAAGAATACCTAAATATTATAAAGAAAGTCTGTCATTTCATGAGTCAGTATTTTAATGTTAACCATACTCAATTACTTGTCAATGTCTGCATCGTAATTATTTTTAATATTTCACAAGCTGTCTTCTGAGTCTTTAATTTTTTATTTCATTATCGTTAAGTAGTTGCACAAAGGAGTTGCCGTTTAACAAAGCAGCTTATGAATACAGTGTATCTTGATCAATGTCACCCCTTTCAACCCTCCTCACCCATCTCTTTTAACCCACCCCTTCCCTCGCTGCGTTTGTAGGGTATACATTGAATTCTCCCCTTCTTCTCCTCCTCATCCAACCCCTCTTTCTCCTTGACCCCACCTACCCCTTTCAAGAACCTGCTTCCTGAGATGTTTTATTTTGTTGAACATTGACTTTGCCTTTCTATGGAATTTCACTGTTGGAAATCTCCTTTGACTCTACCCTTCTTCAAGTAATTCACTTGTATACATTTGTATACCACCCAATGTATTTACCTATAAGTTTATAAGATAATTCTAGCTTCCACAAAAGAGGGAAAACATGTAACCAACGGCTCTCTGGGCCTGTTCATTTAATTTTTTCCTGGTCTTTCATTTCCTTACAAATGATACAGTATCATTCTTTCTAATGGATGAGTAACATTCCATTGTGTATATTTACCACATTTTCTTGATGCATTCATCCATTGAGGGCATCTGGGCTGTTTCTATACCCTGACTATGGTGAATAGTGCCATGGTGAACATGGTTGTACTGGTGGCTTTACTGTATCCTGGTTTGCAATCTTTTGAATACATGCCCAGTAGAATTGCTGGGTCATAGAGTAGATACATGTTTAGTTTTTTGAAGAACCACCATACTTCTTTCCAGATTGTTTGAACACACATTCCCACCAGCAGCATTTCAGAGCTCCCCTTTGGCCACATCCCCACCAGAATCTGTATTGTATGTATTCTTGATTATGCCATTCTAACTGGGGTGAAGTGGAATCTCAGATGTTGGGCATTTCTTCATGTGTCTATTAGCTATTTTTACTTCCTTTTCCCCCAGAAGACTGTAACTCATTAGCCCATTTATTTATTTTTTCCATTTATTTTTTTAATTATTAATTTTTTTATTGTAAAAATGTTGTACAGAGGGATTACAGTTACATTAGTAGGGTAATGAGTACATTTCATAGTGAGCATTGTTTCCTCCTCCTTTATTTTCCCCCTCCTATCACTTCCCTCCCCACCTCCCCAACTTCTCCCACCCCCTGCAACATTGTAAAGTTCATTTTCAATAGAATGTCCTGTACATCTCATCGTCCCAATGGGTCAGCTTGCATCCTCATTTAAGCGTTCTGCAATATCCCTTCCCCTCCCCAAATTACAAAAGTATATATACAAAGTGCAGAGCACCAGCATCAAATCCAGTGAAAACAGGAGTTATACCACAGGGGAAGAACATATAACAGAAACAAAAGAACCACATAGTGTATTGTAAGTACACTAAAAACACTAGTAAGAAAGAGAGAAAAAAACCAAAAACCTCTTGTGTCCCTGTCTTGGGGTGCATTTTGCTTAACATTATCTCATATGGTCATATGTACTAGCCTTTGACCTACTCTGCTTGTCCTAGACATGTACTAGTCGCTGTAAACAAGGGACCTATGTTTCTTTGGGCCTGGCTTACTTCACTTAATTTTTTCCCAAGTCTTTCCATTTCCTAACGAAAGACAGGCATAGAATTCCTACACACACACACACACACACACACACACACACACACACACACACACACACACACACACACACACACACACACACACACACACACACACACACACACACACACACACACACACACACACACACACACACACACACACGCACGCACCCTCATATTTTCTTGATCCATTCATCTACTGAGGAGCATCTGGGTTGGTTCCATATCTTTCTATTGTACATATGTATGTGTGTATATATATTTTTTCTTGTGTGTGTATATATATATATATATATATATATATATATATATATATATTTTCTTGATCCGTTCATCTACTGAGGGGCATCTGGGTTGGTTCCATATCTTAGCTATGGTAAATAATGCTGCAATAAACACAGTTGTGCTGGTAGCTTTGGTATGACCTTGTTTGTGATCCTTTGGGTAAATGCCCAAAAGTGGGATTGCTGAGTCATAAGGGAGCTCTATGTGGAGTCTTTTGAGGAACCTCTGTACTGCTTTCCAGAGTGGTTGAGCAAGTTTACACTCCCACCAACAATGCAGTAGGGTTCCCTTTTGGCCATATCACCTCCAGCATGTGTTGTTATTAGAGTTCTTGATTATAGCCATTTTAGCTGGGGTGAGGTGGTATCTCAATGTTTTGATTTGCATTTCTCTTATGGCTAGAGAGTTTGAGCATTTCTTCATGTGTCTATTGGCCATTCTTATTTCCTCTTCAGAGAAGTCTCTCTAAGTCTTTAGCCCATTTATTAATCAGGCGGTTGTTTCTTTGAGGGTTTGTTGTTGGGGAATTTAGTTTTTTGAGTTCTAAGAATATTTTAGATATGTAGCCCTTGTCCATTGTATGGCTAGTGAAGATCTTCTCCCAGTCCGTGGGCTGTCTTTCTTCCATTCTATTTCTTTAGCTCCCTTGTCAAAGATTAGATGGCTGTAGGTCTGTGGGTTCATTTCTGGGTTTTCAATTCTATTCCATTGGTCCTGAGGTCTGTTCTTGTGCCAGTACCAAGCTGTTTTGATTACTATGGCTTTATACTAGAGTTTGAAGTTTGGAATTGATATTCCTCCATCGCTGTTCTTTCTACTAAGGATTGTTTTGGCTATTCGGGGTCTTTTATTGTTCCATATGAATTTTGAGGTTGCTTCTTCTATTTCATTGAAGAATGAGGTTGGAATGTTGATAAGTATCACATTGAATTTGTAGATAGCCTTTGGCAGTATTGCCATTTTCACAATGTTAATCCTCCCAATCCAGGAGCATGGGAGGTTTTGCCACTTTCTTAGTTCTCCTTTAATTTCCTTTTTCAAGTTTTTAAAGTTTTCATCATACAGGTCCTTCACCTCTTTTGTTAAGTTAACTCCTAAGTATTTTTTGTGGGGCTATTAAGAATGGAGTTGCTTTCCTAATTTCAGCCACGCTTTTCTCATTATTGGCATACAGGAAAACCATTGATTTCTGAGGGTTAATTTTGTACCTGCTACTTTGCCAAAATTTCTGATCAGCTCAAGTAACTTGGGAGTGGAGTCCATAGTGTTTTTTAAATACAAGATCATGTCATCTGCAAAGAGGGAGGGTTTTATTTCATCCTTCCCTATTTGGATCCCCTTTATGTTTGCATCTTGTCTTATTGCTGTAGCTAGGCATTCTAATACTAGGTTGAAGAGCAGTGGGGAGAGTCATTAGCCCACTTATTAATTGGATTGTTAGCTGGGTGCCGGTGGCTCACGCCTGTCATCCTAGCTACTCAGGAGGCTGCGATCTGAGGATCATGGTTCAAAGCTAGCCTGGGCAGGAAAGTCTGTGAGACTCTTATCTCCAGTAAACCACTAGGAAACTGGAAGTGGTGATGTGGCTCAAGTGGTAGAGCATTCACCTTGAGCTGAATTGCTGAGAGGTTGCACCCAAGCCCAGAGTTCAAGCCTCACAACCGACAAAAAAAATTGAATTGTTGGTTCTTTGAGCATTTAAAATTTTAAGCTCTCTATACAGTCTAGATATTAGGCCATTGTCTGATGTATAGCTGGCAAAAGTCTTCACCTATTCTGTAGGCTGTCTTTTTAGCTTGTTGGCTCTGTCCTTTGCTGTGCAAAAATGTTTTGTTGATGCAATCACATTTAGCAGGTCTTCCTTTGATTTGCCATGCTTCTGCATCTTTACTCAGAGAGTTCTTTCCTGTGCCTAAGAGCCCTAATGCTTCTCTTTACTCCTTCCTATAATAGTTTCATGATTTCAGGGCTCACATTGAGGCCTTTGATCCATTTTAAGTTGATGCTGATGCTTTCTACTTCCTTATGTCTTCTGTTTCCTTCAAATTTCTATAGTTTTCATGGTAGAGGTCCTTCACATCTTGATTAAGTATTCTTAGGTGTTTTGATTTTTTAAAATTGCAAATGGAGTTGCTTTCTTGATTCAGTCTCAATCTTCTCATTATTGGTGTGCAGAAAAGCTCCTGATTTTCATGGGTTGATTTTATACTACCTTACCAATGTTTGTAATCAGCTCTAGTACCTTTGGAGAGGAGACTATAAGTCATAAAGCTTGAACTCTGGGCCTAACTGCTTTCCCTATGGTTTTCTGTTCAAGGCCACTTCTGGTGGAGATAAGAATCTGCTTAGGCTGATTTTGAACTGAGATCCACAGATTTCAGCCTCCTGAGTAGCTAGGATTATAGGAAGGATCCCCTGGAACCTGGCTGTTTTCTGATTTCTTGATAGAATCATGAGAGTTGACTGGCTAAATGGTCATGAAGGCTATTTCAAATGAACAGATGTAAAGAGAGTTGGTGGCTTAGTTTTACATCGGGCTGAGGTGATGGAGGCCCCACTTGCCCGTCTGGGGCTTGTCTCCATGGCTACCTCTGGCTGTCTTGTACTGTTTGCAGTGTGCTGATTCACAAGCATTAATCACCTGCCAACCCCGTCCCTGACCTATAGCATTTTAAGATCTAGGGATGTTATGTTGAGTCTGTCTCTGTACAAATTGTTGGTATATTCATGGTGTGGTCAGAGGATAGGAGATGAGGTGTGTGTGGCTGTGTGGCCTGACTCTGAAGAGAGTGAATACAGCACTGTGCCTGACCTACTTGCTGGAAGAGGAACCGTTGTTGGAAGACTGAGGCTGTGTGGTTCCTAAGAGCCTGCCTCTGGGAGACCATTTTACACTGAGGGAATAATCCAGCTGGTGCAGTGTAAACTCTAGTTGCAAACATCCACTACGGCCCCCTTACCTCATGGGATACCCGATGCTAGCGAATGTCTGTTTGTACCACTGCTTGTATTTGCTTGAACATACTGGAGAGGGCGGCTGGCATACACTCTGTTCCCTTGGAAACATGTTTTAGAGGGAGAACGAGGTTAAGGAATTAAAACACATACTGACATTTCTTTCATTTGTCTTGGTGTAGTGTTTTGTTTCTATTCTGTTGAAATAATCCTGCAATATTATGTACATTGGAAAATAATGTATGACTATATTCTGAGTTTTAAAAACTGGGCACAAAAGGCAGATGTGGTAGTCTTGATATCTTACATATGCAAAAGATTTCTAATACTTAATTTAACAATTCCATATTTGATTTCTTGATTCTCTCTTCTTGATTCTCTTCCTGGAGATACAGAAACTCAGCTGTGCGAGGCTCTGGCAGCTCACACTTGTAATTCTATCTACTCAGGAGGCTGAGAGCTGAGGATTGTGGCTTAAGGCCAGCCCTTGTAGGAATATCCGTGAGACTTTTATCTCCAGTTAACTACCAAAAAGCTAGACTTGGAGCTGTGGTAGGACTCTATCCTTGTGAAGAAAATCTCAGGACAATGTCCAGGCCCTGAGTTCAAGGCCCCTCTACCTCCAGCTGAAACAAACCCCAACAACAAAACAGTAACCCAGATGTTCCTTCACTGCTCTTGTTTTCATCTATTCGTTGCTACTGTTAATATTGTCTTTTTGTTCATTTCATTTTATAGTTGTATTTAAGGTCAGTGCCAAAATAAGAACAGAAGGTCACTCAAAACAGCAAGGAACCACAGGTTTATGCCTACCTGATTGGATCAAGATAGATGATCGTTTCTTTTCTCTACTTTTTATAAGGTGCTTGAACTGTCTACATGGAAAATCAACTCCTTCGAGGCTCTTGCCCTTTCCTCCCAGTCTTCACCCACTCCTCTTAATACTGCCAAGTGAAAACAATTTATTTTTAAAAGATATTAAAATATTCCGGATAACTCACAGTCTGATGTCAATTTTTTTAACCTTTGAATTTCTTTCTAAGTGGCTGTTGTTGACAAGGTCTTGGTGCTGTCTCTGAGTGCACGGGAGTGTGTTTAAATCCCAGTAGGAATGCCGTGTGTCAGGCCTGTGCTTGGCAGAATGTGGTCTCCCACGAATTCCCCACGTGGGCCTTTCTTCAGCCCTCGAGCAACACTAGATTTATTCTTCCTTAGCCCTTTTCTGTGATTGTGTAATGTTGATAGACACTCAATTGCCAATTTGAATTTTATCAACCTGTTGTTTCCACTTTACCGAAGAATTACCATGTATTGTTTTAATTCCAATTTTAATTCATGCTTTAGAAAATACAGTATAAAATTCAATGTATAGGCTTCAAACTTCAGATCAGTGAGGAAAGGGGTGGGTTGGGAGGGATGGGGGAGGATATTGAAAATGGTGACATGGCTCAGGATGAATTGTATTCATAAACTGCTTTGGTAAATGGCGACTCCTTTGTGCAGTTATTCACAGATAACAAAAATATTAAAAAAAGAAAATACCGTGTAGTTTTGAACTCTAAAATTCATTGAGTGTCATTTTGTTTAAACTAATAACACACATGTCCTCAGTGGGGTTCTGTAGGGTTAAAGAAGCTGTCCTTTCTTCAAATTAGAGACATCACTCTAATACCAGTTTACAAGTTATCATAAATAGTGAGTGTGTATCCAGTACTTGCCCGAGTGCGTTGTCCTCCTTCTGTAAGCTTTGGATGAAATTACAGGACGACCTTTCATTTGGTGGCAGTGATGTAGTTTGTAGCTCGCAGTGCTGGATTATTTGCTGGTGTTTTCCTGACACCTGTCTGCTCTTTGATGGGGTGGAGTGTACTTCAGCCCCACAAGTCTTGATTTCGTGTCTCCATTTCTGCCTTGACAAGAGCTCCTCAGCCGCGTGTTCTCCTCCTGGGTGGGGATGGGTGGACAGCTCTGTGTGTGACCACAGTGACTTGGCAGCACCCGACTTTTCTGTCTCCCTCTCTGTTTCCACACTGTCCATTTGCCCATGCCTTTCTTCTTTTCTTCTCTTTTCATTTCGCCGATGTCTGTCTTCCAGAGTCTCTTGTTAACATCTGTGGGTGGGCAAGCCTTCCGCATCTTTGGATGTCTAAAAATGTGTTATTCCCACATGAAGTCTAATTTTACTGAGCACTGGAATCTTAATTCACAGCCATTTCCTTCAAAACCACAGCCACCTGCAGGCTGCATGGTGAGTCAGGATTACCTCCAGCTTCGTGGATGGCAGCCCTCCCTCCTCCTCTGTCCTCCTCCCTCCTCCCCCTCCCCCTCCCCCTCCCTCCTCCCCCTCCCTCCTCTTCCTCCCCCTCCTCCTCCTCCTCCCCCTCCCTCCTCCTCCTCCTCCTCCCTCCTCCCCCTCCCTCCTCCTCCTCCCCCTTCTCCCCCTCCCTCCTCTCCTCCCTCTTCCTCCCCCTCCCTCCTCCGTCCTCCTCCTCCTCCTCCCTCCTCTCCCTCCCTCCTCCTCCTCCTCCCTCCTCCCCCTCCCTCCTCCTCCTCCTCCCTCCTCCCCCTCCCTCCTCCTCCCCCTCCCTCCTCCCCCTCCCTCCTCCTCCCTCCTCCTTCTCCCCCTCCCTCCTCTCCTCCCTCTTCCTCCCCCTCCCTCCTCCGTCCTCCTCCTCCTCCTCCCTCCTCTCCCTCCCTCCTCCTCCTCCTCCCTCCCTCCTCCCTCCTCCTCCTCCTCCTCCCTCCTCCCCTCCCTCCTCCTCCTCCTCCCTCCTCCCCTCCTCCTCCTCCCTCCTCCTTCTCCCCCTCCCTCCTCTCCTCCCTCTTCCTCCCCCTCCCTCCTCCGTCCTCCTCCTCCTCCTCCCTCCTCTCCCTCCCTCCTCCTCCTCCTCCCTCCTCCCCCTCCCTCCTCCTCCTCCTCCCTCCTCCCCCTCCCTCCTCCTCCTCCTCCCTCCTCCCCCTCACTCCTCCTCCCTCTTCCTTTCTCCCCCTCCCTCCTCTCCTCCCTCCTCCTCCCCTTCTTCCACCTCCCTCCTCCCCCTCCCTCCTTCTCCCTCCTCCTTCTCCCCTCCCTCCTCATCCCCTCCCTCCTCCTTCTCCTCCCCCTCCCTCCTCCCCCTCCCTCTCCTCCCTCCTCTTCCACCCTCCTCCCCCCTCCCTCCTCCTCCCTCTTCCTTCTCCCCCTCCCTCCTCTCCTACCTCTTCCTCCCCCTCCCTCCTCCGTCCTCCTCCTCCTCCTCCCTCCTCCCCCTCCCTCCTCCTCCCTCCTCCTCCCTTCTCCTCCCCCCTCCCTCCTCCCCTCCCTCCTCCCCCTCCCTCCTCCTCCCCCTCCCTCCTCCCCTCCCTCCTCCCCCTCCCCTCACCCCCTCCCTCTCCCTCCTCCCCTCCCTTCTCCTCCCTCTTCCCCCTCCCTCTCCCTCCTCCCCCTCCCTTCTCCTCCTCCTCCCCTCTCCTCCCCCTCCCTCTCCCTCCTCCCCTTCCCTTCTCCTCCCTCCTCCCCTCCCTCCTCCCCCCTCCCTCTCCCTCCTCCCCTTCCCTTCTCCTCCCTCCTCCCCTCCCTCCTCCCCCTCCCTCTCCCTCCTCCCCTCCCTTCTCCTCCCTCCTCCCCTCCCTCCTCCCCCCTCCCTCTCCCTCCTCCCCTCCCTCCTCCCTACTCCCCCTCCCTCCTCCCCCTCCCTTCTCCTCCCTCCTCCCCTCCCTCCTCCCCCCTCCCTCTCCCTCCTCCCCCTCTCTTCTCCTCCCTCCTCCCCTCCCTCCTCCCCCCTCCCTCTCCCTCCTCGTCCTCCCTCCTCCTTCTCCTCCCTCCTCCTCCCTCCTCCTCCCCCTCCCTCCTTCTCCTCCCTCCTCCTCCCCCTCCCTCCTCCCCCTCCCTCCTTCTCCTCCTTCCTCCTTCTCCCTCCTCCTCCTCCTCCCCCTTCCTCTCCCTCCTCCCCCTCCCTCCTCCCCCTCCCTCCTCCCCCTCCCTTCTCCTCCCTCCTCCCCTCCCTCCTCCCCCTCCCTCCTCCTTCTCCTCCCTCCTCCTCCTCCTCCCTCCTCCCCCTCCCTTCTCCTCCTCCTCCTCCTCCCTCCTCCTCCTCTCTCCACTCACAGCTTTCATCTGAGCCTGGCCTGGCTGAGGTTGTTGTGTACCATTTGCCCTGTAGGCTTCCTGGCCCACCATGGATGCCTTGGGCTGGCACTTCTCACCTTCCTTCAGATTTGGAACTTTACTCCCAGTGTGTCTTCTCCCTTCTTCTCTTCTGCCTTTCCTTCTCCAGCTCCTATCAGATGGGCCACAGGCCTTCCTGGGTATCTTCTTCATATGCTCCTGTTTGCACCTGTCACGTCCTGGCCTTGTGTGCTATTTTCTGTTGCATCCTTGATCCAGCTCTGCCTCTCACTGGTTTTCTCCTTGTGTGCCCGGTTCTCACAAGGGCTGCATGTTAGCTCTCAACACTTCTACTTCATGCGGTTAGATACAGGACAGCACTGTCTTGGCATTTCTCACAGTCTCAGTTTGTGCCTGAGGTGTTTTCCATGATGGGCAATGGGTCTTCTTCCTGGTGTTGGTTTCTTCAAGAATTGAAGTGTCTTGTTGCTTTCCTTCTGACATCATGTCAGCTTGCCTCTACTGTAGGGATGAGTCCAAAATAGCCTCAGAGAGGTCACGGAGAGGAGTCCCCAGTGTGACCTCAGGGAGGTCACAGAGAGGCGTCCCCGGTGGTGACCTCAGGGAGGTCATGGAGAGGTGTCCCCGGTGTTGACCTCAGGGAGGTCACAGAGAGGCGTCCCCGGTGTTGACCTCAGAGGTCACAGGTATCCCCAGTGTTGACCTCAGGGAGGTCACAGGCGTCCCCGGTGTTGACCTCAGGGAGGTCACAGGCGTCCCCGGTGTTGACCTCAGAGGTCACAGGTGTTCCCAGTGTTGACCTAAGAGAGGTTACAGAGAGGCATTCCCGTTGTTGACCTCAGGGAGGTCACGGAGAGGCATCCCTGGTGTTGACCTCAGAGAGGTCACGGAGAGGCATCCCTGGTGTTGACCTCAGAGAGGTCACGGAGAGGCATCCCTGGTGTTGACCTCAGAGAGGTCACAGGCATCCCTGGTGTTGACCTCAGAGAGGTCACAGGCATCCCTGGTGTTGACCTCAGAGAGGTCACAGGCATCCCTGGTGCTGACCTCAGGGAGGTCGCAGGCGTCCCCGGTGTGGCCTTTGCAGGTGCACAGAGGATGTCTGCTTGCGGGCAGCCGCCTGTCCGGAGAGTCACACAGGGGACGCTCAGGGGACACACAGCCCTCTGTCCTTACAGGCCTTCTGGCTCTGGTCCAGCTTCACCATCAAGGCAAGGTAGCTATGTTTGGAAGGTCACATGAGCTCTGTTTAAAGACAGGGATAATGCAGTTCCATTTTATGGCTTATTAACTTGGCACTCATGGCAGCGCCACCACCCATGCCAGACGCAGCTAATTCAATGGGTTCTTTCTGTGAGGCCACCACAGCTCTGTGTCTGGGGACACAAGCCATACTTCCTCCTCAGCTATTCAACTATTGATGTAACCATCAAAAGAGACAAAGAAGCTGTCCCCCAGTGGCTCACGCCTGTAATCCTAGCTATGCAGGAGGCTGAGAGTTAAGATCGAGATTCAAAGCCAGACCAGGCAAGAAAGTCTGTGAGACTCTGATCTCCAATAAATTGCCAACAAAGCCAGAAGTGGGGCTGTGGCTCAAGTGGTAGAGTGGTAGCCTTGAGTACAAAAGTTCAGGGACAGTGCCCAAGCCCCAGGACCAGCGTGTGTACACGCATGTGAAAACACATGAGCAACACCTGTTGGCAGCGTTGGAGGTAACGTGTGAATGGGAGCCTGGCCTTACGTGATCTTGTCCTGAAGCAAGCTCACTGGGTGCCTCAGTTTCCCTCTCTGTGCAGGGGAGTCTAGTGTGAGGTGTAGCTCCAGTTCAAGTAACTTATCAGAGGGAGATGTTAAGGAGCATGGAGCCTGTGGTGACCTTCCCAGATGGCCTCCCCTCTGGGGAGAGAGGTTGGCTTGGTCCTCCCGTCTGTCCCAGCAGTCCTTAGACTTCTGTACAGCTGAGTTTTTTTCTTTTTCTTTTGTGTGTGTGCTGTTTTTAAAGACCATCTTCTCTATCTAGAAATCTGGGATTAGAGAAGAGGTAGAGGCTCAGGCCTGTGGCCACATCCTCAGCCCCTGCTTCTGATATGTCTCCGATTTCCTCTCCCCCTCCGGGTTTCCATCAATAGGTATGCTCTTTCAAAACAGTGATCCTCCAACCCATCTCCTGGAGGACCGGGCCGCCTCACAGCGCGACAGGCAGGCTCCAAGGCCCGAGCCCACGGGGCAGCTTTCCTTTCCTAGAAGCTCATGTGTCCCACGCTGCCCTTTGCACAGCTGATCTTTTGAGGAGTTGGTAGAGGCGAGTCACTGTAGCTATGAACCCCCTGGCTAAGCTTCAGCCCTCTCTGGAGAGGCTGTCTTGTTCTTACAGTGACTTTGTGGGAACACCCATGCCCCTCCCAGGCACGTTTTGTTGGGAATAATTTCTCCATGTTTTGGGCTGTCTGCATGCCCAGCAGTTCACACAGTAATGAAGCACGTTCTATAAAAGTGCATTGTGCTAATGATGTGTATCTGACAGTCAGTATTAACTGTGAACTCACTGGGATTATTAAGAGGGCTGGACTACGGAGAGCTAAGACAGCCCTTACGGTGCTGGGGTGAGTGTGCCCACTTGCTGTAATTCAAGCTGCCAGGCACCACGAGCTCCCAGTTCTGTGTGTCACCACACACTTCTGCTTTCTACAGAAACCTCATGCTGCTGTTCCTGTCCTCTGTGATTGCATCCACACGCGTGCCCACCTGCGCTGAGGAGGCAGTCCTGTTGTGCTTGCTCGAGGCACGTCCATGCTTCTGCATCCGTGAGGATTTACACTCAGTGGTGTTTTTGGAAGGGCTGGGTTGTTTGATGTTTGCTCAGCATCCTGGGTGAGGGAAAGCAGGTGTGCACTGTCTGTGTGCCATGTGTTTAGATAATCATAAAAGAAAGCCAGGTGAGATGACGCTGCCACCAGGTCCCAGGTTCCAGCTCTCAGCTCTTGGAGGAGCAGCCTGGCTATGAAGATGGGCATTTCATTGCTGCCAGTCAGGACCTGTGCCTGCTGCTTGGGACATGGAGCGTGCCAGGCAGAGCTTGCTGTCTGCAGCATGGAGCCGGGGTGAGGGTGCGGGGTCTTTCTGTGTCTGTGTACGCAAGCATGTGTGTCTGAGTATCTATGTGTGTGAGTGTGTGCCCTCCGAGTGGTTTTGCATGGGGTGGGTAACACTTGTTGGAAAGAGGCTGGGATCTATTGGTCCTGTCCCTGCTATTTGTTGTTCTCTCTCTTCCGCTGTGTGGCCAGTGTCTTTGCCTCCCCAGGGAGCTGTGTATCTTCCTGATGGCCTTCCTTGCCGCCTATCTGATGGCCTTCAGAGACTCAGTCATGGCTGTGGCTTTCATGAATTCCTTTGTCATTAGCCTTTTTCACATGGCCCCTTTCTACTTTACTGTTTGTCCATGTATCACACCACCATGAAAACAGCTTGTACCTGGTGATTGGAAACACCTCCCTTTTATGTATTTTCTTTTTTTTTAAATTGTGAAAATACTGTATAGAGGGGGCAAGATAATGAGTACATTTCTTGTCAAGCATTGTTGCCTCCTCCTTTGTTTCCCCTTCCCATCCCTTCCCATCTAACCCCCTCTCCTTACACCCCCCTCCCCGCCAAAGTTGTAAAGTTAGTTTTTCAACCTAACAACTTGTACATCTCGTTGTTGCAATGAATTGTGGCTGCATGTTGATTGTCATGCATGGTTTTGGACCATTGCAAGCAGCTACAGAGCAGTAATTATTACTGGTATGATCTTCCTGAATAATGACTTGTGAGGACATAAGTGTGAAGAATATGTGACTAGCTCCTGTAGTCATTTCTGCATACAAGTTATCTTCTTGGTGTAGAGGATCTGGGAGCAGTGCTGAGATTTGTAAGAGTCCATGGGGCTTGGAGTTCAGGCACTGAGTGCACCAATCTGCATTCAGTACTTTCCGAGAACTGCACTCATACATTAATAAACCTGAGTGATACTGGTAGCTCCATGCCCCTGTTCTCTCAGGATGAGCTCTTTGCGGAGGCTGTGCGGCTGGGGCTCATGAGGGCAGATTATTGGAATGGATAAGGACACATCTGCCTCTCTCAAGGGGACAGGCTGTCCTTGGTGCATGGCTGTGCCAGCTTAGTATGCCTTCCCTCTCTCTATCAGTGAGACTTGGGCTCTTTGGGGTAGAAATAATGTTCCCAGGGGCTCGTTTTGTCTTCTGGTTATCCAGTACATGAAGTCCTTCCCTGAGAGATCAGCAGCTGGTTATATCTGTCCTCCTCTCCTGGCTAGGCTTTCTATTTGCTGATCTGCCCGGTGCTGGACTGTGGGGCCCTAGAGGACACCTCTGGCCCAGCCTCCACGCATGGGAGCTTCCCGATGGGAGACGGAGCTGAGCTGCTGTTCTCTGGCTTCACAGTCATTTTCTTCTGCTGGAGCTTGCCCACTGCTGGCCGCTCCTTTTGTGCAGTTCACTCCCACTCTTGTGTCCTCCAGCTCTAGACCCAGACCTGTTTGCTCAGGGGCCCTACCCCCTCTACTTCCTTAGTTCTCTTCTCCCACCTGGCTTGTTGCAGATTGATGTCTGCTTCCTTCCTAGAATTCCAGTGTTTTCCTTGTGTGACAGTTATTCTTCCCCGTGCTGTTAACTGTAAACCCTGTAAGAATGCGGTATCTGGTTTATACAACTTTGTTTGCGGGGCTGGTATGGAGCCTAGGAATGCACACAAATTAGCCAGATGCTCTGTCAATGAGTTATACCCCCAGAGGATTTGTTTTGGAAAAGAATTCTCACATTTATAATCCCTTTTCTTGATCATGGTTTTAATTTATATCTTTATTTCTGTGAGATGTTCTTCAGAGAAGATTAGAGGGATTGCCATGAAACACAAGGAATGACGTGTTATTCTTAGGATGTTAGCAGCTCATCAGCAGCACCTAGAAATGGGTCTGATGTAGTAGATGCTCAGGACATACTTCCCAAGTGGATATGAGCCAGAACATGGAGACTGTTTATGCCTCTTTATAGAATCTTCCTCTGTGCTTGGTGGTTTGAGGCAGGAATCAGGTACTTCTGTTTTGAGACAGAATTTGCTACATAGCTCAGACTGGCTTCAAATTCAAAATCCTCTACCTCAGTGGTGGGATTATAGGTATGTACCACCATGCATGGCTCTGTCTATATGGTCTTTCATCTGTACTAATTTTTTTTCTTGGCTAGATTTCACTGTGTATATTTGAGATCTGAAATATAAAGTCATAGTATATAAGCATTTACAGCAGAAAGAAGAGCCAACTACTATCCATCATCTCACCTGTCTCTTCTGTGAAGAGAGTATCTGAATGTCTCTGGCACCACTGGTGGTCATGCTTAAGAGTATAGCAGTGCTGAGACTCTCCTTTTAGGGAAGCCTCTGTCCCCAGGAGCTGGGGCCTGGGGACAGAGCGCCCAGCTGCTTGGGGTCTGAGCAGGTGCTCACTGCAAGGGAAGAGCTTCAGATGGTGTTCCGCATGCACGTAGTCAGAACTAAGAGTCTTTTTAAGCTACTAGACAGCTCTTTGTTTTGCAGCACGGAATCCACAGGCTCCAGTGTGTTTCAATTGCCAGCCTTCCCTGGAAAGTGCAGACGGGGGCTAAAGGGCCGGTGTTCTGTTTTAGCCAGAGAAGCATACTGCCCCTTGCCTTTCACAGTTCCTGCACTGAAATTATGAGCATAATGAATGAGCACATTGAATTTGTGCTGCACACTATTGATTAGAAATGAAGATTTTGCTAACACCAGGAAGGAAATACAATTCAAGCACTTAGGTTTCAAGAGAAACGTGATGTCATATTGTGAACAAAAAGATGCATTTATTTACCATAGGCTAACTCCAGCCCCAGCATGAGATCAAGGGCACTTTTCCTACTGGGTTAAGGTGAAACATATGTCATGAATTAAGTGGCAGCAAAGAGGATGTAGGTCCAGAATAGAGAAAAACACACTCTGCACCCAGCTGGGAGGAGGGCCGCAGAGATGTGTAGCCACCAGAGAGTTGCACTTGTGCCAGAGACCCCCTGAGGACAGAGCTGCCTGAAACAATTGCCCCACGACTACTCTAGATGAACGACTCCCCACGAGGAGTCACACACAAGGAGACACCCTTCTTTATCTTCTGAGGTGCTCTGCCTCCAGTCCTTGCTCTGCTCACAGCTCCTTAGCCTCGGTGAGCACTCTGCTGACCAAACTGCACAAGGCCCACGCTGGTCTTTTCGGTTGCTTGACAGTGAGCTGTGCTGCTTCCAGGAGAGTCCTGTGAATCTCCAGGTCTGTCTCATGACAGGAAGTGGATGATGTTTCTAGTTTGTTCTGCAGTTTTCAATTTGTGCTCATTTGAAGAAATTAGCATGGTCTCAACTCTCTATACTTTACCAGGAAAATTATGACATAAGAACATAGGGAAAATAAAGGGTAATAATTTCTTCCCTAGTCCCCAATGTATTTGAAATTTTCTTAGGAATTTTTACTCTGACTCACCTATGTCAGCTACACAGTCTCAATACGGTATACAAATTGTATATAAACTCCTCTTACAGAGAGGTACAGGTCTTACCTGAGCAGTTCAAATGGGGGTGATTTGGCCCTGGAACAAACTATGAGTGACTAAGAGCATTTTACCATTTAGAATGTCCAGCCTAATGAAGGTTAGATGCATTGGCAGTCTCTCTTCCACCATCACCTGCTCTTCCCCACACACATAAGTTTCTCTCATTTCCTCTGGGCAGTTTGTTCTTTCCTGGAAGACATCTTCATGATGCTGGCAAAGGGTTTTGGTCTGTTCTGAGGGGAGTCTCTGGGGTTAGGGGTCTTCACCCACATCTTGGCAACTGCATCATATTCCTACATGTCTCTTAGACCCTTGTCATGATAAAGACTTTCTGCAGAGCTACAGGCACACAGATGCCCATACCTCCCTGTGCTCAGAGTGTCACCACAACCACAGCCACACTGATGTGCATGGCTCCCTGTGCTCAGAGTGTCACCACAACCACAGCCACACTGATGTGCATGGCTCCCTGTGCTCAGAATATCACCACAACTAGAGCCACACTGATGCCCATGGCTCCCTGTGCTCAGAGTGTCACCACAACTACAGCCACACTGATGCCCATGGCTCCCTGTGCTCAGAGTGTCACCATAACTACAGCCACACTGATGTGCATGGCTCCCTGTGCTCAGAGTGTCACCATAACTACAGGCACACAGATGCCCATACCTCCCTGTGCTCAGAATATCACCACAACTAGAGCCACACTGATGCCCATGGCTCCCTGTGCTCAGAGTGTCACCACAACTACAGTCACACTGATGTGCATGGCTCCCTGTGCTCAGAGTGTCACCACAACTACAGTCACACTGATGTCCATGGCTCCCTGTGCTCAGAGTGTAACCACAACCACAGCCACACTGATGTGCATGGCTCCCTGTGCTCAGAGTGTCACCACAACTACAGTCACACTGATGTGCATGGCTCCCTGTGTTCAGAGTGTCACCACAACCACAGTCACACTGACACCCATGGCTCCCTGTGCTCAGAGTGTCACCACAACTACAGCCACACTGATGTGCATGGCTCCCTGTGCTCAGAGTGTCACCACAACTACAGTCACACTGATGTGCATGGCTCCCTGTGCTCAGAGTGTCACCACAACTACAGCCACACTGATGCCCATGGCTCCCTGTGCTCAGAGTGTCACCATAACTACAGTCACACTGATGTGCATGGCTCCCTGTGCTCAGAGTGTCACCATAACTACAGGCACACAGATGCCCATACCTCCCTGTGCTCAGAATATCACCACAACTAGAGCCACACTGATGCCCATGGCTCCCTGTGCTCAGAGTGTCACCACAACTACAGTCACACTGATGTGCATGGCTCCCTGTGCTCAGAGTGTCACCACAACTACAGTCACACTGATGTCCATGGCTCCCTGTGCTCAGAGTGTAACCACAACCACAGCCACACTGATGTGCATGGCTCCCTGTGCTCAGAGTGTCACCACAACTACAGTCACACTGATGTGCATGGCTCCCTGTGTTCAGAGTGTCACCACAACCACAGTCACACTGATACCCATGGCTCCCTGTGCTCAGAGTGTCACCACAACTACAGCCACACTGATGTGCATGGCTCCCTGTGCTCAGAGTGTCACCACAACTACAGTCACACTGATGTCCATGGCTCCCTGTGCTCAGAGTGTCACCACAACTACAGTCACACTGATGTGCATGGCTCCCTGTGCTCAGAGTGTCACCACAACTACAGTCACACTGATGTGCATGGCTCCCTGTGCTCAGAGTGTCACCACAACTACAGCCACACTGATGCCCATGGCTCCCTGTGCTCAGAGTGTCACCACAACTACAGCCACACTGATGCCCATGGCTCCCTGTGCTCAGAGTGTCACCATAACTGCAGTCACACTGATGTGCATGGCTCCCTGTGCTCAGAGTGTCACCACAACTACAGCCACACTGATGTGCATGGCTCCCTGTGCTCAGAGTGTCACCATAACTGCAGTCACACTGATGTGCATGGCTCCCTGTGCTCAGAGTGTCACCACAACTACAGTCACACTGATGTGCATGGCTCCCTGTGCTCAGAATATCACCACAACTACAGCCACACTGATGCCCATGGCTCCCTGTGCTCAGAGTGTCACCACAACTACAGTCACACTGATGTGCATGGCTCCCTGTGCTCAGAGTGTCACCACAACTACAGCCACACTGATGTGCATGGCTCCCTGTGCTCAGAGTGTCACCACAACTACAGCCACACTGATGTGCATGGCTCCCTGTGCTCAGAGTGTCACCACAACCACAGCCACACTGATGTGCATGGCTCCCTGTGCTCAGAGTGTCACCACAACTACAGCCACACTGATGCCCATGGCTCCCTGTGCTCAGAGTGTCACCACAACTACAGTCACACTGATGTGCATGGCTCCCTGTGCTCAGAGTGTCACCACAACCACAGCCACACTGATGTGCATGGCTCCCTGTGCTCAGAGTGTCACCACAACTACAGTCACACTGATGTGCATGGCTCCCTGTGTTCAGAGTGTCACCACAACCACAGCCACACTGATGTGCATGGCTCCCTGTGCTCAGTGTCACCACAACTACAGTCACACTGATGTCCATGGCTCCCTGTGCTCAGAATATCACCACAACTACAGCCACACTGATGCCCATGGCTCCCTGTGCTCAGAGTGTCACCACAACCACAGCCACACTGATGTGCATGGCTCCCTGTGCTCAGAGTGTCACCACAACTACAGTCACACTGATGCCCATGGCTCCCTGTGCTCAGAGTGTCACCACAACTACAGTCACACTGATGCCCATGGCTCCCTGTGCTCAGAGTGTCACCACAACTACAGTCACACTGATGTGCATGGCTCTCTGTGCTCAGAGTGTCACCACAACTACAGTCACACTGATGCCCATGGCTCCCTGTGCTCAGAGTATCACCACAACCACAGCCACACTGATGTCCATAGCTCCCTGTGCTCAGAGTGTCACCACAACTACAGCCACACTGATGCCCATGGCTCCCTGTGCTCAGAATATCCTGAGGACTACAGTCAGTTACTATATGTTATTGCTTATTTCCTTTGTGTATGGTACTTGCCAAGATCACTTGGAATCACATGCAAAGTTGGGCACGGTGTTTCTATAGGACTCCACGTTTTGGGGGCAATATCATCGTCAAAGAATTGTTGCCTATTTGGTCAGTTAGGATTTATTTGGTTCCAAGTGACCGACCTCAGCTCAGCTCTTACTTGGTGTGAAGGTAGATGGACTGTGTTTGTTCTTGTAGATAGAACAGGGCCCGAGGCTCAAGCCGTGTCCTTTAGGCACGGAGGCTTCATTCCTCCTGGGTCCCTTCTCCAACCCTAAGGCGGCTTCTACATGGGAGCTCTGCTGGCTACAGCCTACAGCATTCTCATAGTTGGTCCCGTCTTTGCGGGGAAAGCCAGACCGTTTCCTCTCCTTGGATCAACTGTGCACAGCTTGGACTGGTGGCCAAAGCCAGGAGATGGCCACCCCTGTGCTCCATTCCAGGTGGTGCGCATCTGTGGAATGAGGAACAAGTAGAGACGGACAGAAACAGAGTGAATGCTGACAGAGAGTTTACCTGTAAAAATTTAGAACAAAATTAATACTTTATCTTCATAAAACATATAGAGATAGATAAAACATACATACATAGATAGAAAAATTATGTAACATATGTATAAATGGCTATCTCATGGAGCTCAGACAGCTCCTGGAAGGACCTTTACTCAGTATAATACCATCCAGTTTAAGTGTTTGCTTCATAGTGTGACATTGGGAAGAAGTGGAATTATATCTGAAATGTTTCTTTTGTTGCATGTGAGAAGCTGTCCTTCCATCTGAGTCAACTTGGCTGCAATGAGTGAACGTGAAGTTTTCTAGGGACTGAGTCCTTAGGAAGGGTTGTCAGCCATGACTGCTCCAGGGTCACATGTCCCCTGTGCCGTGTTCCTGAGATTGCATAGCCTTTATCAGGAGTGATGGCTTTGACCGAGTACCTCATCCTCCCTCCTCCCGGGCACCACCAGAGGGGTGGGGCCTGGAGTTCTCTGGTGTCTTGGTAGCCATCACTCTTCATTCCTTGTCTGTGGCCTCTACTTCTCTGTGATGGCGTCCCTCTGAGACACTGTTGCTCCTCCCTCTGCGTTGGCCTCAGGTCCCTAGCTCAGATGTACCCTGGCTTACACAGTCCTGGAGAGTCCTCAGTGCCAGTCCGTTTCTGCTGTGAGAAGTCCTGAGTGTGTAGACCGACTCCAGGGCTGCAGCCAGCACTGTCCTGTTCCGAGTGGGGACATCTGTCAGGAAACCTGAGTGTTGAGCTGGTCCGTTCCCAGACTCCTCTTAGCAGTCTGTTGGCAGTAAGGCTCTGCCAGGTCTACCTGTCATCTTCCCTCTGTGGAGAGCACAAACTACCAACCGAGACCAATCCCCCCTTCAGTCCTCGTAGCTCTCCTCCATCTTTTTATGTCTTCATTCTCACTGATTCTGTCAACCCTTAATACTTCATATTGTTCCAGTGAATTTGGTACCGAAATGCTGTTTATTATACTTTTTAGTCATTAAAATAGGCAAAACATAGAGTAGTCTGTGGTATACACCATTGCACATCTAGGCTACTGGCAATACAGTAATTATAAAACAATTGCAACTATGAAGTTGTGAATGCCTCATACACTGGTAATTGGATTCCAGACGTAACTCCTCACCACCTATTGCTTTTGAAGTATGTTCTGTAAGTGAAACTTCATCACCCTGAAAATGGTTTTTCTATAATCCTTACTTATGACTCATGCTGTGATATAAATTTTCCTAACCTTTGTTTACTGTTCATTGGTGTTTTTAACATGGTAATCAACTATAAGGAGTCACAGTTGAGTATTCTTCTCTAATTTGTATACAAATGACCTTTGAAACTGAGGAAGGAGCGTTCCCTGTCACTTGCGTGTCAGTTTCTTCAGTTATCACCTGCGTCTCGTGTGGTGCCACCACACACCAGCACTCAGAGCCCATCTGCAACATTTCGGGTCTTTGTTAGTGCTCGTGTTGCTGAGGCACATGTGCTTAAATGCAGAAGGTAGGTGTCTTGTCAGTGCTAACTTCTGGGTACAGCTGATAGGGGTTTCTGGCCATAAAACCTGTTGGAAAAATTGTCACTTTTATGGAGCAGGTGATTTTGAAGCTAGCAGGTAGAATAACGGTGACCATCTTGCAAACAGTCCTCCTGCCTCCTCAGTGGTTTACCTGATTTCACTGGTCATCTGCAGCAGTGCCACCCAGGCCCTGGTGTGGGCAGCTATGGGGCGCCCTGGTGTGAGCAGCTATGGGGCTCCCTGGTGTGAGCAGCTATGGGGCGCCCTGGTGTGGGTAGCTATGGGGCGCCCTGGTGTGAGCAGCTATGGGGCGCCCTGGTGTGAGCAGCTATGGGGCGCCCTGGTGTGAGCAGCTATGGGGCTCCCTGGTGTGAGCAGCTATGAGGCACCCTGGTGTGAGCAGCTGTGGGGCACCTTGGGTGCAAGTCTCCGTTGCTGGAGAGAAGACATTTCCTCTTGCAGCTTCTGGAAGTGTGAATATCATCATATTGCCCTCTTGGGAGATAGCAAGGCTCTCTAGAAGTCTTGGCCACCTGCCTTCCATCCTGAGGTGCAGTCAACTTCAGATGAAGCCTCAGTCCCAAGGGAGAGACAGAGACAAACCAAGTGGCATCACTGAATTGAAGAACCAAACTGTCCAGAGGTTCAGGACTTCACCAACATAGGATTTGGTAAATCAGCTTTGAGTTAAGCTAGCTCAAGTTGTTTTTTCATTGCTTTTCACAAAGCCCAGAGTGAGTTTTGCTAAAGGTCCTGCCGGGTCATGGGTGGCATGTCCCCCGGTGTCTGCCAAAATCCATGTGAAATCGCTCCAGAGAAAGAGCTCAGGAAGATGTCCATCCCTTGCTGTCTCTCTCGAGATCATGACTCCTTTTGAGGAGTGGGCTTCACGGTCACAGATGCTGTAAGATGCAGGCAGGCACCTGTGAGGGGCAGTCACACAAAGAGTATGTGCCACGGAAAAGCCTGGACAGATGAGCAACCTGGAATTAGTGCCTGTGTCGTAGGAAGCCTTGCTGCTGAAGGCTCCCTCCGTACAGGCAAGCCAGGGGCCACTGCTCGGTGAAGAGGAGGTGTTGGCCCTGGAGGGTGATTCTCTTGCCGGCAACGAGAGGCCTGTGACACTTTGAATCTGTAATTATAGAGTAACATGCTGTGAACTAACCAGGCAGAAACAGGTGGAATCAAGTTGACTCCAGAGCCTCCCCTGGGTGCTTTGACCAGGATGGGGTCACAATTGGAAGCCAGGAGTGGGGTCTCTAAGCAGGTTGAGCAGTCAGATCAAAGTTAGGATGTTCTGCTTTGGAGATGACAATGGAACAGAGGGTATACTAGTCATTAGGCGACAGGTCTGTAGTAAGATCGCTGTTTGACACAGTGTTCTTGAATGTGTTGATCAGAGGAGCTCTTCCTCTCGGAAACAGGAGCTCACCACAGGGTGAGGGGTTCCGAGGCAGTGCGCGGGAGCCAGCCCTGATCTGAGAGGAGGATGCCCCTACCCTGACCCAGGTGCTCACCAAGGACCAGTCAGAGTGATCTTACCAGCCTTAAGTTAGTTTGTGGAAATTCCCCCCCCCCCCAGGAAACTTGAAAATCCAGATGAAATGGTTAGTTTTCTTGGTGAATAAATAAATGAAGGCTAACAACAACAGTTAGAACACTCAGTGTACCAGTAACAAGGGAGGGAAGATTTCAGAGCTCTGTCTTTTTTTTTTTTTGTAGGTGTGAGGCTTGAACTTGGGGCCTCAGGGCTGTCCTTGACCTTTTTTTGCTGAAGGTCAGCACTATACCACTTTGAGCCACTGCACCACTTCTGGTTTTCTGGTGGTTAATTGGAGATAAGAGTCTCATAGACTTCCTGCCTGGGCTGCTTAGAATACCAGTCCTCAGATCTCAGCTTCCTGAGTAGCTAGGATTACAGAGACACTGGTGCCCAGCCATAGATCTGTCTTTGTAGAGGTCAGCAGTTCTACATGACCCTTTAGGAACTGATAAACATGGTATCTAAACAGTTCCGGAACGATAAATATCATTGTATTTTAATGACTAGCTCTAGAGATTGGTGAAGCTGTATGAAAAAGGCTTATCTCACAGAAGAATGTAATTTTTCCTTAAAATGCATTAAATTCAAGGGCTGGAGGCATGGCTCATCTGGTAGAGTGCAAGGTCTTGAGTTTAAACCTCAGTATGACTAAAAATAAGAATCACATTCAGTCTAGTAAGATGTAAAATATCAAGTGGGCTTTGTTCCATAAACGAGACCTTAATGATAAAATCCCTGTTGTAAGAAAGAGGGGAACATGCTTCTGTCAGCAGGCGTGAGACAATGATCATGTTTTGGGAGGAGGAGCCGGGCAGGAGGCACCCCATGGTCAAGAGTGTGCGGAGAGCTGGGCAGCGTGCACGCTGCACTGGGCACGCATCAGGACTGTGGGTGCTGGCTGTGCATTCTAGGTTAGATATTGTTTTGGGTAAGTATATGAGCGCATGATATAACCCTTTCCTGTGCAGAGTGATAAGGTGGGAAAAGGGAGATGGTTAAGGGAGAGAAACGTTAACCTGTAAGAATAAATTCACAGGATTGTTGAATAAGCAGTTTTGAAGAAAATCTAAATGGTGGGTTCTGTACTTGAAGAAACATCTGTGGACAAGTGCATTTATGTGAGTGACATTTTCAAGTTGCTCAGGAAGATATGGATTGTTTGGTAAATTTGCTGGGATAATTGGTTACCTACAGGCATGAAAATAACATTAATATCCAGTTCATCAATACAAAATAAAGCACATTAAATATGTAATCATTAAATTAGTGTCAGAAAATTTATCATATGTTTTTTAAATTGTACAGCTGAGATCTTTTTAACCCATAAAATCCATTAACAAAGTGATTGATAGATTTTGACATCCTTCTAAACAGAGAAATAGTCAACCCTCAATTTATTGACAGATGCTATTAATGAAGTGAGTGGATGAAAAACTAGAAAAGAACATGCACAGTACATAGTGCAGTTGAGTTGAGTTACTGCCCATACCCTGGCAGTAACTAACAATTACCCTCTCAAAGGAAAAACTGAGGAATATAGTTTCACAGAAATAAAACAAAGGAAGCAAAGGCTTAATAACCATTAAAAGACCCTCCCACACTCCATGAAAACAGCTGGAAGCATTCTTTTCCAAAAGCAAAACCAGAGGTTAATGTATGTATCAGTGTATGTTGTTGGCATACCGGGCTGATAATGTACATATCCTTTTGCTCTGTTGCAATCTCTAAACATTTACACTGTGTAAAATAACCTCTGAGGAGCTTCCGGAAGTGGCTGCCGAATGTTTAGTGGCAGGGACACTTGGAAGCAGCACAGTGCTTCCAACGTGGGTTTGTTGGTTCTTCAGCACAGGGGAGTGGGAGCAAGTGCTATGTGTGCAGCCGCGTGGCGATGTGTGTGCAGCAGGTGAGGGAAGAGTGAGTAACACTGAGGAAGGGTGAAGGATCCCGGGGCTCATGTCTGGAAACAAGTGTGCCGTGCAGGTGGACAGCACCAATGATTCATGTTCACTGCCTGTAAGAAATTAGTGGGTGACTGAGTTTATGTATTATTTTCTAGTGAATATTCCTCAAATGTACTTATTAAAACAAAAGACCAATAATTTTACCTTATTAGGGTTGCACATTTAAAAGTAATTATTTGGTACTGAGTAACCTGTCATTAAACTGACATGCATTCAAAGTTTTGGGGTCACACACAATTTTTAGAATCATGTACTAGGCAGCATGCACGAACTTCATGAAAATTAACATGATGTGATCAGGGCTTTTATGGGCCACATAAAATATATGCAGGGGAGTTTATTGACCATCCCAGCTCAGTAAGAGACAAAAATCAGTGCACTTTCCACTGTACTGTTGTGATTTTTCTTAAAGAAACCAGTGCCTTGTTTCATCTTGTTCATTTTGGGGGCAGTAAAAATTTCAGGTGTTAGCATGCAATGAAAAATGAACAGAAAGTTATAACTTATCTAAATTTATGTGTTAGTTCTTCTTTATGAACACAGTGCCCTCAATGATCAGGTATAGAGGCCTTGTTTCCTAGAAAGAGAACATTGGCTGTTGATCCTCCCGGCTGTTTCTTGGAGCCTGTATATAAGTCCTTAGCAGAACGACTACCATCACGAGTTATTCCAGACCTGTAAGGAATGAGAACTCCTGACTTACCTCTTGGTTTTGCTGTTTATCTATTGAAGCTGTTAAATCTTTTTATTGTTGTTGGTTGTGGGGATTGAACTCAGGGCCTCTGCATTTTCCCTGAGCTTTTTTGTTCAAGGCTAGCATTCTGCCACTTGGAGTCATAGCTCCATTTCTGGTTTTCTGGTGATTAATTGGAGATCAGAGTCTCATGGACTTTGCTGCCTGGCCTCTCTGTGAACCATGATCCTCAGATCTCAGCCTCCTGAGCAGCTAGAATTACAGACGTGAGCCAGCAGTGCCTGGGTGAAGCTGCTCATTTCAAACCCTGTTTTAAAATTGAGAAAAAATCATTATTATTTATACTATCTGCACTTAGTATACTGTTCTGAGGTCTTGTTGTAACCATACCTGGTGTTTTATGTGGAGACCTCTCTGCCTGCTCTCTGCATTGCTGTTTTCGGGGGTCTTCATGGTTGCTTGGTCCCGTATTTTGATGCATATGCCACTTTTTCCTTACCCCTTTTATTACATTTTCCCCATTTCTGTCCGTCCCCACCCTAGGCTTTCCCACCATCTGAGGCCCGGCCGTAGCCCTGTGCAGTTTTCTACCAGCTGGCAACTTCTCCACCTGCACCCAGCCAGCCGCCATGGGGACGGCTCAGGTACCGTGTGATCTCCCTGTTCCTCCTGTGTGTGTTCACTGCTTGCTGCCTGCTGCACCAGGGCCTCGGGGCGGGCGGGTGGGGTGGGGAAAGGCTGAGGTCAGCCATGGGGGGCCCAGGTGCTGGAGGGAGAGAGCTGGAGGGTGGAGGTGGTAAGGAGGGGGTGTGCCACAGAAACCTGTAGCCTCAGCATATTTTTCTGACCACATGGAGGTGCATTTATCAAGTGCTCAAAATGCAGTGTCTGTTTGTGGGAACTGAGGAAGGGTAAGGGACTGGGAGCTCCATGTAGCCTGCCTTGTGGGGAGGCGGCTCGGGGAGGGGCCAGGAGTGAACCCTTGTGGCCCCGCAGGCTTTTCCCACCACGGGCTGATGCTCATCAGTGTGGCATCATGTGAGGACGGAGTCTGCGTCCAGCATGCTGGGACTGGTCCCCAGCACCAGACAGTGGTCCTTCCTGTTGTCGATGATGAGGGCACCCTGCGTCTGTGGTCACCTGAAGAGCACCACTCAGTGCCCAGCCAGCTCCAACTTGATTGCCTTGGGATTCTAGTGCATCCTTTCTGCTGTGCTGTTGCTGGTGTGGGGTTAGAGCTCAGGGCTCTGCACTTGCTGGGTGGGTAGGTGACGTCCACTTGGGATTCTCGTGCATCCTTTCTGCTGTGCTGTTGCTGGTGTGGGGTTAGAGCTCAGGGCTCTGCACTTGCTGGGTGGGTAGGTAACGTCCACTTGGGATTCTAGTGCATCCTCTCTGCTGTGCTGTTGCTGGTGTGGGTTAGAGCTCAGGGCTTTGCACTTGCTGGGTGGGTAGGTGATGTCCACTTGGGATTCTAGTGCATCCTCTCTGCTGTGCTGTTGCTGGTGTGGGTTAGAGCTCAGGGCTCTGCACTTGCTGGGTGGGTAGGTGACGTCCACTTGGGATTCTCGTGCATCCTTTCTGCTGTGCTGTTGTTGGTGTGGGGTTAGAGCTCAGGGCTTTGCACTTGCTGGGTGGGTAGGTGACGTCCACTTGAGCTAGGACAGCGCCTCTTTGCTTTGGTTACTTTTTGGACAAGGTCTTGTGACTTCCCTGGGGTCTTAAACAGTGATCCAACTGCCTGTGTGTCCTGGGTAGCTTGGGTTGAGATGAGGTCTCACTAACCTGCCCCAGCTGGCCTCGAGCCACAAGCCTCCGATCTCTGTCACCTGAGTCACTGGGATTTCACAAGAACCATTTCCCCTCTCCGTCCCCTTCCTCCCTGGCGGCTGGGGGCAGGAATTTTGAGAGATGCTGACTGTCCCCTTGTGGTCTCTGGAGCACACCTTCCTCTGTGTGGGGTTCCTGGGCAGACAGCCTCCCTCCACATCCTGCCGGACTCAGCCTCCAGGGGAAAACCTAACCTGAGGGTGTGCCACATGGTCCTGACTCCCTGGGGCCCATGGGCCCGAGCGGCTCCGGCCCAGGAGTCAGCTGCTGCAGGCCCTCAGCCTGAGGTGGCACTGCCCGTGGGGGTGGAAACACAACTGAAGACGTTTCCTGGATCCCGTCCTTTGGCCTCGTTGGCATTGAGGTGTTCAGACTATGGCTCTGCTCTGCCCTGCTGCTGGGGCTCTGTGATGGGGCCCCTGGCTCCGTGGAGTGTTGGTCTTCTCTGTTCTCATCAGCCCGAGGTTCATGGCTTTAGCCATCTTGTGAGCCAGGGTTTGGTTTTCATTGATTTTTCATTCTTGTTTTCATATTCTCTGTTTCGCTGGTGTCTGTTCTGGCCTTTATTAGTTCCTTTCTTCTGCTTCCTATGGTTTTAATTTGTTCTTCATTTCCAATTTTTTTAAAGGTCAAAGTGGAAGTAATTGACTTGAGACTTTGCCTCCAGAGAGGCTGCAGTAAGTGCTCACGGGGGTTCCCTGTGAGTTTCCCACCTTGTTTTTGTGCTTCCGCAAGTCCTCTTGCGAGGTGGCCGGGCTGCTTGGCCCCATGTTGTCTTTTTGCCCCAAGCTAATGCCGGCCTCCCTGCCGTGCAGCCCCCGTCTGGGCTCTGGGGTGGGTTCACTGGATTACAGTGGCCCCATCTGTCTTCTGTACCCCTGAGGAGTTGTTCAGACCCAGTTATGTTTGGGATTTAGTGTTGTCCTCAAACCGTACTCCTATCTGTGGACTTGATAAAGACAGAACCTAGCTAACGTCTGTTTTCCTGCTCCTACCCAATCTCTCTCATTGACTTTTTTCTTGGAATGCTCCAGTGTTCGAGAACAAAGGAAACATTTGCTAGAAATCTTCCTTTGGTTTCTCTGATAGTGATTCTCACACAGAACCAGTTCTTCACACAGGTAATCCTGGCCACATCTGAAGACTCCTGTGGGTGTCACCCTGAGCACGTGGTGCTCTGTGGGTCAGGTAGGGGTGCAGTGCCCAGGATGCTGTGCAGCAAAGGCTGCCCAAGCGTCAGAAAAGGCCAGGAAGCCTTGCTTTATTGTTACAATAGAAACTTTCAGCTTCTGTAGGCTCTCCCTGCACAATTAAATGGACATCTTGACCATGGTTTTCAAGGGAGGTGCTCAAGAGAGGGGTGGATGGAGAGAGGCACCAGTGAATACTGTCACCATGCTTTGCAGGCATGGTAACCCAGTGAGTGGGGAGGGGAGAGAAAGGAAGGGGTGATTCTGATCCTGATGCGTTGTATTCAGACTAGGAGCTGAGATGAAACTCTTCATATAACGTAAAGACTATGTATATGCATAGATGAAGGTGTTATACACACACACATGCATTCCTCATTACCTTTATGTACATTAATACACGTCAACCCGCACAGCGGATGGCAGCAGGTTTGTGTGCTGATTCATTTATCTGCGTTTGGCCTTTTGGGCACATCTTGAAGACAATCCTCTGAACTTACTCAGAGTAGCTTCCATTCCCCGGTATGAAGGTCCAAGTGGTTGCCTTGACCTTCTGCATTACCCGGCAGGTCAGTCCTCACCTGGGGTTCGGGTCAGTGTTTGTACCATGCACAGAAAGGCTGTGTTTGGTGTTTTGTCTCATTCTAAGTAGAGACATTGAATATGTATACCACATTTTCTTGATCCTTTCTTCCATTGAGGGCATCTGGGTTGATTCCATATCTTGGCTATGGTAAACAGTGCTGCAGTGAACATGGTTGTGCTGGTGGCTTTAGTGTAGCCTGGTTTCTGATCAGTTGGATAGATGTCCAGGAGTGGGATTGCTGGGTCT
The DNA here is from genome assembly GCF_024711535.1 of Dipodomys merriami. Lineage (NCBI taxonomy): Eukaryota > Metazoa > Chordata > Mammalia > Rodentia > Heteromyidae > Dipodomys > Dipodomys merriami. Next base: position 487,842 of record NW_027206082.1, on the reverse strand, counting down.
TAGGGGAGCTCCATGTTGAGTCTTTTGAGGAACCTCCACACTGCTTTCCAGAGTGGTTGAACTAGTTTACATTCCTACCAACAGTGTAGTAGCATTCCCTTTTGGCCACATCCTTGCCAGCTTCTGTTAATGTTAGTTTTCTTGTTAATGGCCATTCTAACTGTGATTAGAATGTGAGGTAAAATCTCACTATAGTTTTGATTTGCATTTCTTTTCTGTCCAGAGATGTCAAACATCTCTTCATGTCTCTATCAGGCATCCTTATTTCCTCTCCAGAAAAGTCTCTTTTTAATTCTTTGATCCACTCATTGATGGATGGTTGTTTCTTTGAGGATTTGTTTTTGGGAGGTTTAATTTTTTGAGCTCTGAGTATATTTTAGATATGAGGCCCTTGTCTGTTTTATAGCTAGTGGAGATCTTCTCCCAGTCTGTGGGCTTCCCATTTATCTTGCTAGCTATGTCCTTTGCCATGCAGAAGCTCTGCAGTTTGATACAATCCCATTTATCTAGACTTTCTTTGATTTGTTGTGATTCTGGGTCTTTGCTTAGGAAGTTTCAACCTGTGCCAAGGAGCCCTAGTGTTTTCCCATACCTTCCTGTAATATTTTCAGGGTATCTGCTATTATCTCAAGGTCTTCAAACCATTTTGAGTTGATTCTGGTGCAGGGTGATATATAAGAATCTAACCTCAGCCGGTCACCGGTGGATCACGCCTATAATCCTAGCGACTCAGGAGGCTGAGATCTGAGGATCACAGTTCAAAGCCAGCCTGGGCAGGAAAGTCCGTAAGACTCTTATCTCCAATAAAACCACTAGAAAACTGGAAGTGGTGCTGTGGCTCAAGCAGTAGAGCACTCGCCTTGAGCTGAAGAGCTGAGGGACAAAGGGACAATGCCCCAGCCCAGAGTTCAAGCCCCACGACCCACACACACAAAAAAAGTCCAGAATCTAACCTCAATTTTCTACATGTGTATAGTCAATTCTCCCAGCACCATTTGTTGAACAGGCTGTCTTTCTTCCATCTGATGATTTTGGCTTCCTTATCAAAGATTAAGTGGTCATAGGTCTGTGGGGTCATTTCTGGGTCCTCAGGCCTGATCATGTGCCACTACTAAGCTGTTTTTTAATTTTATCTTATTGTAAAGATGCTGTACAGGGGGTTATTACATGAGTAAGGTAATGAGTACATTTCTTATACTAAGCTGTTTTTATAGCTATGACTTTATAATAGAGTATGAAGTTTGGTATTGATTTCTCTAGCAGTGTTCTTCCTGCTAAGGATTGTTTTTGCTATTTGGGGTCTTCTATTATTGCATATGTATTTTTGGATTGCTTCTATTTCAAAAAAGAATGTTGGTGGATATTGATGGGTATTACATTGAATTTGTAGATAGCTTCTGGCAGTATTGCCACTTTCATGATGTTAATCCTCCCAATCCAGGAGCATGGGAGGGTTTTCCACTTCCTTAAATCTGCTTTAATTTCCTTTTTCAGAGTTTTAAGTTTTCACTATAGAGGTCCTTCACATCTTTGGTTAAATTAATTCCTAGGTATTTTAAATTTTTTAAGGCTTTTCAAAAGGAGTTGCGTTTCTGACTTGAGCCTCACTCTTCTTATTGTTGGCATACAGAAAAGCTACTGATTTTTGTGGGTTAATTTTATACCCTATTACTTTGCCAAAGTTTCAGATCAGCTCAGGTAACTCGGGAGAGGAGTCTATAGAGTTCTTTAAATACAAGATCATGTCATCTGCAAAGAGGGAGAGTTTTACTTCTTTTTTTCCTAGTTGGATTCCCCTTATGTTTACATCTTGCCTTATTGCTCTTGCTAGGAATTCCAGTACTATCTTGGAGAGTAGAGAAAGTGGACATCCTTGTCTCAGTCCTGATTTTAGAGGAAATGGTTTTAACTTTTCACCATTAAGTATAATGCTGGCTTCAGGTTTGTCATAAACAGCCTTTATTAAATTGAGGAATGTTTCATGGATTCCTAGTTTCTCCAGAGCTTTCATGATAAATGGGTGTTTGGATCTTATCAAATGCTTATCCTGCATCTATTAAGATGATCATGTAGTTCTTGTCCTTGCTCTGGTTGATGTGTTGAATTACATTAATTGACTTGAACCAGCTTTGTATCCTTGGAATGAATCCCATTCAGTTATAGTGTATGAGTAAAATCTTCATACTCCTTTTAGAAGTTATGTTCAAAAGTTTATTCTAAGGGCATCGTCAGAACCAAAGTGGAGGTAAACCAAGTGTTCTTTGTCACCAGGGGCCAGGTACCCTGTCCACACAGGAGTCTGACACCCAAACTGCACAACGCTTGTACAACAGAGTGTTTAATTGTTCTTAAACTGTATTCTAACAATGTCATAGACAAGAAGAATTGTCATAATATACTCCATTATTTGTATTTTATTTAATATAAACTGAAAAACTATGTATACACTATGGAGAGGAATTAAAATGGCATCAATGTCTCCTTTGAACTTCTCTTCATTCTGTTTGGGTTTTTTCATAGTAATATATATTGTTTATATAGTTTTTAAAGAAGAAAGACAACTTAAAGTGTTTACAGTGCTATTTTTCACAATACAATGGTGTGTGAACGTACTCACAGTGATGGCAGACATGAAGATGGAATTGAGGTACTTGAGGCACTTGAGGTCCTTATGGGGAGGAGAGGATGGGAACCAGGGGAAGGATGGAGGGTGATGCCGATCATCAAAACCGCTGTACACAAAAACTGACGTGCTGAAATGAAACCCCTCTGCACAATTCTTGGAAGATAGTTACAATGCTTGTTAAAAAGTCTGCTTACAAAATACCACCAAATTTTAAATTATATTGTAATATTTGTAAGCACTTACAAAAGAAATTACCATTCAACACATCAGTTTCATGAATGCAAAGCACTGTGATCCATGACACCCTTCCACAATCTCTTTCGTCCCTCCTCCCATCCCCACCCCTTCCCTCAATTTTCTTAATTTCATAACATGAACAGGCAGGATTGTTAAAATAATTTTAAGTGATGAGTGTTTCCCTTCCCACCACCTAGATGGTAGCAGGGGACTGAAGGCCATGGACTGGGGTGATGGCTCACTATCATACTTGTGTGAGAGGACACAGCTGTGAGCCCGCAGGATACACCAGAACCCTAAATGAGAACCAGGCTTCCAGTCACCCAGTGCATGTCCTGCCCTCCCCCAGAAGCCAGCATCCCTGCTGTCCACAGCCAGTGCCAGCTCACAAGGCCCTGCTGCTGAGAAGCAGGGTTGGGCTCCAGGGTTCCGTCCCAGCTCAACCAGGTGAGGGGCACACAGCCAAAATGGACATGAGTTTAACAACAACAATAAAAATAATCATGTGGCCAAAGTTACACACAAGCCCTAATGAAAACCCAGTAATTACTGCCCGATGGTCATGTTTAATGCTCAGCTTTCTTGCTATCTGAATCTAGCACATTTATACATTTAGGATAATAATTGGTCCTATTTAGTTTTCCTTCCTATGTAGTCTTTGTCTCTGAGCAACACAGATCTATTCATAGTCGCCTTGAAGAAAAGAATTTTCCTTTGCAAAATAAATTGAATTTCTACATTCAGAATTAGTGTGGGTTGGCCTGGCTCCAAGGTGTACAGCCCTTCTGTGATTTCTCTGTTTCTTTTATTTTATTGTAAAGGTGATGTACAGAGGGGTTCCAGTTATGTAAGTTAGGTAATGAGTGCATTTCCTTTGAACAGTGTCACCTCCTCCCTTACTCTCTCCGTTTTTCCCCTCTTGACTTTCCTTCCCACCAACTTGTGTAGTTCACGTCCAACACAGTGTCTAGTGAGTATCCCTGCTGAATTGGTTCACCCTTTGTCTAACCATTTCTGTGCCTCCCCTTCCCCTTATTTACGATAAAGGGTACCGAAATCAAAAGCAGCAACAGAATACAGCATAGAAAAAAGGAAAGGACAAGGGAAAACACTACAAACAGTATAATAAAAACCTTCTTGCTTACATTTTTTCCTTGGGCTTTATTTTGATAAAAATCATTTTATATGACCATATGCACATAACTGTTGAACCCTTGTGATCCTCTCCTAAGAATATCCTACTTTGTTCTCACTGTGTGACGTCTGGAGTGCTGTTAATCATATTCAGGTGTAATTATTTGTCTTTTATTATCCATTAAGTTTACTTGTAGATTTATAGGTACTTTCTAATTATTACAAATGGGGGGAACCATGCAGCCTAGTTTCTTTGGGTCTGGCTTACTTCACTTGGTATAATTTTTTCCAAGTCTTTCCATTTCCTTATGAACGGGATAATGTCACTGAAGAACAGTGCTGGAGGAATACCAATACCAAACTTCATACTCTCCTATAAAGCCATAGTTATGGAAACAGCTTAGTAGTGGCACATGAACAGGCCTGAGGACCCAGAAATGATCCCACAGACCTATGACCACTTAATCTTTGATAAGGAAGCCAAAATCATCAGATGGAAGAAAGACAGACTGTTCAACAAATGGTGCTGGGAGAATTGACTATACACATGTAGAAAACTGAGGTTAGATTCTTATATATCACCCTGCACCAGAATCAACTCAAAATGGATTGAAGACCTTGAGATAATAGCAGATACCCTGAAAATATTACAGGAAGGGATGGGAAAACACTAGGGCTCCTTGGCACAGGTTGAAACTTCCTAAGCAAAGACCCAGAATCACAACAAATCAAAGAAAGTCTAGATAAATGGGATTGTATCAAACTGCAGAGCTTCTGCATGGCAAAGGACATAGCTAGCAAGATAAATGGGAAGCCCACAGACTGGGAGAAGATCTCCACTAGCTATACAACAGACAAGGGCCTCATATCTAAAATATACTCAGAGCTCAAAAAAATTAAGCCTCCCAAAAACAAATCCTCAAAGAAACAACCATCCATCAATGAGTGGATCAAAGAATTAAAAAGAGACTTTTCTGGAGAGGAAATAAGGATGCCTGATAGAGACATGAAGAGATGTTTGACATCTCTGGACAGAAAAGAAATGCAAATCAAAACTATAGTGTGATTTTACCTCACATTCTAATCACAGTTAGAATGGCCATTAACAAGAAAACTAACATTAACAGAAGCTGGCAAGGATGTGGCCAAAAGGGAATGCTACTACACTGTTGGTAGGAATGTAAACTAGTTCAACCACTCTGGAAAGCAGTGTGGAGGTTCCTCAAAAGACTAAACATAGAGCCTCCCTATGATCCAGCAATCCCACTCTTGGGCATTTACCCAAATGATCACAAACAAGGCCATATTAAAGCCACCAGCACAACCATGTTCACTGCAGCATTATTTACCATAGCTAACATATGCAACCAACCCAGATGATCCTAAGTAGATGAATGGATCAAGAAAATGATACACACACACACACACACACACACACACACACACACACACACACACACACACACACACACACACACACACACACACACACACACACACACACACACACACACACACACACACACACACACACACTGGAGTTCTATGCTTCTATCAAAAAGAATGTCATCGCCCTATTCATAAGGAAATGCAAAGACGTGGAAAAATCATATTAATTGAAGTAAGCCAGACCCAAAGAAACATAGGCTCCATGGTTTCCCTCGTTTGTGATAATTAGCATATGCCTAGCACAGTCCTAGAAAAGGTTCTCAGTAGCCACATATCTATGTACATATGACCAAATGAAATTCTGCTAACTGAAATAATCTCCATGATATGGAAAAAAGAGGTTCTTTGTGGTTTAGTTTTCATTTCTTCTTCTTTTTTATAGTTACTTCTTTTGTCTTTTTTTTTTTTTCTTCTCCATGGTCACTGTTTCTGATTTGTACCCTTAGTCGTGTATATAAGTTTATTTGATTTGGGAAGGGGAATCACAGAAACAGTGGATCAAAGGGTGAACCAATGCAACAGTGATGCTCACTAGACACTGTCTTGGAAATGAACTTGGGGGGAGGGGAAGAAAGGGAGGGAAAGCAGGATAAAATGAAGGAGGGGTAACACTGCTGGAAAAGAAATGTACGCTTTACCTGACTTACGTAACTGTAACTTCTCTGTATATCACTTTTACAGTAAGAAAAAGGAGTATGAAGATTTTAAAGTTTGTTAGTGTCTATTTCTGTATGTTTTCCAGAAATATGTACCTCTTTGTCCCTGTCCAATTTTACCCTTAGCGTTTCTCTTGGATTGTCCGTGTAGCTGGAGCTTTTGCTCCCTCCGTGGGGGCCGTCCTGGGAGTATGCCCTTCCTCCCTTTCTTGAACCAGTTTTATAGTTAGGGCTTTTACTCCTTTCAGCATTGTTCTTCTCAGCCACTGGAGTTCGCATTTTCTTTTTTTGTACTTAAAAAGAAGTAACTTTTCACATAGTCAGGTCTCTGAATTTTTTTCCTTTCTGATTTCTGACTTGAGCTTTATTTTAACCCCTCACTGCCCAAAGCCTGCAAATATATAAAAACGTAATCCTCACGTTTTTATTTCTTTAAACTTCTGGGTTTATTTTGGATAGGTGCACAGTGGGTCCTTTGCTGGCTTCTGCCTCTACTTATCAGCTGTCATGTCACTGCCCTGGGCTTTTCTATGTTAGAAAATCCTAGTTGGGGTTTACTTTTTCATTCTGCTTTCTCCCGCTGATGATTTTTGAGTAAGTGTTTTGTTAAACATTATGTCCCCTTTACTTCTCAAAGCACTTGTGGAGGTGGTACGGCCCTTGCGTTGATCTGCATAGCGTTTACTTACATGGCCACAGCCAGAGCCTGGCCTGCACCTGGGAAGGCCGTCTTGGTCCGGCCACAGGGCCCGGTGGGGACCACAGAGAGTCTGTGTGGACCTGCGGCTCAGAGGTTCATGAGTGACAGGTGCAGGAGTTGGGGGAGGTCAAGGAAACTGCGATGGTTTCATGTCCTCCCCGGACTTGGTGAGCAGGGCAGTGGCACAGCAGGAATTCTGTGCATCTCCTGGCCCGTCGGCCTTCGTTGCCAACCCCAGCACAGGTCATGTCTAAACACAGTGTCCTGTGTTTATAGGTGAGGAAGTGGATCTGAGGCTCCTGGGGTACATGAGTGTCTGTGGGCTGTGTCTTTCTGGGGCTCCTGGCGTATGTGGGTGTCTGTGGGCTGTGGGGTACAGTGGGGATCTGTGGGCTGCATCTTTCTGGGGCTCCTGGCGTATGTGGGTGTCTGTGGGCTATGGGATACAGTGGGGATCTGTGGGCTGCGTCTTTCTGGGGCTCCTGGCGTATGTGGGTGTCTGTGGGCTGTGGGGTACAGTGGGGATCTGTGGGCTGCGTCTTTCTGGGGCTCCTGGCGTATGTGGGTGTCTGTGGGCTGTGGGGTACAGTTGGGGGGATCTGTGGGCTGTGTCTTTCTGGGGCTCCTGGCGTATGTGGGTGTCTGTGGGCTATGGGATACAGTGGGGATCTGTGGGCTGTGTCTTTCTGGGGCTCCTGGCGTATGTGGATGTCTGTGGGCTGTGGGGTACAGTGGGGGTCTGTGGGCTGCGTCTCTCTCTGGGGCTTCAGGGTGGGTCCCATCCCCTTTGTGCTTCTTTCCTCTGGGGGAAGTCCCAGGAAACTTATCATCTCCTAGAGTTTCCTGGGCCCAGAAGATCCCCTCCCCAGACCCCCCTCCCTGCCAGGTACCACGGCGTCTGTAGATGAGGCCTCGAACCCAGGTACACTGTGAGCATCTTCAGGGTCATTCTGCTCCCATGGGTTTTGTGTCTCATCTAAATCTCTTCTGGTGTTTTATTTTTGCTATCAGCTTAGGCAAAATTTCTGACTTTCCTAGAAAAATAGTTACAAAGTAAGTTTCTCATCCTTTCCTGTATTTCAGAATATAATAGGTAGGGTTAGCTCCTCTGCCAAGCTCTTGTGAATCTCCTTCCTCCCTCCCTCCCTCATTCTGGTCAAGCCAGGACGCAGCTTGCTCTTGTACATTAATGATGTAGACATTCATGGATTTCACTTAACTGGCATGAATAGGCCCAGGTGCTGGCTTCCCGTCCCCTGGCTCCCGCTGCTGGGTTGTCCTGTCAGATTCTCCCTAATGAGGGGCAGGGCCTACTCTGGAAGCAAATGGAGGGAAGACGCTGACCAGGGTGGACAGAGAGGGCTTAGGCGGAATCCTGAACAGGAGGGTTCTGTGCTGGTGGACAGCTGTCTCCCTGTGGGTGCTTCTTCTAGCCTGCTCTGACCAGAGTGTCATCGCAGCAGCAGAGCTCAGCACACCGCCTGCCCTTGGGTTTGCCAAGTCAGGAATGCTCGCCTTCATCCACAGCCAGGCACTCTCGGGCCCCTGGGAGGGCTGCTGAGGAGGTGGACACACTCCTGGTGCGGTGTAAATTGTTCCACCACTGGGAAAGCAGTGTGGAGGCTCCTCAGATCTAAGAATGGAATCACCATGTGACCCAGCAATTCCAGTCTGTCCACAGGGGATACAGTCGGTATGTGGAAAAGACACAGTTCCATTGCATTATTTCAGATAGGAGTTGTTTGCATGGAGACTTTTTTGGGGGTCTGTTTCTTTATCACCTGGGACAGTTGATCAAAGAATGCTTTTATTTTCCTCCTATTCTTAAAAGTCATCAAATAATGAGGTGGGCTTCATGATTCTCTAATGGCGACCAACTTACTTTTTTTGTGTTTTTGTTTTTTTATTTATTTTATTTTATTTTTTATTGTGAAAATATCGTACAGAGGGGTTACAATTACATGGGCAAGGTAATGAGTACGTTTCTTTTTTTTTTAATTTAATTTAATTTTATTTGTGAACATACTGTACAGAGGAGTTACAATTACATGGGCAGGATAATGCGTACATTTCTTACCAAGCATTGCAGCCTCCTCCTTTGTTTACCCTTCACATCCCTTCCCAGCCTCCCCCCTCCCCCCCAATCCCAATTCCAATCCTTCTCCTTCCCCCCCTTTCCCCCCCCGCCCCCGCACCGACGTTGTAAAGCTCGTTTTGGACATGACAATTTGTACTTCTCATTGTTGCAACAGGTCCACCTGTATCCTTAAACAATTGGTTTTTCCCCATCTCCTCCACAAGTTATACTGACATCAAATATAGTGAAAGCAGGGGTTATACTGTGGGGGAGGGACATACAAAGCAACAAAGAGATAATCTTATAAATGTGTTAGAAACACATGCATAAAAGAAAAAAAATTAAAATACATATCTAAGGGTTCATTTTCCTGACATCACATTATCTGACCTTTTCCACTTGACTCATACATCTACTAGATATTAAAAATAAGGGAAACCATGGGACCTATGTTTCTTTGGGCCTGGCTTACTTCACTTAATATAATTTTTTCCAAGTTTTTCCATTTCCTAACAAATGGGGCAATGTCATTCTTTCTGATGGAGGCATAGAATTCCATTGTGTATATATACCACATTTTCTTGATCCATTCATCTATTGAGGGGCATCTGGGTTGGTTCCATATCTTAGCTATGGTAAATAATGCTGTAATAAACATAGTTGTGCTGGTAGCTTTAGTGTGGTCTTGTTTGTAAACATTTGGGTAAATGCCTAAAAGTGGGATTGCTGGGTCATAGGGGAGTTCTATGTAAAGTCTTTTGAGGAACCTCCATACTGCTTTCCAAAGTGGTTGAACAAGTTTACATTCCCACCAACAATGAAGTAAGGTTCCTTTCTGTCCACATCCCCTCCAGCATCTGTTGTTGTTAGAGTTCTTGATTTTTGCTGTTCTAACTGGAGTGAGGTGATATCTCAATGTTGTTTTGATTTGCATTTCTTTTGAGTACGTTTCTTATCAAGCATTGTTGCCTCCTCCTTTGTTTCCCCTTCCCATCCCTTCTCATCTCCCCCCTCCCAAAGTTGTAAAGTTCATTTTTCTACATAGTGTTTTGTACATCTCATTGTTGCAATGGGTCCACCTGTATCCTTATTTAAACAATTTGTTTTTTCCCTTTCCCTCCACAAAGTATACCAACATCAAATACAGTGAAAACAGGGTTATACTGTGGGGGAGAGGCATTCAAAGCAACAAAGAAATCATCTTATAAATACATTAGAAACCATAGCAAGAAAGAAACAAAGAAATCATCTTATAAATATATTAGAAACAATAGCAAGAAAGAAAAACCATTTGAGTCCTTATCTTGGGGTTCATTTTGCCTAACATCAACTTATGTGACTGTTTCTGCTTGTCTCAGACACATACTAGTTATTGCAAATAAGGGAAACCATGGCATCTATGTTCCTTTGGGCCTGGCTTACTTCACTGAATAGAATTGTCCCCCAAAGTGTTATTATGGCTGGATGTGGATGTACACAGCAGTAAGCGCGGAGTTTAGGAGGAAGAGGCAGAAGGATCCTGGATTTGAACTTAGGTATTGTACTTGTTGTTTTGCCCTCAGCATTGCTGTTTGTTCAGGGTTGCTTTAGCTATTGGGGATCTTTTGAGCTTCCTTATGATTTTTTGTTTTGGGGAAGAATATCATTGGAATTTTGATGAGGACACACATAACCTCTAGATTGTTTTTGTGTATCTTTTCTTCATAGCCATTTCTCTTTTCTTCCCTCCCTTCTCTTCTTTTCGCATCCTTTCCTTTTGTTTTACTTTGTTTCTTTTAAAATACATTCTCACTAGGTAGACCAGGCTGTCTCAGCCTCCCGAGTGCTGGGACAATAGCTGTGTCACACCAGGTACAGGTTGCAGGTTGCTTTTGGTAATATGGCAAGTCCACTTATTTACACGCTTACCACATGTTGATTTTAACCAGTGTAGCAGTAAGTAAGTAAACAAGCAAGCATACTTCAAGAACAGAATTTGAAATTCCTTCACGTGCACACCACGCAGCTCAGTTAATGCAAGATGCTGTTGGTTATACCATTGGCAGTGTGTTTAAATTGTTACATACCTTGCTGAGTGCTTCACTGCCCTACATTGTATGGAAATCTGCCTTTCACAAAGTAAATAATGCTCTGTAACAAGCAGGGTGATCCTCTCAAGCCCAGAGTGTACTTACGAATGTGCTCAATTTCGTGATGAAGTGACTCTGTGGACTTGTTGGGCAGCACGTCCTTACAGGAGGTGTGTAGGCTTTAAGCACACAGGCCCGGCACCTCTGTACAGCACTGGCCGTGCCCCGCATGCCCGTGGCCTCCCTCCCACACCAGGGCTACTGCTGGGCCATTTCCATAAGATTATTTTGACTAATACGTATACATGGGAAGTCTTTCTATTTTCCAGTGTCCTTATTAATCTGGTTTTCAGTGTTGTCGTTGTCATTGCAAAAGTCTTACACCTCCTGGGTCTGGTTTATTCTACATATTTTGTTGAGGCTACTGTGAGTGAAGTTGTTTTTCTGATTTCTTTCTCAGGCAGATTATTATTAGTACATTGAAAGCTACTTCTTTGATGTAGATACTGCTTCCTGCTACTTTGCTGAGATCTTCAAGTCTCAGAGTATGGAAGAATACTGTCTGCTAACAGGGATGGTTTCACAGCCTCCCTGGCAGGAATCCCTTATTTCTGTGGGGTGCTCTGGCTGGTGTTTCAGGTACTGAACAACAGTGCGAATGACTCCGGAGGGAATGTCTCCAGTGGGTCCTAATCCCGTGTGACGTTGGTGACAGAGCTGTCACAAGGCCTTCTTTATGTTGAGATATGTCCCGTCAGTGCCCCAGGTCCCAGGGGTTTTCATTCTTCATCATGTAGTGACGTCACACTTTGTCCAGGCCATGATCCTCAGTTCTGTTTCCGTGCTGCATAACGTTATTAGTGTGGATGTGCTGCACTGACTTCAGAACCTTCTTGATCACACTGTATGATTTTTCCTTTCTGCAATGGCGCTTGAATTCAGGGCTGTGACAACCAGGCCAGCATCCTGACCCTTCCCCTTGTCCCACTCCTGTCTGCTTCTGGTTATTTTTCATAGGGGGTCAGACTTGTTGCTGAAGCTGGCCTTGGACACCCTCTTACCTGTGCCTCCTGCGTAGTTGTTGTGACAGACAAAACTGCCACACCTGGCTGACTGACTGAGATGGAGTCAGTCAGCCACTAAAAAAAAGTCACTAACTTCAGCCTGGGTTAGCCTCAAACCACAATCCTCCTGATCTCTGCCTCCCGAGTAGTGGGATTACAGTGTGACCTGCTATGGTGTGGTCTAATGCATTTAGAATTTGGTTTGTGGAATTTGGTTTGTAGTAATCAAGGGTTTTCACGTCTTTACTCACCAGGGGAATTGGTCTGAGGTTTTCTTTCTTTCTTTGGTAGTAAACTTATCCTATGTTGGTATCAGGGTACTATCAACTTCATTTTATGGAAAGTGTGAGGAGTACTGGTGTTAGTTCTTCTTTAAGAGCCTGGGTGAATTCTCTCAGCTATAAATTTTCATGAATTATGAGCTTGATTCTGTCACGTTTCTGTGGCTCATCTGTGTCTTTCTCTTGACGGCTTAATCAGTTGTCTGATTGCAGTGAATAAGCAAATCGACATCTTTCAGCCTCTTAGGCTTTAGTGTAAATTGCAGACATAGTATTATGTTCTAAGCAAACAGGGTTTGTACTGATTTCATTACTGAATGTCATGTTAGCTTCTTGGCTACCTTAACATTTTTGCAAAGGCTAACATTTCTATCAAAGACTAGTGGGGCTTGCTGTCTGCTTGGGTGAAACCGCAGACTACAGTTTTACTGGCTTGCTGCCGATCTTTAGTTGCTGGTCCAGTTTTGCTCTGAGTCCACTGATGGTTCAGTTATCTGTGTGACTGATATCTGTGAACATGTTTTCTGTGCACTGGACATGGTACTAGGGGCCGATTTTCACAGTTGGGTTAGATTTGATGTTTATAAATCTGGAGAGATGACTTGCTCATGACACATTAAATATTTATGCAAAATTTAAGCACTATAAAGAGGAACTTCAGTATAAAGAGTTTATCACTGTCGACTCCTGCATACCCCAAGGCACTGTCAGGTCATACACAGGCCATGGACCCCAGGGAGGACAGCAGGGAGAAGTGTGTGTGTGTGTGTGTGCGTGTGCGCGCGCGCGTGTGTGCACACGCATGTGTGCATAACGAGAGGAGGCCCAGAGCTCTCCCTGCCCCTCCTGTGTGCAAGTGCACTGAGGAGACACATCTGTGAACCTCAAAGTGGGGTCCTAGGCAGCGGGACATAGATTGAGGTTAGAAGTTCTTACACAAACGCTTAGAAATTTTACAGGAAGTAGTGAGAAAGAAATACTGAAAATATAATTGAGAGCTAATTAAGAGATAAAGCAAGTATCAGAGTTCCGACTTTTGTCTTTGATTTTCTTTACAAGTTAATTTCAGAGCAGATATTACTTTGGTTGCAAATTCTGTCTGTGCTCAAGCAAGTCATCCTCAACAGAAGCAGCCCTGGTTTCATGGCTCAGATTTGGCCCATATCTCAGAAAGAGAATGAGACTGTGTTCTCTTTCCAGCTGTCATGGCTTTGGCTAACAACAAACATGCTAAGAGCAAAAGGCATTAGACTACAAACTCAGTTCAAAACATGGATACCTGGACTGGGCACCATGACTCATAATTGTTTGGAGAGAAGGAGGATGGTGTTTCAAAGGAAGGACAGGCAAAAGCAAGCAAGACTATTCAATCAGTCAGGAACACTGGTGCAGGAACACCTGTAGTTCCAGCTGTAAATGATGATGCAGAAGTGGAAAGAATGTGGTCTGAGACAAACCCTAGGGTAAAAATGTGAGACTCTATCTAAACCAAAAAAGGGCTGAGCGTAGGCCTTAAGTAGTAGGCCCCGAGTTCATGCCTAGGGTTGCCAAGTAGGAAGAAAAGAAAAGAAGAAAGGAGGGAACGCAAGAAGGAAGTCAGGGAGGGGGGTGGGTGGCTGGGTGGAGCTGTGATACAGTGCTTATCTAGCATGTGCTAGGACTTTGATTTCATGCTCAGCATTGAAAAAGCATAAAGAAATAAGACGTTTGTACATACTACAGCAGGCCACAAGAGAATTTAGTGACAACTGAGGGGCAGCCCCTCTGGGCACGAGCTCAGTGACAGGGCGTGGGTCGCGTGGAAGCCAGCCCTCCTGGTGAGAGTGTTTGCAGCGGTCCTGACCGGGCAGTGGAGTTAGAAGCCATTCGCAAAAATGCACAATGAGTTGTTCTGTAAGAAAATAAGTGGAGCAGACAGCAGAGCACGACAGCACAGAGGGCTCCTGGCCATGGGGACCATCCCATCCCTGCTGTAGAGGGGCAGCTCTCTGTGCACCGAGCTGTCCGTGCGCCCGGAGCTCTGAAGCAAGCCTCACCGGGGTCTGAGCACGGAAGTTCCTTGCAGGTGTAGGCGGGGAACTAGTCCAGGCTACCTGCAGACGGCACGTTCTTCAAAGGCCACTGCGACTCCTGAGTCTGGGACCCTGCTTAACGAGCCCTACATGAGGGCAGATGAGTGGACCCAGAGGCACCAAAGGCCATCTTGCTCAGGCTTCGCTCACAAGCAGGGAGTTCTGAGCAGGGTAAACTGAAACACTTTCCACCATGCACAACCATGCAGCAGTTACACATTTAAGCTAAATACACCTATGCAAGCTTCCATCTGCAATGTGCACAGTCACACAGCCCCATGATTTTATGGATGCAGAAGTGTGTTAAGTCTGTGCATAAAAGCATGCATGAGACTGTTACCAAATGCACACTAGGGATCTGATGCTACATTTCTTATAGACATTGCTATGGATAATATAGGCACTCTGTCAAGTATTTTAGGCTTTTCCATGGTCTTGTAGGCATTACTGTAGTTATTGTAGACATTTCCGATGGTATTGTAGGTGTTAGTGCAGTTACTGTAGACATTTCAAAAGGTATCGTAGGTATTGCTGTAGTTTCTGTAGACACTTCTGATGGTATTGTAGGTGCTACTGTAGTTTCTGTAGACACTTCTGATGGTGCAGTGTTACACAGTTACTGTAGACATTTCTGAGGGTAGTGTATATGTTGCTGTATCTGTTATAGACATTTCTGTAGGTATTGTAGGTGTTAGTGTAGTTGCTACAGACACTTCTATAGGTGTTAGTGTAGTTGCTATAAACATTTTATAGGTGTTAACATAGGTGCTATAGACATTTCTATAGGAGTTCATGTAGTTGTTACAGACATTTGTGATGGTATTCTGAGCACAAACTGAAGGCATTCGTATACATATGTAGGCACTACTGTCAATATTTTGGGCATTTTGTAAACACTGTGTACGTTGCTGCAGGTGTTCGACAGTGCCTTGTTGTAGAATGGCATTTTAGTGGCATTGCTGGTCAGGCATTTCTGTATGTTTTGTAGGCAGTTCTATAGGCATTTTTGCAGCTATTGCAGACACGGCTGTAAGTATTTTGGGTATTTCAGTAGGTACTGTAGGTGTGGCTATAGTTACTGAGGCATTGCTGTAGCCATTCCTGTGGGTATTGTAGACCTCACTGTAGATACTTCAGGTATTGCTGTAGGGCTCCTAGGTACTGATGCAGGTATTAAGGTGTGTTGTTTAAGCATTTCTGTACATTTTGCAGGCAATGCTGTAGGTATTGCAAGTATCACTATAGGTACTGGAGACATTAATGTTGGTATTATACATATTGAGGCATTTTTTGGTAAGCATTTTGTACATTTCTGTAGGTAAAGATGATGTTAAATAAGAAAATGAGTTGATAAATATAGTCAAGATAAATAATAAGCATCCCTTTGCAACTATATACAGATAATATATAACTATAAAGTCAAGATAAAAATAAACAATAGATTCAAATACAGTTAGTTTTTGTTTAGACAGTAATCTTTCAAACTTGATATGTTTTAGTACAAAAGCAATACAGAATTTAAACTAGCTTGTGAATATTCAGAGGAATAATAAGGAACGTGATTGACAGCGGTGCGGTCACTCGCAGTGGCTGGCTTTGGCATCGAAGCAGTGGGCCTCCTTGGCTTCCAGGAGGAGCTGGGCTTGCTGGTGGGTTCTTTGTTGTTTCTGCCAAGAGGTAAGTATTTGCTGATAATTCACATGGTATCTCATCCTTCAGATAGTATGTGACTCAGTGTGAATAAACTCAAATGATCTTTTTATGAAATCACTAAAGCGATTTCAAATACCAGCTATGTTACATCCCCAGCTTACCAGTGGTTTCAAGTTCTGAAATATGCATGTGAGACCATTTCATGGTTTCAGGAACTCATCCTGATTATATCTCCAAGTAGACCCACATATAATTGAACTGGAAACAAATCAGAACCTGTTTTTGAGTATTTGTGCTGCGTCCAGCCTGATTCAGTACTGCTGCTGGGCAGGGCTGTCCAGAACTTTCCAGCCAGCTCCATCAGCAGCCTGGGGGAGAGGCCTGTGCTGAGCGGTGGAGGCAAGACCACCCTTGGTGGGTGGGTTGGAGAGATTCTGGGGAATTTTCTGGGCTCTGTCTCAGCCTCAGTTTCTCCACCTTGTACGTTGTTGATTGGCAACAAGCCAGGTCAAAGGTCTCTGTGACACCTTGGGTTTTTTTGGTTTTGTTTTGTTTTTTAAGTTAAACACGGAAATGGCTTGATTTGGAGCCTCAGCTTTAAAATGTTTCTTCTTGTGAATGGACACATTCATGGAGACACAGTGACACTCGGTGTGGAGTGACAAGCAGGTCGCATTGTTGTGAGACCCACTCTCACTGCAGTGTTTATCATGTCTCCTGTTAGGAACATCTGAAATCCTCTCCACCAGCTCTGTGAAATACTAGATTAATTATTATCACCCGTAGTTACCGCACTGCGGTGAGCTTGATGGAAATCATCTTCCTGTTGAGCTGTGGCCCAGTGCCCTCTGCTCCCCTCCTCTCCCCTCTCCTCCTTCCCTTCCCCTCTCCCCTCTCCCCTCTCTTCTCTCCCCTCCCCTCCCCTCCCTCCACAGCCTCCTGGCCCTGGGAGCCAGCCTTCCATCTCTGCTTCTGAGATCAGCACAGCTTCCACTCATAAGTGGAGGCCCCAGAAATGGCAATTTCTCTAGCTCCTCAAAGTCTGGTGCCAATTGAAGACTCTCACAGTGATGGGCTGGCCTTGGCACTACTTCATATTTTACTTGTGTACATAATTGATCTGCAAAATCTTGCTGCAAAGAGCATGCGTTATTTGAATTTCTGAAGCAGCTTGTTACCATTCAGAAATAGAGATATGTGAGTTGTGGTAGATTGACTGGGGTAAAGCTCTAAGCCTTGGGGTTCTGTGAGTCACTTGGACATACACCAGACAGCTCTGAGATCTTTGGTTATTAATGATCACTTGTACACGCTCCTCCTGTTTGAGTGGAGGAACATGAGCTGTTTGTTGGTATTCGTATCATTCTGAGTTGACTGGACCCAGACTCTCACCTGAAAAGTGTCCACCTTAATTCATTGAGTGGACATTAATCTAAGGGTGGACACTGGAGTCAGAGCCCAGTCTGCACCAGGGCTGCCTGGGTGTGTCTGATACCAACAGCACAGTTTTCTATAGCTTCTGTGGCCCAGTGCTTAAGTAGCCTTACCATTGATTAAGTGCCGATTGTGTTACATATAAATATTGACTGAATACCTGGCCTTTGAGGGCTAAACTTTTAGGTTTGGGACGAAGACTGGTTCTCAGGTCTCCCTTCTGCGAGGACAGACACCGTCTGTCCAGCATCAGCACTTGGCTGGTGCTGGCAGCTCTCTGAATTAAATTATGATTTTCTGATATATCTTTTGGCCAGAAAGTCTCCCATGGCTGAGTGGAGCTCCCAGGGGAGACTTGGTGGTATTTTAACTTCCCATCAGGGTAGGTGCTCTGCACCCTGGGATTTGGAACTCCAAGTAGAGGGTTCAGCAGTCGGCACACAGTGCTGTGTTCAGAAAGTGGCAGAGGGTTGGTGCTGTATGTGTTCTGACAGCTGTGACCTGGCTGACAGGGGCCGCGTTCGCTGGACAGCTCTTGAGTTAACACTGCCAGTTTATTTATTTTATAAAGGGATTATTTATAATATTAAATTTAATGAAATAACAGAGGAGGCAACAATGCTTGATAAGAAATGCACTTATTACCTTGCCCATGTAATTGTATCCCCTCTGTATGGTATTTTCACAATAAAAAATAAATTTAATGAAATAACAATGCTCATGCTGGTCAATATTCTTGTCATTTATGATGATGAAACAAATCAAACCCCTCTTTTCTTCTCTGAAATGTGTCATACATATTCCTGGACATAGGAAAATTGGATAGAGGGTTTAAGAATCTCAAACATAAACTTGTTGAGTATCTGACTTGTTTCTAATGGAATAAATCTGTCTGCATTCTCAAATCTGGTTTTCTGGGTTCAGTTACCAGGTGAGGCTTCTCTACATATCAAAACTGGAAATTTATGGCTTTCCCTGCTGCTCTGTTGGAGGCAGTTAATACCGAATGCCAGGGAGGAGAGTTACTGCTTCTAAATGCTGATCTCGGGCTACGAGCTAATGCTTCTGTCTTGGTCTGTGGCAGTGTGATTGATTCTGAGATTGCACTGTTAAGCTGGACTTTTGGGTACTTGTCTTGATTTGCACAATTGTTTCTACTTCCACCCCCTTTCCAAGCTTTGTGCTGTGCTCTGAGCAGCTCAGATTCTGAAGTGCACCGGCACAGAGGCTGACTACCCCGGCAGCCTGGTGGAGGGTTCCGTCGACAGCTCTGTCCTCCACATACATACTAACATGGCATTTACCTGGGAGAGTGAGTGTGTGGTATTTACTTGCTAGCATACGTTGTGTTTACATGGTATGTTTTGTTGGGGAAGACAACACTTACAGTTCAATACGGTTTTAAGGTGGGTGGCAATTCACTTGCCTTAACAGTTGCTCTTATTTTTGCAAAGCCACTTTGGACCCCCGAGTGTCTGGTAGCAGGCTGGCCTCTCCTGCCCCACTTGCCTGTCGATTTTGCCCTCAAGGACAAGGACCTGACCATAAGCAGGACACAGCGTTCTGATGTGTCCGCTTCAGATAACATGGTTCTGATGTGTCCACTTCAGATAACATGGTTCTAATGTGTCTGCTTCGGAGAACATGGTTCTGATGTGTCCACTTCAGAGAACATGGCTCTGATGTGTCCACTTCAGAGAACATGGTCCTGATGTGTTCACTTCAGAGAACATGGTCCTGATGTGTCCGCTTCAAATAACATGGTTCTGATGTGTCCACTTCAGATAACATGGTTCTAATGTGTCTGCTTCGGAGAACATGGTTCTGATGTGTCCACTTCAGAGAACATGGCTCTGATGTGTCCACTTCAGAGAACATGGTTCTGATGTGTCCGCCTCATATAACATGGTTCTGATGTGTCCGCCTCAGAGAACATGGTTCTGATGTGTCCACTTCAGATAACATGGTTCTGATGTGTTCACGTCAAATAACAAGGTTCTGATGTGTCCACTTCAGAGAACATGGTTCTGATATGTCCACTTCAGAGAATTGGTTCTGATATGTCCGCCTCAGATAACATGGTTCTGATGTGTCCACTTCCAATAACATGGTTCTAATGTGTTCACTTCAGATAACATGGTTCTGATGTGTCCACTTCCAATAACATGGCTTCTTTTTGTCCCTGCTCCCCCCCCCCTCCATAATTTACACTAAAACTCTGTCAAGGGGATTGTGTAATGTTGTAATGGTCCATTTTTCTACAACTATAATGGGAAACCTGAGAACCTGAGGCACAATAATAACCCTTATACATAAGGGGAGGTGCTTAGGTCCCAGTTCTGGAGATTCCAGGTGTGCCTCTGTGTTTTCCGTAGCTCAGCTCTGGTGAGGAGCTCATGGTGGGTGGCAGAGGTATGCATGAGAGAAAAAGCACATTACTTCATGTTGGATAAATTGCTTTTTGGGAAGCCTTGGAAGATGGGTACACTGTCCCTCCTGAGGGCTCCCACCTGGGCCCCAGGCCGCCAAGGGAAGCAGCCCTAGCAAAGGAGCCCGAGGACGGCCCACACCACACCCTGGCATCTGGCTCTATGCAGCTCACAGACGTCCCAGGATCTTGGGATGTGGTGGTTCAGGTCCTCAGAGTTTGTCTGGTTCTTCAGCACAGGGACAGGGCCGATGGCCGGTGCTGGGCTTTTCTGAGGCTGGCACACGGTATCTCTCAGACCCTGTGAGCATCTCTGGGTCACCAGGCGTCAACAGGCAGTGTGGTGCATGTGATACCAGATCTCTGCTGAATTCTTTTCCATGGTGGCTTTGTGCTGCTGCAGAGCACCGATGAACAGAGCACTGTGGGCCCCACGAGGGCAGAGGGGGCCGTAGACAGCCCTGACCCGGCCGTCTGTGACGATGGTCCATGTCTAAGGCCTCGGTGTTCACACTCTGTCCTTCACCACACGAACCACGCTTCCCAAAGGTCTCATCACCTGTTTATTCTGAACAGCTGGGCGAGGACTAGACCAGGATGCTGGGGGTGGGTCCCTGTTGAGAGACTGGGATTGACTTTGCCAACATGGCTTGTCTGGAACACTTGACCAGTCAGCTGTGATGGTCCTCAGCAAGCTGGTGAAGGTTGCTGGTGACTGTGGTTATGATTTCTGGTGATTGTGGTTGTGATTTGTGTTGTTGCTGGTGGTGATTGTGGTCGAGGTTTCTAAGTGTCTCACCCAGATGTCAACAGGGAAAATCAGGAAATTGATGTCATAGTTTACAAGAATTGATGTTTCTTTCTTGCAACAAATCTAGTTTGACTGTTCCTTCTGTTTACTGTTCCTTTCCCTGCTCCCAAACCTCTGAGAAAGCTGCTAGAGATCTGCTCCTCTCAGGACTCAACACGCCTAGATCAAAGTCCCCATTTGGGGACAGAGGCTCTTGTTTGTCTCCAGGAGTTCAGTGGCTTTATGCCCTGATTTCTCCTTTATGTGTTAGTTAGTCCCCTCCCCTTCTCTGCTTCCTAGAGGCTGGTATTTCAGCCCATCCTCTGTTCACCTGCCAGTCTTTCACTTTGAAACTCTTAATGCATGTCCTAGGTACCTGAAGACACCACAGGTGAGCAGCTTTGGGTGAAAGTTCAATTTAAAGTTAGAACTGCACATTAAAGGTAGTCCCTGTGGCTCTAGCTTTGTTTGCTCTGTGCAAAGCAAGTACTGCATTGTCTTTCTGAATGCTGCATTCAGCCTCTTGTTCTTCAACTTTATGACAGTCACTTTTCTAAATTTTATTTCCTGATAATTTTAACTAACATACTCTTTTGTTCTAATTTTCCCAGTTTGATAGAAGAGGAGGAATACTTATTGGAGGAGAAAGATTTAAAATCATGGGGAGGCTTCTAATAAGCCCCGAGTTCTCATAGTATTCAAAGCTACTTTATTCCATTATGTCCTTGTATGATTTTTTTGTACAACATAGACCTGAGTGGATGACCCCAACCACAGTCTCAAGTGTATTCACCAATGTGTGCAGGGCTTTGGTCGGTGCTGCTGTGATTAGCATTGCTTGTGCCTGTAGCCCAGTCATGTGCACAGCACTGGTGCTGTTGGGTTCTCAGGTCCTCTCCTCATAGGCTTTACGGGGAAACTTTGAGGATTTCTGTTCCGAATAAAGCTCAGCATTCTAGGGGGTGAGTTCAGTTTTACTGTGGATGCCACTCTAGCACTTCCGGTGATTTATCTTCTCAGTTTTCTGTGGCAAGTGCACTAATTTTATACTTATTTCAACAAGATTTGTTAACATCTAGTGGATGGCTGAATTTTTTAAAAAAAATTCAGACTAGTTCAATCTATCACTGTTCATTACTTCAAATCTAAATAATTATCATTTATTTATAGATGTCAACTCTCAAAATGGCTGTCTACCTACTTTTAATTAGCTTTAAACATGTTTTTGTATTTTCCCCTTACTCTTAGACTCCCTTTTGTTGTTCTTGCATTACGGTAGCCCTGACCCCTGGCCACCTGTGTGACACGTTGTGTCTTGCAGTGAGGACAGCTGGAGACCCATTCATGCTGGCATGTCCGTGTGAGTACCCACTGCTACATTCTCCTAAGACCCTGTATTTATTCCTGTTGTTTTGATTCTGTTCAGAAAGTTTCGACTCTGGAGGTCTACAGAGAACCACTCTGTCTCTTAGAAATTATGAGGCTCAAGGGGATGCATCTCCTTGGGATGAGGCTGTACGATCATGTGCAACAAGCTCTTCAACAGCTCATGGCCACACTGCCAGATCCTGCCTCAAATTAAATCTGCTAGAGCGAGCAAAGACTTGTCACCAGAGGGAGACAATCCAGAAAACCCACTCACATGTTCTTCCAGGGAGGTTGTGTTTTTCTTTTGTGATAGACTATCATTTGAACTGGCTTCTCACTTGCTAGGCAGGTGCTCTACTGCTGAGCTGTGACTACAACCCCTTTATGCGCTGGTTATTTTGAGATAGGATTTTGCTTTTTGCCCAGGCTTGTGCTTAGACTTGCCCTCCTATTTTACATTTCCTACCTTAATTAGGATACCATATATGCCACCACAGCTGGTTTCTTCCATTGTGTGGATTCTTGCAAGCTTCTTTGTGCCCAGGCTGGCCTGGATCCTTGATCCTCTTAACCTCAGCCCGCAAGTAGCTACCGTGCCTGGCTTGGGTGCCTTTTAAAGAGCGCCTGGCACAGATCAACAAGTATCATTCTCCGGCCCACTCCCCACCTCTGTCAAAGGTAAGCCATATGGTGCATCTTCAGTCCCTGCTGTCAGAGTTACGTGTCACAGGGACATCGCGTCCTCCTGGGCAGACTGACCACCAGTCAAGACATGCCTCCACGGCCCCACCATGGGGACTTTAATGCTGGGAGCCTGGAGGGACAGGGCCTTTAACTTCTGTGGTTTGCAGCCACAGGTCCTGGTGTTTGGGGTCCTCTGCAGTGAAGTAGACCTGTAGCAATGTGAATGAGTAAAACCACTGGTCTAGGAAGGCTCCTGCCTCCACAAGCATCCGTCAGAGAAGGGATCTGGCCTGCAAAGACATCTCTGTCAGCTGACTAAGCACAAATGAGCAGGGCCAGGGCAGCTCTCTCCCTTTCCTCCCCCCACCCTAGTCTGGGTTGTCACCACCTTGAAGGATTTCACTCCTCAACATTTATGAACCTTTATGAGCTAAAGCAGCGTTACGTGCTTTGAGTCAGTTCGTTAGACTTCCGTGGTTTAGCTCCTCAGTCACCCTCGCATTTCTGTATGTCTAGAAGCATATGTATGTATGTCTAGTGCACCTTTCATTCTTGCTTACTGGGTCTTCGGCAGCCCAGAACCTCAGTCCGATTGAGTGGCAGCTCTCCATCCCAGTGAGCCATGGCAGGGCGGGTGTTTAGCTCCTTCCATTCAGATCCTGTATTGTAAAAGACTTTTGTCCGGTTCTTTTCCTCTAGCTGAGAGAATTGCTGCACATGTTTTTTTTTTTTAAACAAAAGAAAGCTCTGCTTATAATGAATTTTGAGAACTTGATGTTGTTTACATTTGATCTGTGGAAAATGATAGCTACTTGAAGTTAATTGGGAAGAAAGTACATTTTGGAAAGCACAGGTGCTTTAAGTACCCTGAGGCCCCCAGCTCTTCTCAGGCCAGGCTGATTGAATGGAACGGAACGAGTGTGGTAAGACAGACAAGCTCCTGCTTTGAATCCAAGTAGGGACAGTTAGGAAGGGGTCAGGAGAGTCCCAGACGTCACACTTCCCCTGAGGCGGAGTCCTTGGATCTGGGTACACCGCTGTGCGGTCTCCTGGGGCTCTGCAGTCAGAACAGCAGGTTCTGCTCTCTGAAGGAAACAAACTAAAGACAGGATGGGATTGTAATATTTCCTCAGGGAAGCAGAAAGGTCACAGGCAAGCTGAGAAGGGTGTCATGAGTGATCTCCTAAAAGAAAAAATGATTTGACATTAAATTCAAATTCCAGGTCCTTTTGTCTGACTCATTATACATTTGATTATTCTATATCTCCGGAACTATTGCTTTCTTTAAAATGATTTTTCTCATTCTGTGGCTAGTTCTTAGCCTTTTTTCTCTAGAGGAGATATTTTTAAAATGTGAGTGATTTGTGTTTCACAGACAGATGGTCCTACTTTCTCCATCTTCACAGCCTCAGACCTCACCGTTCGGCAGACAGTGGTGTACATTCACATTTAACCTGACCCCGTCCAACTCCAGTGTTCTACAAGCTTGCTGTCTCCTTCTGTTCCTCCACCTTAGCCTGAGCTTATGCTAATGGATTTATGTCATGGCACCAGAACCAAGACCTAGGCTGTGAGCTTCTTGCTCTGCAGAGGCCTCGTTCACAGCAGTGCTCCTTCTCCTCCTCTTCCCCCTCCTCCTTATTCTTACTCTTATTTTGGACAATGTCACCTCTTCTTTTGCTTTCCCCTAATCTTCCCCTCCCCTACTTTCCCACAAGTTACACAGGTCATTTTCCACATAGTGTTTGTCGAATAGCATCTTGCATTTGTTCACCCTTCCTCACTCCCTTTCTGTGCTCACACTTTATCCCTCCTAGGATGAAAACTATCCAAAGCAAATACACACACTGCTGCAACCAGCAACAATAACAACAACAGATCAGGTTTCCATTTCCTGGAGTTGATTTAAATAGTATTTTAAATGTTCAGAGCAGTTACACCTTTATGTTTCTCCCTAAGGGTAACCTCCTTTAAATAACTGTGTGTGAATGTCTGCAGTTGGTATAGGTGTGGTGTCTTCATATTTTAGGCCTGGAATCCACATAGTAAAGGAAATGAGCACTGCTTCTCTCAGGCTTGCCTTACCTCACTTAGCATGAATTATTATAGGTCCATCCATTTCCTTGCAAATGACATAATCATTCTTTCTAGTGGATGAGTAAAATTCCATTGTGAATATATACCACATTCTGTTAATCTCATCTGCTGTAGGGCATCTTAGCTGTTTCTATAACTTAGGTATTGTGAATGGTGCAGCAATGAATGTGGATGTGCAGGTGTCTTTATGGTATTCTGGGTAGATGCCCAAGAGTGGTGTGGCTGGGTTGTAGGGAAGGTCTGTGTTTAGTTTTTGTGAGGACCCTCCAGACTGCTGTCCAGAGTGGTTGTGTTAGTTTTCATTTCCTCCAACAGTGCAATAGGGTTCCTTTCCCCCCCGCATCCCTGCCAGCATGAGTTGTTTTTCCAATTCAGAATGTTGGCCAGTTTAACTGGGGTGAGATGGAATCTCAGAGTTGTTTTGACTTGCATTTCCTTTGTGGCATTTCCTCATGTGTATCCTCTGAGAATTCTCTCCTTAGTTGTTCCTTTGCCCATTTGGTGATTGGTTATTAGCTTTGGGAAGGATTAATTTCTTGAGCTCTTTGTGTATTTTGGATATTAGGCCTTTGTTGGGTGTATTGCTGGTCAAGATCTTCTCCTGGCCTGTTGGCTGCCTTTCTAGTTTAGTAACTATGTCCTTGCTGTGCAGAAAATTTTATTTTGATGTAGTCCCACTTGTCAAGTTTCTCTCCTATCTGTTCTGCCTCTGAGACTGCTCAAAACATTTCTGCCTTCTTGTCTGTTGTGTTGCTGGTGTCTGGCGATCACCTGCTTCATGGTGAGATTCGCCCTGGTATCAGGGAGCATCGAGGTGGGCACTGCGGGGGAAGAGAATGGGCTGTGAGGGAGGATGGGACTGGGGCGGGGCTCCCTGTGAGGGCTCACACCTGGGGCCACTGCGCCCATCACCAGTCCCGGCCACCTGTCCAGGCCTGGCGATGGCAGCAGGCCTCCCGCACACCTGAGCCCATTGTGCTCCTTCCCCTGGCTTTTAGAAGTGGTGACCTTGTGGTCACATGGGTCACCTGTGGGAAGCTTCGTGGCAGCAAATACTTGACTAGAAAAAGCCCATCTTCTCACGGCCTACCACCAGTGTCCCTGGGTGACACCCTTGGAGGCCCTCATGCCACCTTCCTCACCCATGCGGGGTCGGATCTCTGGTCAGTCGCCGTGGAGTTGTGTCTCTCCTCACGGGCATCCATGGTGGTGAGGATGCTTCCTGAGCCGGGCAGTGCAGGGTGGGGTTTCCGGCGGCAGGCTGGGGCAGGTCCTCTTTGGTCCTTGTCTGGATTCTGGATGAGTCCTGGCATCCTTCAAGTATGTGATGGCCGCCTGTTTTGCAAGGACAGAATCATGGAGATGTCATCTGCTGCCATGGTTGGTTCCAGCCAGCCTTGGCTGGTCATGGTTTTCGCCATTTGTAGTCATGTGATGTCCTGCCATGACACCTTCCTCCGGTCGCCATGTAGTCCCTCCCCACATCTGTCTGCCTGTCCTGTCTTGCCAGCAGCGTGGAGAGTCCTGTGTGTGAAGAGCTGCACATGTTTGGTGGTTTTGCCTTTTGAATTGGCCGGTGTGCCTACAACTTTTCTGACTAGTTTCTACCCTGGGTATGAGAAAAGGCACAGGATCCTGGGGGGTGGTAGTGCTCATCTGCAGCCCCTTTGCCCACCTGCCTCCCTGGGGCGGGAGCTGCAGGCTGTTTTGTTGTCCCAGGGAGCTGCCTTCCTCCAGCCACACCACCGTTTAGAGCTGCCTGATGCCTGACCAGGATCTTGTGTCTAGACACCTTTGGTCACACCCAGCCACACCACCGTTTAGAGCTGCCTGATGCCTGACCAGGATCTTGTGTCTAGACACCTTTGGTCACGCCCAGCCACACCACTGTTTAGAGCTGCCTGATGCCTGACCAGGATCTTGTGTCTGGACCCCTTTCATCACTCCCACCATCAGCCTCTCTTGTCCTCGGCTTTCTCCAGGGGAGTCTTGGGTGCCATTACTCCTATTCTTCCCCTCTTTCTCGGCCCTAATCTGTTACTTTGTTTCTTGGCAACACCCCAACTGTAGATCATTTTCATAACTGACCTTCTCCACTCTGTGCCCAAAAGAGTTGATTGCTACTAAGAAAAACCATGGGTTTATGCAGCTGATGTTGACAAAAATAAAATTCAACAGACCAGTGCCACCAAGCATGTGACAGAGCTTCAATTTCTTTCCCTTTTTTGATGCCTAAGATGGAACCCAGGGCCTGACCTGTGGTGGACACATGCTTTCCCATGGGGCTGGCCCACTGAGCGCCATTGGTACCTAGACATTCTCCTCTGTACTTGCACGCTTGCTGTCACTCCGCCACCGTCTTCTCGATAGTGGGGCTTCATGCCGTAACTGTTTCTGCTCTCAGCCTTCCTCGTGTGTTCATCAGTGACCACTGAGACCCTGTTCCACCCTGAATGTGGTCACTGGGCACAGGTGGTGATGCAGCTCCTGGCATTACCTCTCTGTCCTTGGGTCTGTCACTTGCTGTGCGCGTGTCCTGGGCCTCTCCTCTTCCCATGTCATCCTTCCACTCTTGGATGGAAGTCTGCACTATTGCATGTGAGTGGCATAAGTTGTGCCTTGCTTGATATGCTTCCCAACATGCATATACAGTATTCTGCTCTGAGGCTCCTACAGCTGGGTGCAGAAGTCCTGTTAGATCAAATCTGCGGTAGAATCTCTGACATGCTGAATGAGTAGAGCCCTGGGTGCTCCCAGCGTGCTCCCCGCAGGAGTAACTTTGCTCATTTGTGGATGAATGCCTCTGTCTGAGGGTGGGGTGTTGGCTCTTTCATGTGTGACCCTAAGGCTCGGAACTCAAACATGGCCAGGGCTGGGCTCCCCGTGGCTGGGTGCATGGCTGCTGACACTGTTGCCAGCACTTCCCACAGCTTCTTATGCTTGGAAGGTGCTCAGTTAGGGCATGATAAATAAATGATTGAGATCTACCTCTAGTTTACAAAGCCAAAGTGACATTTACTGGACTCAGAAATTACCCACAGAATATCTTACAGTGTTAGATCTAATCTTTCAAATTTTAAAGTCAAATATTTCTTTTCAAAGCACTTCAGGAAAGTTATGCAACCTAGCATAGGAATTTTCAACTTTTGGAAAACTAAGCAACAACCTTTGTCTGAGCTGTAAAGCACTGAATAGCAGTAGATCTCCATGAGCCGAGCCGAGCTGTGAATCTTCTTTCTCACTCTGCATTGCGTAAGACATTTCCCCTGCAAATCACTGCTTGCAGCTATCTTAACCATGTTCTCATTTCTCAGATTGTTATATTTTGGAAGCAGGGTTGTGATTCGAACAGTGCAGAGCCTGGATAGAAGCATGTGAAGCGCGTGGCCTCCTGGGTAGAGCGTGAAGTGCGTGGCCTCCTGGGTAGAGCGTGAAGCGCGTGGCCTCCTGGGTAGAGCATGAAGTGCGTGGCCTCCTGGGTAGAAGTGTGTGAAGCGCGTGGCCTCCTGGGTAGAGTGTGAAGCGCGTGGCCTCCTGGGTAGAAGCATGTGAAGCGTGTGGCCTCCTGGGTAGAGCGTGAAGCGCGTGGCCTCCTGGGTAGAAGCGTGTGAAGCACGTGGCCTCCTGGGTAGATGCGTGTGAAGCGTGTGGCCTCCTGGGTAGATGCGTGTGAGGCGCGTGGCCTCCTGGGTAGAGTGTGAAGCGTGTGGCCTCCTGGGTAGAAGCGTGTGAAGCGCATGGCCTCCTGGGTAGAGCGTGAAGCATGTGGCCTCCTGGGTAGAAGTGTGTGAAGTGCATGGCCTCCTGGGTAGATGCGTGTGAAGCGTGTGGCCTCCTGGGTAGATGCGTGTGAGGCGCGTGGCCGCCTGGGTAGATGCGTGTGAGGCGCGTGGCCACCTGGGTAGATGCGTGTGAAGCGCATGGCCTCCTGGGTAGAAGCGTGTGAAGTGTGTGGCCTCCTGGGTAGAAGCGTGTGAAGCGTGTGGCCTCCTGGGTAGAAGCGTGTGAAGCGCGTGGCCTCCTGGGTAGATGTGTGTGAAGCGCGTGGCCTCCTGGGTAGAAGCGTGTGAAGTGTGTGGCCTCCTGGGTAGAAGCGTGTGAAGCGTGTGGCCTCCTGGGTAGAAGCGTGTGAAGCGCGTGGCCTCCTGGGTAGAAGCATGTGAAGCGTGTGGCCTCCTGGGTAGAAGCGCTTGAAGTGTGTGGCTTCCTGGGTAGAAGCGTGTGAAGCGCGTGGCCTCCTGGGTAGATGCGTGTGAAGCGCATGGCCTCCTGGGTAGATGCGTGTGAAGCGCATGGCCTCCTGGGTAGATGCGTGTGAAGCGTGTGGCCTCCTGGGTAGAAGCATGTGAAGCGTGTGGCCTCCTGGGTAGAAGCGTGTGAAGTGTGTGGCCTCCTGGGTAGAAGCGTGTGAAGTGCGTGGCCTCCTGGGTAGATGCGTGCATGTGAAGTGTGTGGCCTCCTGGGTAGAAGCGTGTGAAGCGCGTGGCCTCCTGGATAGAAGCATGTGAAGCATGTGGCCTCCTGGGTAGAAGCGTGTGAAGCGCGTGGCCTCCTGGATAGAAGCATGTGAAGCGTGTGGCCTCCTGGGTAGAAGCGTGTGAAGCGCGTGGCCTCCTGGGTAGAAGCGTGTGAAGCGCGTGGCCTCCTGGGTAGAAGCGTGTGAAGCGCGTGGCCTCCTGGGTAGAAGCGTGTGAAGCGTGTGGCCTCCTGGGTAGAAGCATGTGAAGCGCGTGGCCTCCTGGGTAGAAGCGCGTGAAGCGTGTGGCCTCCTGTGATGCACGGCACTGCGTCACATGGGGTAGGGATGAGTCCTTAGTGTCTTGTGCCCCTTCTTGATGTCATGGTCACCCAACATTCCGTGCTGACCACCAGCATGCACATTGGAGAGTCCTGATGAGGCAGTCAGGGAGGTCTGGGACGCATGTCGGCCAAGTCTCTCTTCTCTGGGCTGGGGAGCCCACATGTCCTCACCCCTTGCCACCCTTTGCCATACGCTCTGGGGAGCGTGTGTCTCCTTGGATCCATGCCCTCTGCCCCGTGTGTTGTCCACGAGGGCTTCTGGGGCTGGGCACGTTGTTGCACAGCATTTCTGCTTAGCATTGGCCCATGGACGACTGGGCAGAGGAGTGTGTGTCCTGGGCTTTGGAGGAGCTGCTGCGTAGGTTTTGACATCTTTCTTGCAGGTGCTCGATCCCTGTCCCTGTCTCCTTGGGTCTCAGCAGTCCGTTGTCAGACTGGATGGCTGAGCAGTGTGTACCTTGTTTCTTAATTGATTCAGTCCTGATTCTTCTTTGCTGGAAGAACAGCTTTGTGATCGTGTATGGTCAAGCCCTCACCTCCTGCCATTGGGCAACCTTGTTGCCTTGTCTCGGCTGGTGGGAGAGACCTGTCATCACTTTCCACCTCCACAAGTGCTGCTGGGCCCATGCTGCAGACTCCGTGCAGATGGAAGGCCCTGGTCCTGTGGGCACCTGGGGCAGGGGTGATAGTGAATGGTGACACAGCTATCCAGAGTAAGGGGCCATGAGGACTTAGTTTCTGACTCCAGTGGTTAAGAAAAGCTGCTAAGAATTAACCACACAAAATGCACATTAGAGGAGAGCAGTAGGGACCTGTGCAGAGCTGTGTGGGGCTGTGCGGGACTGTGGGGAGCTGTGCGGGCTGTGCGGGGCTGTGGGGAGCTGTGCGGGGCTGTGCGGGGGCTGTGTAGGGCTGTAGGGAGTTGTGCGGGGCTGTGGGGAGCTTTGTGGGGCTGTGTGGGGCTGTGTGGGGCTGTGCGGGGGCTTTGTAGGGCTGTGCGGGGCTGTGCGGGGGCTTTGTAGGGCTGTGGGGGGCTGTGGGGGGCTGTGAGGGGCTGTGGGGGGCTGTGGGGGGCTGTGCGGGGCTGTGGGGGGCTGTGTGGGGCTGTGCGGGGCTGTGGGGGGCTGTGAGGGGCTGTGGGGGCTGTGCGGGGCTGTGGGGGGCTGTGAGGGGCTGTGGGGGGCTGTGTGGGGCTGTGCGGAGCTGTGCGGGGCTGTGGGGAGCTGTGCGGGACTGTGGGGGCTGTGCGGGGCTGTGGGGAGCTGTGCGGGGCTGTGGGGAGCTGTGGGAGGCTGTGTGGGGCTGTGGGGGGCTGTGGGGGGCTGTGGGGGCTGTGCGGGGCTGTGCGGGGCTGTGCGGGGCTGTGGGGAGCTGTGGGGGGC
Organism: Dipodomys merriami; assembly: GCF_024711535.1. Lineage (NCBI taxonomy): Eukaryota > Metazoa > Chordata > Mammalia > Rodentia > Heteromyidae > Dipodomys > Dipodomys merriami. The sequence goes on along the minus strand of NW_027206082.1, from coordinate 456,841 downwards.
TGTGGGGAGCTGTGTAGGGCTGTGGGGGCTGTGCGGGGCTGTGGGGAGTTGTGCGGGGCTGTGGGGGGCTGTGAGGGGCTGTGGGGGGCTGTGCGGGGCTGTGCGGGGCTGTGCGGGGCTGTGGGGGCTGTGCGGGGCTGTGGGGAGCTGTGCGGGGCTGTGGGGAGCTGTGGGGGGCTGTGGGGAGCTGTGTAGGGCTGTGGGGGCTGTGCGGGGCTGTGGGGAGCTGTGCGGGGCTGTGGGGAGTTGTGCGGGGCTGTGGGGGGCTGTGCGGGGCTGTGGGGGGCTGTGCGGGGCTGTGCGGGGCTGTGCGGGGCTGTGTGGGGCTGTGCGGGGCTGTGCGGGGCTGTGTGGGGCTGTGTGGGGCTGTGCGGGGCTGTGCGGGGCTGTGGGGGGCTGTGCGGGGCTGTGGGGGGCTGTGCGGGGCTGTGGGGAGCTGTGCGGGGCTGTGGGGGCTGTGCGGGGCTGTGTGGGGCTGTGCGGGGCTGTGCGGGGCTGTGGGGGGCTGTGCGGGGCTGTGGGGGGCTGTGCGGGGCTGTGCGGGGCTGTGGGGGCTGTGCGGGGCTGTGTGGGGCTGTGCGGGGCTGTGCGGGGCTGTGGGGGGCTGTGCGGGGCTGTGGGGGGCTGTGTGGGGCTGTGCGGGGCTGTGGGGGGCTGTGCGGGGCTGTGGGGGGCTGTGCGGGGCTGTGTGGGGCTGTGTGGGGCTGTGCGGGGGCTTTGTAGGGCTGTGCGGGGCTGTGGGGGGCTGTGTGGGGCTGTGGGGGCTGTGCGGGGCTGTGTGGGGCTGTGCGGGGCTGTGCGGGGCTGTGTGGGGCTGTGTGGGGCTGTGTGGGGCTGTGCGGGGCTGTGGGGGGCTGTGCGGGGCTGTACGGAGCTGTGGGGGGCTGTGCGGGGCTGTGGGGGGCTGTGCGGGGCTGTGGGGGGCTGTGCGGGGCTGTGTGGGGCTGTGTGGGGCTGTGCGGGGGCTTTGTAGGGCTGTGCGGGGCTGTGGGGGGCTGTGTGGGGCTGTGCGGGGCTGTGGGGGGCTGTGCGGGGCTGTGTGGGGCTGTGTGGGGCTGTGTGGGGCTGTGCGGGGCTGTGCGGGGCTGTGGGGGGCTGTGCGGGGCTGTACGGAGCTGTGGGGGGCTGTGCCGGGCTGTGCGGAGCTGTGTAGGGCTGTGCAGGGCTGTGTGGAGCTGTTCAAAAATGTTGGGACCTGTACGGGCCTGCGAGTCTGTGGAGCCTGGTGCTGTAGAGCTCAGGGTCTCAGGACTGCAGCACCTGCACCGTCTCTGCAGTGAGGATGCAGATGACAGGATTTTTCTGTGGTGATACTTGAAACGTGCTCCCCTGTCTTTACATTTCTCACAGTTCCCACTCAACAGAGAAGAGACAGACACCAAGGAAGGGTCCTGAGACTTTCACGTCACCTTAACCATGTTAGGGTGATGGATCCAGGGAGCACACACTTGGGATTTATCTCACTCACACACGCTCATGCACTGCTTTCTTAGGTGGCAAATGAATTTAATTAGACTTAATTAAATAGATGGAGCAAATAACATCTTTGTCTGCATTACAGAAGTAGGAGATAGGTCAGTAAGGTGAGGGCACTGGAAAAGCCACGACCTGCAGCCTCCGGGGAACGGGGTGGGGGAGGAGCTGGGGCATCTAGCGCAACCTTAAGGAGACCACTGGGACATTCAGGAGGAGATTGGCATCCTCAGGAGAGGAGGAAAAGGCCAGCACACAGTCCACAGGGAGCACACAGTGGGAGTCCAGGACACAGTCCACAGGGAGGACACGGGAGTCCAGGACACACTCCACACAGAGGACACGGGAGTGCAGGACACAGTCCACAGGGAGCACACAGTGGGAGTCCAGCACACAGTCCACAGGGAGGACACGGGAGTCCAGGACACAGTCCACATGGAGGACACGGGAGTGCAGGACACAGTCCACAGGGAGGACACGGGAGTGCAGGACACAGTCCACAGGGAGGACACGGGAGTCCAGGACACAGTCCACAGGGAGGACACAGGAGTGCAGGACACAGTCCACATGGAGGACACGGGAGTGCAGGACACAGTCCACACAGAGGACACGGGAGTCCAGGACACAGTCCACAGGGAGCACACAGTGGGAGTCCAGGACACACTCCACACAGAGGACACGGGAGTCCAGAACACAGTCCACAGGGAGGACACAGTGGGAGTCCAGGACACACTCCACACAGAGGACACGGGAGTCCAGGACACACTCCACACAGAGGACACGGGAGTCCAGGACACAGTCCACACGGAGGACACGGAAGTCCAGGACACAGTCCACAGGGAGGACACAGTGGGAGTCCAGGACACAGTCCACACGGAGGACACGGGAGTGCAGGACACCGTCCACAGGGAGCACACAGTGGGAGTCCAGGACACAGTCCACACGGAGGACACAGTGGGAGTCCAGGACACAGTCCACATGAAGGACACAGTGGGAGTCCAGGACACAGTCCACACAGAGGACACGGGAGTGCAGGACACAGTCCACAGGGAGCACACAGTGGGAGTCCAGGACACACTCCACACAGAGGACACAGGAGTCCAGGACACACTCCACAGGGAGGACACGGGAGTCCAGCACACAGTCCACACGGAGGACACGGGAGTCCAGGACACAGTCCACACGGAGGACACGGGAGTGCAGGACACACTCCACACAGAGGACACGGGAGTGCAGGACACAGTCCACAGGGAGCACACAGTGGGAGTCCAGGACACACTCCACACAGAGGACACGGGAGTGCAGGACACCGTCCACAGGGAGCACACAGTGGGAGTCCAGGACACACTCCACACAGAGGACACGGGAGTCCAGCACACAGTCCACAAGGAGGACACGGGAGTCCAGAACACACTCCACACAGAGGACACGGGAGTGCAGGACACAGTCCACAGGGAGCACACAGTGGGAGTCCAGGACACACTCCACACAGAGGACACGGGAGTGCAGGACACAGTCCACAAGGAGGACACGGGAGTCCAGAACACAGTCCACATGGAGGACACGGGAGTCCAGAACACAGTCCACATGGAGGACACGGGAGTCCAGGACACAGTCCACAAGGAGGACACGGGAGTCCAGAACACAGTCCACATGGAGGACACGGGAGTCCAGGACACAGTCCACAAGGAGGACACGGGAGTCCAGAACACACTCCACATGGAGGACACAGTGGGAGTCCAGGACACAGTCCACACGGAGGACACGGGAGTCCAGAACATAGTCCACATGGAGGACACGGGAGTCCAGGACACAGTCCACACGGAGGACACGGGAGTCCAGGACACAGTCCACACGGAGGACACGGAGTCCAGGACACAGTCCACACAGAGGACACGGGAGTCCAGGACACACTCCACACGGAGGACACGGGAGCCCAGGACACAGTCCACATGGAGGACACAGTGGGAGTCCAGGACACAGTCCACACGGAGGACACAGGAGTCCAGAACATAGTCCACATGGAGGACACAGGAGTCCAGAACACAGTCCACACGGAGGACACGGGAGTCCAGGACACAGTCCACAGGGAGGACACGGGAGTCCAGGACACAGTCCACACGGAGGACACGGGAGTCCAGGGCACACTCCACACGGAGGACACGGGAGTCCAGGACACAGTCCACAGGGAGGACACGGGAGTCCAGGACACAGTCCACACGGAGGACACGGGAGTCCAGAACATAGTCCACACGGAGGACACGGGAGTCCAGGACATACTCCACACGGAGGACACGGGAGTCCAGAACACAGTCCACACGGAGGACACGGGAGTCCAGGACACAGTCCACACGGAGGACACGGGAGTCCAGGACACAGTCCACATGGAGGACACAGTGGGAGTCCAGGACACACTCCACACAGAGGACACGGGAGTCCAGGACACAGTCCACAGGGAGGACACGGGAGTCCAGCACACAGTCCACAAGGAGGACACGGGAGTCCAGAACACAGTCCACATGGAGGAAACGGGAGTCCAGGACACAGTCCACAAGGAGGACACGGGAGTCCAGAACACAGTCCACATGGAGGACACAGTGGGAGTCCAGGACACACTCCACACGGAGGACACGGGAGTCCAGAACATAGTCCACATGGAGGACACGGGAGTCCAGGACACAGTCCACACGGAGGACACGGGAGTCCAGGACACAGTCCACACGGAGGACACGGAGTCCAGGACACAGTCCACACAGAGGACACGGGAGTCCAGGACACACTCCACACGGAGGACACGGGAGCCCAGGACACAGTCCACATGGAGGACACAGTGGGAGTCCAGGACACAGTCCACACGGAGGACACAGGAGTCCAGAACATAGTCCACATGGAGGACACAGGAGTCCAGAACACAGTCCACACGGAGGACACGGGAGTCCAGGACACAGTCCACAGGGAGGACACGGGAGTCCAGGACACAGTCCACACGGAGGACACGGGAGTCCAGGGCACACTCCACACGGAGGACACGGGAGTCCAGGACACAGTCCACAGGGAGGACACGGGAGTCCAGGACACAGTCCACACGGAGGACACGGGAGTCCAGAACATAGTCCACACGGAGGACACGGGAGTCCAGGACATACTCCACACGGAGGACACGGGAGTCCAGAACACAGTCCACACGGAGGACACGGGAGTCCAGGACACAGTCCACACGGAGGACAAGGGAGTCCAGGACACAGTCCACATGGAGGACACAGTGGGAGTCCAGGACACACTCCACACAGAGGACACGGGAGTCCAGGACACAGTCCACAGGGAGGACACGGGAGTCCAGCACACAGTCCACAAGGAGGACACGGGAGTCCAGAACACAGTCCACATGGAGGAAACGGGAGTCCAGGACACAGTCCACAAGGAGGACACGGGAGTCCAGAACACAGTCCACATGGAGGACACAGTGGGAGTCCAGGACACACTCCACACGGAGGACACGGGAGTCCAGAACATAGTCCACATGGAGGACACGGGAGTCCAGGACACAGTCCACACGGAGGACACGGGAGTCCAGGACACAGTCCACACGGAGGACACGGAGTCCAGGACACAGTCCACACAGAGGACACGGGAGTCCAGGACACACTCCACACGGAGGACACGGGAGCCCAGGACACAGTCCACATGGAGGACACAGTGGGAGTCCAGGACACAGTCCACACGGAGGACACAGGAGTCCAGAACATAGTCCACATGGAGGACACAGGAGTCCAGAACACAGTCCACACGGAGGACACGGGAGTCCAGGACATACTCCACACGGAGGACACGGGAGTCCAGAACACAGTCCACACGGAGGACACGGGAGTCCAGGACACAGTCCACAGGGAGGACACGGGAGTCCAGGACACAGTCCACACGGAGGACACGGGAGTCCAGGGCACACTCCACACGGAGGACACGGGAGTCCAGGACACAGTCCACAGGGAGGACACGGGAGTCCAGGACACAGTCCACACGGAGGACACGGGAGTCCAGAACATAGTCCACACGGAGGACACGGGAGTCCAGGACATACTCCACACGGAGGACACGGGAGTCCAGAACACAGTCCACACGGAGGACACGGGAGTCCAGGACACAGTCCACAGGGAGGACACGGGAGTCCAGGACACAGTCCACACGGAGGACACGGGAGTCCAGGACACAGTCCACAGGGAGGACACGGGAGTCCAGGACACAGTCCACACGGAGGACACAGTGGGAGTCCAGGACACACTCCACATGGAGGACATGGGAGTCCAGAACACACTCCACACGGAGGACACGGGAGTCCAGAGCACACTCCACACGGAGGACACGGGAGTCCAGGACACAGTCCACAGGGAGGACACGGGAGTCCAGGACACAGTCCACAGGGAGGACACGGGAGTCCAGAACACAGTCCACATGGAGGACACGGGAGTCCAGGACACAGTCCACAAGGAGGACACGGGAGTCCAGGACACACTCCACATGGAGGACACGGGAGTCCAGGACACACTCCACATGGAGGACACAGTGGGAGTCCAGGACACAGTCCACAGGGAGGACACGGGAGTCCAGGACACAGTCCACACGGAGGACACGGGAGTCCAGGACACAGTCCACAGGGAGGACACGGGAGTCCAGGACACAGTCCACACGGAGGACACGGAGTCCAGAACACAGTCCACAGGGAGGGCACGGGAGTCCAGAACACAGTCCACACGGAGGACACGGAGTCCAGGACACACTCCACACGGAGGACATGGGAGTCCAGGACACAGTCCACACAGAGGACACGGGAGTCCAGGACACAGTCCACATGGAGGACACAGTGGGAGTCCAGGACACAGTCCACAAGGAGGACACAGGAGTCCAGAACACAGTCCACATGGAGGACACGGGAGTCCAGAACACAGTCCACACGGAGGACACGGGAGTCCAGGACACACTCCACACGGAGGACACAGTGGGAGTCCAGGACACAGTCCACACGGAGGACACGGGAGTCCAGAACACAGTCCACATGGAGGACACGGGAGTCCAGGACACAGTCCACACAGAGGATACGGGAGTCCAGGACACACTCCACACGGAGGACACGGGAGCCCAGGACACAGTCCACATGGAGGACACAGTGGGAGTCCAGGACACAGTCCACACGGAGGACACGGGAGTCCAGGACACAGTCCACACAGAGGACACGGGAGTCCAGGGCACACTCCACATGGAGGACATGGGAGTCCAGGACACAGTCCACACGGAGGACACGGGAGTCCAGAACACACCCCACATGGAGGACCCGGGAGTCCAGAATACACTTCACACAGAGGACACGGGAGTCCAGGACACAGTCCACAGGGAGGACACAGCTAGTTTACAGGTGTGAGCTGCCAGCACCCAGCCATTCCTGCTTTTCTCTGCCCACAGATTTCTCTGTGGTGGAGCTGTGTCTCCCCAACTCCTGAAAACAGGGGTGATTGTAGCTGGACCAGTGCTGCTGAGTGACCCTCTCTACCTTACGGACAGCTCCAACTTCTCAAGTACCACCTCTTGGGTGTTGAGTGCCGTGGCTGCATTTGGAATTTCGTGGGCACGTCGTGTGGTACGCCGTGTCCTCAGACGTGTGGATTTGGGTCACCCTGCTCAAACCACCACCCTCCTGTCCCTTCCCCTGTCAGCACAAATTTGTGAATGATTTCCTGTTCTCCTCTTTCTTCCCCCCACTCCTCAGTACTGGGGCTTGATCTGAGGGCTTTGTGCTTATGAGACAAGCGTTTACCACTTCAGCCATGTTTCCAGCACCCTTACGTGGTGGTTATTTTTGAGGTGGGGTCTCCTTTTAAGACTGGACTGCAGTCCTCCTGCTTGTGCTTGGCTGTGTCACAGGGTGACGGGTGTGTGCCACTATACCCAACCTTCATACTTGTAACTGGGGCAACAGGCAGGCACCTCTCACTTGGCCATTAGCAGGTGGAGTCTTATGAACTTGAGGCCCAGGTTGGCCTCAAACCTAATCTCTGCCTCCCAAGGTGCTAGGAATATAATCTTGAGCCACCAGATCTTTTCTCCTCTTTCAGCCAACTTTTTGTATCTTTTAAATATAGTTTAATTCTTTTTTTGGGGGGGCGGTCTGGTCGTGGGGCCTGAACTCTGGGCCTGAGCACTGTCCCCAGCTCTTCAGCTCAAGGCTAGCGCTCTACCACTTGAGCCATAGTGCCACTTCTGGCTTTTTTCTTTTTGCTTATGTGGTGCTGGGGAATTGAACCCAGGGCCTCAGGCATGCAAGGCAAGTGCTCTACCACTGAGCCACCTTCCCAGCCCCTAGTTTCATTCTTAAGTCAGGTAATGACCGGGGATGGTGTCTCTCCTTCCTTTCACTTTCCTCCAGCTTTCCCCTCTCTTTGTATATATTTTTTTTCTGTTCCTTTTGGGAAATTTCTTTGCATCTAGTTTCTAAGTTACTTTCTAAAAATAGGTTCTGCTGGCTCTAATTTCGGAGTGTTCTTTCTTGCTCTTTGGATTTTGTTTTCCTGGGGATAGCACCCTGTTCTTGAGTCTCTGAGGACTCTAGTGTTGCCAGACTTAGGAATCATCCCACGGGAGGAGGCCTGGACGTCAAGCCCAGGCTGCAGAGCAGTTCTTTGCCTTGATCAAACCGCCCTGAAATCTTAAGTCAATATTTTTAACTGTATCATTTTCTGCAGCATTTATTTTCTTCTTGTTTTGGGTTTGTTTGGTGTCTCGTGAAGTGGGGCTTTCTTTAAATATCTGATGACCCTCAGATATCTGCCCTGAGTATAGTAGGCTTTGGTATCTGTGAGTACTTGGTTTGGAGGAGAGGTCAGTATTACGGGAGCGAGGAGCCACACATCACGGCACAGCAGTTCCCACCAAAGTAAAGCCACTTTCCAACAAATTTCCAATTACCTTTTATTACTTAAGCACATTCTTACCTTGCTTTTGGACCTGGTTTGCTTTTTAGAAGACAAAATCAGGGACAAGAAAGCCCTCAGGAGACCACACAGCGATTTCAGCAGGCCCGAGGATGTGTACTTGGGAGTTTTACAATATTGTGGCAATTCCTTTTCATTTTTTTACTTAGTATTTTTTGACTGTGCTTGGTCAGAAAGGCAAGTAATAAATCCACGAATAAGGCAGACCTCCTGCTGGAGGTTGGGGGAATCTACCCCGGTTTGCAAGCAAGCAGCTCCTCATGGCTGGCAGTTTGGGAGAAGGTTGGGAGGAAGGCCCGTTGGCAGGGCCGATCTCTAGTTACCTGCGCTGCTCTTAGGGGTGGGACTCAGTGGAAATGGGGAGGACAGCAAAGGAGGTGAGGAAGCTATGACAAGACGGGGGGAGGGTAATCGAGAGTGTCAGAGGGCGCGAGGCCGAGGGCGCACGTTGTGTGCGTGCATGGAAATGCCAGGACTCGCTATTTCACAGAACCTGCCCGTCTCCTGCTCTTGGTGGGTGAAGCCCAGGGGTTGGACAGGCTGTGTGCTGGGTGCCTCCTCAGGCTCCGGTCTGAAGCCTGGGCTGTGTCGGCTACTCTTGTTCACTCTGGGGTCGTGCACACAGGGGTCAGTGCCTTGTACAGGAAAGGACCTGAGGCACCTTAGGACCAGGAGCAGATTTTCACCTGCCCACCTGCCCCTCCCTTTAGGGTACCATGTGCCTTGTAGCTGGAGTCCTTCCTCAGATCCACTGGGGACACAGCCCTCGGTGCTGGCCGCCTCCGTCTATTCCACGGGGACACGGCCCTCAGTGCTGGCCTTCTCTGTCTATTCCACGGGGACACGGCCCTCAGTGCTGGACTTCTCTGTCTATTCCATGGGGACACGGCCCTCAGTGCTGGTCTTCTCTGTCTGGTTCACTGTGGACACGGCCCTCAGTGCTGGTCTTCTCTGTCTGGTTTACTGTGGACATGGCCCTCAGTGCTGGTCTCTTCTGTCTGGTTCACTGTGGACATGGCCCTCAGTGCTGGTCTTCTCTGTCTGGTTCACTGTGGACACGGCCCTCAGTGCTGGTCTTCTCTGTCTGGTTTACTGTGGACATGGCCCTCAGTGCTGGACTTCTCTGTCTATTCCACGGGGACACGGCCCTCAGTGCTGGACTTCTCTGTCTATTCCACGGGGACACGGCCCTCAGTGCTGGACTTCTCTGTCTATTCCACGGGGACACGACCCTCAGTGCTGGACTTCTCTGTCTGGTTCACTGTGGACACGGCCCTCAGTGCTGGCCGCCTCCGTCTATTCCATGGGGACACGGCCCTCAGTGCTGGCCTTCTCTGTCTATTCCACGGGGACACGGCCCTCAGTGCTGGCCTTCTCTGTCTGGTTCACTGTGGACATGGCCCTCAGTGCTGGTCTCTTCTGTCTGGTTCACTGTGGACATGGCCCTCAGTGCTGGTCTTCTCTGTCTGGTTTACTGTGGACACGGCCCTCAGTGCTGGTCTCCTCTTTCTAGTCCACCCCACAATGCCCAGAGAGGAACATTCCACCACAGAGCTGGCTGTGAGGCACAGCCTGGAACAATGGCCTGGCGAGGCAGTTTGCTTCCACTATATCTGCCGCCTGGGCCAGGAGGCAGCCAGGGCCTTGTCAGAGTGTGGATGGCTCTCGGCACACCGTGCATGGTAGAGAACATAAATGAACAGGGAAGGTGCTGGCCTGGGAGCAGAGATGCAAGTTCTGATCCCACTGTTTGGCTGTGGGCCTGTGGTCCAGTCCTCTGCCTCCAGTCAGCACCTTAATGAGCAGGAAGAGGCAGAGAATTCACAGACCAGAGGTCAGAGACTTGAGGCGTCATGAAAATGAAGAGGCTCTGAAGTCTCATTTCATTAGAAGCGTGTGGTGCAGATTTCAAAGGAAGCACACCCAAGGCAGTTTCTTCGAAGTTCAATCAGTCGGGAAGAATTAATGAATGCTTATTAATGTTTTTGACATGCTACAAAGAATGTGTCTGTGGTTCAGGGGCCCATGTGCTCTAAGAAACATTTTAAACTCTGTAATGCCGCTTCATCCATCACCAAGCATCTCACTTATCTGTCCTAAAATCCACAGGAGGTCCAGCCTGTCAGAGACATGCAGGAAGAGTGGCAAGCGGGCCAAGATGAGGTCCAGGGTGAGAGCCACAGAGACGGACAGGCAGGAAGCGGCAGTGCTCCCCAAGAGTCTTGCGTTTCAGGAAAGTTTCAAGTGTAAAAGTTTAAAGAGATAAAAACACACAGCACTGCAGAGACAGGATGGATGCCCTGTCTGCTGTGGTGTCCTTCCCCAAGGCCTGAGGCCACCTGTGCGGTGCATTCTTGTCACCACTCTGATGTGTGATTGCTTTCTCATCTCTGTTCTGTGGCTGTGGGTGTTTGGGGAGTATGTTCAGTCACAGAGACCCTGGCTCCTCACCACCTTGCCCCCACACGGTCCCCCACACGGGCCCCCACGCGGGGTACCTATGGATGCTAGTCAGACCTCATGCTCAGGGTGCTGGATGTAAAGTGATCATGCTTTAGTCTTGATATTAGCTAAGCTACACCCACATTCACTGCCATGAAAATAACTAAACCAACAAAGAAGCAGGAAAGTGTCATTGCCGGGGGATGGTGCCGGGGGCCGAGGGCCGAGGGCCCACCGCGCTCAGTTGCTCAGTAGAGAAGGGCCGGGTTAAGCTCATAAACCAAGGCAGCTGCTGAACACAAAGCACCAGCAGGAAACAGAGCAGTGAGGTAGCAGGAGCTTCATTGCAGGGTTGAAATAGAGGGAACTTTGTAGAAGTATAACAGAAAGACAGACTAGGCAGCCAAAGTGGGAAGTGGAAAAAATTAGGTCCGGTCAGTCCGACATCTGAGCAACAGAAGTTCCAGGAAAAGGGGACGTACAATAAATACTTTTCAGTTTTTGAGAATTAAAGGATGTGGATTTTTGCCATCAAACATGTGTAGGTTCAGAGTTTGGCAACCCCTTTGGGCCCCCAAAGGCTTTAATTGAAGAATGATAATTTCTTACCAGCCCCAACATACCTATAGTATTTGAGCATCTTACAAGAGAATTAATGCATGTTGTTGTGCTTCTGCTTCTGCTTCTTTTGGTCAGTTGTGCGGCTTGATCTCTGGGTCTGGGTGCTGTCCTTCAGCTCTTCAGCTCAAGGCAAGTACTCTGCCACTTGAGCCACAGAGCTACTACCTGTTTTCTGGAGATCAGAATCTTACAGACTTTTCTGCCCAGGCTGACTTTGAACTGTGATCCTCAGATCTCAGCCTCCTGAGTAGCTAGGATGACAGGCGTGAGCCACCAGTGCCCGGTGTGGAAGTAATAGAAGGTGGGGAAGTCATCATTGGCAGAAAATATTGCCTAAACATAAAGAAGGGAGGGGCGGCAGAGCATGGTCCTAGAGGGCCCAAGTGTTCAGTGTTAAGTTGTTGGACATGTGCTGAAGAGACCGTGGCCTGCCGGTGGTTCAGGGCATGTGACATGTGGAGCAGGTGCGCAGGTTTCAAGCCATCGGAAAACTTGAGGCGAGGGCTCAGTGAAGGAGCCAGCGAATGTGGAAGCATCCAGTGTGCCAGGGTTATTAGCAGTATCCTGAGTGCACCATGCCCCACATTTGTACAATGGCATGTCGTACCTGCACCATGCATGTAGTATCCCTGTGTGCACCATGCCACAGTGCTCACACCATGCAACAGTGTCCCTGCATGCACCATGCCACAGTGCTCACACCATGCAACAGTGTCCCTGCGTGCACCATGTCACAGTGCTCACACCGTGCGTGTAGTGTCCCTGCGTGCACCATGCCACAGTGCTCACACCATGCATGTAGTGTCCCTGCATGCACCATGCCAGTGCTCATTCCATGCCACATAGTGTCCCTGTGTGCACCATGACACAGTGCTCACACCATGCATGTAGTGTCCCTGCGTGCACCATGCCACAGTGCTCATTCCATGCCACATAGTGTCCCTGTATGCACCATGACACAGTGCTCACACCATGCATGTAATGTCCCTGCGTGCACCATATCACAGTGCTCACACCATGCATGTACTGTTCCTGTGTGCACCATGCCACAGTGCTCACACCATGCCACATAGTGTCCCTGCATGCACCATGCCACATAGTGCTCCTACATCTGGGGACACTGTCCCTGTTCCCAGCTTCAGAGGAGAAACGGGCTGTGGTGGGGAGAGCCACGGTGCTGGTTCTGAAGCAGGCAGGCTTCTGGAGTTCTTGGGACTCTCAGGGGCAGGGTGGGCTTGGTGGGAGAGGCGTGGCCAGAGGAAGGAATGGAGGGAGGGAAGCAGACTGCCGGAGCCCTGCTGCAGACCATCCCTGAGGCCCTGGGGACCCCAGCCCTGTGCAGCCCCTGGGATGCAGAGTTGGGGGGTGACCAGGCAGGTGGGTGCTCGGCACCCATCCTAGTGCCGGGACTGAGCGGGAGAGGTGGAGGGAGATGGGCAGACAGGGGAACACAGGCTCCCAGACGCATGTCACCAGGGCCAGCGGCGTGGTGCCTGCTCAGCACAAGTTATCCGTGGTCTCAGGTAGGTGACAGTTTTGGGACCTGTGGGGGGGGGAGGGGGACTCAGCAGTGGGAGGGCGATGAACGCAGCCCTGGGTTCACAGGGAATGGGTGCCGGCTGCGGGAAGTTCTCCCCCATGGCCTCAGCAGGGTGTGCTGAGCTGTGTGCACGTGAGGTGCGGGTCGGTCCCGGGTGCGCGGTGAGGCTGAGCTGGGGGGTCTCAGAACACAAGGAGGCAGGCTGGCTGTCCAGAGCCACAGAGCACAGCAGGTTACAGTTACTGAGGCTTCTTATGCCCAGTCTCTGGACACACCCCCTTAGATGTCTGGAACTGGACAGAGGCTGGCTGGAGTCAGATATTTTAAAACTGACTGCAGAGTAAGCAAATTCAAATGGCCTATGCAGTCATTCAAAAGACAGTACCAGAGCAGGGCAGGTGAGGATGATGGACAGATGATGATAGACAGACATGAGGATGATGGATGGATGTGAGGATGATGGACAGATGTGAGGATGATGGACAGATGTGAGGATGATGGACAGATGTGAGGATGATGGACAGACGTGAGGATGATGGACAGGCCTGAGGATGATGGACAGGCCTGAGGATGATGGACAGACATGAGGATGATGGACAGGCGTGAGGATGATGGACAGACCTGAGGATGATGGATGGATGTGAGGATGATGGACAGGTGTGAGGATGATGGACAGGCGTGAGGATGATGGACAGACATGCAGATGATGGACAGATGTGCCGAGGAAGCTCCTGAGCAGGCCTTGATATCCACGCGGTGCGTGTGGACCAGAGCTGCGGAGCTGGAGTTTGGTGACTGTGTGTCGTTGCGGTTTGGGTCTGTGGTGGTGGCTGGTGGGTGCCAGCCAGCCATCAGTTGTTACAGGGAGCATGTATGAACAGCTCCACGCATTTTTAAATGTTGTTTCACCATTTTGCTAGCATAGGTTAGTTGTACAAAGGGTTTCACTGCAGCCCCGACCGACGGGCCATGGTCTGCTGTGATTCCCACCTCCTCCCTTCCATCAGCAGGTTGCTCATCCATCCTCTGTGTGTGGAGGACTGGGCTGAGGTCTGGCAGTTAGGAATGACACTGCCACTTCCTAGCTTGAACTCTGGACTCTTACATTTTATCACGTTATGCTTGTGTACCCAGAGTTAGGCTAGGCCCAGCCTCCACTCCCAGAATGCCCTTGGTGTGGAGACAGGGCCCCAGCAGGTGCTCTGGCTGGAGCGAGGCAAGGCGGCAGGCACCTCCGGCCCTGAACTCTGGTTGATTTTCTCACGTGTTTGTAGCCAGGGCCCGCTGTTGGCTGTCATGGAGAAGTGGCAGAAGCCCTTAGACCTGGCCCTGAGTGCGAGGATGCCTGAGCTCCCAGTCTTGGGCGGCTGCTGAGGACTCCGGAGACCTTTGAGTGCGTTCTGTGTCACACGGCTGCTCCTGGCAAGCAGAGCACAATGTCTCCAATTATCCCCAGCAGTTAAACGCTCTCATAGAATAGGCAGGTTGAGTGGAATTGAACTTTTAAAAGTGCCTTTGGGCTGGAAGGGTAATTTCATTCTCCTCTGCGGCCTTCTGTAAATCCTTCAGAGAGGGAGAATAAACCCATTACGGCTGCCTGGCTTCCCTTCAGCCAGAGCCCCCGCGGGCAGGGATGTGTGCGTAGCATTTGCACAGGCTGCAGCTCCATTCAAGATTTAGCGCAGGTGTCTTCCCAGGTCCATGACTGGGAGGAAATTGTCAAGATTAGATATGAGCACCATTTTTGAAGCCAATTGTCTGTCTTTAGGAAAGGCAAGACAAATTCCAACATGAACTGTTTATGACTTCTTTTGGCTCCTATTTTCCTGTTGGGGGTAGAATAAAATGCTACTTTGGGTGTTTGAAGATTTGTTGTCCTGGCAGGAGGATGTGATGCTGATGGGCCTGTCAAAGCACCTGGGGTTGCATGGGAAGCTGTGCCCCTTGCCAGCAGCCTGGGGGTGCTCTGGGGGAGCTAGCAGCTGGACTAGACGTCACCAGCATCATCGTCCATCGTCCAGGCCCTGCACCCAGTGAGCTGGCCCTGGAGCAGGAATGGCTGGTCCTCAGGACCCATGTCTGGAAATTACTCCTGATATCCACAGCTCTGGGCGGATCCTCCCTTGTGGATGTGGCCCCAGGACATGGGTCCAGGGGAGGGAGCATCTGTGGGGACCCTGCAGGGGTGCCCCACTGGGAGAGGAAGCCAGCTTTGCAGGGTGACAGCATTGTGATCTCCATCACGGTCAAGCCCGGCTCTGGCCCCTGTGTCCCTGGCTCCTTTTACTCAGGGAAGTCCCTCTACCACTTGAGCCACAGCACCACTGCTACCTTGGGTTTTCCTGTGATTCATTGGAGAGAGGTCTCACAGACTTCTTGCTCTGGCTGGCTTCAATCTGTGATCCTCAGATTGTAGCCTCCTGTAGTATCACCAGCCTGAGCCACAGGTGCCAGCTTCTTTTCTTTGTTAATGCTGAAATTATTCTATTCAGTGGTAAGTGTTCCATCTTTGTTAACTTTTTATATAAGTTTTGCATGTGAATAGTATTTCTTGATTTGTATTTTTTCCTATGTTCTCTTGTCCCCCCCCTTCCTTCCTTCTTTCCTTCTTTCATCCTTGCTCCCTTCTTCCCTCCCTGTCTTCCTCCCTCCCTTATTCCTTATCTTCTTCCTACTCTGGACCTAACACTTTCACTCACTTTTGTGCTCAAAACTGGAACTCTGCCACTTGAGCCAGATTTTCAGTGTGTCAATTTTGCTGGCCATTTGGAGATGGAGTGTTTTAGACTTTTCCTCTAGGACTGGCTTTGAACTACAGCCTTCAGGTCTCAGTCTTCTGAGTAGCTAGGGTTATAGGCATGAGCTGGGTGCTGGTGGTGCTCGCCTGTGGCTGCCATGTCCACAGGGACACTCTATTCCTCCCTTCTTCAAAGCCGTGCAAGCCTTTCCCACTCGACATTCCCCTGGATGAAATTGGCTCATGTTTTGGTGGGGTCATGCAGAAACAGCCCTGTACGTCAGGGCTGTCCTTGAGAGGAACTTGTGGGCGGTCCACTGTTACACTGGGGCTCAGGACCAGTGCTAGGGGAAATGGGAAAGGACACAGAATCACACTGTGGCCATGTTCTGTGGGCCTTCTTTAAGAGAGCCTTATCCCAGCAACCATGTCCCCCGCTGTCCTGGGCATGGATCCGGGTCCAGTTACAAGGGATCTGAGCTGGCCAGCACTTTTCTCTCTGGACTTTGTGGGTTTTGTGGGTTTGGTAGGAGATTTTAGTGGAAATGCAGTTTCATTTTCCAAGCAGGCCAGGAGGGTGCACGGTTTTGGATGCACTGGACACTGGACACTGGAGTCTGCCCGCCGTGTGGTTGGGCACTGCTCCTCCGACCGTGGGCACGGGCTTTACTGTGGGGGGGAAGAGAGACAGGAACATCCTGGCTGGTGAAGAACAGCCGTGCTGTCTACCCATGGTGGGTGTCCTGCTCTTAGCACTTTGTGAGCAATGGTCTCAGCAGTGTTCGTACAAGCAGTCAGCTGGGTGTGAGTGAGGAAGATTTCAAAGCCTTAATTACACATTTTTTCATGGTATTTATCAAATACTGATTTGCTCATTGCTTTTTTTTTTGTGTCCCTGAGAGGTTCAGAGTCAAAGGTCACCAATCTGTCTTGCTTGTGATGGATTGTACTTAGGAGAGATCTATTCTTCCCTCAATGCAGGATAACTGGAGGGAGATGGAAGAGGGAGGTGTGGTTAAGAGGGAAGCGTGCTTTCCTTTGTGGTACCTGAGGGGCCCTGCTCCACCTGCGCTGGCCTGTGAGTCCAGCCGGGCGGTTCCGGGGCCCTGGGCCCTGCTCCACCTGCGCTGGCCTGTGAGTCCAGCCGGGCGGTTCCGGGGCCCTGGGCCCTGGTGACTGGGTCTGGCTGTGAGTCCAGCCGGGCGGTTCCGGAGCCCTGGGCCCTGGCGACTGGGTCTGGCTGTGAGTCCAGCCGGGCGGTTCCGGAGCCCTGGGCCCTGGCGACTGGGTCTGGCTGTGAGTCCAGCCGGGCGGTTCTGGGGCCCTGGGCCCTGGCGACTGGGTCTGGCTTCCGGCCTGTGAGCTTTGTCGGCAGCCACAGGGAGTGGAGGGGGTGGCTGGTGCACGTGGGTGCGTGCGAGGAGGGTTCACGTTTCTCTACCTGGCTCAGGAGGCAGGGCATGAAGTCACCCTCAGACTCATCAGCGGGAGATTAGCTCCTTGCCCGAGCTCCTCAGTTGCTTTCCACTGAGGAATTTTCTTGAAAATCTATCTGCTCTCATCTTCCCTTTGTCCTCGCTAGTCACGCACGGTGCCTTCTTCCACGTCGGCGCAGCCTTCCTCAGGTGTCTCCTCCCTGAGGGGTGGGTGCCCTGAGGAACAGCTGGTGTAACGCTCCCTGTTCAGGCTCTAATCGCATGTGCTGTTTTAAAAGCCTTCGTGAAAATCGGTGGGCCCGTTTGCCCGCCTGCAGTGACCGCTGGGTGCGGCCTTCTAGATCTCCCAGGGCCCTGGGGGAGTGAGCACCCGTGGCAGCCCGTCTCAGGAGCACACATGCCGCACACTCACCTGATTAACCTTTTTGATGAAAACTGTGTATCGCCGCCTGTGTCCATATTGTTTAGCTTGTTGGCCTGTCCTGGGTGTGATGACTTTGTACCTTATTAGAAGAATCTTTGCATCAGTTAATGAGATACCTCCCTCTGCATAATAACCAAGTGCGCTTTATTTATCTGTTTTGAAACAGGTTCTGCCCGGCATCCTGCAGAAGCACTGCTGCATCCTGCCAGACAGGAACACAGGTAAAGTACCTGCTTTCTTTGGTTTGAAATGTCAAGTTGTGTATCGGTGAGGGTTCAGACATGGGATTCCTGAGTTAGATATTTTATAGTTTGCTCTTTGTTGATGTTTTTAGTTCTAGTTTGCATGTTAATTGGAAGAAGCCACGAAAAGCTGGACTGTTGCATTATGCAGTGAGTTACAAGCTGCGCTCAGAGGTCTGCTTTTATTGATGAAGGAAACAGATTTAGGTGATGGTTGTCCTGGACTTTCAAGGGAAGTTGTGTGCATGATAAAGCTGGATAACTCATTTCAACATTGTTTCATTCACTTGTTATATTGCTGCTAGCACACAGTCCCACTGGTGGCCCGTGTGGGGTATGTTCGGTGACTCAGCCTTTCCCATCCATCAGGAGAGGTGCTGTCTGGACCCACAGTCTCTGGGGTCAGTGGGGCCTGGGTTCTCCTGTGAGAATATGGGGTGGCTGCAGGTTACGGTGTGCTGTGTTTTCCCTTAGGAAGTGGGCTGGAGGAAAGGAAGGCCTTCAGGGGGGCTGATGTCGGTTGTGATGATGATTAGGGTGACAGAAGGCGTGGTGCATTGTGTCACCAGTCTGTATTTCAGTTACTCCCCGTGTGGAGGTGCTAATGTGTTTTCACCAATGGCAGAAACCTCTGAGGAGGAGATAGAAAGCGTGGCGTGTCTCCTGTAAAGGGCCCGTTACATCTTCCTTGCTCCTGGAGTCAGTTGTGTCCTGTCAGATTCGAGTATGTATTGCAGGAGATTTCTGTGGGGTATGAAACAGAGGTTAGTTGGCATTTCTTCATTTGCTTTCTAGCTAAACAAATTGATGTTGATGGACTCTTTGAGATCACTTGTAACACAGCCCTGTGACCCAGCAGCTGGGCAGAGTGGTCGCTGAAGGTCACTGCAGGTCTGCTCACATGCCTTTCAGTGTAAAGCATGAGTAGTATAAAAGACATAGTGCGTGGCGTGTGTAGAGTTATTTTCAAAAAGTCCCTCTCATGGTTCATGTTCCATCCCTACCCATGGAATCCATCCATCTCAGCTACAAAGCAAAGCTTATTTCCTGCAAATGAAGAAGCACATTTACAACATGGGTGATGTTCTTGAACCTGTTTATTTTCTCAAAGTCTTGGTTAGCCGTGCACACACACAAGCACATCACACGTGCAGAAACAAAGGGTGCTGCCAACAGTCCCTGATGCTAATCCTGAGTCTAATGCAGTTGAAGAAGGAGTCACTGGCCAGGCTCACCAAGAGGGCGGGTTCTGAGAAGTGTCAGGAACAGTGATGCAGCCCTGCCCGAGGGCCCCAGGGGGCTTGTAAGCTCCACACTCCTGTGTCTGAGACAGTTTGTTATGTGCGAAGCTTCAAGTTAATTTGGAAGATACTGGTACCCCAAGAATCTAGGTTGCCAGACCCAGGCTCCAGGAGGCTCCCTCCACTGAAACTTGACTCTTGGAGACCTTGGCTTGGTAACCCCTTAAAATAACTTGTAAACTATGGCACATTGCACCTTGAGGCTACAAGACTCAGGCTGTGGGTGTGAAAAGGAAGGGATTCCATCAAGGGGAAGGAGCAGTATGTGGTTAGAATTGTAACTCTAAGTAGTGTGTTTGCATTCGCAATTCAGATTTACCATAGGGCTCGGTCCAGCGTGTCCAGCCTGCCTCCGTAGTTAGGAAGTCTTGTTTGGAAACGCGGTGCCAACTGCCTTTGCCTTTCGGTGGCTTGTATAGGTCCTTAAGAACACAAGTGTGATTAGCATTTGCTCTGATGATTCAATACAATACTTTCTACAATTTTTGAGTGAAGAGATCAGCTTTGGTATCAGGCTGGCTTTAGTTCAGAGATTGAAAACCGTTCTGCAGATGTTCTGCAGATGGCTGGTGGCACTGGTTTTACAGTAATGTGAACACATTTAATGCATTGAACTGTGCACTTAAACATAGGATGTGGGCCACATGCTATGTGCTTTTGTAAGCCATAAGTAAAAAACAGATCACCTTCACAGGGAGCGGCCACTTTTATTTTCTTGTTTTATTTTTTCCTTATTTTGTAAATTCTGTATCTGACATTAACTTGTTTATTTGTTACTGACATTAACTTGGTACTTGTTTCTGGTGGGTTTTGAAGGATAAACGTATCCCTATTGTCTCCTGCTGTTTTGATTACTTAGGATAATTTTGGTCAGTGAGATGAAGAGGCAGAGTGAATTCATTGATTATTCCTTAGCACTGCTTCTTTGGGAGTTTGCTCAGGAGAACTGAGGTGTCTGGGAGAGTTTGTGTTTCCCCAGTGAGAGGGATGCTTGGTCTTGGGGGCGGCAGAATTGTGAGGGCTGATGTGGCTCTGAAAGAAGACTCTGGGGCTGAGGGTGCCCAACCTGTGATGCCCTGGCTTCCACTCAGGTTTTACCTCACTCTTCCTCTGACTCATGTTGGTGCTAACGGTGTGACCCTTACAATGCGTGTGCCTGGGCAGCAGGGCTCGGGGCTGTGTGTTCCTGGACAGGCCTGCTTCGGGCAGTGTGCTGCATCTCACCTGCTGTCCAGGCTGCCAGGAGCGGTGCCTCTGGGTGGGGCACCTGTGCGGCCAAGTGGCAGCGTACCACCTCACTCAGGCTCCGGGCGCTGAGTCCACAGCCCAGGCTGAACGTGCCGTGGTTCTTCTCTTCTGAGTGGGTCCAGGACCGGCCCTGGAGTTGACTGAGCACACAAGGGGCTGTGTCATCCGGCCTAGGCCACTGCAGAGCTGTGGGGGTGAGGGGCGCCTAAGCATGCTTTCTGGCGAGGCTTCTGGCTTTGTCTGCACTTTATGCTCTTTGCACACCAGCAAGGGTGGATTTCTACTGAATGTCCTCATCCTCCACTGCCTCTTGAAGCACTGCCTCTGAATGATAACCCCAGGACTTGGCATTTAACAGCACAGGACTTGGCACTCAGGAGGTCAAGGCTCCAGGTCGAGCTCCCCCAATTACGCCGCTCTGTAGTTCCCAAGAGCTCTGTAAAGACCAGTGCATTTGGGACTTCTTTGGGGAACCCCTGCATTTGATACTGAACTCTGCTCCCCCACGGAGTGTTCTGAGGCCAACAAGGAAGGTACCCTGCTGCCTCAGCCCTGTCTCTCCTCCCCACCCCACCCTGTAGCCATCCAGTAGACCTCAGTACAGACACTGCACTCTTGAAAGCAGGACACATCCTGGATGCTGCTGGGTGTGCAGCACTACACTGCACTGCACAGCCTGCTCGCTGCAGCTCTGAGCTCGGCACTGCACTGCACAGCCTGCTCGCTGCAGCTCTGAGTTCAGCACTGCACTGCACAGCCTGCTCGCTGCAGCTCTGAGCTCTGCACTGCACTGCACAGCCTGCTCGCTGCAGCTCTGAGCTCTGCACTGCACTGCACAGCCTGCTCGCTGCAGCTCTGAGTTCAGCACTGCACTGCACAGCCTGCTCGCTGCAGCTCTGAGCTCTGCACTGCACTGCACAGCCTGCTCGCTGCAGCTCTGAGCTCGGCACTGCACTGCACAGCCTGCTCGCTGCAGCTCTGAGCTCTGCACTGCACTGCACAGCCTGCTCACTGCAGCTCTGAGCTCTGCACTGCACAGCCTGCTCGCTGCAGCTCTGAGCTCTGCACTGCACTGCACAGCCTGCTCGCTGCAGCTCTGAGTTCAGCACTGCACTGCACAGCCTGCTCGCTGCAGCTCTGAGTTCAGCACTGCACTGCACAGCCTGCTCGCTGCAGCTCTGAGTTCAGCACTGCACTGCACAGCCTGCTCACTGCAGCTCTGAGCTCGGCACTGCACTACACAGTCTGCTCACTGCAGCTCTGAGTTCAGCACTGCACTGCACTGCACAGCCTGCTCGCTGCAGCTCTGAGTTCAGCACTGCACTGCATAGCCTGCTTGCTGCAGCTCTGAGTTCAGCACTGCACTGCACAGTCTGCTCGCTGCAGCTCTGAGTTCAGCACTGCACTGCACAGTCTGCTCACTGCAGCTCTGAGTTCAGCACTGCACTGCATAGCCTGCTTGCTGCAGCTCTGAGTTCAGCACTGCACTGCACAGTCTGCTCGCTGCAGCTCTGAGTTCAGCACTGCACTGCACAGTCTGCTCGCTGCAGCTCTGAGTTCTGCACTGCACTGCACAGCCTGCTCGCTGCAGCTCTGAGCTCGGCACTGCACTGCACTGCACAGCCTGCTCGCTGCAGCTCTGAGTTCAGCACTGCACTGCATAGCCAGGCTCTTTGCGAGTGCAGGCCTGGCAGACTTGTGGTGAAGTTGCAGTTGCTTGCTTTGTCTGCATCCTCCAGCTTCAGTTCTTACCTAAGGAATTAGTGCCCCATCTTTTATTACAGTGTTTAGATGAACTGATATTTGGGATAATACAACCTATTTGAATTGAAGATGCACTGATTCAGTGCTTTTGAGAGTTATCACAATGTTTTTTTGGTCGGTCATGGGGCTTGAACTCTGGGCCGGGCACTATCCCTCACCTCTTCAGCTTAAGACCAGTACTCTACCATTTGAGCTATAGCACCACTTCTGGCTTTCTAGTGGTTTGTTGTAGATAAGAGTCTCACGGATTTCCCTGCCCTGGCTGGCTTTGAACCGTGATCCTCAGATCTCAGCCTCCTGAGTAGGTAGGATTACAGGTGTAAGCCAGCAGCGCCTGGCTTTATCACAAATTTTAAAGTGTATTATTTAAAAACTTACATTAAAGTCCATGTACCCACTAAGCATTTGTAACTATTCTGAGAGTAAAAATTCTTGGTATGTAAAAATGCATTATTATCAGATATGAAATTGACAGTTTGATGTTAGATTTTGAAGTTAGTTTAATGCATTCACAAGAAGCATTCCAAACAATAGTGGAGCTGGAGTAGCCATACAGGACCCGTCTCCGGTCAGCTGCTCTGGCCTTGGGCCCTGGCTGTGGGACCCTTGGCTGGGTGGTGTGTTTGTCTTCTGTTTTTGCTATGTGTGATGTACTGTGGGACCCTTGGCTGGGTGGTGTGTTTGTCTTCTGTTTTTGCTATGTGTGATGTACTGTGGGACCCTTGGCTGGGTGGTGTGTTTGTCTTCTGTTTTTGCTATGTGTGATGTACTGTGGGACCCTTGGCTGGGTGGTGTGTTTGTCTTCTGTTTTTGCTATGTGTGATGTACTGGCCCGTGGGGACGGGGGGGGGGGGGTGGGAGGCAAAGCCAGCCGTGTCTCTCTCCCCGTTGTGCTCATCCATTGTCACCGAGTGACATCATGGCACAGGAGCCTTGTGGTGGGATGGTGGAATATGAGGACAAGAGTGTGCTACAAGTCCTCTTTTGGAACACTGGGAGGGGGCGGGGCTCTGGGGGGCAGCTGTGGGGTGAGGGCTGGGCTCTGGGGGGCAGCTGTGAGGTGAGGGCCAGGCTCTGGGGGGGCAGCTGGCCGGGCTCTGGGGGGGCAGCTGTGGGGTGGGGGCCAGGCTCTGGGGGGTGCAGCTGTGGGGTGGGGGCCAGGCTCTAGGGGACAGCTGTGGGGTGGGGGCCAGGCTCTGAGGGGTACAGCTGTGGGGTGGGGGCCAGGCTCTGAGGGGTGCAGCTGTGGGGTGGGGGCCAGGCTCTAGGGGACAGCTATGGGGTGGGGGCTGGGCTCTGGGGGACAGCTGTGGGGTGGGGGCCGGGCTCTGGGGTGCAGCTGTGGGGTGGGGGCCAGGCTCTGAGAGGTGCAGCCGTAGGGTGGGGGCCAGGCTCTAGGGGACAGCTGTGAGGTGGGGGCTGGGCTCTGGGGGGCAGCTGTGGGGTGGGGGCTGGGCTCTGGGGGGGCAGCTGTGGGGTGGGGGCTGGGCTCTGGGGGGGCAGCTGTGGGGTGGGGGCTGGGCTCTGGGGGGCAGCTGTGGGGTGAGGGCTGGGCTCTGGGGGGCAGCTGTGAGGTGGGGGCCAGGGTCTGGGGGTGCAGCTGTGGGGTGGGGGCCAGGCTCTAGGGGACAGCTGTGGGGTGGGGGCCAGGCTCTGAGGGGTACAGCTGTGGGGTGGGGGCTGGGCTCTGGGGGGGCAGCTGTGGGGTGGGGGCTGGGCTCTGGGGTACAGCTGTGGGGTGGGGGCCGGGCTCTAGGGGACAGCTGTGAGGTGGGGACCAGGCTCTGGGGTGCAGCTGTGGGGTGGGGGCCAGGCTCTAGGGGACAGCTGTGGGGTGGGGGCCAGGCTCTAGGGGACAGCTGTGGGGTGGGGGCCAGGCTCTGGGGTGCAGCTGTGGGGTGGGGGCTGGGCTCTGGGGTGCAGCTGTGGGGTGGGGACCAGGCTCTGGGGGACAGCTGTGGGGTGGGGACCGGGCTCTGGGGGGGCAGCTGTGGGGTGGGGGCCGGGCTCTAGGGGACAGCTGTGGGGTGGGGGCCGGGCTCTAGGGGACAGCTGTGAGGTGGGGGCTGGGCTCTGGGGTGCAGCTGTGGGGTGGGGGCTGGGCTCTGGGGGGGCAGCTGTGGGGTGGGGGCCGGGCTCTGGGGGGCAGCTGTGGGGTGGGGGCTGGGCTCTGGGGGTGCAGCTGTGGGGTGGGGGCTGGGCTCTGGGGTGCAGCTGTGGGGTGGGGACCAGGCTCTGGGGTGCAGCTGTGGGGTGGGGGCTGGGCTCTGGGGGGGCAGCTGTGAGGTGGGGACCAGGCTCTGGGGTGCAGCTGTGAGGTGGGGACCAGGCTCTGGGGGGCAGCTGTGGGGTGGGGGCCAGGCTCTGGGGGGGCAGCTGTGGGGTGGGGGCTGGGCTCTGGGGGGGCAGCTGTGGGGTGGGGGCCAGGCTCTGGGGGGGCAGCTGTGGGGTGGGGGCCAGGCTCTGGGGGGGCAGCTGTGGGGTGGGGGCCGGGCTCTGGGGGGGCAGCTGTGGGGTGGGGGCTGGGCTCTGGGGGGGCAGCTGTGGGGTGGGGGCCGGGCTCTGGGGGTACAGCTGTGGGGTGGGGGCTGGGCTCTGGGGGGGCAGCTGTGGGGTGGGGGCCGGGCTCTGGGGTGCAGCTGTGGGGGGGGCTGGGCTCTGGGGGGCAGCTGTGGGGTGGGGGCCAGGCTCTGGGGTGCAGCTGTGAGGTGGGGACCAGGCTCTGGGGTGCAGCTGTGGGGTGGGGGCTGGGCTCTGGGGGGCAGCTGTGGGGTGGGGGCTGGGCTCTGGGGGGCAGCTGTGAGGTGGGGACCAGGCTCTGGGGGGGCAGCTGTGGGGTGGGGACCAGGCTCTAGGGGACAGCTGTGGGGTGGGGGGCCGGGCTCTGGGGGGGCAGCTGTGGGGTGGGGGCCGGGCTCTGGGGTGCAGCTGTGGGGGGGGCCGGGCTCTGGGGGACAGCTATGTCTGGGTAGCTGTGGAGGTGGGAATGACTTATAAACAGGCTAGCTCTGCCTGGCCTTGCCTACTTGGAAGCTTAAGCAAGCCATACACACTAGGAAGTTTTAATACCCTCACTTCAGAGTTAAACTATGCCATTGTAAAGACAGTGATTGATCTTCCAGCTCAAGCTTGCTTATTTAGCAGCACAATCTCATTGCTCAACAGGTTTTGAGGTGGCACATAAATCACCTAGGAAACACTTGATTTATTACAGCCATTTCCTCAGATATGAGCTGGGGTTAATTTGCAGGGATATTAAGGAGTGATATACAAATAATGAAAGCAAGAGAAGATGAAGCTGGGAAGTTTGGCGTGTCCCAGGCCCTGGGCTGGGGACGGGAGGGCCTGCACTCTGGTGGGTACTGCCTGCTTGTTACGTGACACACCGCTCAAGCCGGAAGCTTCTGTCTGCACCACAGAGGTTGTGAACTATGTTGAGGGCTCAGCGAGTGGTATCAGATGTTCTCAGTGTCAACTCCTGAGTCTAGAACTTTCCAGAATAAGCCGCTGAGAACTACAGGATGGATGAGTGACACACACAGGCTGTGGGTGTGTGGATGTCACCATCAACTCTGTGTTATCACTCCTTAAGCCCCCCTCTTTGCTGGTTCCAGGGTCTTTCCACTTTAAGTCCTTATTAACAGCTGTTCAGATATTTGCTGATAAGAAAAACTGATGTTTAAATAGGACTCCCCAGGGCCAGGAAGTGCTTAAAATTTAGGTAACCTGCAATGCCCAGCATATGAGCAGGGCAGTGGGTGAGTTTAACTGAGCAGAATTGAATAGTTCTTGCACACAAAGCCTGGAGTCTGCTGCCGAAGTATGCTGTAGGGAAAAGCACAATTAATTATGGGAAAGTGGCTCCAAGATGGGCTTTTAAAATAATGAAACCGTTGAGGCCTGCCAGAGGTCAGATGCATACCAAGGAACGTAGCCGCTGTTGGCAGGCAAAATGGCTTTTGTGATTTTGGGGTCAGATCAAACAGACATTATCTTCTAAAGAGAGAGACAGTTACATGTCCCAGAAGTGAGTGAATGGTGCTGTCAACACTGCTTTGCGTTCTGTAACAACCAGATTTGTCAAATAAGAGCATAATCCACGTGTTTGTACCTGCGATGTGAGAACAAGAATAGAAGAATGCACATGTTCAGAGTAAGAGCAGGGAGCATTTTTAAACGACCGTGTCTAGGAAGTTAGGAACATGCTAAGAATCAGGGTGGGAGTTTGTGACAACCAGGACTCTGCCCAGCACACCAGCCCACCCGGTGACACTTGCTCCTGAAGGTGCTGCAGGCTGGTGCGGGCTTGTCCTGACCCAGCAGACAGGACACTGCATGTGGCTGGGTGTACGGCAGGGGGTGGGGCCTTGAGTGCAGACCCCACGGGCTCCAGGCAGCGGCCCTGGGATATGGCAGTCACCAGTGACAAATATATGAATTAGAAAAGGTGAGGTTGAAATGCATTCTGTTGATGTATGAAGATGGCAAACTCACTGAGAGCTGTTAAACATAGTGGGGAAAGGGACTGTGGAAAGAAGAGCAAAAGAAGAGGCTGCTCAGCCTCAAATATAATATCTGCATGTGTGAGATACCATCAGGAAACCCCCTTGTGCAGTTAATAGCCATGAAACTCAACGAAGGAGAAGTGTGGAAAGTTCCCCTTGAGAGGCGACACCGGTGGACAGGGGAGGGCGGAAGGAGAGGAAGAGCAGGACTGATGTGTGTGTATGAAGGAGGGAGGAGGAGGCTGGCTAAAGGTGTTCACATTGCTTTAAGAAGGAGGGAGAAGGAAAAGAGGAAGAGGGAAAGAGGGAAAATCTGATCCTGGGACATTGAACTAATGTGTAGAACTATTACAGTCAAACTCCCTGCAGGACGAATAGGCACTCATGAAAACAGCAGAATCTAGTGAACAGAAGGGGAGGGTGACGCTTGGGGGACTCTGAGCTCTCCCTCTGTCCAGGGCTCTGGTCACAGTGCTGGCTGGAGTGTGTGCGCGATTCTAAGGACTTGGTGGGGGGAGTCTGTCCCCTGTGACTCACAGCAGCCCGCCACCAGAGCCCTGACACTGGGGTCTTCCTGTGGTCCTCACTCCTGAGAGGTCTGGCTCTCAGCAGCCTGGTGAGGAGGGAGACGGGCATTTCAGTGGATATCTGCAGTTCTAGGGAACAGGCTGTGAAGACATCCAATCAGCTTCCTCACAGAGCTTCAACAAACAGCACTGACCGGAGAGAGAGGACTGACGGCGGTTCCTACCTTCCTGACCTTCTACAGAGCCTCCACAGGAGGCAGAATGGGGTCAACACCACCCTTGACCACCTTTACAAGTGCTGGATTGAGCTAGAATGTCCCACAGGCCTGTAGCTTCCAGAGACGGGGAGCCGTGGCACTGTGCCTGTCTGCTGTGTGTGTAGAGACTGGGAGCCGTGGCACTGTGCCTGTCTGCTCTGTGTGTAGAGACTGGGAGCCGTGGCACTGTGCCTGTCTGCTCTCTGTGTAGAGACTGGGAGCCGTGGCACTGTGCCTGTCTGCTCTCTGTGTAGAGACTGGGAGCCGTGGCACTGTGCCTGTCTGCTGTGTGTGTAGAGTGGGAGCCGTGGCACTGTGCCTGTCTGCTCTGTGTGTAGTGACTGGGAGCCGTGGCACTGTGCCTGTCTGCTCTGTGTATGTAGAGACTGGGAGCCGTGGCACTGTGCCTGTCTGCTGTGTGTGTAGAGACTGGGAGCCGTGGCACTGTGCCTGTCTGCTGTGTGTGTAGAGACTGGGAGCCGTGGCACTGTGCCTGTCTGCTCTGTGTGTAGAGACTGGGAGCCGTGGCACTGTGCCTGTCTGCTCTGTGTGTGTAGAGACTGGGAGCCGTGGCACTGTGCCTGTCTGCTGTGTGTGTAGAGTGGGAGCCGTGGCACTGTGCCTGTCTGCTCTGTGTGTAGTGACTGGGAGCCGTGGCACTGTGCCTGTCTGCTCTGTGTGTAGAGACTGGGAGCCGTGGCACTGTGCCTGTCTGCTCTGTGTGTAGAGACTGGGAGCCGTGGCACTGTGCCTGTCTGCTGTGTGTGTAGTGACTGGGAGCCGTGGTACTGTGCCTGTCTGCTGTGTGTGTAGAGTGGGAGCCGTGGCACTGTGCCTGTCTGCTCTGTGTGTAGTGACTGGGAGCCGTGGCACTGTGCCTGTCTGCTCTGTGTGTAGAGACTGGGAGCCGTGGCACTGTGCCTGTCTGCTCTGTGTGTAGAGACTGGGAGCCGTGGCACTGTGGCTCATCTGCTGTGTGTGTAGTGACTGGGAGCCGTGGCACTGTGCCTGTCTGCTCTGTGTGTGTAGAGACTGGGAGCCGTGGCACTGTGCCTGTCTGCTGTGTGTGTAGAGACTGGGAGCCGTGGCACTGTGCCTGTCTGCTGTGTGTGTAGAGTGGGAGCCGTGGCACTGTGCCTGTCTGCTCTGTGTGTAGAGACTGGGAGCCGTGGCACTGTGCCTGTCTGCTGTGTGTGTAGTGACTGGGAGCCGTGGCACTGTGCCTGTCTGCTGTGTGTGTAGAGACTGGGAGCCGTGGCACTGTGCCTGTCTGCTCTGTGTGTGTAGAGACTGGGAGCCGTGGCACTGTGCCTGTCTGCTGTGTGTGTAGAGACTGGGAGCCGTGGCACTGTGCCTGTCTGCTCTGTGTGTAGAGACTGGGAGCCGTGGCACTGTGGCTCATCTGCTGTGTGTGTAGTGACTGGGAGCCGTGGCACTGTGCCTGTCTGCTCTGTGTGTGTAGAGACTGGGAGCCGTGGCACTGTGCCTGTCTGCTGTGTGTGTAGAGACTGGGAGCCGTGGCACTGTGCCTGTCTGCTGTGTGTGTAGAGTGGGAGCCGTGGCACTGTGCCTGTCTGCTCTGTGTGTAGTGACTGGGAGCCGTGGCACTGTGCCTGTCTGCTCTGTGTATGTAGAGACTGGGAGCCGTGGCACTGTGCCTGTCTGCTCTGTGTATGTAGAGACTGGGAGCCGTGGCACTGTGCCTGTCTGCTCTGTGTGTAGAGACTGGGAGCCGTGGCACTGTGCCTGTCTGCTGTGTGTGTAGAGACTGGGAGCCGTGGCACTGTGCCTGTCTGCTGTGTGTGTAGAGTGGGAGCCGTGGCACTGTGCCTGTCTGCTCTGTGTGTAGTGACTGGGAGCCGTGGCACTGTGCCTGTCTGCTCTGTGTGTGTAGAGACTGGGAGCCGTGGCACTGTGCCTGTCTGCTCTGTGTGTAGAGACTGGGAGCCGTGGCACTGTGCCTGTCTGCTCTGTGTGTAGAGACTGGGAGCCGTGGCACTGTGGCTCATCTGCTGTGTGTGTAGTGACTGGGAGCCGTGGCACTGTGCCTGTCTGCTCTGTGTGTGTAGAGACTGGGAGCCGTGGCACTGTGCCTGTCTGCTCTGTGTGTAGTGACTGGGAGCCGTGGCACTGTGGCCTGCTGCCTGTAATGTCTTCTCCTGGGGTCTCCAGCCTTCCCAGCTTCTCCGAGTGCTGTTCAATATGGCGGTTACTCTGGAAGCCTCCAGCCTGGTGGTGGGAATGTGGTCACATGTAGAGATTGCTGGCTGGTCTCAGCCACAGAGATGCTTGAAATTTTAACAGAGGAAGGCTGCTAAGGCTGTGGGAAGATCTTGAGATTTGCAGGCTGAAGATACATTCACTGTTTGAGCTCTTCTTTTATGACACTTGTGACATTTACTTAGATTCCTGGAGTTTCCGTTTGACCTTTAAACTGGGGTAGTAATATTGGTCATATCCAAAGATGGCCAAGTGGCGTGAATGGGGAAATGCATACAAAACAGGTCCTGGGCGTGAGCTCCTGTGAGCTGGCTCCGGTCCTGCACCTCCGGGGGGGGCTGAGAACAACACACTTCCATGTTGCCACCCACATCCTGTCTCATGGTAAGGAATGGGGGAGCCGAGCCCCAGTCTTCCCCTGGGCCACGTGCTGTTGTAGGTTGAGGGCAGACAACCCGTGAAGGCCTGGTATGAACTGGAAAGACCCTCATCCAGGGAGAAAAGATGAAATAGTTGTCTTTCCTAACAAAGCTGCAAAATCATTTTAACATGAATGCCGGGGTCCCCAGCACCGCTGTAGGGCGTTTTCCCAGACACTTGGGTTTGGAGTCAAGGCCTGGCTCCTGCAGAGGTGCGAGCTCCACCATGTGAGTCACACCTCAGCCCTGTTTACTCTGGATTCCTTTTCAGATACGTTTCACTCCTGGCTTGGGTCTGCCTTGGATTGCTTTCTGCAGAGCTGGGATTAGAGGCGTGACCCTCACGGCTCGCCCACTGCAGCCTGTACTCCCTGGGGAGACTCCCAGACTCCGCACACAGTTGCATTCATGGCTGCAGTTTAACACTTAACACAGCCAGGGACCAAGAACATGCTGGCTACTGGGATGGAGTCGGGAAGCCAGGGAAAGGGTTTGGGACCCCTCCCCCGGGAGTCACCAAGACGCTTGCTTTCCATGGACGGTTGAGGCTGCATGTGTGATGCACTGCCCACTCAAATGGGCTTGGACCGGGGGTCAAGGTTTTCCAGGTCTGCCTACAAGGCGCCAAATCCTAAACCCTCAGAAGGGCGCACTGACCCCACCGTGTAGTGTTTTCAGAGCTTAAGTGCTGTGAGTTTGTGTATCACTTCAGGAGCAGCTGATGTCAGGCTGGGGAGCTTTTTCACCTGCAGGTGGGCTTTCTAAGCAGTATCCTGTCCCCACACCAGCTCTTACTTCTCTACACAGGAGCTGGGATCAGCCAGCTAAAACATGTGACCAGAGTTTGTCTTAAGCGTCCCAATGTCTCCCTCCTGATTTTGAGTATCAGCTTTAATTTTTTCACCTGGACAGAGCAGAGCTATCACTTCAGGCCAAGACTCGTTCCAGGCCAGCCCAGGGAAGGCCAGAGAGTCACTGTCTTTCTGGAACACCTGGGAGAACTTGGCACGTCAGGCATGCAGCAGCCAGCCCTGCATCCCAGGCCCCACGTCAGTACTTTGTCCAGGTCCTATTTGTGGGTAGCACTGTCTCATTTCAGTTTGGTGCAGCGTGATGAGCAGCAGCAGCTTGTGGAGATGGTGAGGACGTTAGCTGAGCAGCAGTGGACCTGGGGTTGTAGGAAGCACCCGCATTGGGGCTGAGATGCTGCATGCTCAGGGCAGGGGGCAAGCGGGACTTCCTGAGTCCTGCTCCTGGAGTGTGCGTGGCAGGCCAGGACACCTTTAGCTTCCAGCCTGCCAAACCGCATCTTGCCGGAGCCCACTAACAACTGAAAACTGCTTTTGAGGGGTTCAGAGGCGCAGCATTTCCATCTGGAGACAGCCTCTTTTTCTCTTTCTTGTTCTTCTCAGAATAAGCAGGAAAAAAAAAAACCAAGCCAATATCATAGATGTGGATATTTGCTCTATTTACAGTTCTCAAAGAGTTTAGAATTCAGTGCACCACTAATGTCATAAGGCAGAAAGTTACTTTTATCTGGTCACAGGATTCCTTGCTTTGGGTGCTTGTTCCCGTGCCTATAAACTGCAAGCATATCACATTTTACAGAAGTTTTTAATCATATACTTGGACTGAATACCTAAAGTACATCTTAAACCCTCCCTGGTTACCCATCCGTGTCAGTTTATGCCAGCTTCTAGCCTCGCATCCCGGTTAGAGTTAAAGCACCTGAGAGTCCGGCCTGAAGCAAGCCTTGGCTGTGGTACGCTCATTCCCTTTTGTCTTGATTTCTCTTCTCCTAAAGCTGTATCCTTCATACATGGGGGAGAGCAGCACAAACCTTGAGTCCCTTTCACAGACCCACAGCTGGCATTGGGGATGCTTGGAGTCCTGTTCCTCCCCTCGAAGGAGAGCACAAAATCCAAACGGTCTCAAATGGGCTCCCAAGAGTCCACGTGAGGACCTGGGCTGGGACCATGGGAGCCAACTCCATGGGCTGTAGTGATCATCTTGAGCCCTTGATGGCTTTCCTTCTCACTTTGGACAGGAGTCCAGTTGCTGTTCAATCTGTGGATGAGGTGAGATTGCATACTCTCCCCTCCCTCCACCCCTCCTTTCCCCATGTTTCAGTGAGTGGGCATTCCACCGCCAGGTCACGTTTCTGACATCAATTATGTCCGAATCTCCAAGCCCAGCTGCAGTTCTGGTGATTTGCTGGAATGTCTTGCAAGATTCAGCTTGTAGTGTGCTTGCAGGTGAGATTTATTATATTGCAAGACTAGAAAGACAAAATAGCAAAGGGAAAAGCTACAAAGGCCAAGTCCAGGGAAACCACGGGCAAGCTTGTGAGTCCTTTCGGTGAGAGCCACAGGGTGGCTCACCTCCCCAGCATGTCATCCCAGCACAGCTGCAAGGACGCCAGCCTGCGCCCAGGCACCGGGATTTTCCTGGAGCTCCGACTCATCAGTTCCTGAAACTCCAGATTCCAGAAGGAAGCAGGTGTGCAGCACATTCTTGCAGAGATTAGGCACAATGAACATTGTTCTTTCAGGAAAGTTTTATACTGTTAATGGGGCGGAGAACTGTTTGCCCCACAACTTTGTAGAGCCCAGGAAACAAGAGCTTCTCAGGCTAGCCTCAGGCACCCTGCTGTGATTTTGTTTCCTTTTTAATTTTTTTCCATAGCATGTAATCTAGAGAAAGTTTAAAGATGATATTTGGTAGTGGTTTTTTTTTTTTTTCTGGGCTTGGTCTTTGAGATCCAATGTGCATCTTTATGAGAGAACGTGGTGGCTGGAGCTCACTGCATTTCCGGTTTGCGGGAGTGTGGAGCATGTACTCCCAGCCATGTGGTACTTCTGCATGAAAGCATGTGGGAGAACTGTTAGTACATCATTAACAAGGACGTTCACTGGAAAATTAATTATCCGGTAAACTGAAAATGGCAGAAGTCAATGGAAATATTTAGGCTAAGTATTTATTTCTTCTTTTCTGTGCCATTAATGGGGCTTGAATTAAGGACCCCATGCTAGGTCAGTGTGCTGGCTCACAGCTAGCTAGCCCTCTGCCGCGTGAGCCCCAAGTCCACTCTGGCATGTTGCTTGCTGTTGGAGATGAAGTGTTACAGACTTTACTTCTCATGCTAGCTCTCAGCCTCCTGAATAGCTAGGATTACAGTGTGACCCATGGGCACTGAACAAGCTTTGTATTTTGCATGTTTCATTTCAGGAGGCTCGTCATAGTGTCTCATGAATACTGGGAGTGGATGCATTGAACTTTCACTGCAAATGATTGGGCTCAAGATTAAGAAATAATTACAAATATAAACAAAGCTCTGTTTTCACATGCTGTGATGTGTTTGGTTGTTGATACCACTTAGCATTAAACTACATGCAGTCAGGAAGTGATATGTCAGACTGCTCATCCCAGGGGATTCTTTTTCTGATCCATAGAGCAGTTCAGATCCTTCCTGGTGACAGTGGGCGGTGGCTGCCCCTTCCTGGTGGCAGATGATGGGGTGTGTACACAGCGACCCCGACTTCTTCTGCTTGTGTCAGAGTTGAATGCTCTGAGAATGGTGTTGTAGATTTAGTTGTCATTAGCATGTGGGATGGTACTTTGACAGGACTCCTTTCTGTTGTTATTTCTAGAATGAATGAAACTTTAAGATGGAAATGTCATAGGTAAAACAGGTGGTACAGCCAATAAGCCCCAGCCTGTGGCCTGCATGACTCTGGGAGCCTCACCCAGTCTGGGCTTCAGAGCTACTTCCCGAGTGAATGCATAATCCCAGTTAGACACCGAGGAGAGCCGACCCTCCTGGGGAGATCTTCCTCCACTGAGCCCCTTCCCGCCTGAGGCCCTTCCCTCCTGTCCCTCATGGGGCCTCCCTTCCTCCACTGAGCCCCCTTCCTGCCCGTCCCCCACAGGCTGCATGTCCACACCAGCAGCTCCACCCACAGTAGTTTTTGCCTACCATGGCCCCTCCACACAGGTGGTCCTCAGACCAGCAGACAGTTCTGACTCAACCACAGCCTTGTGACAGTCACCTGTCTACTTTTCAGTTGCCCCTGGGTCTCCCTGGTCCACAGTGGAGCTAGAGTACCACAGATGGCCACAGATTGCCATGGAAAGGCCACAGGAAGTCTCTCTCTGATGCCTTGACCTGGTGATGGGGCACTGGTGGCTCTCAAAGCATGAACCTCAAGCAACTTGGGTGTGGAGTGGCTGTGGAGGGTCACAGGAGATATCTGGAGATCATTGTCTGGGATGAGGTCTTCTGGAGGGTCACAGGAGACATCTGGAGGTCATCATCCGGGATGAGGTCTTCTGGAGGGTCAACAGGAGACCAAATCTGGAGATCACTGTCCTGGATGAGGTCTTCTGGAGGGTCACAGGAGACAGCTGGAGATCATTGTCTGGGATGAGGTCTTCTGGAGGGTCACAGGAGACATCTGGAGATCATCGTTCTGATGAGGTCTTCTGGAGGGCCACAGGAGACATCTGGAGATCATTGTTCTGGATGAGGTCTTCTGGAGGGTCACAGGAGACATCTGGAGATCATCGTTCTGATGAGGTCTTCTGGAGGGCCACAGGAGGCTTGTCAGGATTTGAACACTGTGCTCCCCTTCTGCTAGAAGGAAATAGAAACTGTTAGGAGTCTTACCTGCCATCGGCTTTGAACATCTTTTAAGCAGGAGGTCCCAGAATGGGGTGGCTACATATGTACCGCAGCCCATGCTCCTGGCCTTCCCGAAGACCTCTCATCCTGGCCACACTCATCTTGTTTGCAGCTCTGCCCAGTGCCCCACAGGTCTGTGCTCTCTGACTGCAGCTGAGGTCACAGTGCTGGAAACTTGGCCAAACCTGTGTCATGCCAGATATTAGTCTGTGATTTCAGCAGTTTCTGATAACATGTTACTCTAAAAAATGAAATATGGTGAACTCTTGTTCTCGCTGTCTAGTGTGATGTAGTTTTACAGACATAGAGTGCTTTTCAGAAGAAGGCATCCGTGCAGTGCAGTACATACTGACAGGTGGATCTCAGACATTCTACTGAGTGTGAGCATTAACTGACACAAGTAGATGTACAACAGGATCTGACTTAGATCATTCTTAGAAACCTGGAAAACTTCCAGGTGCAGTGTCTCAAGCCTGTAATCCTTGCTATTTCGGAGGTGGAGATCGGAGGATCATGGTTGGAGCCTAGCCCAGGCAAAAGGAAAAGTGTACAAGACTCCATCTCACCCAATGACTGGCATGCTGTTGTATACCTGCCACCTCAGTCCGTAGGGATTGCATTCCAGCCTGGGCCAGGCATGAAGCAAACCCATGTAGAGGTGACTGGCATGGTGGCTGTAGTGATAACATGCCTACCTAGCAAGTATGAGGCTGCGAGTTCAAACCCAGTACTACCCATGCCCCCTAAAAGCCCTGGAAAACAAACAATACACCAACGATGGCAACATATATAACTACAGTGTGCCTGTGGAAAGCAGTACAAAATATGCAAATCAGCGTGGCTGGTCTGAGACGTAGCCAGTCTGGAGGGCTGGTGACTAGAGGGTCTGCAGCAGATTTGTTCCTTGTTCCTCCCAATAGTGTTGACACGAGCACATCAGCTGTGGTGTCTCCTGATTAATGGAGTGAGGATGATCTTGATCGCCCCTTTGCAGATGCTCGCTGTTCTCTAAGTGTTCTAGGAAGTGGAGGACTGCAAAGGGCAGTCATCCTTCAGCCGTTGCATTTTTAGCTGCTAGGTCTCTTGTACCAATTCATCAGCACTTCTGCAAAAGTTCACATGGATTCTAAGGCACAGTCTCAGGTGTAGTACCTGGAAGGACTCCGCTAGCCGTTGCCTGTTTCTTCAGTACCAGGCCCAAGCGATAAGCCCTGTTTGTGCTGGTTGTTTTAGTGGTGGAGTCTCACAGACTTTGCTTTCCGGGCTGGATTGGGCTAAGACTCTTTGGATTTCAGCTTCTTGAGTAACTGTAATTATAGAGGTGACCCAGTGGTGCCTGTCTTATGATTGTTTTTTAAAAATTATTTCTTTTATGGCCTTCTTGGTGTTATGTATACATAACAAATGTGCAATTTTTGTACATCAATTATACCTCTAAAGCATTAAATACTCAAAGTCTTTTTTGTTTAATACATGTAGTTCAATAATATTTGAAAGCTTTAAAAAAAGAGAGATTCGGAGATCCTTTAAAGCTGCGGTGGCCAGCAGTGGCGTAATGACATTACTTTTTCTCTCTCTGCGAAGCAATTTGTCTTGCTGCTAGGTCCCTAATGCTGGAGGCACTGGTAGTCTGATCGACCTTCACTGAAGGCCCCAAAGTGAGCAGGAGCTGTGGGCCCACGGGGAACCTGAAGGCCCCAAAGTGAGCAGGAGCTGTGGGCCCACGGGGAACCTGAAGGCCCCAAAGTGAGCAGGAGCTGTGGGCCCACGGGGAACCTGAAGCAGATGTTTTTCCTTAAAGTGGTCTTCTTAGATGTATAAATGTTTTATTTTTTACACACATACTCCATTTACAAATTTAAAATATTTGCTTGAAAAAAATCTGAACATTACAAACTTATAGTGACATAGGCAGGAAGATTCTTTTCCATCCACTGTGAGATAGAAATGTCAATGACAGTTTGTTTTTGCTGATGCTTTGGTTCATATATATCATTTTAAACATTTTTCAAGGGGCAGCAGGAGTATTTTACACTTGCCTTTTGTCACTTCTGCAGCTTTTCATGAATACATGGATGAAATTTGAGGGTTTGGTATGTCACCTTCTCCGCCCCCCCCGGCCCCCGCCCCCCGCCCGCTGTCCTCACAGCCCATCACTTTTGGCTGCTCAGGCCATGTGAGTCAGGACAGGGCAGAGGCCTGTGCTGGGAGTGTCAGGAGCACTGACATGGTTTGCCAGAGGAAGGGAGAAGATGCACTTGAAGACTCAGTCATCCAGAAGTGCTGCCTTTGTGCAGATGAGGGGACTGGGTTCTGTAGGGAAGGGCGGGTTCCCAAGGTCACCCTGGTAGGCAGTAACAGCAGTGGGGTGAGGGGGGAGCAGGGAGGTGAGGGGGGGAGCAGGGAGATGAGGGGGGAGCAGGGAGGTGAGGGGGGAGCAGGGGGGCGAGGGGGGAAGCAGTGGGGTGAGGGGGGAGCAGGGGGGTGAGGGGGGGAGCAGGGAGATGAGGGGGGAGCAGGGAGGTGAGGGGGGAGCAGGGAGGTGGGGGGGAAACGGGGGTGAGGGGGGGAGCAGTGGGGTGAGGGGGGAACAGGGGGGCGAGGGGGGAGCAGTGGGGTGAGGGGGGAGCAGTGGGGTGAGGGGGAGCAGTGGGGTGAGGGGGGGAGCAGTGGGGCGAGGGGGAGCAGGGGGGCGAGGGGGGAGCAGTGGGGCGAGGGGGGAGCAGTGGGGCGAGGGGGGAGCAGTGGGGCGAGGGGGAGCAGAGGGGTGAGGGGGGAGCAGTGGGGTGAGGGGGAAACAGGGGGGAAGGGGGGAGCAGTGGGGCGAGGGGGGAGCAGTGGGGTGAGGGGGGAGCAGTGGGGTGAGGGGGAAACAGGGGGGCGAAGGGGGAAGCAGTGGGGCGAGGGGGGAGCAGGGGGGCGAGGGGGGAAGCAGGGGGGCGAGTGGGGAAGCAGGGGGGCGAGGGTGAGGGGCAGTGGGGCGAGGGGGGAGCAGGGGGATGAGGGGGGAGCAGGGGGGCGAGGGGGGAGCAAGGGGGCGAGGGGGGAGTAGGGGTCGAAGGGGGAGCGGGGGGGCAGTAGGGGGCAAGGGGGGAGTAGGGGTTGAGGGGGGATCGGGGGGGGCAGTAGGGGGTGAGGGGGGAGCAGGGGGCGAGGGGAGAGCAGGGCAATTGGGAACAGTGGGGTGAGGGGGGAGCAGGGGGGCGAGGGGGGAGCAATGGGGCGAGGGGGGAGCAGGCGGGCGAGGGGGGAGCAGGGGGGCGAGGGGGGAGCAGGCGGGCGAGGGGGGAGCAGGGGGGCGAGGGGGAAGCAGGGGGGCGAGGGGGAAGCAGTGGGGCGAGGGGGGAGCAGGGGGGTGAGGGGGGAGCAGGGGGGCGAGGGGGGAGCAGGGGGGCGAGGGGGGAGCAGGGGGGCGAGGGGGGAGCAGGGGGGCGAGGGGGAAGCAGGGGGGCGAGGGGGAAGCAGTGGGGCGAGGGGGGAGCAGGGGGGTGAGGGGGGAGCAGGGGGGCAAGGGGGGAGCAGGGGGGCAAGGGGGGAGTAGGGGGGCAGTAGGGGGCGAGGGGGGAGCAGGGGAATTGGGAACAGTGGGGTGAGGGGGGGAGCAGGAGGGTGAGGGGGGGAGCAGGGGGGTGAGGGGAGGAACAGGGGGGCGTGGGAGCAGCAGGGGGGAGGGGGAGGAGCCTCCATTGGCTGGGCTGAGCACCAGGTACCCGTGCTCCCCGTAGGAGCTGGAACAGCATGGTGGGCCGTACCCTTTGTGCAGTCTGGTCTCTACAGAAGACCTGAAAGCCCCCGGCTTTCTGTTGGCCATTTAGGGTCCATTTTTATTATCAGGAATGAAAATGTCTCAGTCTTTCAAATCTGCATTTACCAATCTTTCAAACATATGTGTTACTCAGATATTTTCATATTTTCTTCTAGCAGTGACTGTGTTTTAAAGGTGTAGGCTGGTAATTACATATGTCTAGTGCATTTTCTTATTAGTGGAGGAAATTATATACATGAAGATATATATTTTCAAAACAATTTTATTGTGGAAAAATATATGTTGTATAAGATTTACCACCTTACCCACTGTAAAGCACATAACCCAGTGACATTACCTGAGCCCCCAACCCTGGCTCCCCACATCGCACACAGACCCTGCCCGTCCCGTGGCTCTGGGTCCATGGGCCCGTCCCGTGGCTCTGGGTCCATGGGCCCGTCCCGTGGCTCTGGGTCCATGGGCCCGTCCCGTGGCTCTGGGTCCATGGGCCCATCCCGTGGCTCTGGGCCCACGGCTTCCTCACCCAGCCGTCTGCGCTCCAGCTTGGGTTTCTATGTATTTTATGTACGTGGGATCCTACAATAATTGTGCTTTCATTTACTGTCTCAGTAGTGTAGTTTTTGCAAGGTTATTTTGTGTGGTGGCATATGTCAGATGTATTCCTTCTCATGGCTAAATCTATCCCTGGCACTTACACAAAATACACTGGTTATCCACTCACCTGTCTGCAGATATTCACGCTGGGTCACTTTGGTCATATGAATAAAGCCTTGTAGATGCCTGGGAATATCCCTCTTCCTTTGGGTATCCTTAGTGCAGGCTTGAGAGCAGTCTGCAGCTGCTCACGCCACCATTTTTCTGGCCTCATACTTGGCAGACATTCCAGTTGAAGTCAAACTAAAAACTTCAGAGGACCTCTTGAGCTGTGTTGATGAGAAAACCTAAGAAGAGTTCCATCATGTAAGTAGCTTTGGTGCTGTGTTCAGCCACCCTTCTGTGTCTAGCACTGCACGTTAAAGCAGAGTTCTAGCAGTTTAGTTGAAGCAGACGGGCTGGGCTTGGAGCAGGAACGGGGGCAGTACCAGCAGGAGCGGAAGACTTGAGCTGCGGGTGGCAGCCTGCACAGAAGACACCTTGGCCTGTGCCCACTGTGAGCTGTGCAGCAGAAGCACAAGGTAGTTCAACGTGCTTTACTTTGTTAAATGAAGTTTAAAAATAGATGTTTCTGTAGGCTTTTAACATATGGGTGCTGCAGACTCTGTAGCAACGAGAAGATACAGGGCAGGTTCTGAAACTATGTACGTTACGTTGTCTCTCTAGGAGGGAGAGAGGAGGTTCATATGTAACCTTGAATCATCAGTAACAGTGATTGCTGAAACTCACTGTGGTGGAAATTGGATTAAAGACGCATTTTTCATCTTTATAAACTGCTTATACATCTCCCAAAGATAGGTGGAAAGTGCATGGTGGAGGTCACTGTTACATTTGCTCAGTGTCCTGCCTGATGAGCTCTCAGGACTCATTTCCTGAAGGAAACGGCACATTTCTATGCAAATGCCGCCCCCAGGGCTGTGTTCCTCTGCTGTTGTAAATCTGTGATGCCTTGAAGGGCTTGGGGCTAGTTATGAGCAGACTGAGTTAGTGTTCCCTGTGTGGGTGGAGGTGGCTCCCTGGGTGTACTTGTGTGTCCCTCATGGTGACGAGACAGAGCGGAGAGCCTGTGCGTGCTGTGTGTGGCCACCTGGCTGTGCTGCCTCAGCCCACCAGACTTGAGAGTCGGAAGACTGGCCTGCCACTAGCTGGAGTTGCAGGAGGTAGAAGATGTGTGTGTGGCTGGACTAAACACAAGCAAGTTGCCTGTGCACTGCTCAGTTTTATTTTACCCCACAAACTAACCTATGAATACATTCTCACTTGTAAAAACCACAAGCTGTTAAAAAAAAAAGGTGATTTCTGTATCTATCTATCTATCTATCTATCTATCTATCTATCTATCTATCTATCTATCTATCTATCTATCTATCTATCTATCTATCTATCTATCTATACATATGTGTGTATATAATTTTTAAAACTTTATTTGTGTGTTTGTGTGTGCATGCCAGTCCGGGCACTTGAACCCAGGGCCTGATCACTGTCCTCAGGGTTTTGAGCACAAGGCTAGTTCTCTAACACTTGAGCCTTGCCTCCTCTTCCAGCTTTTCTGGTGCTTAATTAGAGATCACAGTATCAAAACTTTTCTGCCGGGGCTGGCTTTGAACCAAGATCTTAAAATCTCAGCCTTCTGAGTATCTAGAATTATAGTCATGAGTCACAGGTGCCCATCTATATGTAGTGACGCAGAAAGCAGAGTGACCAGCTCACCCAAGGTTTTAACAGGGGAGGGAGTGCTGCAGGGAATGATGCACAGTGGGAGGGAGCGAGTGCTGCAGTGAGTGATGCACAGTGGGAGGGAGTGCTGCAGTGAGTGATGCACAGTGGGAGTGCTGCAGGGAGTGATGCACAGTGGGAGGGAGTGCTGCAGTGAGTGATGCACAGTGGGAGTGCTGCAGTGAGTGATGCACAGTGGGAGGGAGTGCTGCAGTGAGTGATGCACAGTGGGAGGGAGCGAGTGCTGCAGTGAGTGATGCACAGTGGGAGGGAGTGCTGCAGTGAGTGATGCACAGTGGGAGTGCTGCAGTGAGTGATGCACAGTGGGAGTGCTGCAGTGAGTGATGCACAGTGGGAGTGCTGCAGTGAGTGATGCACAGTGGGAGGGAGTGCTGCAGTGAGTGATGCACAGTGGGAGGGAGTGCTGCAGTGAGTGATGCACAGTGGGAGGGAGTGCTGCAGTGAGTGATGCACAGTGGGAGTGCTGCAGGGAATGATGCACAGTGGGAGGGAGGGAATGCTGCAGTGAATGATGCACAGTGGGAATGCTGCAGTGAGTGATGCACAGTGGGAGGGAGTGCTGCAGGGAGTGATGCACAGTGGGAGGGAGTGCTGCAGGGAGTGATGCACAGTGGGAGGGAGTGCTGCAGTGAGTGATGCACAGTGGGAGGGAGTGCTGCAGTGAGTGATGCACAGTGGGAGGGAGTGCTGCAGGGAGTGATGCACAGTGGGAGTGCTGCAGTGAGTGATGCACAGTGGGAGGGAGTGCTGCAGGGAGTGATGCACAGTGGGAGGGAGTGCTGCAGGGAGTGATGCACAGTGGGAGGGAGTGCTGCAGGGAGTGATGCACAGTGGGAGGGAGCGAGTGCTGCAGTGAGTGATGCACAGTGGGAGTGCTGCAGTGAGTGATGCACAGTGGGAGGGAGTGCTGCAGGGAGTGATGCACAGTGGGAGGGAGTGCTGCAGGGAATGATGCACAGTGGGAGTGCTGCAGTGAGTGATGCACAGTGGGAGGGAGTGCTGCAGGGAGTGATGCACAGTGGGAGGGAGTGCTGCAGGGAGTGATGCACAGTGGGAGTGCTGCAGTGAGTGATGCACAATGGGAGGGAGTGCTGCAGTGGGATGGTTGTGTATTTAGCTGGTGTTTGAGAACGCTCTGCACCATTGCTTCTAGAAGATTTCAATGGGACTCCAAGTGTATGGACTTATGTGCTTGGGCCCTGACACTTGTCAGCCCAAGTTTCACTTCCAAACTGGGTCTCCAGCCCCTGTCCTGGTTGTTAGCGAGCATTCTCCTGCAATCTGAGGAAGTCCTGCAGGCACCACTGACATACTTCTGCTGTCTTGGTGTCTTCAAGCGCTCCTCTGTGATCAC
Organism: Dipodomys merriami; assembly: GCF_024711535.1. Lineage (NCBI taxonomy): Eukaryota > Metazoa > Chordata > Mammalia > Rodentia > Heteromyidae > Dipodomys > Dipodomys merriami. The sequence goes on along the minus strand of NW_027206082.1, from coordinate 414,513 downwards.
AAATCTATAGTGACGATTCATGGCCTACGCTCTGCCCCTGTAAGATCACTTGTAGACTGTTGGGTCAACAAGTGTTTACCTGATGGATGGGTACTGGGAATTGGAGGTGGGTTTGAGCTCAGAGTCCATTTACTGGAGCCCCATTAAATGTCAGTTCCATTCATTGGAGTCTAACTTGGTCCCTCTGTAGTCCGCCCACCTTGCTGTGACAGCTTGTGTTTACACCTCCAGGACCCTGGCTGAGCTCTCCTGAGGTCCCGGCCTGCAGCCGCACCAGGCCTTGTCAGGTTACACATGAGCGAGTGCAGGTGCCGCTGCTGCTTCTCAGGTGTTTCTTTGGGGTGTCATTTGTGAAATGAGTTACCTTGTTTATACAAAAACATTTTGGCTTATTAGCTAAACATTAGTATAATACTGTCTCTAGGTAACATAATAATATCCTTGCATTCTTTAAAAATTAAACTTTCTCAAGATTATGCAGAACACAGAAGAAACCTTCCAATTCTGATATTGTCAGTTATGTTTTGCTTACCTAATCTTTTTGTTGACTTTGAGAAGAGAGCAGTTTCTTACTGAAACTAAAAAAAAAAAAGGTAAGTGAAAGTAAAGCCAGTGGACACAGTCAGGACCTTGCTGGACTTTGGGTGTGGGACAGGTAGCTTTGCTAAGCAAGCTAATCAATACCTGTAGAACTTCCCGGGTATCACCCCCTCCCGCCCCCGCATCAGCTCTGCTCCCCATCTCGGGGATTGGCTGGCTAGAGATAACAGTAGTTAGAAAGAGTACAATTTAGATGAGCACGTTAATGAGATTTCTAAGTTTAACATTTGTAAAAATGTTCCTTTGAATCCTAATTATAATAGTCACCACGATATTTATGTCTCCTGAAGGCTTGTTATCTTACAATTTGCACCAGTTTTTTATAGAGTATTTTTACAACATTCCATGGGCTTGTAGTGATAAGACTCTACCATGTCATCTCAGAGTACAAGAATACAGCTAGAAAGAGAGCAGCAGTGGAGAGAGACCTGAACAAGAGGCCTCCTCTGTGACTCCTCGCAGGAGGACATCGAGGGAAGCAAAGCACCCAAGTCGTTTGCACTTGGACTCCACCATAGAAGGTGGGAGGGATGAGGGCCGGGCCAGGCCGCAGTCCCCGTCCAGGTGTCTAGGAACTCTGTCCTGTCCCTGGGCACTGAGAGCATGTGTGCCTGGTGGGCTGTTCATGGAGCATGTGCACATGCATGCCACCCAGAGCCAACTTCTTCTCTCTACACACATTCATACATGTGTACATGCATGCCACACAGGGCCAACCTCTTCTCTCTACACACGGACACAACATGTACATGCATGCCACCCAGAGCCAACCTCTTCTCTCTACACACGTTCACACATGTGCACATGCATGCCACCCAGAGCCAACCTCTTCTCTCTACACATGTTCACACACGTGTACATGCATGCCACCCAGAATCAACCTCTTCTCTCTACACACGTTCACACACGTGTACATGCATGCCACCCAGAGCCAACCTCTTCTCTCTACACACGTACACACACGTGTACATACTTGCCACCCCAGAGCCTGGGTGGAGCCAACCTCTTCTCTCTACATATGTACACATGCATGTGCATGCTTTATGTCTATTAATTTTATTATAGCTTTTGTATGCATTTTCATATGCCAATAACTATGCAGTTAGATGACAGTATTTAAAGTAATCTTTAAAAATGTGGTCATCTTTACCACATTGTAAGCAAGGAATAACCATGTCAGTTTTATCATCTAGACTAGACCTGTGCAGAAAGAAAATCTGAGCAGTAAGATCTGTGGTTGGTGATCATTTCTCTCTATGAATGATTTAATTGTCTAGGTAACGCAGAGTCCTCATTTGTTCACTTGATTTAATACTATTTCGAGGTCTCCTCAGAGGTTGTGATGTGTGTCACATGAAGGGCCTGGACTATGGGAGTCAGTCACGACGTGCAGGTTTGTGCAGTCACTGCCCCATTGTCCAAGGAGCTTTGCATTCATTTGTCTGTCTGTGTTAATGTCAGAAAGTCTTGAAATCTTCGTGGTGTTATCCTTGATCTACCCTGACTTCTTCCCATGTGCTTTTCACTATTTCCTGAATGAATTATCTATAATAATCAGGCATTCTTCTATATAGTTAGAAAAACTTACATAATTAAAAAAGTACTACATTAAAAAAATCTGATGAACTAGCTACCAGAGACCAAATGGAAACATCTAGAATTGTTAACATGGCTACAGGAGCTATGTGTGAGTTTTCCTCAAATTTACCTCAGATGTTGGTTTGAAGTAGAAGTCTCCTGAGCATTGTCAATATCCAGTGCCATGAGGTGGTGGGCCTGGGCTGCGGGCGGGGCCTGGGCCAAGCGCTGTGGGCCTGGTGTGTCCGGTGTGTGTGTGCTGCAAGCAGGGCCTGGGCGGAGGGCTGTGGGCCTGGGCTATGCACTGTGGGTTCAGTGTGCCCAGTGTGTCTCGTGTGTGTCCAGTGCATCTCGTGTGTGTCCGTGTGTCTCATGTGTGTGCCCGGTGTGTCTCGTGTGTGTCTGTGTGTCTCATGTGTGTGCCTGGTGTGTCTCGTGTGTGTCCGGTGTGTATCTGGTGTGTCTCGTGTGCCTGGTGTGTCTCGTGTGCCCAGTGTGTCTCATGTGTGTGCCCGGTGTGTCTCGTGTGTATCCGTGTGTCTCGTGTGTGTCTGGTGTGTCTCGTGTGTGTCCAGTGCATCTCGTGTGTACCTCGAGTGTATCTCATGTGTATCTGGTGTATCTTGGGTGTGTCTTGTGTGGGTCCGGTGTATCTCGTGTGTGTCTGGTGTATCTCATGTGTGTCTGGTGTATCTCATGTGTGTCCAGTGTATCTCATGTGTCTGGTGTGTCTCATGTGTGTCCGGTGTATCTCATGTGTGTCCGGTGTATCTCGTGTGCCTGGTGTGTCTCGTGGGCCCAGTGTATCTCGTGTGTGTCTGGTGTGTCTCATGTGTGTCCGGTGTATCTCATGTGTGTCCGGTGTATCTCATGTGTCTGGTGTGTCTCATGTGTGTCCGGTGTATCTCGTGTGTGTCTGGTGTGTCTCATGTGTGTCCGGTGTATCTCGTGTGTGTCCGGTGTATCTCGTGTGCCTGGTGTGTCTTGTGTGGGTCCGGTGTATCTCGTGTGTGTCTGGTGTGTCTCATGTGTGTCCGGTGTATCTCGTGTGTGTCCGGTGTATCTCATGTGTCTGGTGTGTCTCATGTGTGTCCAGTGTATCTCATGTGCCTAGTGTATCTCATGTGTGTCCAGTGTATCTCGTGTGTGTCCGGTGTATCTCGTGTGTGTCTGGTGTGTCTCATGTGTGTCTGGTGTATCTCGTGTGTGTCTGGTGTGTCTCGTGTGTGTCCAGTGCATCTTGTGTGTATCTCGAGTGTATCTCATGTGTATCTGGTGTATCTCGTGTGTGTCTCGTGTGTGTCCGGTGTATCTCATGTGTGTCCAGTGTATCTCGTGTGCCTGGTGTGTCTCATGTGTGTCCGGTGTATCTCGTGTGTGTCCGGTGTGTCTTGTGTGGGCCCGGTGTATCTCGTGTGTGTGTCCGGTGTGTCTTGTGTGCACTATACACCCAGCGTGCATCCCATGTGGGGCTGGGCCCTTGTGCTAGCTCATCACGCCATGATGAATGCAGGGCCATGACTGCCAGTAAGCTTGCGAGTGTGTTGAGTCTGTGGCCAGCCTGTTATCAATGAGACAGAAATGGGGGATGTCTTACTTCCTATTTAAAATGCTATCTGGTGTAGCACAGAACTGGTTATGGCATTGACAAATGCGTGAAATCACCTTGACATATGCCTTCATTTTCCCATGTTCCCCCTGTTCACCCAGCTGAGAGAAATCCCAGCACTGGTGCTGGAGCCGCAGCGGCGCGGGCACAGCCGCTCGGCTGAGCCTCTCGTTCTTCATGGTTTGCCTCTGTGACGCTGATTGAAGTTATTGAACCATTGTCATGGATAGAATGATAAAACTTGATGGGTACAGGTATACCAGAAATACGAGTCACACTGAAGATGAATTCAAAATAAGCTGCATTGCATAATGTACTTTGAAACCGGTGTGTGTTGTGTGTCCTTCTCGTCATGGAGATCTGAGGAGGGGCCCACGCGCCAGGAGCGGAGCTTGCCCGGCTCAGAGCACGGGCAGGGGTCTTGGCTTTCATTGCCATCTCTTGACCTGGGGTTTGTTCTCCTGGAGTGGGGTGAAAACACATGGGCTTTATGGATGACGTAAGCCGCAGGGCTAGACTTCCTGAGGATAGGGGAGAAGCTTTGCAATAAGGTAAAGTGTTATTTTTTCAAGTCAAGGAAACTTTGCTCTTTAAAACCAAAGAATGGGAAGATCTGTGCCTTCTGTCCTTAGATATGTGAAATTCAATTACTCCAATAAGAGTAATGCCTCAATTATGCAGCTGACTGAAATGCAGGACTGGGAGCCACACAAGGCTGCTTATGTGCTCTGATGTCAGGCTTGATTCCACGTTTGATCCCAGCCCTGAAATATGCAATGATCCACCCACCATCCAACTCCAGAGCCCCACACTGTCTCAAATACAGTCAGTCCAGTGTGCGAGTGACACTGCAAGTCCACCCTGTGCTGAGTGTGTCTGACCTTGAATTCTGACACACTTGTGTCTCACCTTGAACTCTGAGGCACCCGTTGCTAGTGCCTCTTCTAAAATGGGGACTTGGAAACCCAGATATAAAAATCAGGATGTGGGACTTATGTGGACAATCAGACCTTAACTTTAGTGCCTCTGAGAATAACAGCAGGAGACGGGAGATCAGCTGAAGAGTGAGAGTGATTCCAGCCAAGCATCTGGGAAGGCTTGCATGAGGATTCAGTAGCACCTACCGTACTCCACGCAGATGATCTGGTAGCGTGACGGGAAGGATAGCAGTGTGGCCAAACAAGCAGTACTCACCCTGCCGTAGGGAGATGTGTGACTCTAACCACGACCATACAGCACTCTTTTTTTTTTTATTGTAAAGATACTATACAGAGGGTTACAGTTACATGAGTGAGGTAATGAGTACACTTCCTCTTGAACATTGTTACCCCCTCCATTGTTTTCCCCCTACCATCCCTTCCCTCCCTACCTTCCCTGAGGTTCTTTTTTTTTTTTGATTGTGATTAAGTGATTACATAATTTCCCGAATTTCACAGTATTGTGGAATAATGATGCTCATTTAAAGTCACAAGTTCATTCTAGCTTTCCTGGAGCAAAATGTCTATCACAGTCTATAACATATAACGGTGTACACATATACACCATACATGTGACCAGCAGCATGGGGATATTTAGTAGTGGTTCGACCAGATGAGTGGGAGTTCTTTGTTTCTTAAGTCCTGTTAGTTTTGTCGTATCACCTAACATTTTGGATTTAGCATCCACTTATCAGGGAGACCATGTACCGTTTGTCTCTTTGCTCTTGGCTTACCTCGCTCAACATGATTCCTTCTAGCTCCAATCATTTCCCTGCAAATGCCATTATTTTGTCATTTCTAATGGCTGCATAATATTCCATTGCCATACAGCATTCTTAAAATACATCATGTAATAATGATTGGATCCACGTCATGTCCTGTGGAAGCCAATGGAAATTGTGCTGCTACCCTTTTAACACGGCTGAAGATTTGAATAAAGCTCTCCACTTGCTCTTATTTCTCATGAAAAACAAAGCAAACCAAAACCAAAAGAAGGGAGAGCAGGCTCCTGGTGTGACACAAGTTGCTCAGGAGCATCCTGCCCTTTCCTGACGGCACAGGAAGTAAGCACTCTCTGTGAGAGACAAAGAAGCACACAGGGTGGGCCACTGACCCAGCCAGCCGGAGGCAGCCACACTGGAGCCACAGCCTGTGGGAGAGGAGAGCCAGATGACGAGGAGACCGCAGAACGTGGACCCCTGGAAAACCTACTTGGTGCCAGCTCTACAGGGGAAGACAGAAGAAAATTCCCTCCTGCTTCAAGAAACTGGAGTACACTTCCCGTGTGTAGTAAGTTCTGCTTCAAGTAACTAGAACACACTGCCTGTGTGTAGTAAGTCTGCATAGCAATCCTGACAGACGTGGGTTTATAAGAGTGAAAAAATGGGCTTTCTCACATGGTAGAAAAAGCCAAGAAGTAACCATGAAGGTCGAGGGGCCTCTTTATAAAACTGATGTCCAGTCATAGCATTCTGGAATGGTTTCCCCTTTCCACACCTTCTGCCATATTGGTAGTGTGCCATCTGATGACAGGCTCTAGAACTAACTCAGACGCTATAGAAGGAGGCATCTCTAGGAGAGCACAGAGATAACTAGAGGTAGAAACAAGGACCTCAAAGATGACTTTGGTCTCTTAAACCTATAATTAACAGTGCAGATTAAACAGTCTGACTTCTAGACAGACAGAATCACATACCACATCTACCATGCAATGAAAAATTGCATGTCTCACTGAGGATAAACCACACCTAAACCCATACATCAAGCATCAGAACCCTACGTAGGTATGGCAGAGACTTGGAATGGTGAGAAGTGCTGAAGGCTCCAATGGTAAACAAGGACAGTGCAAGAACAGGGGGGTTGGAAGGAGCAAGATGGGCATTGTAAGGAAACATCAAAGGGAGACACGGGAAAACCACCACAACAAAAGTGAAGGATGTCTTTGAAGATTACCGAGAGAGACTTTCCAAAGTGAAAAGCAAAGGAAAAATGGAAATAAAATGGGACAGAACATTCAAGACCTATGGCAGAGACAAATGGTCATGGGAATCCAGGAGAAGAGGAAGGAGAGCGCGGAGAAGCAGGATGCATGTAGTGAATTCCTAAAACTAATGTCAGACACCAAACTACAGATCAGGAAACAGAACCAACAGGACACATACCAACAATTATTTGTAACTTTTTCATGATCTAAGAAATCAAAGACAAAGTCTCAAAAGAGGTAAAGCAGCCAAATACAGAGGACTAAGGAAAATAATTATAAAGTCCTACTCATCAGAATCATGCAAGTGGGAAGAAATTGGATTGAAATACTTAGTGTGGAACGAAATCTGCATCTAAATGGCTGCATCTAACACCAGTGGGAAGTAGTGTTTCTCTCAAACTCTCGTGAAGTGTTCACCAAGATAGGCAAAATTCTAGGCCACAAAACACACCTAGACACATGTGAAAGAATGAAGATAACATGTATGACCTCAGACACAGAGCGGCAGGTCAGCGGAGACAGGGCAGTCCCCAGAGGTGACTGTGTCCACATGTGGACATGAATCCAGATGCAGAACTTAATCCTTGTACAAACAGGAATGGCAGGCCTCCATGTGAAGTGAGAAGCAGAGTATGGAGGGGACTGAGTGCCACCATGACACTGTCAACATAGCCTAGAAGACACACGCTGTGGAAGAGAAAAGTCACAGGTTAGACTTTATTGAAATTGGAAAGTTCTACTCTGTGAAGGATGGATTCTGAGAATAGAATGACAAGCAGTAGAGCAGACGGGGAAAATATTTATATTTCAGTTATCTGATAAAAGATTGCTATCTAAAATAGACAAAGAGCTCTTCAACTCAACAACAAGAATAGCACAGTCAAATTTAAAATGGGAAAATACCCTAAGAATTACTTTTTTAAAAGAAGACAAGTATAGAAAAGAAGCATGTGGAAAGACAGCCCATACCAAGTTCTAAGGAAATGCTAATTAAAATGAGATGCCACCACAGGCCCGTTACAATGGCCAGAATGCAGACAGTGAGGCCACCAAGCCTGGCAAGGCTGCGGAGAGGAAGGAACTCTCACTGCTTATGGGAATCCAAAGTGGCACCGTTTGGAAGTTTCTTCTAACACGGAATATTTTACCATAAGATCTAGCAATTTCATGCATTGAGAATGTATGTCTACATAAAACCCTTAACATAAAATGTCTACAGCAGCTTTGTGGTAATTGCTGCACTGTGGATGCCCACTAATGGTGAATGGACAGCCAACTGTGGCCATCCAGACAGTGGATCTCATTCTGAGCTGAGAACAAATGCACTGTGAAGCCATCAGAGGCATGCCGTGTGAACTCAGCCAAATGGAAGAAATGGCATGTGTATGATTCCAACTATACAACGTCTGGAAATGGCAAACAGGGAGTCTACGGAAATATCAGTGGTTGCCGGGAGGAGGGAGAGGAGGAGAAAGGGTAGGGAGGAAGGAATGAGAAACATAGGGCTTGTCTTGATTTGGGATGGTTAGTGTTCTTTATTGAATCAGCCTAATACAAAACTATGTAAAAATGAGGAACAGGGAATTAAATGACTGCCAAGCTGAACTTCATGGCTGTCAGATTAAAAGCCACAAGTACTAACAAGTACTAACAAGTACTAACGGTGTCCCTGTTTACATGTCTGGAGCAGACTTAGGACAGGGCCTTCAGAGATACTGAAGCTGCTCTGGTAGACACAGGTTATCGTGCATTGCCGATCCCCAAGCGATGAGCCCCGGCCTGAGCTATGGACCAGACCCACAGCTCACCAACTGTGATGAGCGTCTCCCAGTCGGGAGAGGTGTCTAGGTAGAGGTTGTAGGAAGGTTGTGTTGGTGGGCATTTGGGAACTCTGTGTCCTGCTCAGGGTTTTTTGGTGAATCTAAGACTGCTTTGTAAAACCAACAAAAATTTAACCAAGACTGAAGAGACATCAGCATCAGCTATCGTGGTGTTGCATGGCCGTCCGTGGAGAACATCAGTCAAGGCCACAGTGAGACGCCAGCTGACACCCACCTGGATGGTTTTAATATAGAGCTATCTTTTTGCAGTGCTAGGAATCAGACCAACCCAACCTATTATAACAGCTCTTAAAAAGTGGATAAACAGGCATTGGTGAAACCACTGCTCACTGCTGGTGGAAGTGTGACCAGGTTGAGCCCCTGCTGAGAACAGTTTGGCCTCTGCTTAATATGTTGAGCATGGAGTTAGCACTGCTGGTGCACATCCAAGATGGATGTGCTATGTGCACATACACACTCTTGAACACGGTATTGTGTCTGTATTTTTCGTGACGGTTAAGACATGTATACGGTCCAGGTGTTCACTCTCAGATGCGTCTGACTGAAGCCAGGCGTGTCATTTGAGTCAGGCATGTCAGTGGTGTATCACTTGGAGCGAGGTGTGTCAGGGGTGTAGCACTTGGAGCGAGGTGTGTCAGTGGCATGTATCACTTGGAGCAAGGTGTGTCAGGGGCGTATCACTTGGAGCGAGGTGTGTCAGGGGCGTATCACTTGGAGCGAGGTGTGTCAGGGGCGTATCACTTGGAGCGAGGTGTGTCAGGGGTGTATCACTTGGAGCGAGGTGTGTCAGGGGTGTATCACTTGGAGCGAGGTGTGTCAGTGGCATGTCCCCTGGGATGACAGGGAAGCTGGCTTACACAGCTGCAGGGACAAAACAAACCTGGGGGCTTGTGCTGAGCACGGGGGCCACGGGGGGCTGTCCCCTGCTAGACAACATCGTGTGGGGGTCTCCCCTTGATGAGGGTAGACGGCAGTGCAGGGGCCTTGGTGGCCTGGCGTTGTGGTGGAGTGATAGCATGTCCTAATGCTGATGGGGTCGTGGTTATGCAAGTCTGTGGATGTGCAAAAAAGGCACCGATCTCTTTATCCGACTTAGGGTCAGTAGTTATTTCTGTATAGAGCTGCCAAGAGTTTGTGCCTTTTGACGAGGGTAGGAGCCATGGCTACGAGTTGTTGGTAAGAACTTGGCAGCTCTTCTGCGGCTCTTTCTTCCCCTCCCCCTGCCCGAACGGCAGATCTGCAGTGGTTTACTGCCGAATGGAGCCCCTGGGACGGTCACCTGCTGCCTCCCCTACCCAGCCGGGGCAAAACCCTTGGCTCCCTGGATGTGATCTGGGCCTCTCTCGCGGTCGGCAGGTGGTGCGTTCTATGAAGTGTTTGGCACCTGGGGCTGGCCCTGCCCTCCAAAGGCCGAGGAAGCCGTGAGTCGGGTCAGGAGGCCAGGTCTCTCACAAAGCAGTCTCTCTCAGGTGAACTGCACGGCGGCTGCTGCTTCACAGGGAGACCAGTCAGTTCTCAAGGCTTGCTTTTGGATTTGTGCCTCCTGCTGGACTATTTCAGGAGCTGTAATCAGGCATATTTTCATCCGTGCTTTATCAACTGCAAGACTGTTTCTGTTTGTGAAGCATGGCGGTTTGTAGATGTCTTATTAGGAATGCCACTGTGTCTTGGGGATGTAGAGAAGGTAGTCCTGGAGAGCTGGGGGCCCAGGTCTTGGGCCGGTCACAAACCAACCTGTTTTGTTTATTGTATTTGTTTATTGTGTGTTTGAGTAATTGTACAAAGGTGTTACCGTTTAGCAAAGCAGTTTCTGATACAATGCATCTTGATCAATCTCACCTCTTCAAGTTCAGTAACGCTTTTAAAACTGGGATTGTATCCATAAATCAAAAAAGCCTTTGCAAATAGCCAACCTTTTTGTATACTTGATGTATTTACATATTACATGATAAGAACAATGTTGGTCCCAAATCCACAAAGACAACTTTTTACAAAAATCGCTGTTAGCCTTGAGCTGAAGAGCTGAGGAACAGTGCCCAGGCCCAGAGTTCAGGCCCCACGACTGACAGAAACAACAAGCAAACAAACACAAAAATAGCTGTGCAGCTTTCTCCCCAATGGTAGTCAGTTTGCTGCTCCTCTGTGAATCACTGCTGTGAATTTCCTCACTGCCATGGGCTGTGAAGCGTCCTCTTCCAGGAGCCGAGTCTTAGGTTAGCTCTCCCTCATACTCCTCTGGTTCTGAAGGAGTCTGATCAGCCACCTGTCAGTTTAGAAACAAAATTAAATCCGAAAGTAATGACTGTTTGGATCCATAAGAATTTAAGCGTCCTTGTAACTCTTCAAAACAGTCGCAGGACTCCCCCAAGCATCGTAATGATAAGCAGAATCTTGCCTAATAGGATTATAATGACAAAGTGATAAAATCATTAAGCAAATGATGATTATAGCATTAAATATGTTGATACCCAAATAGTTGGGAATGGCTTTGCCACATGAGCACCCCAGGGAGAACCCCAGGAGGGACCCTGCACCCCGCTTCCCAGGAGCCGATGGTAGCTGTGCTTCCATGATTTCCCTGGGAACACTAGCTACTGTGTTGGGGCTGTCCAGGGGTGCCCTGGGTGGGGGCCGGACTCCAGTGCCACGGTGAGCCACGGGAAAACACCTGTTGGATTTCCCATGTGGGCAGGAAATGCGCCAGCCAATCATGGTGGCATCTGTTCTTGTTGGATAAATGCAATCCTGCGTTAACACAGACCTGCTTACGGTGGGGACCTGGAGTGGCTGATCAGTCTGAAGTGTGAGTAGGTCTGTCCTGTTGTTTTTCCAGTCCTGGAGCTTGAACTCAGGGCCTGGACGCTGTTCCTGAGCTGTTTTGCTCAAGGCTAGCGCTCTACCACTTGAGCCACAGCACCACTTCTGGCATTTAAGCAGTTCATTGGAGATAAGAGTCTCATGGACGTCCTGCCCGGGCTGGCTTAGAACCACAATCCTCAGATCTCACCTCCCGAGTAGCTGGGATGACAGGCGTGAGCCACCAGCATCAGCTTAACCACCACAGTTTAGGCAGATGTTTTCTGACAGGTTGACATGGGTGTCAGGTCGTCACGATTAGGGAGCGTTGCGACACTCCAAGTGCCGGGGAACTTGTCAGTGAACACAGTCCTGCAAGACCGTGGACATGGCATCCACCACAATACCAAATTTGCACCAAACCCTGTTCGCTCACCGGCCCCACCATATTCTACGGTCAGAACTCCCAGCGAAACTTCCCCTGTGGAGAGGGGAGAGGACCTCATCCTTGAGGGCCGGGCTGGAGTCTTGTACAACAGAGAAAGTTAAAGCATGATTTAAGGTGAAAATCCAAGGTAGTGTGAAGGGCGACGCGAGGTGACCCAAGCGCAGTCAGAGAGTCTCAGGGTGGTGTTGAGTGTTCCTTTTGTCACACGCAGATGCAGGTCACCGCAGGGTAGGAGGCAGACCCAGCTCTGCTCATGTCTGCCGCCCCACGCTGGAGCTGCCTTCCAGGAGCAGTTCAGCATGCTCTGGGAAGAAGCTCCATGCCTTGGCACCCCAAGCAGAAAGCAGCTCCTGAGGGGAATGGATGCATTATTTCATCGGTGATATTTGGTAACAGTATTTAACTGGTAACCAGGTCTGACTCAAGTCCACTACTAATGTGTCTTCCACTTGTATTGTGCCCTGCAGTATTCTGCAAAGACTGTATCCAAGAAATAGCCATAGTACACAGTACCTCTGAAGAGCATTTAGAAGAGCATCCTCACATACACTGCGAGTATATGCATGCAGCATGAAAACAGTCTGCGCGATGTTTATATTAGCTAGCTGGCATAACTTATTTTTCCTACTTTTCAAATATGAAGTAATGAGATTTGGATGTTTGGTGAAAAATACCAGTGATCATATATTTTTATATTTATTCCACTGCTTACACACCTATTCATTTTATGATGAAACATTTGTACATGATTAAAGCCCGCAGTAATAGTTTACCCTTATGTAAAGCCTGCTTGGCATTAAGAATCTTAAACAGGGATGCTAATTTAAAAAGAAGAAGGATGTGAACATGTGTTGGTGTCACTTACCACTATGCCTGCAGGGCGCCACACTGCTGGTGAGGAGGGGCCCAGGGAGCAGCTCTAGCAATCCACACTCATCCTCAGTCTCTGTCCTCTGAGGGAGCCATTGGCCGGGACATTCCAGCCCTGCTCTTGCTGGCCTCTGCTAGGTGGGAACCACTTGTGCCCTGCCTATTCGTGTGTCCCACACCATCTACAAAAGCACATTGAAGGGTCTGCCTGGCAGAAAGCAGCTTCAGGAAAGGAAGGCATTGGCACGGCGGTGTGCAGGGGCACAGAACAGTTGTGAAAGGCACCATGTGTTTTTGCTAATCATGATAATTCATCGTTCGCCTGCTCGATCGGGAATTTCCGACCCCTTCTTAAGGTATTCTGTGTTGTCTTGGGGCATGGCCCCGCTTCTTCCTGCGTCTCTGCACTGGTGGGGCCGATGCCCCAGCTCACCTGCGGTCTCCTGGCTTGCCTGTGAGCTGTGGAGATGTGTCCACCTGCTCACCTGCTCACCCTTGGTGGCATCTGCCTGGACACATTGGTTAACTCACTGTACCTCAGCTTCCTCCTTCATGGAGAGCCGGTGACATGGGGCAGTTGTGCAGATTCAGGAGTCCGTGCGTGGAGACCCCTCGGGAACACGCACAGCACTCCAGCACCTCGCCGCCGTTACTCTTATTTCCAGCTGGGCTGGGGTGCACTGGTACCTCGTGATTTCTTTGATCAGGTTCCTTACTTCTGCTGAGAGGAACTGCTTAGCCGACAGCCAGGACTTGGAATGAGCTGTGTACCTCATACCACGCAGGGTTTTCAGGAAAGAGCTTACGGAGAGTTTTTATGAAGTGACAAAAATAGTTTCTTTGTAGGGAGAAATACAGCCTTATAAAGAAAGCCACGTGTGCAGCTGATAGCTGTGAAGGCAGGGAGGCTTAAGAAAGAGTTCTTTGGGGCTGGGAAGGTGGCTCAGTGGTAGAGCACTTGCCTTGCATGCTTGAGGCCCTGGGTTCGATTCCTCAGCACCACATAAGCAAAAGGGAAAAAAAGCCGTAAGTGGCACTGTGGCTCAGGTGGTAGAGCGCTAGCCTTGCATGCATGAGGCCCTGGGTTTGATTCCTCAGCAAAAAGAAAAAAAGCTGGAAGTGGTGCTGTGGCTCAAGTGGTAGAGCGCTAGCCTTGAGCTGAAGAGCTGAGAGACAGCACCCAGGCCCAGAGTTCAGGCCCCACGACCGGACCCCAAAAAAAGGAAGAGTTCTTTGCTATAAAAGGCACCAAATAGGAATCTGAGGGTTCCTGAGTGTAAGACAGACACCAGTGTCGCAGGCCCAGTGCTGTCTGGGCGCCTGAGGCTTCATCCTGCCTGGCACGGGCTCCGCCGGGCCACACTTTCCCGCCCCGCCAGCAGAAGAAGGTCCCCTCCCACAGATGTGGTCGCCGGGTCCTTTCTCAGAACAGCAGTAGCTTCAAGCAGAGCCTAGAAGACTGCTCGTGCGTCAGTTAGCATTTTAGATGGGAATTGTTTTCAGTGTACACATAAAAACAACGAGATAAATCCCTGGACTGAGACCTGGAAAGGGTTATCCTGGCTGCTCACCCAGCACTGCCTACAGCTGACCTAGGGTAGTGGCAGCTTTGTCATCTCTTCCTCAGAGTAAAGCTGGGTGCTGGGTGAGGTGGTCAGAGCCTCCCCACGCTCCTTTGGTTCCATGAAATCCCAGGTTGCTTCAGGTCTCATGGTCACTCCCTTAGCAAAGCAGTGTCAGCACGTTGAATACCTTCACTGCTGTGCTCTAAGAAAACACAAGTAGCTGTTTCCCGTGGGCTGGTCTGTGGTGGCGTCTTGTTCTTGGGAGGTGCTGTGGGCTCAGTCCCCCGTGGGCTGGTCTGTGATGAGGTCTTGTTCTCGGGAGGTGCTGTGGGCTCAGTCCCCCGTGGGCTGGTCTGTGATGAGGTCTTGTTCTCGGGAGGTGCTGTGGGCTCAGTCCCCCGTGGGCTGGTCTGTGATGAGGTCTTGTTCTCAGGAGGTGCTGTGGGCTCAGTCCCCCGTGGGCTGGTCTATGGTGGGGTCTTGTTCTCAGGAGGTGCTGTGGGTTCTGTCTTTACGGGTGTGGCTTAAGGCCACAGACAAAGTGCTGTTCTTAGACTGCCTGTTGCTTGAGCGATTGGACAGAAGGACTCAGAACCTTAGCTGCAAACCTCAGCATTCTCAAATGCTCCATCTGCTTCCCTGGTCATGAGGCAGGGATGGTCCAGGTCTTTCTGTGTCTGCCTTTGTCATTATTGACCATCCAAGAAAGAGCAAGGCTAATAGGCCATGCCCCCAAATAACTGCTTCCTGTGTGTGTCGATCTGAATGTTAAGCCTAAGCAGAACGGATGCAGTCTGAGCAATTCTGCCAGTCAACCCTGAGGGGCATGCGTGGCACACATTTGTGAAGAGCCTCACAGTCCGCAGCGTACTGCCGCCTGGTCACGTCTAGACGCTGGGTGCCCATGAGGCCTGAGTCTCGCTGGTCCTTGGGCCACAGTCAGATACAGCAGGAGGAGACTCCTGGGCATGGCTCAAGGCCGGGGGCCTGATGTGCCTGTCTCTTCCCAGTCCATAACTGGTGTGCTGTGAACGTTGAGGGAGCAACACCTCTTCCTGGTCACTGGGCCTCAGCCTCAGCCTCAGCCTCAGGCAGGGCCTGGGTGCTGAACACACTCTGGGTGGATACGTGACTCACCTCCCGGAGCCGTGTGTCCACACCTGTGGGCAGCCTCAGCCTCAGGCAGGGCCTGGGTGCTGAGCACACTCTGGAGCCGTGTGTCCACACCTGTGGGCAGCCTCAGCCTCAGCCTCAGGCAGGGCCTGGGCACTGAGCACACTCTGGAGCCGTGTGTCCACACCTGTGGGCAGCCTCAGCCTCAGGCAGGGCCTGGGCACTGAGCACACTCCGGGTGGATACGTGACTCACCTCCCGGAGCCGTGTGTCCACACCTGTGGGCAGCCTCAGCCTCAGCCTCAGGCAGGGCCTGGGCGCTGAACACACTCCGGGTGGATACGTGACTCACCTCCCGGAGCCGTGTGTCCACACCTGTGGGCAGCCTCAGCCTCAGCCTCAGGCAGGGCCTGGGCGCTGAACACACTCCGGGTGGATACGTGACTGACCTCCAGGAGCCGTGTGTCCACACCTGTGGGCAGCCTCAGCCTCAGGCAGGGCCTGGGTGCTGAACACACTCTGGAGCCGTGTGTCCACACTCAAGGGGCAGGCAGCAAAGTTCAACCCCACAGGAGCTCACAAATAGGTGCTCTCAATTTACCAGTTATTTAACAGCTCAACATGATTAATGGAGAAAACACTCTACAGAGAAAGAGAGAAATGATTATGTTTCGAAGGCAAGAAGACTAATCTAATTTATATAGGATTTTTCACAGCATCTTGAAAATGGAATTCTAAAAAACCCAATCAGTATCTGAAAACAGTGTATCCTGAAATGGTAGAATATTTTGCTTTTGTTAATCACCCCCCCCCCACCAATCTACAATTGGTCAATAGAAACTATTGTAGGTCGACTCTGACCTCTGGCCCCACAGCTGTGGATGGGTGTCAGCTGTGTTGCACAGGGTCGGGGTCAGCGGTTCCCCAGCTCACCGGATGCCGGCGTCCACAGCCTGAGCACCTTGGGAGGCTCTTCCTGCCCTCTCCTCTCTGAGCCTGCAGAACACCAGCTCCACGCAAGGTGCTCCTGACAGCTACCTGGGTGCGTCCCGGCCCAGGGAGCAGGAGGCTGGGCCCAGCAGAAGGGACCAGCTTTTGGTCTTTCTGCTGCCTAGCTCTCTGGTGGAGTTCTGTTGTGCTAACGGCAGTATGAATTTAACTTCGTAGTGGGCATTTTAGTACCTTAATCGGTGTGGTTCTCAATTGTGATCTCATCTTAAATGCTGCATAAATGGTCATTTCTCACTTAAAGATGAGCGTACAACTGAAACAGACCCTACCTGCCAAGAGACAGGGAAGGCTGTGTTCCCAGGCTGGCTTCAAGCTCGTGGAGCTGAGGTGTTTGAAGAGGGACGGGGCAGGAAGTGAGCTAACAGTGTGTTTACCGGGTGTCCGCTACTTGCCAACACACAGACATTTCAAGGTGTGTCATTATGTGATTGCTACCGTAATCATAAAGATGCATTCTGGGTCACGTTACAAATGGTGAGGGAAGCAGGTAAAGTTCTGATCTTTCCTGGTAAACAAAAACATACTTCACGGGGCACTTCCTGCTGCCCAGAATTCTCTCTGCCATCCTTCTACCCGGGTGTTCAGCTGGAGGAGGGTTGGTAGTGGTGATGGATGGTGCTCCTGGTACTCAGCACCTTGCGTGCTTGGTGCCTGGGAAGGCCGGGCTGCTGGCAGAATGGTCACAGAGCCTGGGCATGGGGGTCTCAGGGAGCACGCGGGTTCCTCCCTCAGAGAGCGCCAGGGAAAGGGCACGTGGGGGAGGGGCACACGGGGGAGGGGCACGCGGGGGAGGGGCACGCGGGGGAGGGGCACGCGGGGGGAGGGGCACGTGGGGGAGGGGCACGCGGGGGAGGGGCACGCGGGGGGAGGGGCATGCCGGGGGAGGGGCACTCCGGGGCCAGGCTTGCGCGTCTGCAGGGGCCTTGCTGAGGGAGCTCTGCATCCCCAGCCTCCTTCCTGCAGAGCTTCTGATCACCGCGAATGTGTGGGAAGAGGGAGGCCGCCCCGTCTCGTGTCCATTTTAGCACCCCATGTCCCTTTTCCAGCATCTCTTGTTGAACCCTGGACTTCTGCAGTTGCTCTGGCAACTTGGCCTGCAAACAAACAGCACAAGGGCTGCCTTGCGTTAGGGGTTAGCTCTCTGGAGAGCTCGCCGGCTCTTGGGTGTGTCCTTGAGTTCCAGCGTCCGTGCACCGGTGCTCTGCCACGGGCTTGATGCTCAGTCTGAGTTCCAGCGTCCGTGCACCGGTGCTCTGCCACGGGCTTGATGCTCAGTCTGAGTTCCAGCGTCCGTGCACCGGTGCTCTGCCACGGGCTTGATGCTCAGTCTGAGTTCCAGCGTCCGTGCACCAGTGCTCTGCCGCGGGCTTGATGCTCAGTCTGAGTTCCAGCGTCCGTGCACCGGTGCTCTGCCACGGGCTTGATGCTCAGTCTGAGTTCCAGCGTCCGTGCACCGGTGCTCTGCCACGGGCTTGATGCTCAGTCTGAGTTCCAGCGTCCGTGCACCGGTGCTCTGCCACGGGCTTGATGCTCAGTCTGTGTGCAGGTCAGGCCCCCCTGGTTAGTAACGCAGCAACTGGGTATTTGGATTTAATTTGCACTTACAGGACTCCTAAAGCCAGTTTCTTTTCAGCTTTCCCCTGAAAAATAACAAGCAGGTTCCTCTTAGTTGATCTTCAACTCAAGTAGTAATCTCTGTTTAAAATACACTGTCAGCAACACACTCCACGTGTCTTGAAGGGGCTGTGCTTTTCTGTGCCTTCTGGGACACTCAGAGGAACTTTTTTTTGCCAGAGCAAAAAGTGAATGAGACCCTGTCTCAGAGAGCAGGTCGGCTTGGTGGTGCTCTGCAGCCACCCAGCCAGGGGAGGCACACGTTCCTATGTGGGAGAGTTGTGGTTCAACTCTGGCCTAGGGGCTGGAGGCACAGCTCCAGAGGTAGAGCACTTGTTGAGCACACACAGGGCCCTGAGTTCAAACCCCAGCACCTCCCCCAAAAGAAAGAACAGGTTGGGCTTTCGTGTGGCTTCAGAATCACAGAACCTTTCCAACACGCTGGTGTCCCGCCGGCAGCGTGTGTGCAGGGAGCCGGCCTCCCCAGGCTTTTGGCTCTGTTCAGCACTCACTTTTCACGTGCTCTTCAGTTTCACGCTGTCACACACCACATGGCTGTCTGTACAACACATGTTTTCCCTGTGACTGTTCTTGTCCACCCAAACCCCAGCATTCACAGCAGGATGTAGTTCCCAAATCACTCTTAGATGCAAACGAGAGTTTTATGAGTATGTACCTTCAGGGAGCACGTAGGTTTTAGCTTGAGACCCCAGAATCTGGAAATTCCCCATGGCCTCTGAGCAGGGTGCAATTCTTCATCTTTTCTCCAAGGCTTTGGATGATGTTTGGTCTTCAGCTCTTTTCCCTGAATTCTTTTCTTACCTGCCTGACTGAGTTTTGTTAGTTATTCACGTGATTTCTTCTTTGCAAGTTAACATTTCTCTGGCAGTGGTGGGCTGGGTGGAACCCCCCACCTCTCTCTCTGCGGCTCTGATCTGGCCTGTTAGGGTAGGTTTGCAGCCTTCGCTTCTAGGCCTGGGTCCCGGAGCTGCTGTCCCGGGACTGACTGGGTATCCATCCGGCACTGGTGAGCGGAGCTCCTGCCCCGGCCACTCCCACCGCATCTGAGGTTTGCCCTGGTCTCATGAATGCTGGGAAACAGCTGTGAATGCAGTGATGATATTGGATGCACACCCTGTGAAACTAGGAAAATGGAGAGGAGGGGTTGGGTTGGGGGCTGGGGGTTTGATGAAGGGGTTGACACCGATCACGATGTATTATACATACAGACTGATTCGTGGAATGGTAACCCTGTGGTGCATCTACTTCAAGATAACAAAACTATAGTAAAAATAGCTTTGAAATAGATTTAGATATTTGAAGCAGATTTCAAAGCTTAATCATGAGAAATATGATGTTGGGTATTTTAGGATTCATGGGGAATGTTCTCTCTCTCCCTGTCCATTCAGTGTCCCCGTTCCCCTTCCCTCCATCCACTCAGTATCCCTGTCCCCTCCCTGATCCACAGATGTTGGTATCCCTGTCCTCTCCCCTTCTATCTTCTCCCCCCCCCCACCCTGCCCCATCCACAGATGTTGGTATTAAAGGACTCAGAATCAAACCCTCTCATCCCCCACCAATCCACACCCACTGGTGGAGGAGGACATCTCTCAGGACACCACGCTGCTCTTGTGATTTAAAGTGTGATCCACCATTCTCTCCCACTTTTATACTGGTACTTCGCGCGCAGTGAAGCAGCGTGCTCCTGCGGCTGGCCGAGCCGTGGGGAGTGCGTTGGCGCTTCGTGGGAGGCTCCCTCCAGGCGCTCTCCCGTCTTGTCACCGCAGCCTTGTGCTGGTCTGGTCTCCGTGGGCTGGTGCTCTCGTTGTAGACCTTCGTGTACGTGACTGCTGATGTCCAGCTTGGCATGCGCCCTCTTCAGCTGGCCTGATGGATTAAGGCTCTTGTCTTCCAGTGGTGTTCACCATCTGGCCCTGCTGTATTTTACCAAGGTGCCGGGGCTTCCCGCCTCCTTCAAGGTCTTTGTATGAATTCCCTCAGCCTTTGTGGCTGGTGCTCTGCCTCCTGCTGTGGGGACTCTGGGTCTGCCGCTCATGCGGCTCATCACCGCCCAGCTTTTCTCCTCTGATTGCCAGGACCCAGGGGAGTCCATTTTCACCGGGCTCCTTCATGGAGAATCTAACACTTGCTCAAGAGGATAGGAGTGCACATTCTTGACTCTTGGAAGCATTCTATTTTTGACACATCCGTAGCCAAAGGAATGAGTCTCTTACGATAGCACTCCAGACTTGATGAACCAGCAGTTCGTCATTGTTTGGCTGAAGGCTGTCTGTGCCTTATGTGACCTGGTTCCTGGCAGCTCCTCAAAGTCCTGGCTTTGAAACAGGTGTGTAACTGCCTGCCCTTGGTGTGGGGCGTGGAGTGGCGCCCAGGGTGTCTGCCCTCTGGACCACACAGCACTTGCTGGGCAGCTCTGCCTGGCCCCAGCGTGGGACTGGTGCTTCCTTCTGCAACTCGCTGCCCCCGGCAGTGCTGGTCTTAGGGACCAGTGCTGGAGCCTGGTGAGGTGCTGGTAGGAATGGTTTTGTCCTGGGCCTTCACCAGTGAGTTGTGGCTGAGATTGTCTTAGTTGTTTTCCTGAGGCCCACAGCCTCAGCCTCAGGCAGGGCCTGGGCTCCGAGCACACTCCGGGTAGATATGTGACTTACCTCCCAGAGCCCTAGACCAAGACATCCGACGCCCCCTATCTTTGGGGTGGCATGGAGACAAGCAGCAGGCGGTGCGTCTCCCCATGTCTCTTCAGGGGACAAAAGTCAGGAGAAAGCTGGGACTTCAGGGGTGGAAGGTGCAGGAGGCCAAGGCCAAGGGAGGGCTTGCATTGTCTCCTACTGAGATCCAGAGGACCGCCGTCCCCCCTCAACTCACTCTCTGCTGTTCTAGGCAGGAAAGGGCAAAGCCACAGTCAGGAAATTACCTGGCACGAGGCCAGGAAAACTAGCCATAGTACTTGGAGAAGCTTCTGGTTCTTCTCTCCCAGGGACCACTCACCCGGCTTCTCTTGGCTCGGTGGGGATGGAGCCCGTAGGAGGCTGAGCATCTGGGGCAGACCTGGGTCTTCTTTCCCCTCCTCTGCTGAGAGATGGAGGCACACGCTATTTCCTGGACCATCGGCTCTTTGGGAAGACCGTTCCTGTGGTTTCATACGGTCCAGTGTTGCCCTAGGAACAGACAGGAAATGGGCTTCCCTGGTAGGGGCTGTGAACAACTGCTTGTGAGATTGCTCTCTGGAGCCTCTGGCCCAGGAAAGTTCTGTCAGGATGTAGCATCAAGAAGAAGTTCCTCCAGGAGGCGTGGCTGTGTCAAGTCTGCGCTTTGCCTGCGTGAGTCAGTGTGTTCTCAGTGAGTTCCTCAATGAGAGGAAAATGAGTTCTGTTATCAACCTTTAAAGAAACAAGCTGGTACTGTGCGGAAGGTTTAACCGTTCCTAGCTCTTCTGAGAATAACCGGCCTTTAAGCTGTTCTGTGGGTTGGAATTTCACAGCCTGGGGCTCGCTTACCTCTGGGTTTAGTTCTGCAGCTGTGTTGTTAGTGTAGACAAAGGCAGATGTCCAGATGAGCATGTATCAGCTGCTTCCTTTTAAAAATCCCCCACATGTACGCTTCCCACACGTGCACGATGGTGTGCCCTTCCACCTCTCCGGAGATGCCGATCTGAAAATCACAGATTGCCAGAAGTATGACCTAAGCTATTAATCACTATGCTCTTCATTGGGAGAACCACTAAGGTGTGGTAGAACTATTTTATCCATCCTAGGAAAGGAGATTGAAGAGAAGTCTAGGTAGACATACTGGGATGTTCTGTTACCGCTCTGACTCAGCTGGAGTGCTGCGTCAGCTTTGCTCTCAAAGGGCTTCAGGGTTTATTTTTCAGATGGGAAATGTGAGTCCCTAGTAATTAACACACTAAGTGAATTGAGTCACAAGAGCGGAGCCAGAGTTCTAGAGCCACACTCCGTGAGTTCTGAGGGTCAGGTCAGGCCAGTCACCTGATTTGAAGGACAGAAGAAGTAGGTTTCACCCAGAGCCCAGGAGCTGTGGGAGGAGGCCAGGGAGAGGCCAAGTGCACAGCTGCTCTGCAGCCACCTGCAGTACGGATGGGACTGCAGGAGTTATGGACAAAGAACTGGGGATGGGAGCGAGGATGTGCATAATTATCCAGCAGCCCCGACCTACGATCCTGCTTCTTGTCAAAGGGGGTGGGAGGAAGTTTGGGGGAGGGGAGCAAGTCTCGTTTGCTCGTGGACCATCTGTCCATTCAAAGCTCTGGTTCCTAGTAGTTTTGGCCCCTGGTCATAAAGATGTTATCGATCCTCCCTGTCCTTTCATTTTCCAAGGTGATTGCGAAGTGGCTGCAGAGAGCAGCTTGGAGCAGAGACACATTTGAAAGTAAAGCAAGGGTGCCAAGCCTTTCCTGGCTTTCTCTTCATTCTTGGGCCCCAGTAAGCAGCTAGTGCTTTTTTTTTAAAAAAACAAAAATAGCCCTTAAGCACTTCTTACAAAAGTATGCCACTACATTTTAAAACATGTGTTTAACTATCTAGCAAATTTAGATGTTTTTTACTTAATATCTTTTTAATTTTAAGTCATCCTTAAAAATAACTGTAATATCCGTTCACTATTCAGTTATTATAGAAAACTACAAAGGGGTCAGCAGATGACCCCACCTTCAGACATCAGCACACCACCAGGGATCGCCCCACCACTAAGCATTAAATACCCCTACCACCAAGTACCCCACAGTGAGGGTTAGAAGCACCGTCATGTGTGCTTGGATTTTCCATAAACCATAAACCGTATCTTGATTTGATGTCATTACAACCAGTAAGCGTGTGTGGAATGATGGCTGTGCTGTTCTTCTCACAAACGTGTGCTCACCTCTGGGGGACAACTCCTCAAAGGGCCTTCTGAGAATAAAGGAAAATGACAAAAATGTGAAGGTTTGAAATAGGAGATTATTGGACATTCTCCTGAATTTTCTTCTCTAAGACAAAAATGCAACACATATACATGCATGCATGGATACATGCATACATATGTGCACAAAACATGGCACACATGCATATATACATGCAGTGCATCCGTATGCAGGCATGAATGTGCACATGCCGATGCTCACACACTGCGCACACTCAAATGTAGGCGTGTCTGCGAGTGTGTGGGTCCAGGCTGCTTACCTGAGCACAGTAACCTGACCCTAGCTGGGTTTATTTTCTTTACTGGGTCGACTGAGTTCCCACCTCTCTTTTTACGGTGGCTTTCCATCTCAACTTCTTTATTTTGATCCCTTTGGGTTGGTGTTATTATCAAGTGGTTACTTTCAACATGGGTGTGCATTTCATCCTGGGTGGGAATGTTGCCTTCTGTTCTTGTGCTCCGAGGAAAGTTGGCTTCTCCTAAGTTCCTGGGCTGCACGGCTTCTCCCCCGGGGTCTGCACAGGCCGTGGCCCAGCGCTGCTAGCACTAGGACTTTCTGTCCCCGTGGGGGCTAGAATGGACTGTGGTTTTGCAGGTGTCCGTGGAAGGGGAGTGGAGCGGCCACCTACCTGTGTAACCGTGTGAGGAGCCCCGTCAGGTCCTCTGAGCCTGGGTGTAACACCCTGGCCTCCTGAGGGGGCTTCTGGGAGGACGTGTCTGGCTAACTCCACCTCCTCACTGAGCTGCATGAGTGACAGAATGTTAATGCTTGACGATATAAATGGGACATGTCTTGGTATCGGTTATTATAGACTAGATGGGCGTACTTGCCCCAAGTGTTCTCTGGAGAAGACAGCTTGGGCAGGTCCTACTTTGTCCTTCCATAGTTTGATTTCTCTGGGTGTGTGCCCTTTGCTCGCCCACGTTCTGTTTCTGCTCTCCCGTGGTTTGCACATGCCCCTCACCCTGATGTGGTCAGTTCTCTCCGGCATCTGTTGTAGCTCCTGGAATGGACCTCCCTCTCTCTCTCCACGGTAAGCCCCGCTTGAGGTGGGGGGTGTGAGGTCTCCAGAGGAGCGGCCCTCCAGCGCTCTCCTCCAGCACTCAACTAATCACCTGTGGATTAGCATGGGGCAGATGAGTGAGGAGGGAGGGAGGGAGACCTCTGGGCTCCTGCTTCCTGTTTAGCGTAGAGCCTGTGGACTCTATATCTTGAAGGTGACCCTGTGCCCTGTTTTGGGCTGGCAAGGAACCAACTGTCCAGTGCACCTTGACTCAGCCTGGAGTGCTCCTGACCTGGTCATCTGCTCTTTAAAAATTCTTTTTTTGTCCCCAGGACTGACAAAAAAACAAAAAAACAAAAAAACAAAAACTAGTGGCTCGAGTGGTAAAACTTCTTTTTTGCTAGTCCTGGGGCTCGAACTCAGGGCCTGGGCACTGTCCCTGAGCTTTTGTGCTCATTGCAAGTGCTCTACCACTTGAGCCACAGCTGCACTCTTGGCTCTTTTCTCTTATCTTGGAGATAAGAGTCTCACAGACTTTCCTGCCGAGCTGGCTATGAACGGTGGTCCTTGGGCCTCAGCCTCCTGAGGGGCCAGGATGACAGACTGGTGCCTGGCGGTGTGTTGCTGTAGCGGCAGCGCCTCATCCACTCTCTCCTTTTTGGCGACTCTGCATCCCATTTGCCACTCAACTTGGATGTTAAATTCTGTTCATGACCATGTGACCCGTTGATCTTTGGGAGGAGGGGGCCGATTTCACCGCTGCTCCTTCTGGTGGGGTTGTTATGGGAGCCGCCCTACGCAGGACTTCTTCTACTGTTGGAAACCCAGTGGCTCAGCTCCCTCTCTGCTAAGAATCCGCCGGGCACTTGATGAAAAGCGAACCACGACTATGTAAATACCATGTATCTTTTATTTCTCATTTTTATTCTTTATAAGTCTGTCTTGTGAAAAAGTTAAGTAATGTACTGTTACACACTTTTCATCTAAAAACATTTCATGGTATGATACCATGGTTAATTTGAGTAGATGCTTTGGGTATAAAACACTCTAAAATACTGAGTAGCTGCAAGGTGACATTGTCCAAAGCAACTTGCACAGACCGGAAGGGAAGAAGCAGCTAAATTGTTTCTCTTTTTTGGACAGAGTCTCAATATGTAGCCCAGGCTGGCCTTGAACCTGTGGCCTCCTGCCTTAGCCCTCACGTGCCACATGCTGGGCTGCCAGGCGTCTACCACCACCTCTGGCCTTGAGCTGGTTTTGAGTGCAAGCAGAAGTTGTCTTTTGGAATTAATTGAAGCTTCGCTGCCGTAGCCATGGTGTTCTGAGGAATATTGAAGCTGTGTGAGTCGCCGAGACTCCTGGGTTTGTCAGCTGCTATCTGTCTTTTTCCGTGTTGCTGCCGAGTGTTTACAAATCAGACTTCCTCCCAGGGTTCAGGTCACTGTTTCAATGGCTCAGTGAAGGAAGAAAGTCTGTAACTCACAGCTTCATTGGTTTTGCCGTGAAGGCTGAAAATTCAGTCCCTGGAAGCTGGAGAGTCCACACAGGCTTGCTTTGGAACATGAGCATTCCGGGACTTCTGTCAGCTTAAACACAGGACATAGGAGCCCAGTAGATTATCTGGAAGGTTCTAATTGTCCTCTGTAAAACTAGGGAAGGTTTGACTTTTCATGAGTAATCCAGGGCCTGACACTATGGGAAGTGTACAGCCTTTGCTTACACTTAGTGATTTCCATGACATGTTTTAGGGGTCTCCACCCTTGCCCCCAAAACAGATGAAGAACCTCAGGTTCCAGGGCAGAGGTCATCACCAAGTGTCCTTCAGGCACCAGGCAGAGGTCATCGCTGAGGGTCCTTCAGGTTCCAGGGCAAAGGTCATCACCAGGGGTCCCTGTGGAGAACAGGAAACACTTAACCTCTGGCAGTCAGACTTAGGCCTCTGTTGCTGGTCACCCTGTTTGATCTAAGACATTCCTGCACAGACAAGACTTTTCCATCCGCTTTTCAAAGGAGCTTTTCATCCTGATACTATGACCCCATCTGTAATTAAAGTGAAAGAACCACATTGAGATGGCCACGTGTAACTTGCCTCACTAAATGCATGCTGAGAAAATTGCCTTTGAGAAATGAACAGTTTGTTACTAGAAAAAGGGCCAAGTTTTAAAGAAAGCTTGATTTTGAGAGAGATGTCCAGGATAATGTCCTTCAGTGGTTGTTTGGGCAAAATCGCCCACCAGTACCGAGCTGCTGGAAGGCACTGGGTGCTGGAAGGCCGCGTGGGCCCGAGGCCTGTCTGTGGTAGCTCTTGGGCTTCAGAGGGCGTGGGGAGCACGGGTGACCATGTCGCCTGGACAGAGGGAGGCAGAGGCCACTGCTGGCAGGGTCTGGGACATAAGTCTGAGTCCAGTAACGTCCTCTTTCCTCTCTGAAGGGCCAGGAGTGAAGAGCAAATCGAGGTGGAACTGAATTCGAATGTGGTTGGTGGGCTCGTGGGCAGCTCACGGCAGCAGCCGGGTGGGCCTGCCCGGGCCCCTTTGCTGCCCCTGGGGCCTGGGTAGAGGGAGGCCTGCCTCTGAACGGATAGAATGAGCACGTCAAGGAGACGGGCTGTCCCGTGGAATGTCTCCCTTGTCCCGCGGCGACACAGCCCGCAGTGTGAGGACCACGCGGTTGTCTGTGCTCTGTGGTGGGGCCTGGCCAGAGCACGGTGCCATACAGACCCCTAACGGCCAGAGGTCTCTTCCAACTTTCCTGCTTGAGCACAGGTCGGGTGGGTCTGTGCTCTCCTGGGACACCAGGTCCAAGCCACATGCCGGCTTCTCCCTCCTGGGCCACACCTCCACCTGGGAGGCCTCCCGGGGCCGCCCCAGGCCTCGCTGCACACACCACGCAGCCACCCTGAGCCCATGGCTTTGACGGGGGCCAGGAGGTTTGCACAACTGTCTCCAGCACCCACACAGCACTGGGGTACAGAGGCCGTGTGCCCTCCACCTGGAGGCCTGTGTCCTGCCCTCTACCCGTCCACTCCAACAGCGGGGCAGGATGAGGGGAAAATGCATTCTCCCATTTCCTTTGTAGTAGAAGAGCACAATCCACCTGCTAGGCTTTGGTTGCAGATGCAGACAGCGGGAGGAGACACATTTCCTGACAGGAGTCTGACGTCTTGGGGTTCCATGGACCCCTGTGGTCACCAGTTTGCCATATCAAATATCCTGGTCATTGTGTCTGTGTAGAAAAACAACTGATGCAGCCAGGGCAAAACACACTTTATGTGGTAGCTGGATTTGTTGTGACTTTAGAGATTCTTGTTTAAATTGAAACCTAACAAAATAGGAATTTATGTTTCCCAGGTTTTATAGCGTGGGAAGTTTTGTGTTATTTTATTTTGGTGATATGAGTGTTGAATTCAGAGTCTTGTGCTTGCTGAGTAGCTGTCTTCCAGGTGAGCAGCTTGACCAGGGAACCCTAAAGCAGAAAGAAGAGACCTCCAGTAGCCGGCGAGGGACAGACTCCTCCGTGCAGGTGGTTACCGAGAGGCAGTGTCTTGCTTGTGAAAAATGCCTGCCTGGACCTCGTGGCACCAAGGAGCCCTTCGCTGGGCACACAGAGAGGCCGTGACATACAACCCTGGAAGTGGCGGCAGCACTCCAGGCTAGAGTAAATTCTGAGCATCATCTGTTTTTCATCATAATTGATTCATGAACAAGATCATGATCTAGCTTGCCATTTGGACATAACTCATTTTTTTTTTTGGTCCGGTCGTGGGGCCTGAACTCTGGGCCTGGGCGCTGTCCCTCAGCTCTTCAGCTCAAGCCACAGCGCCACTTCCTGCTTTTTTTCTTTTTGCTTATGTGGTGCTGAGGAATCGAACCCAGAGCCTCATGCATGCAAGGCAAGCGCTCTACCACTGAGCCACCTTCCCAGCCCTGGACATAACTCATTTATGAAATTAAGACGCATTTAAAAAATTAAGGGTTGAGATTTTGATTTAACAAATAAGTGTCAATCGTTATTGCTAAGATGGAAAAAAGGTCATTAGACATTGAATTGCTATTATTTTTTTACCAGGAAGGTAAATCATTTCAGTTTCCCTTATGCTCATTCGTATAAGAGCTCGTGTTCATGAATGCATACAGAGCCACAAAGCAATGAAAGTGGACTGATTGCATCGTGGTTTTGAACGCAACCGTAACAGGCAACTTGACTTGTAAAAAATCATTTTCTTTAAAATAGGATGAAGTGAATATTTACCAATGAAGTCATATTATCTTCTGTATGATAGTTTTAGGTGGGCCGTCTACACATGACAGGCTATAAACCCTCTGTGTGCTGGTAGGTGCCTTGTGCAAGTCAGACAAAGGGCTCTGTGTCAGCGAGCAGACCTGGGGCCTGGGTTGTGGGTCCTGCGGGCCTGCGTCCTGCACACTGGGCAGGAGAGCTGACCCTGTGATGAGCAGTGACACGCCGATCCTCACATGCAGCACAGAGGTCTCTCCCGGAACCTCCCTGGGCTCAGAGGGCGCAGGTCAGCCCCAGGGCATGGGTTCCTCATCTGCCTGTTCTCTGCCCACTCCCATCACTGCCAGTGGAGGAAGGAAGCTGAGGAGCGCAGGATCATGACCCCACCTCCTGTCCACACAGTGCTCTGGGCTACTGGTGTCCTGCAGCCCAAGCCGCCACTTAGGTGTCCTTAGGCCTCAGGACCTGGCTGTCCCAGCCGCACAGCCCCGTGTCCCCTCAGCCGTCTCCCTCCTCTCCCGGGAATGTGTCATTTCCTTCACCTGTCACAAAATAACACGGGACTCACACCGGCTCTTTGTAGAATGTCTCCTTTGACCTAAGGAACAAATAATGGATTTGAAGGATGTCTTAGATACTGGAAATTATTTTGTAGAGTTACTTCTGTAGAGCACACCTTTAGCTTTGCTTCTGACATGTTTTTGAGTGTGAAAAATGAGGTCTAATTTCCAGATCCAAGTGAGGGCATCAACTTTATACACTGAATTTTTCTCAGTTCAGATAGTATTTAGAGAAAATGTATACAGTGAGACATTTATCTCCATGTGAGGCGGACATAGAGTCCATGACTAAAACTCAGCAAATACTGACCTTTGTTCTCTAGGGATTTACATTGCAAAGAGCCAGAAATTTCATTTATTGGTCCCGTGTCTGCCCACTTAGCTGAGAGCGACCTGCTCATTTGTTGGTGTCGGGCACGTGGGCTGATTCCATGGTTTTGCTATTGCCCACAGACCTACGATGAACACAGGTGTGCCGGTGTCTTCCTGTGCCCCCTCCTTTGGACTCAAGCCTGGCAGCGTGGTGTGTTCGTATTGTGGTGCGGTCTGAGTTTTTGAGGCTCCTCTGTACAGGTTTCCGTAGTGGTTGCACTGGTTGGTTTACAACCCCACCAACACCATGTGAGGCTTCCTTTTTCCCATATTCTTGCCAGCATTTGTTATTTGTTTTCTTGATGATTGGTTTCCGACTGGGATGAGATGAAATCTTAGTGTAGATTTTATTTGCACTTCCTTTATGGCTAAGGATACTGAACATTTCTTTATCTATCTATTAGTCACTTGTATTTCTTCTTCTGAGAAGTGTCTATTTGTTTGCTCATTTATTAATTGGGCTGTTTTCTTTTGCTGTTTTCTTTTAGTTCCTTGTACATTCTGGGTATTAAGCCTTTATTCATTGAATACTGCTGAAGATTTTCTCCCATTCTGTGGGTTGTCTCTTGATTCTGGTAATGTTTTTCTTTTGATGTATGAGAGCTTTTTAAGTTTGATGTAGTGCTGTTTGTCAGTTCTTACTCTTACTTGCTGAGCAATTGGAATTGTAGTCAGAGGATGACTGCACATGCTTTTGTTTTCCTACGAGTGCCTGGAAAAGACTTCATCACACACCAGAAACGCTGCAGGGGGTGGGGCGCTCTGGCCTGGCGTCCTGCAGGGTGGGCTCCTTCCTGCCCCTTAACCGCTCGTGACCTCCCTGACCTGTGGCCACGTGTTTTCCCAGGCACCCCTGTCACACTGTGAGGGGACCAGTGAGGGGACCGCGGTGCCTGGGCCTCTGCAGGTTGCCTTCCGGGTTTTAGTAACCCACATTCAACCACAGTCTGAAAATGTTAAACGGGGAAGAGTCCAGAAATGAAGGGTTTGTGGGTTTTAGACTGCATGCCACTTGATGGGAACAGTGATGGCCTGTGTCCCGGGAGGGCGGTGCCCTGCTCCACTACTGCACAGCTCGGACTTTACACATCAAGGCTGCTTGGCCTTCATCATCAGGTTGAGGCCTCCTAAATGAAGACCGCAGCCTATTTAAATAATGTTTGTAATGCTCACACTTACTCGGCCGCTTTATTCTAGGTCATGTTTCTTACCAACTGGAAATACATTGTGAATTCAAAGAAAACACATTTCAACGGTCACTTTAACTAAAAGTCTGTGCAACTTGAGAGTTCTTCTTTCTGGTCTGTGTAGTGGGTGGCCGTTTCCGCCCCTCCTACCCAAAGTGTACATCGACCAGCTGGGCCATGGAGACACAAGGGGATGGCGGGGACCTGTGAGAATGGCCACGCGCCCACCATCGAGGAGAGTCACCACAGAAGAGCGTTCCAGCACCCGCGTCCACAGACTGTCCCCCCCCACGCGTCCAGCGCACGCAGCCAGCTGCCGCGTCCTTCGCGCTCCCTCCGGGTAGTCGTTCTTTGATAGTGAGGGCGGATAGCTTTTCCTTCCTGGGAAGGAAGCTGCACCCATGCTGCTCCTACCTGGTCACGCAGCGGCTCAGATACCGCCTGGTGCACGTGCCGTTGATGTTCTCACTGTGACCTTCCATCCTGGGTCAGCATCGCAGGCAAGGCCTGGGGCCGAGCCATGTCCACTGCCGCAGGCAGGACTTTTGTGAGGACCGGGGGCGTCTCCCACCTGTGGGTGGGGTCTGGGAGAGCTTGCTCCCCGCCTTGCTGTGGGAAGCGTCCCTCGTTTCAAAGACGAGCAGTTCGTGTGGGAACACATGGCCATGTGCGAGACACTTGCTGGTTTTTGGGGGGCGGTGGACACCTCTCAGAGTCAGCATTGTGAGCACATTTTGAGATGAGCAGAGCTCACATTCTGTCAGATCCTTCTCCGCCCATTCGTGTCCCGATGCTCGACTTCAGCTGTGCTAAGGACGTGGTGACAGTGCCGAGTAGAATGAAGTGAGGGAAGCCGTGGGCATGAAGCTGAGCCCCTGCCCTCCTGCAGAAAACACACACCGCTGTTGAGTGTGCCCTGTGCGTGTGAATGAAGCAGGCACGAGGGGCAGAGGTCACGATCAAGGGCACAACTGACGTACGCTGGGAATTCTCATCCAGCACTTGTCCAGCGTGAGTTTACTTGATAGTATAACTACTGGCAATGAACATGTATGTCAGGAAGTAAACATCCATCTTAAAGCCTGGTGGTGACAAAACGATCTTTATACAGTGGAGTGTGTTATCTTCAGGTAAAAGATAAACTGTGCAGTTATTGAAGAGTCTGTCTGGCAGACAGCTTCCACTGATTGTCACATCAGGAAATTTGCTTATTTGTTCTTAAAAGACAGGGAAGCGATTCTGATGCTAACAGGTTTTGCACTCCAGGGGATACCATGGAGAGATGGCGAGGTGCGTTCTGGTGACCATTAGCTGCGAGCAGTGGAGCCCACCTGCAGGCCCTCACTGCCTGGGCAGCTGGAGCTCCAGGGTGGCAGGCGCTCAGTGGCGTGGCAGCGGATGCTTCCGGAGCTCCAGGGCGGCAGGCGCTCGGTGGCATGGCCGCAGATGCTTCCGGAGCTCCAGGGCGGCAGGTGCTCGGTGGCGTGGCCACGGATTCTTCCAGAGCTCCAGGGCAGCAGGCGCTCAGTGGCGTGGCAGCGGATGCTTCCGGAACTCCAGGGCGGCAGGCGCTCAATGGCATGGCAGCGGATGCTTCTGTGCGAGCTCCCAGAGGCAGACATGGTTCCCGCTCACAACCCCCCATTTCTTACTGGATCAGGAGTGAGGACGCAGTCTTAGGAATGCTCATAGGATTGACTCAGCCAGGAGCGGATGGAGATTATGCACAACCGAGAGATGAACATCTCTGAGCTGAAGTTTGAAGAAACCCAAACCCAGGCAAGTAACTTGAAGCCCACAGCTCAGTTCTCTGCTGCCAGGGGGGCCGTGCAGCACTCTGGCCATGGACTGTGAAGCTGAGAGTTGGCTCCGGAGCCCTGTGGCTTGGGACTGGCCTCCAGGGATGGCGAGTGTCTGCGGGCTGTCTCTTCTCTTCGTGCCCACCTGGCAGCTGACCCAGGTCTTTGAGAGCACAGCGAGCCGTGGACATCACACTGCAGCAGGCCAGTGTATGGTGCATGCTTTGAGGATGAAGAACCGGAAGGGAAGAGATTCAAAATGACATCCCACAGACCACATGCGACTGTCAGACCTGGAGCAGAAACCGAAGTCCTGGCTTAGCCTTGGCTTCTGTTCTGGTGGTCCTGTTTGTGAACAGAGACACCACTGCTTTGTTCATTCCTGGAATGAGGCAGGCGGCCATGGATCCCGAGTGCCTTGAGGTCCTACCCTGAGTCCACCCAGGACCGCGCTCAGCTCCTTTCTCCAGAGAGTAAAGCTCCTAAGCTGCAGGCCGGAAAATGCAGGCATTTGGGGAACTGTTCAGAGGAGCACAGCTGACTGATGGAGACCGAGCACCAGATGACGGAGAGGGCTCATGTCTGCGCAGAGCCACCCAGAGCTCAGCTGGCCTCCAGCGATGGATGTCGGATTAACAAATTGTGAACAGACAGAGTATGTCTCCTCTGCCTTGAATCGGTGCTGTCAGAGCCTGTGCGCTGGTATGGCAGGAAGCTGGAGGAGCTGTGCTGTCTGTCATCTGTTGGAGATTGCAGTCTGCACAGTGCTTGCTGCATAAGGAATGCCAGGCCTTGTGGATGGCTGAGGCCGCCCTGGCCGGTTTAAATGCAGAAATGTGGGCAAAGCCAGTGACTCTGCAGGAAGTGAGTGGTGCAAAGTCCCAGTTCCCCTGGCCGGCGAAGACTCCACAGAGGCTGACTCAGGGGAGCGGATGCCCTTTCCTGGGTGCTCTCCTGACGTCCTGAGGTTGTGTGCCATCTGGACATGGCCGGTGGTTGCAGGTCTCTGAACGGGAGGAAGGCTGCCTCAGCCCTGAAGAAATCCAAGCCCCTGCGTGGGCTAGGCTGAAGCCATGTTCACGAAGGACCCTTCCCATGGTTTTGGGGTTTCCAAAGGACGTGGCCTGCCCAGGAAATGCGTTCTTGTCTGGGAATGAGGGCACAGAGGTGGTGTGGTTACTGGGGTGCTTGCAAGGGACTACTCGGCAGGAGCTTCACGAATGTCAGATGAGGGACACTCTCCCATCATCCTGTGCACGTCTAGGACAGTGACGTGCTGGGAAGTTAGGCCTTCGTGAACTCAGCAACTATTTACCTAATGGCTGCTTGCCTGAATCTCTGTGCTGGACATGGGGTACTGAGCTGCCGGAAATACTTGGTGAAGCAGTGGGTGTGCGAGGAGGAAAAGCCCGTGGGGTCCTGTGGTGGGGCCGGGTGGCCACAGAGGAGGCGGGGCCCTGCAGGCGCCGTGTCCAGGGCGGCTGGTCCGCTCATGGGTCTGCGTGTGGAGAGAGTGCTCTTAGGTCTTGACTGACTGGACCCAGAGTCATGAAGCACAGTCAGTACAGCCAACTGTGGATCTCGCCAGATCCAAACCCATTTCAGACCTGCACCACCAGGGGTCAGAGGTCATGCTGAGGGAAGAAGGGCCAGTGGGGCCTCTTCCCACCCGAGCCCCCAGCCCTTGTTTCTGTGCTTTAGCAGAACAGGCAGCCTCCCTCCAGCTCCGTCGTGTCCTGACTTCTGAGCACAGCTGTGACACCGCGGGTGCCGCGAGCCGTGCCGGGAGAGTCGGTCACTCACCACGGCCTTCTCCACTTGAGGTCTTCAGTCTTAAATCAGGGAGTTGCCCTTGGCCTTCGTGTTCTCCCTCTCCGGCCTTGGGTTTCAGCCTTGTGCTCCTGAGCCACGGTGCTGTGCCCAGAGCCACGGGGTGAACTTGGCGAGTGGGCCCCAGGAAGCCCTCGGATGCCCGACCCCAGGCTGGCATCTCTCGCTCAGGCCATGGTTAGAGCCATGTGTGGGAATGCCCTGCCAGCCGGTGGGGAGCTTCGTTGCCTGCCCTCAGGGTAGGCAGAGGAAGCGCAGCGGCATTCCCCGCCAGGCTGCCGCAGAAGGGAGGCAGCGGGCCATGCCCTCCCAGCAGTTCCTGAGCCAGGGACCAGGCTGCCCTGCCCGTCCGTCTCCAAGACCATGTGTGACAGGCTCCCTGTGGCCCCCACGCCAGGGCCCCCAGCCTGCCCCGTGCCCTGTGGCAGATGTGGCCCGAGCTGCTTCTGCGGCTGTGAGTGATTCTTGATTAGGGTTTTGTCTTCCTGGGTCCCGAGTGAGGCACTGGAGGTAGGAAAGTGGAACTCGGGCGTCTCTGTTGCTCTTCACGTTCAGTAGTGAGCCCCGAGTGCTGCAGATGAGCACCTGTGCAGACAGCAGCGGGCGGCCTGTTCAATGAGAGCCACGGTGCTGAGAGTAACGGGGCTGAGGCCAGGCCTCAGAGGCGGAGAGAGGGCCCAGCGGCCCACAGACCTGCGTCTAGCATGGCAGTATTCTATGACAGTTCAAACACCATCACATCTTCTTCAGCCACCCCGTGCTCTGCCTGGCACACCTGTGCTTGTGTCGGGATGGACGCGTAGGGACGTGATTTGGAAGGTGGGGTTGTAAACGCAGGAACAGGTCTCCTTCTGAGCAGCTCTCCCTCTGAGTCTGGAGGGTGCATCTAATTCCCCACTGGCCTAGACACATCCAGCCCGTCCACCCCTATGAAATGGGTCGGTGGCGTCCCCCCTGGCGGGCTCAGCTCCGTGCTTCCTAGGGCAAGGCGCTGTGTGAGGTTCTCGTGGGAACGCTGTAGCCTCGGCTGGGGAGAGCATTCGCAGGGTCCTGTGGTGCAGGGTCACGGGCCCGTCCCAGCACGGATTCCCTGCCCCCTCCTGTGGGGGAGGCTGAGCCCAGACCCATGGCTCCTGTCCTCCGCTGTGTCTGTCCATCCGTCCGTCCCCAGTGTGTGTGCGCCCTCAGTGCCAGGTCGCTGAGTGGGCCCTGCCTGCCCCTCCTCCTGGAGATCTGCTTGATCGTCAGGATGACTTGAACTGGGGAACTAAAACAGCACTGACAGGAGCACTTCACTACTGCGGGCTTGGTGGCCTTGTGTGCACGTGCATCCTGTGTGCTTTGTGGCCTTGTGCGTGTGTCCCTGTGTGCTTGGTGGCCTTGTGTGTGTGTATGTGTCCTGTGTGCTTTGTGGCCATGTGTGTGTGTGTGTGTGTCCTGTGTGCTTTGTGGCCATGTGTTTGTGTGTGTGTGTGTGTGTGTCCTGTGTGCCTTGTGGCCTTGTGTGTGTGTGTGTGTGTCCTGTGTGCTTTGTGGCCATGTGTGTGTGTGTGTGTGTCCTGTGTGCTTTGTGGCCTTGTGTGTGTGTGTCCTGTGTGCTTTGTGGCCTTGTGTGTGTGTGTCCTGTGTGCTTTGTGGCCTTGTGTGTGTGTGTCCTGTGTGCTTTGTGGCCTTGTGTGTGTGTGTGTGTGTCCTGTGTGCTTTGGGGCCATGTGTGTGTGTGTGTGTGTGTGTGTGTGTGTGTCCTGTGTGCTTTGTGGCCTTGTGTGTGTGTGTCCTGTGTGCCTTGGGGCCGTGTGTGTGTGTGTGTGTGTGTCCTGTGTGCTTTGTGGCCTTGTGTGTGTGTGTGTCCTGTGTGCTTTGTGGCCTTGTGTGTGTGTGTGTGTGTGTCCTGTGTGCTTTGTGGCCTTGTATGTGTGTGTGTGTCCTGTGTGCTTTGTGGCCATGTGTGTGTGTGTGTGTGTGTGTGTCCTGTGTGCTTTGTGGCCATGTGTGTGTGTGTGTGTGTGTCCTGCGTGCCTTGTGGCCTTGTGTGTGTGTGTGTGTGTCCTGTGTGCTTTGTGGCCATGTGTGTGTGTGTATGTGTGTGTGTCCTGTGTGCTTTGTGGCCATGTGTGTGTGTGTATGTGTGTGTGTCCTGTGTGCTTTGTGGCCTTGTGTGTGTGTGTGTGTGTCCTGTGTGCTTTGTGGCCTTGTGTGTGTGTGTCCTGTGTGCTTTGTGGCCGTGTGTGTGTGTCCTGTGTGCTTTGTGGCCATGTGTGTGTGTGTGTGTGTGTGTGTGTGTGTCCTGTGTGCTTTGTGGCCATGTGTGTGTGTGTGTGTGTCCTGTGTGCTTTGTGGCCACGTGTGTGTGTGTGTGTGTGTGTCCTGTGTGCTTTGTGGCCACGTGTGTGTGTGTATGTGTGTGTGTCCTGTGTGCTTTGTGGCCATGTGTGTGTGTGTGTGTATGTGTGTGTGTCCTGTGTGCTTTGTGGCCACGTGTGTGTGTGTGTGTGTGTGTGTCCTGTGTGCTTTGTGGCCACGTGTGTGTGTGTATGTGTGTGTGTCCTGTGTGCTTTGTGGCCATGTGTGTGTGTGTAGTGTGTGTGTGGGTGTCCTGTGTGCTTTGTGGCCACGTGTGTGTGTGTGTGTGTCCTGTGTGCTTTGTGGCCTTGTGTGTGTGTGTGTGTGTGTGTCCTGTGTGCTTTGTGGCCATGTGTGTGTGTGTATGTGTGTGTGTCCTGTGTGCTTTGTGGCCACGTGTGTGTGTGTGTGTGTGTGTGTGTGTCCTGTGTGCTTTGTGGCCATGTGTGTGTGTGTATGTGTGTGTGTCCTGTGTGCTTTGTGGCCATGTGTGTGTGTGTGTGTGTGTCCTGTGTGCTTTGTGGCCTTGTGTGTGTGTGTCCTGTGTGCTTTGTGGCCATGTGTGTGTGTGTGTGTGTGTGTGTCCTGTGTGCTTTGTGGCCATGTGTGTGTGTGTGTGTGTGTGTGTCCTGTGTGCTTTGTGGCCATGTGTGTGTGTGTGTGTGTGTGTGTGTGTGTGTCCTGTGTGCTTTGTGGCCATGTGTGTGTGTGTGTGTGTGTCCTGCGTGCCTTGTGGCCTTAATGTCTGGCTTCCCCCCCCCCCCCAAATCCACACAAGCTCCTTTCCTGTCAGTTCACTGGAAGTTTTCCACCTTGAGGTGTCTGCCGCACTGTATGTGCCCAGGGCTAGGACACCAGAGTGTAATGATAGTTTTGATGGGAGCAATAACGTGGCAATCAGCGAGAATGGAGGGTTGGTGGAGACGGGTCTCTTCTGTGTCTGGGGCCTTGCTTTAGAGGTGCGGGCTGCGGTCTGCATTGTGGGTGCCTCTGTCCACGGTGTTTGCGGGAAGCACGGGGGCGATGCAGAACCACGTGGCTGGAGCGGATGCCGCAGATGCTGCTCCCCTGTGCCCTGTGAGGCCAAGGTCTCTGCCGTCCCCAGGGAGGGGTGTGTCAGGGCTCGGGGCCGTGTGGGGTCGTGGGCCATGTGTGGCCCTAGGTCCATGTGGGGTTGGGGGCCGAGTGGGGCCCTGGGGCAGTGTGGGGGTCAAGGACCGTGTGGGGTCAGGGGCCGTGTGGGGGTCAGGAGCCATGTGGGGTCAGGGACCATGTGGGGTCAGGGGCCGTGTGGGGCCCTGGGGCAGTGTGGGGGTCAAGGGCCGTGTGGGGTTAGGGGCCGTGTGGGGCCCTGGGGCAGTGTGGGGGTCAAGGGCCGTGTGGGGTTAGGGGCCGTGTGGGGCCCTGGGGCAGTGTGGGGGTCGGGAGCTGTGTGGGGTCAGGGGCCGTGTGGGGTCAGGGGCCGTGTGGGGCCCTGGGGCAGTGTGGGGATCAGGAGCCGTGTGGGGTCAGGGGCCACGTGGGGTCAGGGGCCACATGGGGTCAGGGGCCATGTGGGGTCAGGGGCCCTGTGGGGCTCTGGGGCAGTGTGGGGTCAGGGGCCGTGTGGGGCCCTGGAGCAGTGTGGGGTCAGGGGCCGTGTGGGGTCAGGGGCCGTGTGGGGTCAGGGGCCGCGTGGGGTCAGGGGTCGCATGGGGCCCTGGGGCAGTGTGGGGTCAGGGGCCGTGTGGGGTCAGGGGCCGCGTGGGGTCAGGGGCCGTGTGGGGTCAGGGGCCGCGTGGGGTCAGGGGCCTCGTGGGGCCCTGGGACAGTGTGGGATCAGGGGCCGCGTGGGGTCAGGGGCCTCATGGGGCCCTGGGGCAGTGCGGCCTTGTGCCTCTACCAGGCTGCAGGTTTCCAGGGCCTGGCAGTGCCGGGTGCTGAGGCGATTGTCCTCTAGGGGGAGCCCTGTGCTTGCCTTGCAGCGCCCCTGGCTTGTGAACTCCGATGGCCCTGGCGGTGGAAAGGCCAGGCACAAACATGTGGGCAACAGTCTGGCTCAGGGGAGCCCACAGGGCCGGGGTGAGGTCTGGCCCTCTGGGCGCCCTCCTCCTGTGTGTGGAGTCAGATACCAGAGCTGGGCCCGGGCAGCGTCTCCCCACGTGGCCTGTTTCAGGGTCCCGATGCAAGTGTGGAAATCAGCCGCTAGCTGATGGAGGAGGGTCTGCAGCGTGGCTCCAGAGGTGGCAGAAAGACAGCCTGCGGTCAGAGTCCTAGCACTTGATCTGGGGCCTTGAATCTCTGCCACATAACTTATTATCTTGTAAAAGTGAATCGCACGGTGGTGGGCGTGGACTCGTGTCTCGCGTGGATGTGCGTAGACAGCCGTGCAGAGCTGTGGAGCTCAGCCTGGTGAGGTAGAGCTGGGTGCTCACTGCCCGGTGAGCGACTCACAGGGAGCGCGGCTCCCCCACAGCACGTGCCAGGATGCTAGCACACATTCTGGATGAGGTCCAAGCTTTCCGGCATCTTCCGGGGGGTGCGGGTACAGACGTGGAAGTGTGCAGACAGATGGGCGTTCTGCACTCGTAGGCCCCCCGCTGGCCGCCGGTCAGGGAGGGGATAATGGTGGGGAAGAGTCCGGTGTGGTCTTCTGGGGATGGGCGTGCTCTGAGTGGGTCTATGCCAGGCATGAGCAGAAGGGAGGTGTTGTCTGGGCCGAGGTGCCCAGAACTCTGCCAGGACGGCTCACCGGCGCCTTGGAGCCACAGGAAGGTCTAGAAAAACCACGCGATGGTGGAATAGGAGCAGCGATGGGAAGATGCTGTGTCGTCAGTGCATATGGAGAGACAGAGCTGCAGGGAGGCCTGCCTTTTGAACAGGCGGTTAAGGAGCCGGAGTGGAGGGGAGGCCTGAGGCCAGCGGGACAGATGGTCCAGCAGTTACATGGCTGGCTGCGGGCCTTGCAGCCCCTTGGAAGCCCAGGTCCTCCCGGGGACAGAGGACAGGCCATGCTTGCCCTGCCGCCCAAGCCTGCTTGCAGCATGCAGTCTCCTCTCTGCAGTTGTTGCTCGGCAAGTGTGAGCTGCCTCTGGCTTTTGATCCTGCTGGTCCGCGCAGTCTGGCACAGGCATCTGTGCTAGGTGAGGTGAGGGAGCGGCACAAAGCCTGGCCTTGGTGAGATGGTTGTCAGCCACATCCCGGATCAATGGCGTGTGTGAGATTTTAAAGGGACAGAATGGCTCGGGGTTCCCTCTGCCTCTGGATTTGTTGTGTTCACTTGGCAAACTTCAGACCGTCCTTCAGCTCCACCCTGCGCCCCTCGCCGGCGAGGACGGGCAGGGTAAGAAGCGATGACAGCGTTGTGCTGGCTTCTCCCACTGCATAGTGATCTCCGTGGTGAGTGAACTCCCGCTGTGTAATCGGAACACGGGAAGGCACAGGCTCACGGCCCGCATCTTCACTGAGCAAAATTTAAAATGTTATCTACATTGTCAGTTTCAAGACCCTCAAAGCCCAAATCACCAAAAATGCAGTTCCCATGGAAAAAGAAACTGTCAGAAGGCTGCCGTGTCCCTGACCGTGCACAGTGCACGGAGTCACATACAGAGCGAGTGTCTTGGGAAGGCTGCACACTCTCCATGTCCCTGTGAGGGCCCTGCACATCCCCTGTGTCCCCTGTGAGGGTCCTGTGCGACCTGTGTGTGCTGTGTGTCCTGTGAGGGCCCTGCACATCCCCTGCGCATCCTCTGTGTCCCCTGTGAGGGTCCTGTGCGACCTGTGTGTCCTGTGCGTCCCCTGTGTGTCCTGTGCATCTCCTGTGTGTCCTGTGTGTCCTGTGCATCCCCTGTGCATCCTGTGTGTCCTGTGTGTCCTGTGCGTCCTGTGTGTCCTGTGCATCCTGTGCATCCTGTGCATCCCCTGTGTGTCCTGTGCATCCTGTGCATCCTGTGCGTCCTGTGCATCCTGTGCATCCTGTGTGTCCTGTGCATCCTGTGCGTCCTGTGTGTCCTGTGCATCCTGTGTGTCCTGTGCGTCCTGTGCATCCTGTGTGTCCTGTGTGTCCTGTGCATCCTGTGTGTCCTGTGCATCCTGTGCATCCTGTGCATCCTGTGTGTCCTGTGCATCCTGTGCATCCTGTGTGTCCTGTGCATCCTGTGCATCCTGTGCATCCCCTGTATGTCCTGTGCGTCCTGTGCATCCTGTGCGTCCCCTGTGTGTCCTGTGCATGCTGTGCATCCTGTGTGTCCTGTGCGTCCCCTGTGTGTCCTGTGCATCCTGTGCGTCCCCTGTGTGTGCTGTGCATCCTGTGCATCCTGTGTGTCCTGTGCGTCCCCTGTGTGTCCTGTACATCCTGTGTGTCCTGTGCATCCTGTGTGTCCTGTGTGTCCTGTGCGTCCCCTGTGTGTCCTGTGTGTCCTGTAAGGACCCTTGCATCCTGTGCGTCCCCTGTGTGTCCTGTGCATCCTGTGCGTCCCCTGTGCATCCTGTGCATCCTGTGTGTCCTGTGCGTCCTATGCATCCCCTGTGCGTCCTGTGTGTCCCCTGTGCGTCCCCTGTGCGTCCCCTGTGCGTCCCCTGTGCGTCCCCTGTGTGTCCTGTGCGTCCTGTGTGTCCTGTGCATCCTGTGTGTCCTGTGCATCCCCTGTGTGTCCTGTGTGTCCTGTGCATCCTGTGCGTCCTGTGCATCCCCTGTGTGTCCTGTGCATCCTGTGCGTCCTGTGTGTCCTGTGCGTCCTGTGCATCCTGTGTGTCCTGTGCATCCTGTGCGTCCTGTGTGTCCTGTGTGTCCTGTGCGTCCTGTGTGTCCTGTGCATCCTGTGCGTCCTGTGTGTCCTGTGTGTCCTGTGCGTCCTGTGTGTCCTGTGCATCCTGTGCATCCCCTGTGCGTCCTGTGCATCCCCTGTGCGTCCCCTGTGTGTCCTGTGCATCCTGTGCATCCTGTGTGTCCTGTGCGTCCTGTGTGTCCTGTGCGTCCTGTGCATCCTGTACATCCTGTGCATCCCCTGTGCAGAGGGCAGGGCCCCTCTGCTTCACAAACTGCATGCAGGTAGGTTGCCGTGACCTATTTGGTGATGTGAAGAGCCCTCACAAGGGCTCTGATGTGTTTTGATCTGTGTCTCAAGCAAATGTCTGTGTAAAATATAAATATCTTCTAAATAATTTAAACTATTTGCCCAGAATTATATTCTGGGATTGTCACTCTGGGGCTGTGGATGTGGGTGGCTTTGGTCATTGTGGATTCAGGATTGTGGGCCCAAACCTGGTGGGATGCGGACCTTCTCTGGACGCAGGTTTTCCTCTCCCGCCCTGGGCCGCGTGGATTTGCTCCCTCCCGCACCCGCACCCGTGTCTCAGACGGGCTTTGCTTCTCCTCTGAACCAGGCGTAGGCAGGGATCCTGGGCTCTCTGTCCTCACCACCTCCTGTGCTCCCCAGGACCTGGCTGGTGGGCATGGTGGAGGAGTTCCCAGCCTCCGGCCCTGTGGGCTGGGCCCGTCCTCCGGTGGTGGCGGGGGCTGGGCTGCGCCGCCTGCGTCCTCTGGGCGTGCTCTCCCCACAAGGTCTGCTTTCTTCTATCCTTCGTAAAGGATGCCTGCTCTGCCCTCACTCCTCCCTTTCTTTCTGGACCTTGTGTCCATTCAGCTCCCGGCTACACAGTGCCACGAAGCTGCCCTCAGGGTCCTGCTGACTTCCCCCTGCCCATGCCAGGGTCGGGTCCTGGTGCTTGGTATGCATTCCAGTCGTACCCTGACCCCGGGCCCCCAGGGCTCCCTGTGGCTCCACCCAGCTCCCGCAGCACTTGTGAGTCAAGCCCAGTTCCCAGGCCTGCCCCAGGCCTGCCCCAGGCCCCTGCTCTCTACCTGCATCCTCACTTGGTGAGATGTGCCCAGTCCCCAGGCCTGCCCCAGGCCTGCCCCAGGCCCGACCCAGGCCCCTGCTCTCTACCTGCATCCTCACTTGGTGAGATGTGCCCAGTCCCCAGGCCTGCCCCAGGCCTGCCCCAGGCCCACCCCAGGCCCCTGCTCTCTACCTGCATCCTCACTTGGTGAGATGTGCCCAGTCCCCAGGCCTGCCCCAGGCCCGCCCCAGGCCCCTGCTCTCTACCTGCATCCTCACTTGGTGAGATGTGCCCAGCACTTTGTCTCTGCCAGTGTAACCTGTGCTCCTCTCGGCACACATCTCCTCTGGACGCTCCCTCTGGGTATGCAGGGCATGGGGCACACAAGCCTGGAAAGTCACCATCCGCTCACCAGCGCGTAGAATAAAGCCAGGCTGTTATTAAGAGAAAGGTTATTTTTGAAGTGTAATGTGAGTTTAATTACCTTTATTTCCCCACTGCCTTTATTGTTCTGCTTTGAGCACTTTCTAATTCAGCATGATGGAACCTGGGCATTTCAAAGGCATTCGCTTTGTGGTTCCCCAAGGGCACAGCCTACCAGGTGCACGTGCTCCTCTTCCTCCAGCGCCTTCTTTGACTTGAGTTAGACGCTTGCCCCTGCCCCTGCCCCAGCAGGTGATGTTGTAGCTGCAGACGTGTGTTTGAATGGAAGTTACTGATTCCTCTTCAGGGACGGGGTGGGGGTGGACTTTAGAAGGCCTAAGTAATAATAGACCATGGATG
The DNA here is from genome assembly GCF_024711535.1 of Dipodomys merriami. Classification (NCBI taxonomy): domain Eukaryota; kingdom Metazoa; phylum Chordata; class Mammalia; order Rodentia; family Heteromyidae; genus Dipodomys; species Dipodomys merriami. Next base: position 371,635 of record NW_027206082.1, on the reverse strand, counting down.
TGAACATTTATTAGTGCTCTGTCTTCTTGGCAGTCCTAGAATTTGAACTCAGGGCCTATTGCATGTGTCTCAGACTTCTCTTTCTTTTAGTTATTTTTCAGGTAGAGTCTCCTATGTGATACCTGGGGCTGGCCTTAGACTGCACCTCTCCATCCGGCCTCTCTGCCTAGCTGGGACCATGGGCATGTACCACTGCACCTGGGTTATTTATTGAGGTGGTTACTAGTGAGCTAGCTTTTTGCCTGAGCTCCTTGGAAATCTTAAGTAGCTGCAGTTACAGGTGGGAGCCACCATTACAAGTGCTCCTTGGTGCTTCTCTACACGGTAGGTGTCTGTCCCTCTCAGTAGCCCAGAAGGCTGCCTGAGATGTGTGGGCACCTGTGGGTGAGTAAATCTGGGAATGAACCAGCTCTCTGTTGTCTTGTGTAGGTGGCTAAGAGACAATGTCCCTTCCACCCAACTTCCGATTAAAGAAGTGCTTGTGGAGTGAGGGCCTGATGATTTATTGAACTTACTACTGTGTTTGGAGCTCACCCTAAGCTCCCATTTCTTTCTGTCCAGTCCCGCAGGTTAGCTCATAGTTCACAGCAAATGCCCCACAAAAGTGCACAGACCTGAAGCTCTGGTGTGCAGCCTCCTCTTGCATTTTAAAGTGATCATATCAGCGGGTGGCTCATGCCTGGAGGCCAACATCTGAGGATCGTAGCTCAAAGCTAGCCCAGACAGGAGAATCTGTGTGATTCTGACCTCTAATTAACTACCAGAAAAGCTGCAAGTAGAAGTATGCATCAAGCAGTAGAGCGAAAGAGGTCACAGCACCCAGGCCCTGAGTTCAAGCCCCAGAGTAGTGTGCGTGTGTGCGCATGTACACACACACACACACACACACACACACACACACACACACACACACACACACACACACACACACACACACACACACAGATAATAGGACTTTGGAAACAGCTTTTTGAGCTGTAATCCACATACCATAAAAGTTACTCATTTCAGGCATAAAATTTGATGGTCTTAGAATATTTATGGAGTTGTGTGCCGGTCTCTGTCATCCACTTCTGAAGCATTCTTTATTACATCCCCAAGAAACCACAGCCCCACGGAGCGCACCACTGCCCTCCCCAGCCTCTGGGAGCCGTCTTCCTTCCACGCCCAGCTGAGTTCCTGGGGCAGTTTCTTGGGGTCACAGGCGTGGACACTGGCTTCTTTCACTCTGCTTCTGCATGTATTAGTACTTTATTATTTTAAAATGTTGTTTATTTTCCATCCAACAGTTGATGATGTTTTTGTTTCCAATTTGTTTCTGCCTATCAGCAGTAATGGTCTGAGCACCCACACGTGATGCATGCGTAGACCTGTTTTAAGTGCTCTTGGGTACGTAAGTAGGAGCAAAGTCTCCTGAGTAAGGTGGGAGCTCTGCATAATTGAAGAATCCCCATGCTGCTTCCCAGAGGGGCCGCGCCATTTTGTTTTCATGCCAGCAGTAGACATGTTCTAGTCGCTCCACACCCTTATAGCACTAACTATGTAGTGTCTTTTTAAATGGGAGTATTAGGGCCTGAACTTAGAACCTCACACATTTCCGCTGGTTAACTGGAGATAGGAGTCTCTTGGATTTACCTGTCTGGGCTGGCTTTCAGGCAGGATCCTCCGGCTCGGGCCCTGGCAGCTAGGGTTATAGGTGTGAACTGCTGGTACCTGGCAGTGTCTGTCCTTTGAATTATGGCATCCTGGGGGTGTCCAGTAGTATCTTATGTAGTGTTGATTTTCATCTTCATGAAGACAACTTTTGTTGATGATATTGTAGGCACTAGTTGGCCATTTCTTTATGTTCTTTGGAGAAATTTCCTCTCACTTTTTCTATCCATTTAAAAATGTTGTTTTAATGTTATTTAAATATTTTGGATGTAAGTCTAAAGTATAGCTGTTTGTTTGAAAGCCTCTTTTGAAATACTTGACATATCATAGAAGGAAAGCTGCTTTCGTCTTTCTTTTATTTTTAAAATTAAATCTATTGAAGTACTTGAGTTTTCAGGAAGTGCAGTAAGTAGTACATGATTTCCAAATCATTCCCTTCCTTTTGTAAGTTGCCATTTTGATTTCTCGATGGTGTGTGTGTAACTGAGCTCTTTGGATTCTGAGGAAGCCCGGCTTACCTTTGGCTGTGTCCCTTGTGCCCAGTGCTGCCTCTGGGAGGTCATGGCTAGTCTCAGGAGGAAGAGCCCTGGGCCGTGCCCCTGGAGCTCTCCTGCAAAGCTCTGGGATCCGGGCCTACACCCATCCTGAATTAATTTTCGCATATGGTGTGAGGTTGGGATCCAACTTATTTTTTCCCAGTGTGGATTTCCAGTTGCCCTGGAGTAACATCCTTTCCCTTCAAAGCCTGCTGGTGCTGCCTCAGTTCATTCAGGCTGTGGGAACAGATTCTCACAGGCTCGGGGGTTTATACAATTGGTATTTTCCGTATTTGCAGGGGCAGGAAGCCCTCCCTGGGCACGGCCGCCCCAGTGTCTGGCAGGCTGCTCCCAATTTCTGCAGGGCAGCTGCTCGAGGGCAGGGAAGCTCTGTTATCCTTCATACAGACACAAACCCATGCATGGACACTCGCGGCCTCATTGTGCCCCAAGCCCACACCTCCTAGCCCTGTGTCTTTGGCAGTTGGTTCTCAACAGATGAATGGGGGCATAGGCGTCCGGCACATGGCTGCTCCCTTGTGGAAAGCAAGTTTCAATGGCTTATCTTTGAGCTCCCAGTTTTGTTCCACTGCTCTACATGTGTGCTGTGTGAGGAGCTGGAACTCGATCTTTCTTCTGTGCTTAACAATCTTAGAACAGAGGCATCCAGGGTGCTGACTTTGGTCATTGGACCCTGTGGTGTGCGAGGTCTCGGGCAGCCTGAGAGGGCTTCTGGTCTAGCTAGGAGCTGACAGTGGGCACTTTGTGTCCAGCCCCCTGTCCTCGGAGACCTCACTGTGCTACACAAGACACACACAATAGAACCGGCAGGAAATTTAAATGAGAACTACATGAAGAGCGGATGCGTTGCTCAGAGCTGGGCCTTTGGGCTCTTGTTTGATCTGTCCGTGGAGTTCTTGTCTTCATTGAACAAGGAATGCCAAAGGATCACAGACTGCAGAATTGTCTTGGGAATTTGAACCCAGGTTCATCTGTGATGGCGTTGCCCTTTCTGTCTTTGGGGCCTCTGCAGGTGATAGCAGTTGTGATGGGAAAGTTGTGGTTCACAGGTACTGCTGGCTGAAGTTTCTCTTCTCAGCAGAGCTCTGGGAGGCACGGAGGCTCCTCCTGCTCATGATCTAGAGCAGCCTCCCTCTCCTCTCCTGTCAGGAAACAATGAAGAAGGGCTGTAGGATCTGAGTGACCTGCACACCAACGACAGCCTTTGACTTGAGGCTCTTTGACCTGAGCCTGGCTGGAACCCAGTTCTGTTACTGAGCCTGAGGTCCTGGGCAAATCCCGCCCCCCCCCCAGGTGTCCAGTTCTGTTACTGAGCCTGAGGTCCTGGGCAAATCCCCCCTCCCCAGGTGGTCAGTTCTGTTACTGAGCCTGAGGTCCTGGGCAAATCCCCCCCAGGTGTCTAGTTCTGTTACTGAGCCTGAGGCCCTGGGTAAACCCCCCCCCAGGTGGTCAGTTCTGTTACTGAGCCTGAGGTCCTGGGCAAATCCCCCCTCCCCAGGTGGTCAGTTCTGTTACTGAGCCTGAGGCCCTGGGCAAATCCCCCTCCAGGTGTCCAGTTCTGTTACTGAGCCTGAGGTCCTGGGCAAATCCCCCCCAGGTGGTCAGTTCTGTTACTGAGCCTGAGGTCCTGGGCAAATCCCCCCTCCCCAGGTGGTCAGTTCTGTTGCTGAGCCTAAAGCCCTGGGCAAATCCCCCTCCAGGTGTCCAGTTCTGTTACTGAGCCTGAGGCCCTGGGTAAATCTGCCCCCCACCCCAGGTGTTTCCTTTCCTCTACAAAACAAGAAGCTTGTGTTCAATAGTCTCCTAGGCCCATAAATATGACTAAGTGGTTTTCACATCTATATTTAAAACAGCATGTGAAGACTAAAGGGTAGGAAAATAGCGATGATTCTACCGGCCAAGTCTCAGTGGAGCTGAGCTTTCAGGAAGTACACTAAGTTTTAGAAGCCCCGAAAAGCATGGTAAGAGAGTGACAGAGCTGTGTGCTGCCCTGGAGTGCGGCCTCGCATTGTGGGACAAATTCTCGTACAATATGTGCTGCAGGGACGATTTTGGAGAGGGGTCACCAGTACCTCTCTGGAGGAGCATGAGATGATTCTGTGACTTTATACCTTAGGACTTTATATTGCACAGGATTCAATTGCTTGGGTAAAAATTTGTAATGAAGTTATGAGGAGTATTGAAATGGGTTTAACAGGCTTTTTCTGCATCTTCAAAGTTAGAGGCATGTCCTTCCCCAGGATCCTCTCTAAGGTCTTCTGCCCGGTGCTGCACCCTAGTCAGAAATGTCGGGTTGGAAAGAGCTGTTTGTTTGAAAGCCTCTTTGGAAACACTTGACACTTCATAGGAAGAAAGCTGCTTTCCTTTTTTCCTTTATTTTAAAAAGTTAAATCTATTGTGTTTTAATTTCTGGTTATGTAAATATTTTTAAAAGGGAGGCTATATAAAACAAGAAAATACTTATTCTGTATTTCACTGCTTTAAAATAACCACCACAGGCAGGGCACTGGATTTACCCTCAGAATAAAAAAACAAGCAGGCACAGGTATGAATGCAGGCACACAAACACAACAACAAACAAGCACTTTCATGAACACCGTCAAATACACAGTACATATAGACACATAAAACCACAGGTGTGTATGCATGAACAGCAACATGCACGCAGGAATGCAGATTTATATACTGCTGCAGGTATACACATGATCACACATGTATACAACTGTACACAGACATGTATGCATGACAAGTACATGGATGATCAAGATGTCACACATGAATGTGTACATGTATACACAACCATAGGTGCAGGAACACACATCAGCACAAACACATGTATGCATGAATGCAGACATACACAAAACAGTGGCTACACCCATGACTATCACATACACAAAGCCCTTCAGGTTTATGTATGAACACAGATACCTGCCAGCGAGAATGTGTATGCACACATACAAATGAAGACATATACAACTGCGGGTGCATACACAGACACAAGCACACGCAGACCTAAATGTAGATGCACAAAACAATAGGCACACGTATGAACACAAACCCACATGAATACAGGCACAAACATGAATACAGAGCATGATTACAGACAAGTAAATGCATGAGCACAACACATGCACACATTTATATGAACACACAACCACAGGTATATATATGAACACCATCAAGTGCGTGTGCAGGTGTAGGTACATGTACACGACCATTGCATACATGGATGCAGACACATAACTACAGATGGATATGCATAACTACATATACACTTACAGACACATGTGCATGAAGACATGCACACAATCAGGCCTGTGCATGTACATAGACCAGGTACACACATCTACTATCTGTTCTCAGAGGATACACTGTTGTCAAGGAAATGTTTCTCTTCCATTTCTTCTCTTCTTCATGCCTTTCCTCATTTAGTTATTTTTCTTGGAAAGAAAGAAGAAAGAAAGAAGTCCATAGTTTTGCCTAAGAAACATGTCAGGATATATGGGATATTCACAGTTGGATAATCTGTAGCCTGTGACGTAGATCATAGTAGAAGAGAACCGCTACAAATAATGTTAATACGAGTCAGTGTAGCACAGAGGATGGGAAAGTTTGCTCTAATATTTAGAGAAGGGAGTGGAGAAGGCATACTTTGAGTAATTTGCGTAATCTCTGCAGTCCAGGCCTTGTGCACAAGAGGTCACGGTGACAGGGTGGGAGCAGTGGAGGGAGGAGCAGGGGGAAAAGGAGGAGGACGGGGGGGGGCGGTGAAGGGAGGAGGAGGAGGAAAAGGAGGAGGACGGAGGACGAGGGCTGAGTGCAGGGAGGAACAGGAGGAAAAGGAGGAGGACGGGGGGTGAGTGAAGGGAGGAGGAGGAAAAGGAGGAGGACGGGGGGGTGAGTGAAGGGAGGAGGAGGAAAAGGAGGAGGACGGGGGGTGAGTGAAGGGAGGAACAGGAGGAAAAGGAGGAGGACGGGGGGTGAGTGAAGGGAGGAGGAGGAAAAGGAGGAGGACCAGGGGTGAGTGAAGGGAGGAGGGGGAAAAGGAGGAGGAGGGGGGGTGAGTGAAGGGAGGAGGAGGAAAAGGAGGAGGACGGGGGGTGAGTGAAGGGAGGAACAGGAGGAAAAGGAGGAGGACCAGGGGTGAGTGAAGGGAGGAGGGGGAAAAGGAGGAGGATGGGGGGGTGAGTGAAGGGAGGAACAGGAGGAAAAGGAGGAGGACCAGGGGTGAGTGAAGGGAGGAGGGGGAAAAGGAGGAGGACCAGGGGTGAGTGAAGGGAGGAGGAGGAAAAGGAGGAGGACGGGGGGGGGTGAGTGAAGGGAGGAGGAGGAAAAGGAGGAGGATGGGGGGGTGAGTGAAGGGAGGAACAGGAGGAAAAGGAGGAGGACCAGGGGTGAGTGAAGGGAGGAGGGGAAAAAGGAGGAGGACCAGGGGTGAGTGAAGGGAGGAGGGGGAAAAGGAGGAGGACCAGGGGTGAGTGAAGGGAGGAGGGGGAAAAGGAGGAGGACCAGGGGTGAGTGAAGGGAGGAGGGGGAAAAGGAGGAGGACCAGGGGTGGGTGAAGGGAGGAGGGGGAAAAGGAGGAGGACGGGGGGTGGGTGAAGGGAGGAGGGGGAAAAGGAGGAGGACCAGGGGTGGGTGAAGGGAGGAGGGGGAAAAGGAGGAGGACGAGGGGTGAGTGAAGGGAGGAGGAGGACCAGGGGTGAGTGAAGGGAGGAACAGGAGGAAAAGGAGGAGGACGGGGGGGGGGTGAGTGAAGGGAGGAGGGGGAAAAGGAGGAGGACGAGGGGTGAGTGAAGGGAGGAGGAGGACCAGGGGTGAGTGAAGGGAGGAACAGGAGGAAAAGGAGGAGGACGGGGGGGGGGGTGAGTGAAGGGAGGAGGGGGAAAAGGAGGAGGACGAGGGGTGGGTGAAGGGAGGAGGGGGAGTTCCCCCTGTGGGTGAGCTTGGGCATCTCATCGCCCAGTTTGTCCTTTTCTGATTGATCTGGGAACATAACCCACATGTATCACTACAGGGATGGATTGCTAGGATTTCTGGGTAGTTTTTAACACAGTAAGACTATTTCCAGGGAGGCAGTAGGCATTTTGGAGAGGTAGCTTGCAAAGTACTGAGCAATGGCAGGACCTGGAAACATACTGGAGCTGGTGGTAATTAATTCATAATTGCAATATTCAGACTCATTATCTTTCTCCAAATGCCTGTCTGTGTAGAAAACCAAACAGTAACCAGGTTAAACAAATACATTAGTCTACTACCAAGAGAAATGTAAATGTGACCTTAATTATCAAATTGCTAACGTTTCTTATTAATGTAGAGCTGTATTATGTTCACGCCTCCACTTTCGTTTTAGGTATTTTTACAAACACAAGAAAGGGTACCTAATGTGCATTACCCTGTGTGCAGCGTGGTGCTGTGGGTTTTATACTTTGGGTCATTCGCACTGGTGAGACAGTGAATGGCGCGGCCTGAGTACACGACCTGGAGCCTTTCCCGTCACATGTTCCGGTGACCCCTGAGCAAATCTCTCCATGTCTCCTGCCCTGCACTCTCCAATCTGTGAGCAACTTCCCCTGCAGCCTGGAGACACTGTGGCGTTTGGGGTGCCTGCAGTGCACTATGCATTCAGCACAGTGAGTGGTAATTTGGGCTGGAAAGAGCCTGGGACAGCCCAGCCACCACGGAGGGAGGATCCCCCGGTCCCAGCCATCTTGGAGTTCTTGGGGCCAACTGCGTTAAAACATGGAAAGTGGAATGTGTTTATGTAACTCATGGAGGGAAGACTCCAGACTGATGAAGATTATCTTGAAAAATACAAAGCAGAGTCCTGGTGGCTGCAAGGAATTTGGTGGAGGTGCAGGGTAACAGGAAATAGCTTAATTCCTGCCAGGGGCCCACCAACCCCCTGCCCGGTGCTAGCAGAATGTTACCATGGCAACCCAGGGAGTAGCTACAGCAGGTTAGCAAGCAGCAAGAAAGCATTATAATATCTAAGAATCAAAACTTTAATATTTTATTTTCATGGCCATTGCTATGCTTTCCTTTCATAACAGTAGGTTTCTATCCCGTTTATAGAAACTTATTCTGCAGGTTTTTTTTAGAACAAGTGCTACTGGGTTTATGTCTTCCAAAAGACGGAAAGGATACTTCCGAGGAATGTAACTTCCACGTGGATCCTGTGCAGAGGGCTCAGTGATAGTCAGCAAGAGGCTTGGGGTTGGACTTGAGGTTTCCTGGTCAGCTAAACGCTGGCTCGTGGGGGCTGCCCATCACCAAAGCTACTGGGAATGGAGCTGAGAGCGGCCAGGTGGTTTCGGCTGGTCTTTAATCCATTTGTTCTTTGCTTTCCTGGAGGGGCACACACCCACTCACACACATATGTGTGCACACATAAACACATACATGCGTGGCTCCCAATATTTAAAAACAGCTGTGTCACTCTTAGTGTATTAAATAACACCACCTCTATTTATTCTCAACCAGATTTATAGGTGACTATTATATTAGGCTTCCATGTAAACATAAGTTTTCAGATAAAAACATTGTTATGATAGTCTAACTCACAATATACTAGAGTATATTATGTTTCTGTAATGTTTTTATATCTCCTATGGGATTCTTCTTAAACACAAAAATTGAATAGCACACGCACGGTTATTTATCATCCCTTTCTTGTATTTTATCCTCAGAAATGATCATCATTAAATGTTTAAGTAAAACAAAGCTATAGTCTTGGGCGAAATTAAAATTATTTAAAATAATTGGATTTATGAGTTTTGCATTAAGTTGGTACTCTGCTTTGTATTCATCCTTCACCAAGATAAAAAATTTTGGAATTATCTGGGTGTTGATGGCCCACGCTGATAATCTTTGACACTCAGGAGGCTGAGATCTGAGGATCATGGTTCAAAGCCTGGGCAGGAAAGTCTGTGAGACCCTTATAGCCAATTAATCAGCAGAAAAGGTCATAAGTAGGGCTGGGAAGGTAGCTCAGCGGTAGAGTGCATGCTTTGCAAGCATGAGGCCCTGGGTTCGATTCCTCAGCACCACATAAACAGAAAAAGCCAGAAGTGGTGCTGTGGCTCAAGTGGTAGAGCGCTAGCCTTGAGCTGAAGAGCTGAGGGACAGCGCCCAGGCCCAGAGTTTAGGCCCCACGACTGGCAAAAAAAAAAAAAAGGTCATAAGTAGAGCTGTGGCTCAAGTGGTAGAGCATTAGCTTTGAGTGAAAAAGCTCAGGGTCAGGGCCCTGTCCAAGCCCCTGGTCGGGCACACAAAAAAAGAGGTGGGACACTGACCAGACACTGGTGGCTCAAACCTGTAACCCTAGCTGCTCAGGAAGCCAAGACTGACTGGGGGATTGTGGCTGGAGGACAGAAAAGTCCCCAAGACTCCATTACAAATTACTAGTGTTCCATGGATTGGAGACCTGGCATAAGTGATAGAGCAACAGCCATAAGCCGACAAGACTGGGACCCATGGCCCTGAGTTCAAGACTAGGTACCAGCAAACAAAGGACTGAGGCTAAGTTCTTCTCAACTAATCAAAAACTATAACTGACTTAGAAAGATTTTTCATGATCAAACATTTTTGTTTATAAATATCACTAGACCAAAATAATAATAGACTTCTTAGCCCATGGTGTGTAAGAATAGTTTTGTCTTCACTAAACTATAGTTAATTCACACAGAATTAACTGTAGTCTGCTGCTATCTCAGCAGATGCCAGCTGCCCATTCTGAGGTGCATTTCAGATGTTGCTGAGCATCAATTTCCCCCAAGCATCTCCCTAATAGTCAAATCCGTGCCGTGGATGGCCGGGTGGAACTGAGTGCTCTTGGCGTGTGAAGGGCATGTTAAGGCAGAGGCGCTGAGTTCACGGCAGATTTCTCTCCAGCTCGTTCTGCGGGGAGACACAGCTCTCCTTTCTGCCCAGACAGAGGACCGGGGCGGGAACCTTCCGGCTCCCTCAGCCTTGTCTCTCTGGTCTAGACGCCCGTGTGATGAGCAGTGTGCACTCTCCACCGTGGCCGTGGGAGCACAGAGTCCGACTGAATGTCTGGGTGAGAAATGTTTCTTTGGACACACATTCTGTTCTTACAGAGTTATACCTCGTCCCATTGACAAATACACTCTCCCCAAATCTAAAAGCCTGCCTGCTTTCTGGCTGCCCTTGGCCCCACCCCGGCGCCAGCTGAGGTGCCTGCCCCAGCAGGCTCCACAAGGGGAGTCGGCTGGCCGGCTCACCGAGAGACCTTGGCCAGAGAAGGGGCCTAGAGTTTGCCAAGTTCAGCTTGAATGTTGACTCTTGCTTGGATTTGGGCAAAAGGTCCTTTGGACCCCCAGTTGTTAGTCCTCACAGGTGGGGCAGGAAGCCTGCTTGGCTTTGAGATTGGGAAGTTTGGATTTGGCCATGCTGGTGAGCCTGGAGTGTGTGCACTGCAGGGCACTGAGGCCTGGCAGATACAGTCTTGGCCAGGCAGGGCTGAGGAGGCAGTGGGGGTAGCAGTTGTGAGTATCACAAGGCTCGAGTTTTAAGTATGATAACCCCTGCTTGTGAAGATCTGTATATACCGGTGATAGATTCTGACACACTGACCTCAAATGTTTGCTGTGGAATAATTGTAGGAGAGGCCTGGCGCCTCAGCCCAGTCCCGGCACGGGCTGGTCTCGCTCAGGCGCCTGTGGCCCTGGAGTTACGGACACCCACGTTTAGCATTAGCATGTGTGCCGAAGGCCAGCTGCCTCCTGTTCTCAGAATGCCCTTACTGCAGCTCACTCTGGCTCCTCCTGTTATTCTCTCCTCTTTATTTTCAAGCTTGTTTGAAAAGACTTTACTGCTGTTTTAAAGCTGTATTGCAAGGATTCGCTCTTTAGGTGCTGGTTAGCTGTGCAAGTGTTAAAGAAGGATTGGACTATCCCCCAACAAGACCACAAACCCTGGCTTTCGCAGCATGGGTCCTGCGCCTGAGCAGGCAGTGTGCCCCAGGGGTCCAGCGGGGATCCTAGCAGGGACAGCCCAGAGCCCATTGGGCTGTGAGCTGCTCCCGAGCACCCCTAACCCAGACAGACCTCTTTTTTGTTTTTAGTTGTGGAATTGGAACGCCACCACCCCTGTCAGAGCATCGTAGTGGATGAGTGTAATCATGTCCCTGAGATTTCTATTTTAAAATTTTTGTACACCTTTTATTGTAAAAGTGCTGTACAGAGGGGTTACAGTTACATGAGCAAGGTAATGAGTCCATTTCCTATTGAGAGTCCCTGAGATTTCTAAGAGAGTTTGGTAGGGAGCCACTTGACGTGCTGTCTTCATTTCTCATGACTCATAAAAAGAAACTTTCTTAAAGAAATTAAGGAAGGACAGTGATGTGAGCCAGGACGCAGGAGTCCATGTCCCACATCTGGCGGTCACTGACCTAATTCTTGGGAAGGAAATGTCTGTGCTGTGGAGTTGTTGCTGCAAGTTATCATTAAAACCTGTGAAAAGATTCAATGTAAGGACAAGACACACAGCGTTCTCATTAGATACACACCAAGTTGTGATAAATTGAAGTTAACTATTGTGTTCACATAGCTTATTAGGCAACAGCAGTAAATTAAAATGTGTTCTAACAATTGTAGGTAAAGTTGGATTCCATAGAATCCACATAAACCAGATTCAAATGCTGCGTGCATTTTCAACTTTGCTATGTTGTTCATCTTTTTCTGCCCACAAACAAGGGTATAAATCTTTAATTGCCTAATTATCCATCCTTCCCTTCTATAGATAAAAATGGTACTTTTCTAAGATCTCTGCCATTTGGTTACTGTGTCTATAACGTATGGGACGTGCTTTCAATTGATTTCTCTGACTATCTCTGAGCGAAGATTACAGAGCTCCGTGTAAACACCAGCACAGTCTTGCTGGAGGCTGTTGGTGAGGATCAGCAAAGCAGAGAGCCTTGGCTGCAATTTTCTCCAGTGAGATTTATTTGCAAACTGTGGCCTTTCATCTTTGAGAATTGTGACTATGTTCCTTGAGACCAATACTAGAGGTTAAACTGTGTCACTAGGAAAACAAAAGGAAGATAATCTTTAATTTAATGTCACAAACAAAGCCCTTGTTGAGGCTTTGATGTTTAAGTCTTCAGAAATAAGAAAGATTTTGACATTAGGTCTGTCCTGTTCACCAATCGTAAATCCTTCCTTCTGAATTAGGGACTAGACACAGGCTTGCATAAAACATGAGCACATGCTTTGCTTTACTTGTGGTTCTGAATACATCAGAAAGAAGATGTGTTCTGCTATGAGCTTCGGAGGACTGCCTGGCTTTGAGGGTGACTGCTACAGGCTCTTCGGTTCCAAAACAAGGGTCAGCAGGGCCGTGGTGCAGGGTGGCTTTGCGTGTGGATTGATTTCTGTGGAATGGTCTTATTTCTGCAGGTGGCTCCAGTCCCACCTTCGCAGACTCAGTCCCCCTGGTTGCTTGGTAAAGAAGTGTCTAGGAACAAGCTGGCTTCCTGGACGGGCATGCACCTCATCCCTGGCCGTGTGGTGGCCTGCCTCTGTCAGCGTGAAGCCCCGTGGATCCCGAGCTCTGGAATCTGCTCTCAGTCGTAAAAATCTGTCTGTGTGCTCTCAGCCAGCTTCTCACAAACAGCCTGTGTGCCAGCCTTGCCCAACTGCAGGCCCTGGCCCCTGAAGCTGCCGGCTGCCCTCTGGCCTGTTCTCTGTGAAAGGCACAGAAGTTTACTCCTCAGACCTAGGCTCCCGAGCTGCTTCTTGGCCCAGATGGCCGGGGCTCAGTGGTGCTTCAGTCTCTGCCTCTGTGAATGGTGGTATGGACCACGCTGACCTCCTTCAACCCTGACAGGGGCCAGGTGTCCAAGTCCAAGCTGCTGTCCAGGTCTCTGCTGTCCTCTCTGGGACGGACCGTGGGTGCGTGAGAGGAGACTGAGTCCCCTCGTGTATTCAGCTCTGCTTGATAAGCTCCAGTTGACCTGCTAGACGGCCGGCTCCACGCCCTGCCCCTGTGCCCTGCCCACGACCCTCCCAGGGAAGCGCTAAGGAGAAGGCACCAAACCACCACCAGGTAGGACTCCGAGCCTCTGGCTTGAAGAGTTCCCTATAGTGCAGAGGTAAAGGTTTAAGAGCCAGCACTGAACCAGAGTCCGTGTGCAGATACGGTTCACAAAGCCGCCATCACCACGACACTGGCCAGCTGGCTCCAGACAGCAGTGTGGACTCTTCCAGCTCTGCAGGCAGTGGGTCAGGACTTGAGGTATCCGCCCCTCCTTTGCCTCTCTCTAGCCTCTGATGGTTGCTGTGGCTTTGGCTTGTGGATGCATGGGTCCTGCTGGCATTTTCATGTGTCCACATCTGTGAGCACGCTGTCCACCAGGGGACGGTCTCTGTGAGCACGCTGTCCACTGGGGGACAGGACGGTCTCTGTGAGCACACTGTCCACCGGGGACAGGACGGTCTCTGTGAGCACTCTGTCCACCGGGGATGGGACGGTCTCTGTGAGCACTCTGTCCACCGGGGACGGTCTCTGTGAGCACACTGTCCACCGGGGACGGTCTCTGTGAGCACGCTGTCCACTGGGGGACAGGACGGTCTCTGTGAGCACGCTGTCCACCAGGGACGGGACGGTCTCTGTGAGCACGCTGTCCACCAGGGACGGGACGGTCTCTGTGAGCATGCTGTCCACCGGGGACGGGACGGTCTCTGTGAGCACGCTGTCCACCGGGGACGGTCTCTGTGAGCACACTGTCCACCGGGGACGGTCTCTGTGAGCACGCTGTCCACTGGGGGACAGGACGGTCTCTGTGAGCACTCTGTCCACCGGGGACGGTCTCTGTGAGCATGCTGTCCACCGGGGGATGGGACGGTCTCTGTGAGCACTCTGTCCACCGGGGATGGGACGGTCTCTGTGAGCACGCTGTCCACCGGGGATGGGACGGTCTCTGTGAGCACGCTGTCCACCGGGGACGGGACGGTCTCTGTGAGCACGCTGTCCACCAGGGACGGGACGGTCTCTGTGAGCACGCTGTCCACCGGGGACGGGACGGTCTCTGTGAGCACGCTGTCCACTGGGGGACAGGACGGTCTCTGTGAGCACTCTGTCCACTGGGGGACAGGACGGTCTCTGTGAGCACTCTGTCCACCGGGGACGGTCTCTGTGAGCACGCTGTCCACCGGGGGATGGGACGGTCTCTGTGAGCACTCTGTCCACCGGGGATGGGACGGTCTCTGTGAGCACTCTGTCCACCGGGGACGGTCTCTGTGAGCATGCTGTCCACCGGGGACGGGACGGTCTCTGTGAGCACTCTGTCCACCGGGGACGGTCTCTGTGAGCATGCTGTCCACCGGGGATGGTCTCTGTGAGCACTCTGTCCACCGGGGACGGGACGGTCTCTGTGAGCACACTGTCCACCAGGGACGGGACGGTCTCTGTGAGCACGCTGTCCACCGGGGGATGGGACGGTCTCTGTGAGCACTCTGTCCACTGGGGGACAGGACGGTCTCTGTGAGCACTCTGTCCACCGGGGACGGTCTCTGTGAGCATGCTGTCCACCAGGGGATGGGACGGTCTCTGTGAGCACTCTGTCCACCGGGGATGGGACGGTCTCTGTGAGCACACTGTCCACCGGGGACGGTCTCTGTGAGCACACTGTCCACCGGGGATGGGACGGTCTCTGTGAGCACTCTGTCCACCGGGGACGGTCTCTGTGAGCATGCTGTCCACCGGGGACGGTCTCTGTGAGCACACTGTCCACCAGGGACGGGACGGTCTCTGTGAGCACACTGTCCACCAGGGACGGGACGGTCTCTGTGAGCATGCTGTCCACTGGGGATGGGACGGTCTCTGTGAGCATGCTGTCCACCGAGGGACGGTCTCTGTGAGCATCCTGCCCACTCACTTTTATGAAGACCTCTGTCGTAGCTGCCGACGCGGCCTAGGAAGTTGCCCATTTATGGCTACTAGAGCAAATGATCTCATCACAATAGGTGGCTCCCGTCTAAATGGGGATTGTTTGTGAAATGAGATTATAGGCATTTATCTGGAAAAAGCAGGAGACAGAGCACCTGCTCTCAGTAATTGATGTCCTGGGGAATAAAGCTGCACGCGCATCGAGGCGTCATCTCCCCGGCTAATTCTGTTACCAGCACAGCGCCTGCCGTAGCTGCACCGTTCCAGGCAGCCCCCACATCCACATGGAATCCGCTCCAGATCCGTGTTTTCTATTACGCTTGAATATATGGGACACGCACCCTATGCCTGCCACCGTGCTGCAGTGTGCTTGTTTTGCAGAGTGCTGTGGCTGCTAGTCAGCCCTGTGGATACTCACTCGGTCAGCCGGCTCCCTGCCTCTGCACCGGCTGGCGAGCCTCTGTGTGCACGGCTCCCTGTCTGTTGAGAAGCCGCCTGCTCTTGCGTGTGGATGCTGCACAGGGAGCAGCAGGAGCCGCCTCGGTAAGTCAGGGTGACTGGCCTCTTCCACCCGCGCCTTGGTGTCGACTTGGCTAGGACTGGCTGCGGGGAGAGGATGGGAGCTCTCTAGCACTCAACTAGTTCATCCCACAGCTGCTTGCCTCTCGGTACTTTGCAGCATGGTTTTTCATTGCTCTGTCTCACAGCCCTGCTTGGACTGCTTCTATCAGTAAAATACTCCTGTTGTGATAGACAGCCGCGGCAGCCAGAGAGGAGGGTGCCTGCAATCCAGGGAGCTATCTTAGGTGCCAGGGAGGGTTTGGGGACAGGGTCTTGCCCAGCAGTCTAGAACTACATTCTAAGAGGACTGTTTTGCCTCCCGTTAGCCATCATTCCCATCATCACCGAATGCCGGAGCAATTTGCAGTGAAGAACTATTCTGCCCAGTTCTGGTTCTGCTCTATCGGGGTGGCCACAGCAGAGTGCTGGGTTCAGTAATCCCAGGGGAAGGAGGAAGCCGTGGACCTGCGGTTATCACGCCGCGTTTCCACATGCAAGCGATGTCGAGAGAAGCCTGGAGAGGCCCCTTTGTGAGGGTAGTGCTGAGGGGCTCTGTGCCTCTGCGTCAACTAGGATGAAAGGAAGGGGGGGCTGGTGGGGTCGCCTGCTGAGCCGCCCGCCCGCCCGCCCTCCCGCATTTGGCTCGGGGTCTGGAAGCGCCGTCAGGAGCAGCAGATTCAGCCTTGCGTGCTGACCAGCTTGGTCCTCTGCCCTGTGGGAGGAGACGGGGTGTTGGCGTCATGGGAAGTGCTGAGCCTGGATAGCGCACACCTCAGAGGGTGCTGCTGGCCAGTGAGTCCTGGGAACCGGGTGCTAACGCACGCCGGGCGGGAGGGCCATGGCAACGGGAGCTTTGTAGCCGGCGACTGGACCTGTGGCCACGGGAGGCACGGTGGCTGCATGGCCGCTGTCTTCTCCTTGCATGCTTCCAGCCATGCTCCTCTGACATGCTTTTCGGGGGCGGGGGGTTGCTCTTCCTTGTGCAAAACACACATGCCTCCTTGGCAGAGCCGGCGTGTCTAGCCCCTTTCCAGTGGAGCTCGGGGTCCATAGGAGGGCATGTGGCCGGCTTGCCTGTCTGGAGAATGGCCGGCTCTGGGGGGATGGCGTACGCGCAGTGAAGGCCTGAGCATCTCCACGGCACCACTGCCATTGGCTTCTCTGTCTCCAGGTGGATACTGACTACTTCATTCATAATTTTCTCCCCAGAGCTCAGGTGTGTTCCCCTTTACAGGCTTGGCTTACAATGGGGTGTTCTGTGGCCTTACATCTGTTCACATGATAGAATAAGTCAGTGGGCCTCTACAGCTGCAGGAATCATACTCACATCTAGCAACAAGTACTCTCTCGCCAGGACCACTGCTCCCAGCACCCTTGCCTGGGTGAGGGGAGGGCGGGGCGAGGGGAGAGCCAGGGGAGTGTGTGGCGATAGCCGAGGGATGTGAGCAGGGGTGCTGAGCAGATGAGGAGGGCTTTGGTCCGCACCGCCAGAGCCCCGCTGGGCAGTCAGGGACAAGCTTTCATTCTTGTCCTTGATTGGCGGCTGTCATTCAGCATAGCATCTGTGAGGGATGGTGTTGCCTTTTTAATGACCAGTTCACTTTTATTTAGAGTTAGAAATAGCTAAAAACAAGTGATTCATAATAACAGTGCTCACTGGAAAAAAAAATACAGCCATAAGATGTGGGCACAGTTCCTTAGCCTGACAAATGACAGGCCTTTCCAGAACCCAGATAAACTTTACATCTCATTTTATTACACTGGCATTAACCTGGAAGCCCCAGGTTCTCTAAAACAATGTCACTTACATTTCGATGAAGCTTTCTTTTTTCTTCAAGGAGTGAGTCTGTCCGTTAGCAAATTAGACTGAGTTCTCGGAAAGGTTCCATCAAGGCAGGCTGACCGAGGGCCCTGAGCCCCTCTGCAGCCATCCGTCCTGCATTGGGACACGTGTCTTCCCTGGGGGTGTCATCTTGCTGGGCCTCAGCCCCAGCTCCGCACACACCTCAGGGCGCACCCCGGAGGGACCAGGAGGCCCCGGCTGGGAGGCTGGCCTGGGCAAAGCCCGCAGACGGCCGAGAAGGTGAGAAGGTGACCCAAGGGGAGCTGGCGTTTTGTGGGTGTTGGAGTCTTGAGATAAACCAGACACCCACACACAGTGTGCTTGCAAGTAGTGTGCGCGTGCGGGTATTTCTGGATCAGTCACTCCTCCACATGCTAACTGCACTTCCTTTGTGCAGTAGCCGCCTGAAACAGTTATTCATCCGGCTGTGCACACCGCTCAGCAGTGCCGGTCTCACGCTCTGACTCAGGAAGTTGCTCACAGAGTGCAGCTCTTGCCGGGAATTTAATTATTGGGTCATTATTTTATTCATGACTATTTCAAGATAACAACTGGTAGCAAAATTAGCATTTTTCATATGACTAGCATCAAGAAAAATAAGTCACAACATTTCCACTGGGAGAATGTTTTGTGAACTGCTTTCCTGGCCACATTTGTTTAGTAAAAGCGTACTGGAGCCAATAGAGATCGAAAGCAACATATTTGGTAGGAGTATGTAGTTTCTGTCTTTTATCACAAAGTATTTTGCCTCTAACTTTGTGGGGGGGTTGTTTTGTTGTTGATGATGATATTGTTTATTTTGCTCAAGGCTAGTTCCATAGCTCCACTTCTGGATCTCTAGTGGTTTAGTGGAGATAAGAGCCTCACAGACCTTCACACTTGGGCTGTCTTCCTGCCTTGATCCTGAGATCTCAGCCTCCTACAGGAGCAAGCCACTGGCCCCAGCTGTGTGTTGGGAGTTTAATGTGTTTTGGGCCTGAGCCTCTGAAAAGCAGGTACATGCCTTGAGCTCCTCATGATTAGTGGAGACCAGCGGAGCACCTTTTCCTTCTAATCTGATACTGTCTTGGTATGCTGTGCACCTAAGTGCATTCTTTGTTGATCGTGGAATAGTTTCCAGATAGTTCTGTGAGGACGGCTCACCTGGATTGCGTGGGTTCCTAGAACTCTAGGACGTCACCTGCGTTCTCTGCTGCAGGCTGGGGCGGGTAGTATTTCTGGAGAACCTCAGAAGAGGCAGTGTTGCCTGGGCTCCGTGCGGAGCCCTTGTCGGCCCTGAGGGAGAGATGTTGCATCTCTTGGAGAGTGGCCTGTGGTCCCTGGGCCTGGCTGGGTTTGTGTGCGGTACGCAGGGCACAGGGCACATCTTGCCCTGCCACTGTGGCGAGCAGCATGCGGCATGGTCAGTCGACTTCTGGGGGTGGACACCCTTGGTGAGTTACCCTCATGGGGCACGGTCTCAACACACCCTGAGACAGCCACCAGGGCCACTCATTCTTCTAGGAGCCCTCCCACTCCATGGCCACAAGCAGCAGGCCCCTCAGACCTGCATGGATGTCTTGTGCTGCTGCTGCTGTGGGTCTGTGGTTGGGAGCCTCCCTTAACACTTTGGTTGGTGCGAAGCCAGGCAGGGTAGAGGTGCTGACTGGATCTTTCTGTCACCCCGAGGCTGGGCTGTAAGGCCACTTGTCACATTCAAGTCCTGGCCGGCCCTGCACCTGCGGGCCCAGGTCTGAGCCCTGCCCCACAGCCGTTCTTTCTTGAAAGGGTTTGAGAAGAGTCCGTACCCCATGAGGCTTGTTCTATGGGACATGGCTCGTTCTGGCTGACCTGCTGATGACCAGAGGGGTTGCAGGCAGAGGCAGGTGTGAGAGGGTCTTGAGGAGGCCCCGGGAGGGTCCCGAGGTGCCACGCGCTCTCGCCCATGCCACAGCGTGTGCACAGCATGTGCACACACACCACGGGCCAGTGTTTTCAGGCCCAGCCAATGGTGAGAACTGCAAGACTCTCCCTTGGGTGACCCATGGCTTCCTTACTGCTTTTAGGACTTCATTTTAGAGCAATTTTACTCTAAAATGTCCAGCAATATGAAGTGGCAGATACAAAGATTTTCTACATCCTCCATCCTCTCCTAGCCTCCTACCATGAACCTTCCCTTGGAGAGAGCCTTTGATATGAGTGATCAATGTAGAACACACACCATGACTGATGAATCTGCAACACACATCACAACCGGTAAAACTACAATGCACACCATGACTGATAAATCTACCACACACATCACAACCAGTAAAACTACAATGCACACCATGACTGATAGATCTACCACACATATCACAACCAGTAAAACTACAACGCACACCGTGACTGATAGATCTACCACACACATCACAACTGGTAAAACTACAACGCACACCATGACTGATAAATCTACCACACACATCACAACCAGTAACACTACAACACACTTCATGACTGATAAATCTACCACACATATCACAACCGGTAAAACTACAACGCACACCGTGACTGATAGATCTACCACACACATCACAACCGGTAAAACTACAACGCACACCGTGACTGATAGATCTACCACACACATCACAACCGGTAAAACTACAACGCACACCATGACTGATAAATCTACCACACACATCACAACCAGTAACACTACAACACACTTCATGACTGATAAATCTACCACACACATCACAACCGGTAAAACTACAACACACATCCCATTGCCCCCACCCAGAGGCCTTGGCTCACATGGTAGTTCACACATTAGATTAGCTTGGACAAATATGTCACAGGGTCTGTCCTTATACTTCGCAGAGTATTTCTCTCCCCTGTAGCTGACTTATTTTTGGGACAGGAAGGAGACACACAGATGCACAGCTGACTCTTGGATCATGAGGGGAAGAGTGTGTTTGTTTTTTTAGGAAGTGGCCACACTCTGCTGGGGTGGTGTGCCCATTCACACACTGCTGGGGTGGTGTACCCATTCACACACTCTGCTGGGGTGGTGTACCCATTCACACACTCTGCTGGGGTGGTGTGCCCATTCACACACTCTGCTGGGGTGGTGTACCCATTCACACATTCTGCTGGGGTGGTGTGCCCATTCACACATTCTGCTGGGGTAGTGTGCCCATTCACACACTCTGCTGGGGTGGTGTGCCCTTTTGCACACTCTGCTGGGGTGGTGTGCCCTTTTGCACACTCTGCTGGGGTGGTGTGCCCTTTTGCACACTCTGCTGGGGTGGCGGTACCCGTTCCCTGTTGGCACACTCGGCTAGGATGGCAGTACACATTGGCACACTCAGCTGGGGTGTCAGTGCCCGTTAGCACACTCGGCTGGGGTGTCAGTGTCCGTTAGCACACTCGGCTGGGGTGTCAGTGTCCGTTGGCACACTCGGCTGGGGTGTCAGTGCACATTGGCACACTCGGCTGGGATGTCAGTGCCCGTTAGCACACTCGGCTGGGGTGTCAGTGCCCGTTAGCACACTCAGCTGGGATGTCAGTGCCCGTTAGCACACTCGGCTGGGGTGTCAGTGTCCGTTGGCACACTCGGCTGGGGTGTCAGTGCCCGTTAGCACACTCGGCTGGGGTGTCAGTGCCCGTTAGCACACTCGGCTGGGGTGTCAGTGCCCATTGGCACACTCGGCTGGGGTGTCAGTGCCCATTGGCACACTCGGCTGGGGGAGGGATGCGGGGGGGAGAGGATGCAGGGGGGAGGGATGCGGGGGGGAGAGGATGCAGGAGGGAGAGGATGCGGGGGGAGAGGATGCAGGGGGGAGAGGATGCAGGGGGGAGAGGATGCGGAGGGAGAGGATGCGGGGGGAGAGGATGCGGGGGGAGAGGATGCGGGGGGGAGAGGATGCGGGGGGGAGAGGATGCGGGGGGAGAGGATGCAGGGGGAGAGGATGCGGAGGGAGAGGATGCAGGGGGGGAGAGGATGCGGGGGGGAGAGGATGCAGGGGGGAGAGGATGCAGGGGGGAGAGGATGCAGGGGGGAGAGGATGCGGGGGGAGAGGATGCGGGGGGAGAGGATGCGGGGGGAGAGGATGCAGGGGGGGAGAGATGCGGGGGGGAGAGGATGCGGGGGGAGAGGATGCAGGGGGAGAGGATGCGGAGGGAGAGGATGCAGGGGGGGAGAGGATGCGGGGGGGAGAGGATGCGGGGGGGAGAGGATGCAGGGGGGAGAGGATGCGGGGGGAGAGGATGCGGGGGGAGAGGATGCGGGGGGAGAGGATGCAGGGGGGAGAGGATGCAGGGGGGAGAGGATGCGGGGGGAGAGGATGCGGAGGGAGAGGATGCAGGGGGGGAGAGATGCGGGGGGGAGAGGATGCGGGGGGAGAGGATGCAGGGGGGAGAGGATGCGGGGGGAGAGGATGCGGGGGGAGAGGATGCGGGGGGAGAGGATGCGGAGGGAGAGGATGCAGGGGGGAGAGGATGCGGGGGGAGAGGATGCGGGGGGAGAGGATGCGGGGGGAGAGGATGCGGGGGGAGAGGATGCGGGGGGAGAGGATGCGGGGGGGGAGAGGATGCGGGGGGAGAGATGCGGGGGGAGAGGATGCAGGGGGGAGAGGATGCGGGGGGAGAGGATGCAGGGGGGGAGAGGATGCGGGGGGAGAGGATGCAGGGGGGGAGAGGATGCGGGGGGGAGAGGATGCGGGGGGAGAGGATGCGGGGGGAGAGGATGCGGGGGGGGAGAGGATGCGCGGGGGGGAGAGGATGCGGGGGGAGAAGATGCGGGGGGGGAGGATGCGGGGGGGGGGAGAGGATGCGGGGGGGGAGAGGATGCGCGGGGGGGGGAGAAGATGCGGGGGGGGAGAGGATGCGGGGGGGGAGAGGATGCGGGGGGGGAGAGGATGCGGGGGGGGAGAGGATGCGGGGGGGGAGAGGATGCGGGGGGGAGGATGCGGGGGGAGAGGATGCGGGGGGGGAGGATGCGGGGGGGGAGGATGCGGGGGGAGAGGATGCGGGGGGAGAGGATGCAGGGGGGGAGAGGATGCGGGGGGGAGGATGCGGAGGGAGAGGATGCAGGGGGGAGAGGATGCGGGGGGAGAGGATGCAGGGGGGGGAGAGGATGCGGGGGGGGAGAGGATGCGGGGGGAGAGGATGCGGGGGGAGAGAGGATGCGGGGGGGGGAGAGGATGCGCGGGGGGGAGAGGATGCGGGGGGAGAGATGCGGGGGGGGAGGATGCGGGGGGGGGAGAGGATGCGGGGGGGGGAGGATGCGCGGGGGGGGGGGGAGAAGATGCGGGGGGGGAGAGGATGCGGGGGGGGGGAGAGGATGCGGGGGGGAGAGGATGCGGGGGGGGAGAGGATGCGGGGGGGGGAGAGGATGCGGGGGGGAGGATGCGGGGGGAGAGGATGCGGGGGGGGAGGATGCGGGGGGGGAGGATGCGGGGGGAGAGGATGCGGGGGGAGAGGATGCGGGGGGGAGGATGCGGGGGGGGGAGGATGCGGGGGGGAGAGGATGCGGGGGGGGAGAGGATGCGGGGGGGAGGATGCGGGGGGAGAGGATGCGGGGGGAGAGGATGCGGGGGGGGAGGATGCAGGGGGGGAGGATGCAGGGGGGGAGGATGCAGGGGGGAGAGGATGCGGGGGGGGAGAGGATGCGGGGGGGAGGAATGCGGGGGGGAGAGGATGCGGGGGGGGGGAGGATGCGGGGGGAGAGGATGCGGGGGGGGAGAGGATGCGGGGGGGGGAGGATGCGGGGGGAGAGGATGCGGGGGGGGAGGATGCGGGGGGAGAGGATGCGGGGGGGGGAGGATGCGGGGGGGGAGAGGATGCGGGGGGGGAGAGGATGCGGGGGGGAGAGGATGCGGGGGGGAGAGGATGCGGGGGGGGAGAGGATGCGGGGGGGGAGAGGATGCGGGGGGGGAGAGGATGCGGGGGGGGAGGATGCGGGGGGGAGGATGCGGGGGGGGGGAGAGGATGCGGGGGGGGGGAGGATGCGGGGGGGGAGGATGCGGGGGGGGAGGATGCGGGGGGGGGAGAGGATGCGGGGGGGGGAGGATGCGGGGGGGAGAGGATGCGGGGGGGGAGGATGCGGGGGGGAGAGGATGCGGGGGGGAGGATGCGGGGGGAGAGGATGCGGGGGGAGAGGATGCGGGGGGGGGAGGATGCGGGGGGGAGGATGCGGGGGGAGAGGATGCGGGGGGAGAGGATGCGGGGGGAGAGGATGCGGGGGGAGAGGATGCGGGGGGGAGAGGATGCGGGGGGGGAGAGGATGCGGGGGGGGAGGATGCGGGGGGGGGAGGATGCGGGGGGGGGAGGATGCGGGGGGGGGGGAGGATGCGGGGGGGGGAGGATGCGGGGGGGGAGAGGATGCGGGGGGGAGGATGCGGGGGGGAGGATGCGGGGGGAGAGGATGCGGGGGGAGAGGATGCGGGGGGGGGAGAGGATGCGGGGGGGGAGAGGATGCGGGGGGGAGGATGCGGGGGGGGAGGATGCGGGGGGGGGAGGATGCGGGGGGGGGGAGGATGCGGGGGGGGAGAGGATGCGGGGGGGGGGGAGGATGCGGGGGGGGAGGATGCGGGGGGGAGGATGCGGGGGGGGAGAGGATGCGGGGGGAGAGGATGCCGGGGGGGAGAGGATGCGGGGGGGGGGAGGATGCGGGGGGGGGAGGATGCCGGGGGGGGGAGGATGCGGGGGGGGGAGGATGCGGGGGGGGGGGGGAGGATGCGGGGGGGGAGGATGCGGGGGGGGGAGGATGCGGGGGGGGAGAGGATGCGGGGGGTGGGGATGCGGGGGGGAGAGGATGCGGGGGGGAGAGGATGCGGGGGGGGGAGGATGCGGGGGGGGAGGATGCGGGGGGGGGGAGGATGCGGGGGGGAGAGGATGCGGGGGGGGAGGATGCGGGGGGGGGGAGGATGCGGGGGGGGAGGATGCGGGGGGGGAGGATGCGGGGGGGGAGGATGCGGGGGGGGGAGGATGCGGGGGGGGAGGATGCGGGGGGGGAGAGGATGCGGGGGGGGAGAGGATGCGGGGGGGGGGAGAGGATGCGGGGGGGGGAGAGGATGCGGGGGGGGGAGAGGATGCGGGGGGGGAGAGGATGCGGGGGGGGGGAGAGGATGCGGGGGGGGGGAGAGGATGCGGGGGGGGGAGAGGATGCGGGGGGGGGAGAGGATGCGGGGGGGGGAGAGGATGCAGGGGGTGAGCCCGGGGAAGAAGGCCTGGCCCAGAGTCTCAGCCCTGGGCGGGCTGGGCTGGGACCAGCAGCTCCTCTCCAGTGCCCTTCCCTCCCCTCCTCCCACACGAATCCTCAAAGACATTGCTCCAAGAACGTGTGTGTTTGCAGAACAGCAGGAAGGACTGAAGCAGGGCTGTCCCCGGGTGCGTGGGCTTGGGATGGCCGGCTTTTGCTTCTGCCCACCCGTCTCGACTTTGAGAGACTCCCAAAGATGCACCTGGTAGAAATACAGTCCTGGTAACAAACAGCATTACAGACACCTCTCTGGAGTATGACGGATGGTGCTACCCCACACCGCGGACACACACATTTGTCGCAGCTGACATGCTGACAACATTTTCAGTGGCTGGAAGAACGATGCAAGCCAGGCAAAGCTTTGTGAGGAGTGTGTGGTCCTTGGGGATCTCCACTAGGGCAGCCCTCCGGGGAGGTGAGGAGGGGCCGGGGAGCAGCCCAGCAGCGGGCAGAGCCCCTGGGGCCTCTCCTGCGGTGTGTCTGTCTGCGCACTGGCCTCTGGCAGTCGGCACTACCTGGGGTGGAGGGCAGAGGGCCTGGCTGGGACCTCACAGATCCAGAACCAGCTGTTCCCGTC
The DNA here is from genome assembly GCF_024711535.1 of Dipodomys merriami. Lineage (NCBI taxonomy): Eukaryota > Metazoa > Chordata > Mammalia > Rodentia > Heteromyidae > Dipodomys > Dipodomys merriami. Next base: position 346,313 of record NW_027206082.1, on the reverse strand, counting down.
CCAGTCCATGGAGGCTTGGCCCGCGGCATTTAGTACCACCGTGGGGCACGTGGAGGTGGTGTGGAGACGTGGCTGCGGAGCGCAGCAGTGTGGCCCCAGGGCTGTGTGAGGCTCCGGGGTCCTGCGGGGATGGAACCAGCACAGAGCATGGAGGACGCTGGCCACCTCCTCCCCTTCCCACCAAGGCTGCTGTCGGGAAGAGGGGCACGCACAGCCCACATTGCCCCTGCGCCGTCACTCCCTGTGATCACCCGTGAACAGCCAACAAGTCTGAGTTGCCCCTGCGTCACTCCCTGTGATCCTCAGGTGTCAGGATGACCTTGAAAACGGGAAACCAGGGTGTCGTTAACCATATTCCTGGGACCTTGGCGTCTGTTTAATTTCACGGCGGACTTCTCCCCGCCTGTGTTCATCCTGGCACGGCTCACTCTTGTTCCTGGGCGGTCGGGGCTTGTTGTGATTTGACCTTGTGTTCCTTTTTGTAACGTATCAGACCAGGCTCTCCTGGGGAGAGCGGATCCTTACTAGCAGTATTCCAATGCCCACACCAGCGGGCGGGCAGAGTCTGCTTGGAACAGAGAAATACCGTCTCTGATATTTGCACACGTTAAGGCAACTGGCAGTGGCTGGCAAGAGCCAGGGCACAAAGTAAAGAGCCTATGTGTATGTGTGTGTGCATGTGCATATGTGCATGTGTGTGCGCACGTGTGTGTGTGCGGTGTGCATTGGGCAGGCTGGTTGCTTCATGGTGCACAGTGTGTGTGTGCATGTGTGTGAATGTGTGTGTGTGGTGTTCATTGGACAGGCCAGCTGCTTTGCAGTGCATGGTATGTGTGCATGTGCACATGTGTGCATGTGTGTGTGGTGTGCATGTGTGTGTGTAGTGTGCATTGGGCAGGCTGGCTGCTTTGCAGTACACGGTGTGTGTGTGTGTGTGTATGCGTGCACATGTGTGTGTGTGGTGTGCATTGGGCAGGCCGGCTGCTTTGCAGTACACTGTGTGTACATGTGCACAGTATGCACACATGTGTGCATATGTGTACATGGTGTGTGTACATGTGCACATGTGTGTGCACATGTGTGTGGTGTGCATTGGGCAGGCTGGCTGCTTTGTGGTACACGGGTGTGTGTGTGCACATGTGTGTGTGGTATGCATTGGGCAGGCCGGCTTTGTGGTACAGTGTGTGTGTGTACATGTGTACGGTGTGTGTGTGTGTGCGTGTGTGTGTGGTGTACATTGGGCAGGCCGGCTGCTTTGAGGTACACACAGTGTGTACACGTGCATGGTGTGTACACACATGTGTGCATGTGTGTGCGCATGTTTGTGGTGTGCATTGGGCAGGCCAGCTGCTTTGCGGTACATGGGTGTCTGTGTACATGTGCACTATGTGTGCACACGTGTGTGGTATGCATTGGGCAAGCCGGCTGTTTTGCAGTACACATGTGTGTGCATAGTGTGCACATGTGTGTGTGGTGTGTGTGCACATGTGTGTGGGGTGTGCATTGGGCAGGCCAGCTGCTTTGTGGTGATGAGGTATGTGTGTACGTGTGCACATGTGTGTGTGGTGTGTGCACATGTGTGTGTGGTGTGTGTGCACATGTGTGTGGGGTGTGCATTGGGCAGGCCAGCTGCTTTGTGATGAGGTATGTGTGTACGTGTGCACAGTGTGTGCACATGTGTGTGTGGTGTGTGCACATGTGTGTAGTGTGCATTGGGCAGACTAGCTGCTTTGCGGTACATGGGTGTGTGTACATGTGCACTGTGTGTGCACACACGTGTGTGGTATGCATTGGGCAGGCCAGCTGTTTTGCGGTACACGTGTGTGTGTGCATAGTGTGTGCACACGCATGTGTGGTATGTGTGCACATGTGTGTTTGGTGTGCATTGGGCAGGCCAGCTGCTTTGTGGTACATGAGGTATGTGTGTACGTGTGCACAGTATGCACACGTGTGTGTGGTATGTGTGCACATGTGTGTGTGGTGTGCATTGAGCAGACCAGCTGCTTTGTGGTACACAGTGTGTGTACATTTGCATGGTGTGTGCACGTGTGTATGTGGTGTGTGTGCACACGTGTGTGTGGTATGTGTGTGCACACGTGTGTGTGTGTGGTGTGCATGGGGCAGGCCGGCTGCTTTGGAGCCCTCACTGCGGTTCTTGTGCTGGCCTGAGCTTTTGGGCTGACCGGTGCCTGAAACCGTGTCTTTCAGCCCCTCGGTCCCCTGCGTGTGTCTAGAAGCCTTCCATGCAAGGGGAAGGGGGTGGCTAGCACAAGAGTGGACCCCACCCCTCACTCCAGGCTGTGGCTCCTTCTCCTGCTTCCTCCCCTGGCCTCAAGTGAACTGCACGGCCTCTGAGCTGAGGCAGAGCTGCCCCTCAGCCGTCCAACCGGCCCAGGCCACCAGCCGCAGCCCCATGACTTGTTCCAGAGACGATCGTGGAGCTGAGAACCCTGTGTCAGGATGGTCACGGCTGTCATCTTGTAACACAGCACGTCACAGGCTCCGTGTCCATGGTGACGCTGGGCTGCATGAGCACCATGCACGGCCCAGGGCATCAGAGCACCGAGTATGTGCTGTGCTGACAAGCCTGGCATTTGGGAGTCACTGATTGGACCACAGGCTGCTTTGGTATAATTCTGTTGGTGTTGTAACTGGCACTGCTGGAGTTTTGGCTCAATACTGAGTGCTTGTCAGAAGCTACTCTGCCACTTAAGCGATGGCCCCCAGTCCTTTGTGCTCTAGTTTATTTTTCCAGTAGGACCCCATGGTTACTCCTGGTTCCACTGTGATCCTATTTATACTTCCAGTGCGGCAGGGAGAAGGTGTGCACAGCTGCACCAAGCTTTTATTGGCTCAGATGAGTCTTGTTGCCTGGAACTGTGGTCCTACTGATGTCAGCCTTCCAAATGGTGGCTAGGACAAGTGTGAGCTCACACCTGATCATGTATTCACTACAGTGCACGCCTCCTGTGGTAACCACCTGCAGCGTCGCACCAGCACTGTCCCATGCACCATGCCTTAGTGCAAGTACATGCAAGGATATGCACTAGTGATGTGCACACAATGATGTGCCACAATGGTGTACACGTGATGGTGCACACACAATGCTGTGCACACAATGGTGTACATGCAGTAATGTGCATGCAGTGGTGTACATGCAATGATGTGCACACAATGGCGTACACACAATGGCGTACACACAATGGCGTACACACAATGGCATACACACAATGATGTGCACACAATGATGTACACACAATGATGTGCACACAATGACGTGCACACAGTGATGTACGCACAATAATGTACACACAATGATGTGCCACAATGGTGTGCACGTGATGCACACACAATGCTGTGCACACAATGCTGTGCACACAATGATGTACACGCAATGATGTGCATGCAATGGTGTACACACAGTGATGTGCACACAATGACGTGCACACAGTGATGTATGCACAATGATGTATGCACAATGACGTGCACACAATGACGTGCACACAATAATGTGCACACAGTCATGTACATGCAATGGTGTATATGCAATGGTGTGCGCACAATGGTGTGCACACAATGACGTGCACACAGTGATGTACACACAATGATGTGCACACAATGACGTGCACACAGTGATGTACGCACAATAATGTACACACAATGATGTGCCACAATGGTGTGCACGTGATGCACACACAATGCTGTGCACACAATGATGTACACACAATGATGTACACACAATGATGTGCATGCAATGGTGTACACACAGTGATGTGCACACAATGACGTGCACACAGTGATGTATGCACAATGATGTACACACAATGACGTGCACACAATGATGTGCACACAATAATGTGCACACAGTCATGTACATGCAATGATGTGCACGCAATGGTGTATACGCAATGGTGTGCGCACAATGGTGTGCACACAATGACGTGCACACAGTGATGTACACACAATGATGTGCACACAATGACATGCACACAGTGATGTACACACAATGATGTGCACACAATGATGTGCACACAGTGATGTACACACAATGATGTACACACAATGACGTGCACACAATGATGTACACGCGGTGATGTACATGATCTGTAGAGATTGAGCACTAAGTATAGAGTTTTCCCACACCATTCTTTCCTCATGGCTTTCCTTGTTTTGTTTTTGTTGTTTTCTGAGTCAGGGTCTCCCTGTGCAGCCCAGGCTGGCCTGGAATTCGCAACCCTGCCTCAGTGCTGGGATTATGGCTTACAGCTTTCTGTGAATGCTTTGCCTTGGCGGGGTGCATTTGTTAAAGCTGACCCAGACAGAGGGAACAGCGGTCCATTGTTAGTTCTGAAGCCCCGGGTTTCCACATGTTCCTGTGAGTTCAGGAGGTTTGGATAAGCGTATGGGTTTGGCTACCACCATTGCATTATTACACACATCCTGAAGACAGGTCCATTGTTAGTTCTGAAGCCCCGGGTTTCCACGTGTTCCTGTGAGTTCAGGAGGTTTGGATAAGCGTATGGGTTTGGCTACCACCATTGCATTATTACACACATCCTGAAGACCCACCGTGCTCCATAAACTCATCCCTCTCCCCCAGCTCCTGGACACTTCTGATCTCTGTTGCCTTTCCTACAATGCCACAGGGCTGGAACCAGAGACAGCAGCCTTTCCAGATGGGACTATTTCACTTAGTTGTATGCATTTAAGGTTCCTCTGTGTTCTCTCATGGCTCTAGCAACCATTTCTTTTTAGAGCTGAAGAATCCTCCGCTGTCCAAGTCTACCACAGCGTGTTTTCCCGTTTGCCCACCCAAGGACTCATCATTGTTGGCAAGCTTTGATGGTCATGGGTAAGGCTGCTGTAACCAGCTCTATGTAGGAGGATGGTGTGTGTGGACCAGCGTCTAGCCGGCTTGGGGAGGCGCCCTTTAGCGTGATGGTTGGGTCGTCTGGTAAGAGGATACCTTGATTTTAAAAGTTGGTGACTGTCTTCCGGAGCGGGTGGCAGCACGTCCATCTCTGCCCGCAGTGCGGGGACCGGGGGCTCTGGCTGCACCGGCACGCCCTGGTGCCACGGCTGCGCAGCGGGCATGCGGCGGACCTTGCGTCACCCCAGCGTCTCACTGGTGAACTTGTGCCTTCTTTAGCAGGATGCCCAGTGATATATTTTAATTGGATCTTTTGTTTTCCTGTTACTGAGTTTGAGTGACTCTATATTTTGCATATCTATGTTTTCTGTTTTGTATATCTGTTTTGCATGCTTGCTTTTAAATATTTTTCTGTGACTTCTATTGGCTTAATCACTATTTTAATATAAATATATGAGGCTGGATGTTTCTTTTAAGTAGAGATTTTCTTTTTGGTCATGGGGCTTGAACTCAGGGCCTGGGTGCTGTTCCTGAGCCTGAGCTTTTTTTGCTCAAGACTGGCACTCTGCCACTTTGCGCTACAGCTCTACTTCCAGTTTTCTGGTGGTTAATTGGAGCTAAGAGTCTCAAGGACTTTCCTGCGTGGGCTGGCTTTGAACTGAGATCCTTAGATCTCAGCCTCCTGAGTAGCTAGGATGACAGATGTAAGGCACCAGCACCTGGCCAAGATGTTTTCTTCAGTTTTATTTTTGAAGCTATTAATTTATTTCTTGCATGCTGAGAAATGGATGGTATATTAAAGACACGTTTAGCCTGTTCTTTCATTCGTGGTTTTATTTGTACCGCCCCGATGGTCATGAATTCATCTTGGGAGTGCTTGCTGACTGTGATCCAGGAAAGGGTGCTGGCATAGGGAGGAGAGCGAAGACAATGGGGTATGACTCAGGAGCTGAAGGAGACTCCCCTCCGGGCAGGGAGAGCCTTGGGCCTGACCTCAGAGCAAGAGGAAGGAGAGGGAGGGGCAGAGCACCGGCCGGCGCTTCCTGCCTGTTCTGAGGGTGACTCACCTGGGCTTGAAGGGTGGCAGAACCGGGGGTGGCGATTCAAGCCAGCGGCCGCTGTGTGCAGTGGGCCCACGCATTTGGGGTCTGCGCACACATGACCATGTAGCCAACAGCCAGGCCCTGTCCTCCCGTGGCTCCAAGGCCTTGCGGCGGAGTTCTGCAGGTACAGGAGAGGCCCATCTGAGGGAGCACACCGCAGGACGTGAGCTTGGACTGGAGTCTGGATGATGCAGCCAGTCAGCCGGCTCTGCTCCGTCCTCAGGAGGGGCCAGACAGCTGGCTCAGCAGGGGTGGAACTGCTCAGTGGAAACCTGCTTTTATTTCCCACATGGTGCTTTGGAGCCGGCCCTCAGCCCTCGGTGCTTCTCCTGATAGGCAGTGTGCAAACCTCAGAAAGCCAACCCTGGAAGGAGGGCGGGCTGAGCGCTGTCCCTGGTGCTGAACGCGGTCAGTTCTTAATGGAGTGCTTTTGCCCGGCAGTGTTCACAGCTCAGTGCAGCTGAACCCAAGCAGCTGTGAGCTGGAGATACCAAGGTGTCACGTTCCCTTTTTTCAAATTCCATAAGGCAAATTTAAACCAGATGAAATCAAATTATACAGTGCTCTGAGAAACTGTTCAGTTTGGTGGGGTCTTTGGTTGTTATTATTTGTTTTTCCTAGAAATTTACCTCATTTAATCTTGCTTTAAAGGAATTACCTAGAAATAAAAAAAAATTTTATTGGAGTTGCTATCAATATCAGACAACAATATCACATTTTATGTACATTAGTTCAACCCCACACACAGTTGTTATACCTTGAATATGAAGACTTAAGGGGTTGCTTCAATGACTTAAGTGGTCACACACACAATCTCGGATACGCAGGATTGCTGGGGTCACACGCACTTACAATCTTGGATACTCAGAGTTGCTGGAGTCACAAACACAATCTCAGATACTTAGGGTTGCTGGGGTCACACACAGTTACAGTCTCGGATACTCAGGGTTGCTGGGGTCACACACAGTTACAATCTTGGATACTCAGGGTTGCTGGGGTCACACACACACTTACAATCTTGGATACTCAGGGTTGCTGGGGTACTTGCTATGAGATTTTAATATAGTATTTCCAAAATAAGCAAGAGAGCTTTATTCAGGTGTTGATTATATGAAAACTAATTAACTGTGTGCTGATTCATTTTCTGAATTTTTAGGTGACTGGAATGAGTAGGTTTGAACCTACTGAATGTCTGCTGGCTTCTGACACTATGGTAATGATGGCCAAGGGTGTTGGGAAATGTAACACCACTCACAGGCTTAGGTTTACTGAATATAGCTTGCAAAGGCTCCTTGATGTGTGGAGCTTTGGGTCCCACTGTGGTTGCCTTGGTACGGCCTGACGATATGGTCTGAGGGCTCTTCTACAGCCTGGGGTGGGAGCCCCTGCCTGGATGCAGGAGGACAGTGTAAGAGTTCCGATAGGGCTGAGCATGTCAGTGACTGCAAACCACACACAGGGAAAGTTCAGGGAACACTTGGCCGTACCTCTGTTCTCTGAGCTACAAAAGTTTTATTTTATGAGTTAATATTTCAAGGGAAATGATCAAGAGTCAGTGTCCTCTCTTTGAGGGAATATTTAGCTCACTCCCTGTGAGTTTCTCCTACATTTAAACTTTGTGAAGTCAACAGTATTATCACATATTCTAAAGTGAGTGGCATGGACAGTGCCAGAGGAGAGGAAGGGTCTCAGGCCCGGCCCGTCAGGGTGAGGCACTGGGAGAGGAAGGGTCTCAGGCCCGGCCCGTCAGGGTGAGGCACTGGGAGAGGAAGGGTGTCAGGCCCATCAGGGTGACGCACTGGGAGAGGAAGGGTCTCAGGCCCATCAGGGTGAGGCACTGGGAGAGGAAGGGTCTCAGGCCCGGCCCGTCAGGGTGAGGCACTGGGAGAGGAAGGGTCTCAGGCCCGTCAGGGTGAGGTACTGGGAGAGGAAGGGTCTCAGGCCCATCAGAGTGAGGCACTGGGAGAGGAAGGGTCTCAGGTCCGGCCCGTCAGCATGGGGCACTGGGAGAGGAAGGGTGTCAGGTCCGGCCCGTCAGGGTGGGGCACTGGGAGAGGCTGCTGTGTCTTTGGTCCAGCCCTCATCCGGTGGCAGGATGCCCACAGTCCTGAGACTGAACCGGACGCCAAGACGAGCCCGGCTGGCCCCTGTGCCTGCTGTCTGATGAAGGCTGGGTGTGGGGCGGCTCTCACCCCCTTAGCCCTGGAGCCCTGCAGCAGCTGCTCACCTGCTGGGTGCTCTGGGCTCATGTAAATCGGGCCTGCGGAGAACTTGCGGGGATGGAGCTAGGTTGAAAACCGTGTGTGAAATGTGTTCATAACTCAGAAACCATTTCCTCAGACTTCTTATAAGAACAACACCTTTTCCAATGTTTGCGCTCTGCCTCTCCTTTTTTGCTGTGTGTATTTCTGTATTCTCTTCATTAGGCGGGCATGGAAAGGGTGTCTCTGGTCCGGCCTTTGCTTGGCGCCGGAGTCTAGAATGCCTGTGGAGAACAGGTCATGTCACCAGGAGGGAGCCGTGGCGTGCGGAGCAGGCTAACGGTGCGTTCATGGGCAATTACACTCCAAAGGACAAACACCTGCCCGGGAGTGCGCCTGCCAGAGACCCGGCTGGCGGCAGCAGGCCTCGGAGCGCGGCTCCGGCCCGCGTCACCTGTCTGCTTCAGCGGCCGTCTCTGGGGGCAGTGGCTTGCCTGAGGCTCGTGTGAGGGCATGTGTGCACTCATTCCCACCCCCACCTCAGGGCTACAGATCAAAGGTACCCTGAGGAGCAAGCCGTAGAGATCATCAGTGGTGACTAATTGGACTGGGGAGAAGTGGATTCGAGGCAGTCTATTTCTGAAACCGTTAAATCAGCTAGGGCAAGATGAAAGTATTCCTTGCTGGTCTTAATTGTTTACTGAAAGTATTTCGTAGAACTCCTTTCACAAAGGGTCTGTTGTGAGCCTCTGATACACAACATTGAAGTGTTTAAGTCTATGTCAGAAGTCATCAGCTGTGTCGGCTAATCACTTAGCTGTGAGACTTGAGTCTGAGTCTGTGAATTTGGCGGTGGCCAGTTACAGACCTCCAAAGGAGAGAGAAGCATTTTTCCTTCACAAGGAGCCAATCTGGACAGGAGCATGCTGTGCAGAAAGAACATTCCATGTGGGGTCCGCACGGGGGACACTGGTGGACACAAGCGTTGTCCTCTAGCGCTGGCCACTGGCTCCTGATGTCTGCACCTTCTGCCGACCAGGGCCGGGTGCACAGCAGAGCCGCTCTCTGTGAGGGAGGGGTGCCACAGCTCTAGGAACGACTCTTCCAGGCTTGACTTAGGGTATGACAGATATCATGAGGGATGTTGAACTCATTTGATTTAGGGTATGACAGATATCATGAGGGATGTTGAACTCATTTGACTTAGGGTATGACAGATATCATGAGGGATGTTGAACTCATTTGACTTAGGGTATGACAGATATCATGAGGGATGTTGAACTCATTTGATTTAGGGTATGACAGATATCATGAGGGATGTTGAACTCATTTGACTTAGGGTATGACAGATATCATGAGGGATGTTGAACTCATTTGACTTAGGGTATGACAGATATCATGAGGGATGTTGAACTCATTTGGATTTTTAAAATGTTTGTTTATTTTGTTTTTACGAAGTTCAAGTTGTTAATGAACTTTTTATTTTTATGAAGTGTATGTTTCTTGCTAAAGTTCAAGCACTGAATGTTTTGAATTGAGCCTGTTTGTCCCAGAAAGTGTGTGAATATTTTAGGAATGAATTTGGCAATGATCTTTCTCTCTTAATGATACTAACATCATGCACTGTTAAGAATGAGGTATTAGTGGTTGACTGAGCTGACTAGTTTATGTTCTAAAGATAAATATAGAGAGAACTCAAGCTGGGCAATGGTGGGTCATTCCTGTAACCCTAGCCATTCAGGTGCCAGGATCTGAGGATTGTGGCTCAAAGCCAGTTAAAAGCCAGAAACAGAGCTGTGGCTCCAGTGGTAGACCACTGGCCTTGGGCAAAAACCCAAGTGAGAACAGAAGGCCCCGAGTTCAAGTCCTAATACTGCAACAGAGAGAGAGAGAGAGAGAGAGAGAGAGAGAGAGAGAGAGAGAGAGAGAGAGAGAGAGAGACCGAGACAGGGACACAGAGACAGAGAGAGCTTGAAGAGTGACATATCTTGTATTAGCACGACTAGGCATTTTTCCAGACTTCCAGATGTTAGATGTCAAACCGTGACTGTGCCTCTATGAGAAAAAAAATCCCTGTTTTTCACCCAAGTGGATGTTTTTCTCAGTTTGGAAGGTGATTCGTGTCTGGGGGCCTGGTGGAGGGCCGTGTGGTGTCCCTGGCAAAAGGCAAAATCATGACATTTGAAGAACTCTCTTCGTCATCCCAGATGTGGTCAGCACATGGGGAAGTGCCTCATTTGATTGTAAAGGAAGCCTCCATTCTGCTTTCACAAAACGTTCCTGAAACCACTGAGAATGTAAATGCCTATTAACAACCATGGGCTCCACGGGCTGGCACTGCTGGCTCATGCCTTTGTCCTCACTGAGAAGGTGGAGGAGAAGCCAGCATAGGCCAGAAGATGCTGCCTCTGCAGGAAAAGCAGCCTGCAGCAGTGTGTGCCCGCCGTCCTAGGCGCTGGACGCTGACTCTGTGAGGACAGAGGCTCAGCTCCAGCCCTGGGAAAAGCGTTCCTCAGACTCCAGCTCAGTAGAAACCACCTTGGTGCAGCCTGTGATCCATGGCAGAGAGGGTAAACAGGATGGAAGTCCAGGTATTCTAGATAAAAAGTGAGACCCCATCTCAAAGACAGTGACAGAAAACAAGGCTGGGGAATGGCTCAAGCAGTAGAGTGCCTGCTTAGCAAATGCAAGCCCCTGAGTTCAAACCCCAATAATCAGAAGAAAAGAAAGAGAAAAAAGGAAGGACAGAAAGATAGGAGAGACAGAAGGAGGGATAGAGATAGAAAAGGAAGTGAAGGAAGGAAGGAGAGGAAAGAAGAAAGAGAAGAGAAGGATGGAGGGAGAGAGGGGAGGAAGGAAGGAAGGAAGGAAGGAAGGAAGGAAGGAAGGAAGGAAATGGAGGGAGGGAGAGAGTGGAGGGAGGGAGATAGGGAGGAAGGAAAAGGGAAGGAAGGAAGGGAGAGAGGGAGGAAGGAAGGAAGAAGGAAGGAAGGAGAGAAGGAAAGAAGGAAGGGAGAGAGGGAGAAAGGAAGGAAGAAGGGAGGAAGGAAGGAAGGAAGAAGGAAGGAAGGAAGGGAGAGAGAGAGGGAGGAAGGAAGGAAGGAAGGAAGGAAGGAAAGAAATGGAGGGAGGGAGAGAGAGGAGGGAGGGAGATAGGGAGGAAGGAAGAAGGGAAGGAAGGCAGGAAGGGGGAGAGGGAGGAAGGAAGGAAGAAGAAGGAAGGAAAGAAGGAAGGGAGAGAGGGAGGAAAGAAGGAAGAACAGAGGAAAGAAGGAAGGAAGGGAGAGAGGGAGGAAGGAAGAAGGAAGGAAGGGAAAGAGGAAGGAAGGAAGAAGGAACAAAGGAAAACAGGAAGGAAGGAAGAAAGAGGAAGGAAAGAAGGGAGAGAAGGAGGGAGGGAGGGAGGGAAGGAGAGAGAAGAAGGAAGGAGAGGAGGGAAAGAGAGGAAAGAAGGAAGGGAGGGAGGAAGGGAGGGAGGGGGAAGGGATGGGGAGGAAGGCGGTTGGTTTCCAGCACTGCACAAGCAGCACTGACTAGCTGCCTTGAGCAGGAAGCCATTTGGTCGGGAGTGCACCCTTCCCAGAGTCCCACAGCCACCCTTGCCTGGGCCACCCGGGCCTTCATGAAGCAGTCCTCCATGTGTCTCAACCTCACTTTCTGCGGCCTCTTGCTGCACCGGTTGCCAGAGCTGTCTGACCCTTGCTCTCTGCTCCTTCTCCCCCCTTGTCTGTGTGACCCTTGCTTTCTGCTCCATCCCCCCTTGTCTGTCTGACTCTTGCTGTCTGCTCCAACCCCCTTGTCTGTCTGACCCTTGCTCTCTGCTCCTTCTCCCCCCTTGTCTGTGTGACCCTAGCTCTCTGCTCCATCCCCCCTTGTCTGTCTGACCCTTGCTCTCTGCTCCATCCCCCTCTTATCTGTCTGACCCTTGATCTCTGCTCCATCCCCCTTTGTCTGTCTGACCCTTGCTCTCTGTTCCATCCCCCCTTGTCTGTCTGACCCTTGCTCTCTGCTCCATCCCCCCTTGTCTGTCTGACTCTTGCTGTCTGCTCCATCCCCCCTTGTCTGTCTGACCCTTGCTCTCTGCTCCATCCCCCCTTGTCTGTCTGACCCTTGCTCTCTGCTCCATCCCCCCTTGTCTGTCTGACCCTTGCTCTCTGCTCCATCCCCCCTTGTCTGTCTGACCCTTGCTCTCTGCTCCATCCCCCCTTGTCTGTCTGACCCTTGCTCTCTGCTCCCTGGTTCTTTTGTTTTTAGTGTGGTTTGCAGGTAGGATGTGTGTGCTGCCACCCCTGGCTCCATGGACAGTTTTAATCTGCTGGGAGCTGCTGCTCTGGTTTTGCTGGTGTGGGTGTGGGGAAGGCTGGGGAAGATGCTGAGGGCCAGGCGGTCAGGGGAACAGCCTCTCCCTCCTCCCTGTGGTCTGGCTTTTCCACCCCTGTGGGAGTCTGGTGGTCATGCTGCCAGCCTACCATGGAGTGCCCTGTCATTGTGAGTCTGTTTCCCGAGCCTTTGAAATGGGCCCAGGAGGCAGAGCATCTCATGGGTTTGCCTGGTCCCAGGTGGTTGGAGTGATGCTCCCAGAAGAAGACCTGGGTGTCCTTGCGTGTCTCCTCCACCTGCTGGTACAGAACCCCATGGCCGCCACCCACCTGGCCTTCATGGAGTTGCATGTTGCCATGCAGGGCCCTGCAGGAAGATGCCAGCACGAGCCATTGCCGGTGGGCAAAGCCCACCCCAAGGCCAGCATCTGCTTGCCCGGAGCAGGCTCCCCTACCCTCAGGCCTGCCTGCCACCAGCGCCCTGCCCTTCCTCCTGGAGAGGTGGCTAAGCACTCCAGAGCCATCGCCCCCCAGATTAGAAGGAAGCCTTTCCACATGGGCTGAAAATTCATAGATTGGTGCTGATTTCCAGGACAAGCAATGCTGCTCTTGTTAATGCTGAGCCAGTGAATCAAATGAGGAACAGAGAGGAAGCCAAAGGAGGATGTGTTAAGGATTTTATCATTTTTCAAGGCAGGCTGAAAGAATATGATTTTAAAAGCAGGATTGCTTTTCCCTGGCGAACATGAGGAGAACGGTGCTGGAGTGAGTGAGTCACCTCCGTTCACCATTCGCGGGCTTCCCACTCTTGGCTGGGCACTGGCTGCCGATCGCCTGGGTGTAGACATGGCCACTGTCACCGGACTCCCCATTTCCTGTGTGACTCTGGGCACATGCCACACCAGACTTGGCCAGAGAGAAGAAGGATGGCAACTTGGTGCAGCTGCTGCTCCGCCCCTGGACCACCTCTTTCTTCCACTCTTCCCCAGCCCCAGGGCCTCCACCCCCGCTCCCAGCAGAGGGACCGCACAGTTGCCGACAGCATAGAAATGCATTGCTGGGTATCTTCAGTGCCAGCGAGGCCTGCAGGGAGCTAAGGCAGGCTGGGCCTGCCCTGCCCGGCGGGCTGTGGCCTTTAGGGCTCCAGGAAGACAGGGCCAACCTGGGGGAGGGTGTCAAGTGACACAGCTGCTGACACCCCCAAGCGTGTCGTTTCTAGGTTTTTCCTGTTACAGGCTCGCTTAGTTTTGTGTGAATGTTGAAAGGAGGAAGACAACTCTCTCCCAGAGAGTTCTCTTTAGTAGGGTTTTGGTACGAGTGTTTGTGCTCATCGGCTCAAAGTCACCGTCTGTATTTTCTTCCACTTCAGTCAGCATTGGTGTCTGGGGTGGACCCTGTCTAGCCCAGTCACCTCAGCCAGCTGCCTCCCTTGGGTTCATTCACTCAGATCCACAACCCAGTGTTCATCCGTTAACCCTTGGCAGCTCAGCCTGTTTGTGAGGGTGCAACATGCTCTTGAATCATGGGAAACAGAAAGCAGGAGCTACTCATGCCTTTCTGCAAGCTGCTTCTTTGTCCCTGGTCTCCCAAAGTCACTTTTTGAAACACTGAAGGACCATTCTCCTGCCACAGAGCCTGCAGTGTAAGTGCACAGCAGCAGGGACTGAGTAGGCCCAGCACACTGTCTGGAGCAGATAGAAGCCCCAAGCCTGCTGGCCAGGCCTGGCTTTGGGTAGAGATGGGAGCTCAGCTTCTATTGACAATAGCTTATTCCTTTTCTTGAGGAGATAACAAGCTAATCATTTTAAAATCCATTAATAAGACACTCACACAGAGCACCCAAATTTATCCAAGAAACACTACTTTCCCTCAAATCCCACATAGATCCAAAGACATTAATTGTTGGGGACTTTAACACACCACTTTCCCCACTAGATAGATCAACTCGGCAAAAACTCAACAGAGAAACCGCAGATCTAAACAACTGCATAGATCAACTAGATTTAACAGACATCTACTGAATATTTCACCCAGCAGCATCAGAATACACGTTTTTCTCAGCAGCACATGGAACATTTTCCAAAATAGACCACATTTTAGGCCACAAAGCAAACTTGTCCAAATTCAGAAACATTGAAGTTATACCTTGCATTCTCTTAGACCACAAGGGAATAAAATTAGAACTCAACACCAAAAGCCACCAAAGAAATTCCTGTAACACATGGAGGCTGAACAACACACTGCTGAATCATGAGTGGGTCATAGAAGAGATTAGAAAGGAAATTCAAATGTTCATGATATTCAAAAAAAAATGAACACACAAACTACCATCTCCTCTGGGACACAGCAAAGGCAGTACTCAGGGGCAAGTTTATAGCTCTGAGTTCCTACATCAACAAATTGGAGAGATCTGAAACCAACAATTTAATGAGACAGCTGAGCCTCCTTGAATAAGAGCAGCAAGATAAACCTCAATCCAGTAGATGGAAAGAAATAATTAAAATTAAATTAGAATCCAAAAAAACTATAGAAAGAATCAACAAAACAAAGAGTTGGTTCTTCAAAAAAATTAACAAAATTGACAGACCCTTAGCAAATCTTATCAGAAAAAGAAGAGAACACACCCAAATAAACTCAGAGATGAGAATGGAAACATCACCACAGAAACAACCAAGATTCAGAACATTATAAGGGAATACTTCTCAAAACTTTATGCTAATAAGTTTGAGAACTTGGCAGAAATGGACCTTTTCCTACCAAATATTGACATGCCAAAACTAAACCAAGATGAGTTAAATCATCTTAACAGGCCCATAGCAAGCATTGAAATAGAAACAGCAATAAGAGACCACCCATCTAAGAAAAGCCCAGGACCAGATGGATTTACAGCGGAATTCTACAAGGCCTTCAAAGCAGAGCTCACACCAATACTCCTCCAACTCTTCAATGAAATTGAAAGAGAAAGTTCACTACTGAACTCATTCTATGAAGCCATCATAACCCTCATCCCAAAACCAGGCAGGGACTCATCAAAGAAAGAGAACTATAGACCCATTTCTTTGATGACAATTGATGCAAAACTTCTAAACAAAATTCTGGCCAATCGACTTCAACAATTCATCCAAAAAATCATACACCATGATCAAACAGGATTCATTTCAGGGATGCAAAGCTGGTTCAATATATGCAAATCAATTAATATTATTCATCACATCTACAGGAGCAAGGATAAGAACCACATGGTTATCTCAATAGATGCAGAAAAAGCATTTGACAAGATCCAACACCCCTTTTGATGAAGGTTCTGTAAAAATTAGGAATCCATGGAACATTCCTCAATATAATAAAGGCTGTATATGACAAACCTACAGCCAGCATTATACTTAATGGTGAAAAACTAAAGCCATTTCCTCTTAACTCAGGAATGAGACAAGGATGTCCACTCTCTCCACTTCTCTTCAATCTAGTATTAGAATGCCTAGCTACAGCAATAAGACAAGATGCAAACAAAAAAGGGATCTAAATAGGGAAAGAAGTAAAACTCTCCCTCTTTGCAGATGACATGATCTTGTATTTAAAGAATCCCATAGACTCCATTCCCAAATTACTCAAGCTGATTCAAAACTTTGGCAAAGTAGCAGGATATAAAATTAACCCTCAAAAAGCAATGGCTTTTCTGTATGCCAACAATGAGAAAGCGTGGGTGAAATCAGGAAAGCATCTCCATTCGTAATAGCCCCACAAAAAAATAAAATACCTAGGAATTAACTTAACCAAAGAAGTGAAGGACCTCTATGAGGTCCTTTAAAAACTTGAAAAAGGAAATCAAAACAGAACTTAGAAAGTGGCAAAAACTCCCATGCTCCTGGATTTGGAAAGATTAACATCGTGAAAATGGTAATACTTCCCAAGGCTATCTACAAATTCAATATGTTGCCTATCAATATTCCATCCTCATTCCTCAAGAAAATAGAAGAGGCAATCCAAAAATTCATATGGAACAGTAAAAGACCCCGAATAGCTAAAACAATCCTTAACAGAAAGAACAGTGCTGGAGGAATATCAATACCAAATTTCAAACTCTACTATAAAGCCATAGTAATCAAAACAGCTTGGTACTGACACAAGAACAGACCTCAGGACCAATGGAATAGAACTAAAAACCCAGAAATGAACCTACAGACCCATAGCCATCTAATTGTCAATAAGAAAGCTAAAAAAATAGAATGGAAGAAAGACAGCTTCTTCAGTAAATGGTGCTGGCAAAATTGGTTAATCACTTGTAGAAAACTAAAGCTAGATCCTTATATATCACCCTGCACCAGAATCAACTCCAAATGGATCAAAGACCTCACAGTCAAAGCAGACACTCTGAAACCATTACAGGATGGAATAGGAGAGACCCTAGGTCTCCTTGGCACAGGCCCAAATTTTCTTAATAGAGACCCAAAAACACAACAAATCAAAGAAAGATTGGACAAATGGGATTGCATGAAATTGCAGAGCTTCTGCATGGCAAAGGACATAGCTAGCAAGATTAATAGGAGGCCCATGGATTGGGAGAAGATCTTCACTAGCCATAAAACAGACAAGGGTCTCATATCTAAAATATACCTGGAACTCAAAAAATTAAATCCCCCAACAACAAACCACCAAAGAAACAACTGCCCAATAAATAAGTGGGCAAATGACTTAAGGAGAAACTTCTCTGAAGAAGAAAGAAGGATGGCCAATAGACACATGAAGAAATGCTCAATCTCTCTAGCCATAAAAGAAATGCAAATCAAAACAACATTGAGATACCACTTCACCCTAATTAGAGTGGCTATAATCAAGAACTCTAATAACAGCAGATGCTGGAGGGGATATGGACAGAAGGGAACCCTACTGCATTGTTGGTGAGAGTGTAAACTTGTTCAACCACTTTGGAAAGTAGTATGGAGTTTCCTCAAAAGACTCCACATAGAGTTCCCCTATGACCCAGGAATCCCACTTTTGGGCATTTACCCAAATGTTCACAAACAAGACCACACTAAAGTTACCAGCACGACTGTTTATTGCAGCATTATTTACCATAGCTAAGATATGGAACCCAGATGCCCCTCAGTAGATGAATGGATCAAGAAAATGTGGTATATAAACACAATGGAATTCTATGCCTCCATCAGAAAGAATGACATTGCCCCATTTGTTAGGAAATGGAGAGACTTGGAACAAATTATATTAAGTGAAGTAAGCCAGACCCAAAGAAACATAGGTCCCATAGTTTCCCTTATTTGCAATAACTAGTATATGTCTGAGCCAAGCAGAAAAGGTCAGATAAGTTGATGTTAGGGAAATGAACCCCAAGATAAATATTCAAATGTTTTTTTCTTTCATGCGATTGTTTCTAACACATTTATAAGATTATATCTTTGTGGCTTTGTATGTCCCTCCCCCACGGTATAACCCCTGCTTTCACTGTATTTGAGGTTAGTATAATTTGTGGAGGGGAAGGAAAAAAACAAATTGTTTAAATAGGGATACAGGTGGACCCAGTGCAACAATGAGACATACAAGTCATTATGTTGAAAACGAACTTTACAACTTTGGTGGGGGGGGAGGAGGAAGGTTGAGGGGGCAGGATGGGATGGGAAGGGTAAACAAAGGAGGAGGCTGCAATGCTTGATAAGAAATGTACTCATTATCTTGCCCATGTAATTGTAACCCCTCTGTACCGTATTTTCACAATGAAAAATAAATAAACCACGGGGGGGGGGGGAACTCACAACTAAATAGGAAGTCACCTCTCATTCACCGTCCTCACTGCTGGTATTTGGGGTACAGGCTCCCTGTGCCCATGTGTGTGGGGACATGGGTGAACACATATGTATAAGTGTACGAGTGTGTATGCATGCATGTGTGTACCTGTGTGTGTGTGTGTGTGTGTGTGTGTGCACGTGAGCCAGTACCAGGGACTTGAACTCGGTCTGGGCACTGTTCTTTAGCCTGATCACTCAAGCCTCATTTTCTGTCATTTGAGGCACAGCTCCACTTCTGACTTTTTGGTGGCTAATTTGAGATAGGAGTCTCACAGCTCTCCTGCCTGGCTGCTTTGAGCTGTGATCCTCAGATCTCGGCCTTTTAAGTAACTAGAATTGCAGATGTGATCCCCTGGTGCCTGCCCCCATGCTCATCTTTTAAACTGAAGTTCTGCCCCAGCATTTCATATATGTCCCCTCCATGCAAGGTGTTATCTTTCCATACTAAGTGAAGATCTGCGTGTAACATTTCAGACCTCAGAGGAGCCAGATGTGACGGGCATTCCGGTGTTTCTGTGAGCCGTGGTTAGGGCTGAGATTCGTTTGGGGGCCTCTGGCCTTTCCTCTCCAGCCTTCGCTCTCTTCCCCTTTCTTCTCTCCTGGCCCTTCTCACTCCAGCCTTCACCCTCTTTCATCTCTCTTTCCTAGCTCCTTCCCTTCCCCGCCAGGCACCGATTGCGGAGCCAGTGGCTTGGCCCCTCATGTGCATTTCTTTGACCATTTCTGTCCCCATTTTATCTTCTAATTGTTCAAAATGGGCCAGGGATGGAGGCAGTCTGGGGAGTGATGTCTGGCCACAGCCGTGTGGTCTGGGCTCTAGTGTCTTCTGCCTTTCTTCCAGATGTGGCCCCGGTGGGCGTGGCCCCGTGGGCGTGGCCCCGGTGGGCGTGGCCCCGGTGGGCGTGGCCGTGGCACACCTTTAAGAGCACCTGTGTCAGCTCCCTTACTTTTGCTCTGTCCTTGACCCCCGCCGCCAGCTCTGGTGCTGGGAAGTCCCTGTGTGTGCATGGCAGAGGGTTCTGTCCTCACTGTCTCTTTTGTGACTGTGCACTTGGCACGTCTGTCATGCTCTGCTCCACGTGTCCACGGCCTGTCTGTGTCTGGTGGGCACCTGAGCTGGTGGTGCCTCGTTGGCCCCCAGACAGACGTCCTTTTTCAGGTGTGTGTTTTGGGGATCCCAGCAGGAGCAAGAGGATGTCCACGTGCAAAGGTGGCTTTAGAGGAGTCCCGGTCCCTCCCGGATGTGCACGGGGGTCAGGCCTTGTCCCAGTGGAGCCTGCAGAGTCACTCGGGGTGTAGGGGTTTAGGTTGCACACTGGGACTTGGGGAGCTCAGGGTGCACGGAGCCCTCGCCTGCCCTGACTGTGGTCCCTGGTGGGGCCTCGGAGATCGGTGACATCCTGGTCAGCCACAGGCCCAGAACAGGGGGAGGGGAGGTCTGAGCACAGGCCTCTTCACCGAAGGCGCCGCAGACCCCCCTGGGCATGAGGAAAGTTTGTGTCCCTGACTAGGGGTTCATTGTAAGAATGAGAAATAGCATTTCCAACATGGTTACAGCGTTTGACCACTGAAGGTCAAATAATCTTAGGCATTTTAACTTTGTGCTCTGAAAACCATTTTTTCCAAAACTCTAAAGAAGTGTGTAAGTTATAGCGTGGTTCTCTCAATAACCGCGGGCACAGAGAACCAAGTATTTGTGGTGAAACCGAATGAATGAATCATTAATTTTGTTTTTCTGGGTAAAAAAGAAAAAATGCCCACCTTCAAGTGCTGCTCTGTTTTCTGCTGAGCCTTTCGTTTTGCTAGCTCTGACAATGTGTCACACCTCCCAACACAGCCTGTTTCCATGGAGATGCCGAAGGGCTGAGGCTTGCACTCCGGCTCCACATACTGTAGGACTTGTTGTGAGATTTCTGTGGGGTCTGTCAGGTGTGCTGGTCCTTACACACCGTTCTCGAAGTTTCCTCCACACAGCCGCGTCAGGTGTAGATCTAGACGTTATGACACCAGCACGGCACAGGCTGCACAGTGAGCTCCTGAGGCCGGGCATGTGTGCTCTGTCAGGGGCTTGAACGTCGGTCTCACGGCCTCCCTTTGGTGCCCTGGTCTGCCACAGGATTTCTACCTGGACTGGGCTGGGGGTTACCTTGCATCATGGTAGAATGAGAATGATGAGACTGCGCTGTTTCTCTGGTGTTCTCAGGAGTCCTGGGGTCCATGTGGCTTCTCCACATCAGGCCCTTCCTTGAGGCTCCAGTTCTGGTCCCTCCGCTTCTTGGTGCCTGAGTACAGCATCGGGAGGAGCAGTGATTTGGGGCGCACTTCCTGCGTGCCACCGTGCGTCCAGCTTGCTGCTGGACTAACAGGGGTAGCAGGCTGGCCTCCGGACACTGAGGAAATGAGAAGAGCTGAGTGTGGTGCTGGACACTGTGCACAGGAAGAGAGACTGGTGTGCCAGCATCCTCGAGTCTCATAGTGGCACTGCCCCTCCTTTAACGGGGGGGCTCAAACGGGCTTAGTGCTTATCCCCTTTTGATAGGAAAAACCAGGTAACTAGAACAAAGAAGACAGGCAAGGCAGCCCTTACACATACTGATCAGAGCTGATTCGCTGGCTGTGGATGCTGGATGTCTGCCCTTCTTCAGAGGGAGTGACCCCCGGAGGTACAACAATGTCTGGCAGTTCTAGGGAACTGTTTTATGAAAAGAGATGAGCATCAGGATCTAGATGCTAAAAGAAGAAAGCATGTTTCCCTGTCAGCATTGCAGCTGTTGTTTGCCTGGTGTTGTGGCCGCGTTTCCTTGGTTGCTGCTGACCTGTTGATCTCCTCCAATACATGCAGAGCGCCCAGGACATGGGCTAAAGCCACAGCTTGGGAACCCCAACCCAAAGCTCTGCTGCAGATACCTGGACTTCAGAGGTTGATGGTGGGCTCAGAACCCCCGTGTATGGCATACGCCCTGGGTGCACCTCCAGAAGCACCCATCCTGGCCTGCACCATCAGAATGGAACGAGAATCTGGCCAAGGGCATTCCCGCCACTGTGTTTCTATGGCTCTCTCTGTTGGCTCTTGCTGCACCATGGACTCTCCACATTTCTGCTTCTTCTCTTACCACGTTGACCAGCTTGATCTGAGCATGAACCCCTAGTGAGAGGCATTCATTTTGGAACGAAGCTCTGGCTCTTTTTTCAAAAAAATGTCCTAGGTCTTGAACTCAGGGCCTGGGGACAGACTATACCTAAGCTCTTTTGCTCAAGTCTAGCACTCTATTACTTGGAGCCACCGCTCCACTTTGGTTTTTGAGTGGTTAGTTGGAGATAAGAGTCTCATGGATGTTCCTGTCCCAGCTGGCTTTGAACTGCTATCCTCAGATCTCAGCCTCCTGAGCAACTAGGATGACAGGCGTGAGCTGCTGGTGCCCGGCAGCTCTTGTTCCTTTAAACAAGAATGGAGACTAATCTGGACATGCTTCCTGCCCAGACACACACCAGGGGCGGCTGAGTGCACAGCGGCCACACTTGCTGGAGAGAAATCTAGCCACAAACTACCCTAATGGTAACAAACTGGTGGTCCAAAGTATCCTGACGAGTGCAAGAGACTTGCTGGGTGTGAAACAATGGGTAAGATGCAGACACCCTGTGCCCGGGCCTTCGAGCCTGGCCCGTGCCCCCATGTTCGGCTCTGTGGGTGTGCCAGCCCCTCGTGTTCGGCTCTGTGGGTGTGCCAGCTCCTGACTTCCTTCTCAGCAGGTAGCTCGGGCCGGGATGCTGTCTCACAACCTTTGGGAATGTGAGGGTATCTGCCAGAGCGTGAACAGGTGGGCCTGCAGCTGGGCTGACCGGCTCCGGACGTGGTCAGCGGTGATAGGAGGGACGTATAATGAAGATCTCAGGGATGTGTGGCCCAGTGGGCCCTGCACAGGCTTCTCTTCTTCCCCCCAGACTTGGGACCTTAGCTCGTAGGAATGGTGTCAGCGAGCTGCTGTTAGCCTGATGTGAGGCTGTGACTGAGTCTCACCCGTGGACACGCATGCATTCCTCCAGTGTGCTGGCGTGGAGAGGGTGTTTCAGGCTGGCTCCGGGAGGGCCCGTGAGCGTTTTAGAAAATGCTGTTATCATGACATTTCAAAGACATCCTTTCAAGGTGGAAACGCTGAGACGTAGCCCAGGTTCTAGGGTTGTTAACATTCGTGGCTGTGCTATCTCTGAGGTTCGCTCTGTCAGAGCTTGTAGTAGCTGCTATGGATTCAGGCAGAGCGCTGCTGGGAATTAATATTTCTGTTAGCAGTTCTGAAAAACTTCACCACAGAAGAAAGTAAACAAGGGGCAGTTCCGGTGCTCTGCAGAGATCCGGAGGTGAGGGCCTGTGTTTGATCACCGCAGTGCCACTTCTCACCAAGCCGCCAGGGCCTGGGCCGCCCCAGGGCCAGATGGCAGCAGGAGGGGCCGGCGGGGGAGGGCGGCTCCTCCCTCCCACGCCACGGCACCCACAGAGTACTCCAGGGCTTCCTGTCCACCAGGGAGCAGCCTCGTCCCTGTAGAAGAGAGGAGGAGGCAGAGAAGGCAGGGGTTGTCAGCCGGTGTCTGTGTCCAGAGCTGGACCGCCATTCCGACTAGCCTACCGCTGGCCCCCCGACACTAAGTAAGCAGGTAGTGCACTTAAAAGCAATAGCTCCACATGCACAATCACTGATAACTAGTGTGTGTGATGTTTAGAAATAGCGCCGATATTTTCTATTTACCTAATTGTTGAAATTCTGAAAGTAGTTCCTTCTAAACACACATAGGCATGCATTCAAAACTTTCTTTCATGCAAACATATTGCGTGTGCTGTGCTCGTGCTGCTGTTGAACATACATCAAAAGGACGTGGGGTGGTTCTTGGGGCTCAGATGGATGTGTGCCTAGCTTGGATTACCCCTGCCCCATGACCTCATCCCTGCTGCACTGGGCTGGAGGGGGCATCGGAGGACAAAACATGCTTTTGAGAAACTGCATGCTTCCTGAGAATAGACTACTTTTGAAAAAGGAACTCAGATTTCTTATAGGTGATAGCATTTGCAAATCAGTTTCCTACCCAGAGCAGGCCAGTTGCTGTACAGCCGTCCAAGTGGAACTCCCTTCAGAACTAAACACAGCTGGTGCCTGGGTTTCATCCTGTGCTGATGTGTTCTGCGCTGGGCCTTCCCGAGGGGGCGTTCTCCTTCCCGCCCTGTGCCGCACCTGCAGGCCGCTAAGGCGGTGGCCGCCAGCAGCAACGCAATCACCTCGGTGGGCGCAGCAGAGGCCGTGAGGAATTGTCAGGACCCTGCACCCCGAGGCTCCTCGGCACCCAGCAATCCAGCGTGGGGCCTCTGTGCTCAAGGCCCCCACGGTGCGGCCAGTCACCATGCGCCCCAGCAAGCTCTCATGACCAGGGACGTCCCCAAAGGTGAACTCTCATCTCCAAGTGTACAGGAGCGTTTTTACCGAGCAAGTCACACTAGTAATGTTCCGAAGTGACTATTTTTTCCCGCATGATGAAGAAAGAAAACGATGTAACTATTTGAGATGGGTATTGCTTGTAAAGGGTGAATCTAGTATTTATCCCCATTCACAACAGTTTGCTACAATCCAACTTCAAGGCATTAGAATGGTTATCAGATAATGTGCTGATTGTCTTGAATGACTTAGCACAACATTACTTAATATTTCTTTTCTCGATTAAGTTGCAAAGCTCAGGCAGCTCTGACAGGCAGTCAGACGGCATGGAAAATAAGTTACCCTTGCAAAAGGAGAGAGACCCCACATACTTAACCAAGGGTGAGCTGGAGCAGTCAGCAATCAGCACGGGACAAGTACGGGGTGGTCCTGCTTGTGAAGTGTCCCCAGGCTGGCTCCAGGGACTGGGGGACAGGACTTGATGTCTCGGGGGGGGGGGGAACAGAGTCCCCGTTTGGCGGAGACAGTGGCACAATAATGTGAATGTGCTGTCTCTCTGAATTCTACATCTGAACACAACTGAAATCACATCTGTGATTTCTGTATTTATGGCAAGGAGAAAAGTGTTCAGATACACTAAAAAAACTTAATTATATATCAATATGAAATATATATGCAATACAGCATGTATACTATACACATTGTATACATACTATACATGATATAATACACCTATATGTTCTTACACATAAATTAATTGTACATAGTGAGAGGGTTCATCCCAGCCTTTCTGTGTGCAAATAATGTGATTTCATTGAATTAGGCCTCTATTACTCTTGTTATACATATATAAGAAAATTGTAAATACAATATAGCCTGCATATAATATATACGACATTTAACATACGTATATAACTCAACACACAGATCAAGTTAACTTGATTAAAAATTGGCTATAGACCAAAGAAAACGTTCTTAAAAGAAAATGTACAATGCCTGGGTGCTGGTGGCTCACGCCTGTCATCCTAGCTACTCAGGAGGCTGAGATCTGAGGATCGCGGTTCAAAGCCAGCCTGGGCAGGAAGGTTCATGAGACTCTTATCTCCAGTTAACCACTAGAAAACTGGAAGTGGTGCTGTGGCTCAAGTGGTAGAGTGCTCACCTTGAGCTGAAGAGCTGAGGGACAGCGCCCAGGCCCAGAGTTCAAGCCCCACGACCGACCAAAAAAAAAAAAAAAAAAAGGTACAAATGTCAGCAAAAGATGCTGAACATGATGGTGATCGTCAGGAAGCCCCCGTGAGCCCTCACCTCACCCCAGAAGAATATCTCTTACCAAAAATACTGACGACGGTGAGTGCTGGTGAGAACGTGCAGAAAAGGAAAACGTTGTGCACTGTTGGTGGCAGTGCGGATTGTAAATTAGAACAGTCTCTGTGGAGAACAATATGAAGGTTCCTTAAAAATTAGAAAATATCATATGATCCATCAGTTCTACTAGGTACATAACCAGAGGGAATGAAGTCAGTCTGTCAAAGAGACATCTGTACCTTGTGTTTATTTCAGCTCTCTTCACAATAGCAAGAAATGGAACTAACTGAAGAATGGAGGAAAAATGTGACATGTACAAATCAAATACTATTCAGCCATCAAAAAGAAATGAGGTCCTATCATTTACTTCAGTATGAATTAACCTGGAGAAACAAACCAGGCACAGAAAGACAAGTACTGCATGATCTCACTCATGGATGGAAAATAGGACAGAGTTGTCAAACCAGAGCAGCAGTGGTTACCAGAGGCCGGGGGAGACAGGGACAGGTCCATCAATGGGTAGATGGGAAGAATAGGTTCTGGTGTGATATTGCACGGTGGTGACAACAGATAATCATCAAGCTCTGTATATTGTAGACAATGAGAACAGAGGGTTTTGGATGCTTTTTACCATAAAGAAAAACAGGAATGTGTTTGCACCTGGTTTAAAAGATTGTACTATATGCAGGCATGAAAACAGGAAAGCGAGGGGTAGTGGTACACAGGTACTCCGTGAGCACTTGAGTCATGGGGCTGGCGACAAGTTTCCACACAGGGAAACTCTGTCCAAACACTGAAAGGAAAACTGGCATGGCACCCACAAGTAGGTACAGTTTTTATGTTTGCATGTTCAGGTTAAGTTCTTGTTGAAGGGGATGACATAGATCAAGATATAGTATATTCATAAACTGCTTTGCTACATGACAACTCCTTTGTACAGCTACTTAACGATAACAGTAGTAAAAATGCAGAGTATCGCATTATGATGCAGTATATATGATGTGACTAAATGCTATTCAAAAATGAAATTAACAAAAGCTATAGTTATAGTTGACGCACACAGCAGCAGTAAGTCACACGGAGCAGCTGGTGAGCCAGCCAAGGGATTGAGAGAGAAATTAAGTTGTCCTGGGTGAGAAATGCATCCACTTGCAGGATTTCAGGGTGAATCATATCTGCCGGTATTGCACACTTATGTTTACAGATGTATGTTCTTCTGAAGGCTTGTGATGAAATAACCAGGAAATTAGGTGCCAAGGACCCCGGATAATATCATGTCACATGGTATTTCATCTGGAGAGTCTGGAACTGAGAGTGGAATTGTTCAGTTAGGTCGTGAAGTCCTGAAGTCCTAGACTGTCTTCTAGCATTCATTCTGAGCCTCACAGAGCCCGTTAGTGACAGCACGGACCTTGATCTGGTCCTTTGCTGTTCTCCTTCCTCCCCTGGTCAGAGACAGAAGGTACTAGCTGTAGGTAACTGCAGCGTTTATATTTATTGGTAGGGAGTCAAGAATTGCAAACAAAACAAAACCAAACAAGACACAAAACCCCCACAGTAATAAGAAATTAACTGATTCTTCGGCTGTGCCTTTCACACACTGACCCGACTTTGTGGCAGAGCTAGAGCCAGGAGGCAGGGAGGCGAGCTGCAGTGCAGCCCAGGCGGGCGTGCGGGTCCGGGCTGAGGCGGGGCCTCTGTGCCCTCCCTGGCCTGTCCCTTGGGGATGTGCCATCCCTCGAAGCAGCTCCAGGCCCAGTGGTTGCTTTGTCTTGGTGGTGTTTGGAGACTAGGAGGATGGCCTTTGCCTTCCATTGTGACTGGCGCTGAATTTGTCCATTTCCAGGACTCTTCGCCACACTTCTCATGTGCAGGGCCCTGGCTAGTGGTCTTTCCTGGCAGATGCATGCTGTAGTCTACCAGTGGTTAAGACTTTCAAGGAAGCAGCTTCTGGGCTGGGGTCCCAGTACAAACCTGGGCCCCCCTGCAGTGCCGTTCAGTGTAGCGTTCCGTGAGGACAGGCCTCTGAAACCCAATCCTCTAGTCCATGCTCTGTGCCTGGAGCCCTCCTCGGAGCCAGAGGGCATTCGGATTGCAGCCCACGGAGCGGGGGCCAGGCCGGGCTGGGCCGGGCCGGGCCAGGCGCTTCCCCTAGGCTGCACGGAGGACGGAGCCCCTGGAGAGCAGCCTCCCCATCCACCAGCCAGGGCATTTTCTGGAGACGTGGGTGTGAATCCTGATGGGAACGCCGGCGCTAGGCCCTGGCATGAGCTGGGAGGGCACCCCAGGCCGAACCTGTGTGGCTGGGCAAGACGGCTTGTGGTTAGGACAGTTATGCAAGGGCAGCCGGGCGGGTTCCACAGTCGCGCGCTCCGCACCAAGGTTCCAGGCTGTGTGTGAACCACACCCACCGCAGCCAGCGTCAGCACCTGGCCACGTGGTGCCCGAGACCTGTCGGACGTGGCCTCGGGAAGCACCAGAGCCTGCAGCTGGGCTCAGTACCCTTCACGAGCCACGGAGGCTCCAGAGGGAGCCGCATCCGCAGAGCCCCGTGGTCTGGCAGCAGTCTTGGGCGGGGAGCAGAGCCTGCTCGTCCCTGCTGAGCCGGCCCGGTGCCGGCATCCGGCCAGCAGTCCACCGGAGCACAGCTGGTGCTGTGGGGTCTCAGGACGTGAGGACGGCGCTGCCTCGAGACCCCTGAGTGCGACCTGATGTCCACCCACCTTCATCCACGGTGGACCCGCTGCACCCAGGAAGAAATGGCGCGTGGAGGACGGCCGAGGCCCTGGCAAGGGAGAGCGAGTGTCTGAAGATGGAGCCTGGGCCCCGAGTCGGCGCGGAGACGGCCCTAGCCTTGGGGTTCCAGACAGCATTGATCCAGAGGAGGCCGCTCTGGGGCTGTGGGCGAGGAACAGGAAGGTACGGAGACAGGACACACACTGACCGCCTGGCCGAACCGAGTGCAGGGCAGAGCTGCAGCTCTGAGGCTGGCCGCCTCCCCTGTGCAGGCCCCGCTGGGGACATCGACCACACACACAGAACACATGATTTTAAACCCTCTTCCACACCCGCTGAAGCAAAGTGAGATTCTATAAACAGCGCATGAACGCATGAGACCCTGAGCAGACACTGCAGCACAGACTCCTGCAGAGCACTGGGCTGCGCCTGGCCCAGGCACATGCAATCCAGGCCCCCGTCTGGCTCCAGCCAGCACAGACCGCCCTGCCCACCACGAGGCCCTGTGCTCCACCAAGACGTGTGGACACCGGGACCCGTCCGCAGGCCCCCAGCCGAGTGCCGTTTCAGCGAGCACGGAGGAGCCGGGGAGCCTGTGGCGTGGGCATCTTCCGCACGGAGGTCAGGCCTGCGCGTCCCCAGGGAATCTCACCCAGTAAGCAGAGCGAGGACGGGGCGTGAACGGTGCTTGCCCGCTGTCCTGAAGGCCGCACAAGAAGCTCCCGTGTGGATTTCCCAACCGTAAAATAGGGCAGCTCTGTGAGTCTTCCACTTGGAGAGCTGTCATCCATGCATCAACAGCGAAGTCAGGGAGAGCCAGGGAAGAGAGTCCAGCCTGGCCTGTGCAGCGGGGCCCTGAGAAGAGGCTAACAGGAGCGTGGGTGCCGTCGCAGCCTGCATCTCCTGTGTGGACGGCACTGTGGACTCTGGGGAGGAGAGGCCCATCCCGAGCTACTTAGGCCAGAACGCGAGTGTGGAGACAAGGCAGGGAAGGGACTGGAGGATGTGAGGGCTGCGCAGGAGGTGGAGATGGAAGGACGCAGGCTTCCCATCTTGGATGAGGGGCTGTAGTTCACCCCACGTGGCCCGGAGCCTGAGCCGGTGGTGAGCCGCCTGTGCCCTTGAAGCTTGGCCTGCATCGTGAACTATCCTGAGGGCGTCTGAAGAACGTCACCAGGCCCAGATGTGTCAGGATGCGTGCTCTGGCTTTGGAGGAAACGGTCCCGATTGCTGCAGTGTTCGGCAGGTGCTGCCACGGTGGCCGTGTGGAGCGGGGGTGTTCGGCGGGTGCTGCCGCCGTGGCCATGTGGAGCGGGGTCGTGGTTGGGAGGAAGGGTTCGTGGAGCATGTCCTCTGTGCGTGAGAGTGGGGCATGCGGGGTCAGGATGTCCCGCCCGCCTCCCGGCCTGAGGGCAGGGAATGGTGAGCTGGGCTGGCGGGAGCTAAGGCGCGGGCTCCTCAGAGGCAGCTCCCGCTGCACACCCCAGGCAACCTCGGGGTTCCCTCTGCCAAAGCCAGGCTAAGAAAAAGACCAGGGGGGCCTCTGCGGCCACCTCTGCACTCTGGAAGGCTCCGGGGTCTCTAGTGGACGGCCATCTCTGCTGGTGACTGTGGGTTTGTAGTGGACGGCCATCTCTGCTGGTGACTGTGGGTTTGTAGTGGACGGCCATCTCTGCTGGTGACTGTGGGTTTGTAGTGGACGGCCATCTCTGCTGGTGACTGTGGGTTTGTAGTGGACGGCCATCTCTGCTGGTGACTGTGGGTTTGTAGTGGACGGCCATCTCTGCTGGTGACTGTGGGTTTGTAGTGGACGGCCATCTCTGCTGGTGGCTCCACGGGTTTGTAGTGGACGGCCATCTCTGCTGGTGACTGTGGGTTTGTAGTGGACGGCCATCTCTGCTGGTGACTGCGGGTTTGTAGTGGACGGCCATCTCTGCTGGTGACTGCGGGTTTGTAGTGGACGGCCATCTCTGCTGGTGACTGTGGGTTTGTAGTGGACGGCCATCTCTGCTGGTGACTGCGGGTTTGTAGTGGACGGCCATCTCTGCTGGTGACTGCGGGTTTGTAGTGGACGGCACATCACTTTGCTTCACTGGCATTTGGTGTCTGGAGGGGATCCAAAGCCCAGCCTCCGCTTTCTGTGTGCAGGAGCCAGGCCTGTGGCTCAAACTTAGGTTGTCTGTCCTTAGGCCTTCAGCATCGTTGGTGGACAGACACATTGACATCCCATCCTCCAAAGCCCCACACTGAGCAGGAAAGCAAGTCCACATGTGAATTGTGGAGTGAGGGATTCCAAGAGGTCAAATGCGCACATGGAGGAAGGTCACAGACGCACAGGAGAGGGTGGTAGAGGTGGAGCTGGGTGAAGACTCTGCGTGGAGGGGGACTCAGACCCGGGGCCCTTGGGGGAAGGCCACCACCATCACGGGCACCTCCGTTCTTGGGCTCAAGACCTTCCATGTTCACCAAGGAGTAGAGTTTGTTCCATGAGACTATTTTGTTTTAGAAAAGCAGACTTAAGTTATCAACAAGGGAAGGCATTTAAAAATACAGACTTGTGAACACACACTCTCTTCCAGCTGGAAGTTGTCCCATGGAATCACAAAGCAAATGCCATAATCTGGATAGACTGTGAGTGGCTTTAAGGTTCATTTGTCTGGAGGGATTTTCCCTAAGTGCTGAACTCCAGCTCTCCAGGACAGTAAACCCTAGCTCTAGGTGAGGGATTCTCAGCTGCAATCCAAAAGGGGGTCCACACCTCCTCCCAGAAGGGAAACACGCTGCCCCCTGAGGTGCTCAGTCAGGGCTGAGGGGGCCAGACTATTTGTGGTGGCAGCAATCAGGGCTCAGATCCACCCACTGTGAGCGCAGACGTGGAACAGGCTGTGCAGGTGCTGTCCCCAGCCTCCGACACCACCGCTGGGCTAAAGGCCGTCCTGTGCCAGGAGAAGCCCGCACCTCTCCTGGGCCATGGACACGGTTTCATGAGGACCCGAGTCTGTGTCGGGAAGAGAACCTGCCTGTGCTCCTGGAAGCATTTCTGGGCGTTTCATTTTGTCATTGAATCAGGACAGATGGAAATCTGAGTCGCAAACCAAGTCTGGGAGCAGCTGCTGAGACATTTGTCAAAGTTCAGAGCAGCCTCTGTGAGTGTGAACGGAGAGGACCTGGAGATAGCTACACACAGACATCGAGTAGAAGGCCTTTCACATCAGAACTCACGTAAATGGGAGGAAAGCAACCCTGTGTGCACTCATTAGGTTCATAGTTGCTAGATGATGGATTCTTCAAGCAATTTGTTTCCTTGAAATGACACCAATATCTATAGTATGCTGAGATTTATACAAATAGTTCTCATTCATAAGGAAGAAACAGTTGATTGGGTGATAGGATAATTATTTTATCTAAACATACATGGAGCCACTCAATTGGCACTGTCGTTGTTTAATAACAGTACGGAACAATCTAGATGTGGGGGCATGCGCCTGTAGCCCCAGAATTCAGAAGGCTGTTGAAGGGTCATGAGTTCAAGGCTAGGCTAGGCTCCATAGTAAGACTCTGTCTCAAAAGAATCAAACAAAAATGCAGAAACAAGCATAGCACATAATAGACATTTTTCCTTAGCTATTGCTTAGCATTTATAAAGTGCTGATTTGTCAAACGTGATCATCCACTCAGGAACGCACAGACCACCTCGACGCCAAGTGGCTTCCGTCTTTGGGAGGAGTTTTATTTCAAGCGCGTTTTTGAAGCAATGCAAGGGTGTTGGTTCATCTTAGAGTTTGGGTGTCAGGGACGTTTTCCTGGAGAAATCCTCAGCCTGTGTGAGCAGCGGTGGCTCCTGCTCTCCTATGTGTCTCACACTGCAGTCCTTCCACGGGACCAGGGACATGTCTTCCTTTTGTGTAAGTGTGTATTATTTATACACAGTGGTGTGTGATGGTTGGTTTGTGGCAGGATTATGCTCTGTAGCCCATCCTGGCCTTGAACTTGAGATCCTCCTATACCTGCCTCTTGAGTGCATGTAGTACACATCTGGCTTCAGATAATGTTGGATTATGACATTTTGTTTGTATATAATAATTTATTACTGCTCCCCCCCACTTCCAAATCTTCAATTGTTTTACTTTTGTGCCCTTTGCTTCCAAAATGCTACAGCCAGAGAAACCATACATTTCTTGTGTTTGTAAATTCGGCTTATTTCACTTAACATGCGCTCCAGTTCCATGCATCTCTACAGATAACATAATTCCATTCTTCTTCATGGCCGAATAATACTGGATTGTGCATCTAGGCTGTTTTCTTTGCTCACTCACTGCTGACCCTTGTGGAGGGTCCCGCAGGGAGCCGGGAGTCCTGGCTGGCTCCTGGGGGCAGGCTGCACAGGGGCACAGCTGGCACACCCCAGTAGATTGCAGCTCCTGATGCCCATGGTGCCGGCCCTGGCTTCGTTCTCAAGAGCAGTGTATTCAGGCTGCGTTTTCCCTCATCCTCACCAGCATTTGGTGGCATTGTTTTCATGACAGCCATCCTGACTGGGGTGAGATAGAATCTCAATGTAGTTTTCATTTGAATTTCCTTTGTGGCTAAAGCTATTGAAACTTCACTTCGCTGCTGGTCCTAGGGACTGAACCTAGGGCCTGGGAACTGTTTCTAACTCTGTGCTCAAGGCTGGCACTTTACCACTGGGGCCACTGGGGGCCACTTCTGCCTTTTTTGTCTGAGTAGTTGATTGGAGAGGAGGGTCTTGTGGACTTTCCTACCTGGGCTGGCTTCAAACTGCAGTCCTCAGATCTCAGCCTCCTGAGTAGCTGGGAAGACAGATGTGAGCCACCAGCACCTGGCTTGTTGAAACTTTTAAAAGTATTTATTGGCTTTTTATACTTCATTTGAAACAAGAAAAGATCTCTTTAGTTCATTTGCCCATGTATTGTCTGGATCAATTGTTCTCTTGCTGTCTAATTATTTACGTTCTTTCTTCCTTCTAGATCTCTTGTTAGATGCTTAGCTGGAAAAACCTCCCATTCTACATGCTGACTTGTAGCTGTCTTGATTGTTTCCATTGCAGTACAGAGCTTTTTTAATTCAGCGTAATCCCATTTGTTAATTTGCATCCTTATTTTCTGAGCTTGTACATTTTATTCAACATATCATTGCTTGTGCCTAGATCTTGAAGTGTTTCCTCGATAGTTTTCCATAGAAGTTTCAAAGTTCCACATCTTACATAGGTCAGTGATCCATCTAGGTTTTTGCCTAAGTTCTTTTAAAGACTTATTGTTAAGGAGTTGTCATTCAGCAAAGCGCTCATGAATACAGTGTGGCTGGGTCAGTGCGTTGATCATCTCGAGCTTGTTCTTTGTGCGTGGTGAGAGGTGGGGATTTTGTTCCAGTTTTCTGTGTGTGGCTGTTAGTTTCCCAGTACTGTTCACTAGACGCTGCCCTTTACAATGTTTATTTCATGCCTGTTTTTCAAGAATCAGATGGTGGCGGGGCTTATTTTTAGGTCTTCTTCCCTATTCTGTGGGTCTCTCTCTCTGTTTCTGTGAGGAACATTCTGAGTGTGTCTACTAACTAGAGCATACATCGGCAATATGAAATCCAGCTCTCCCTCCTGCTCCACGCACTGGGCTCTGGCGCTGGGTGAGGAAGGCGGCCTGGGGAAGCACCAGTGGCCAGGCTAGTGGATCTGCTTGGTGACACAGCGTTCTGGTAGCACATGAAACCATTGTAGCAAGCAGCGACCTGTCCTTCCTGACTGGCTGAGGAAAACGTGATGTCATGTGTGAGGGCCTCCCTGACTCCATGCTGAGGTCTCTCCAGGCGCTGCCAAGTGCTTTGTGTCTTCTGAAGATGTCTCCTGCGGTTGAACGACACCAGCTCCGTGGTTGGCAGGGTTGGCAGGAGTTCATGTTGTACCCACCTTTCTCAAGAAGGTCCTTGGCACCAGGGTGTTCCCTGAAGTGTGATTGAAGTGTTTGTTCCACGCCGGTGCTTCCCCTCAGCACTGCTCTGGTCTGGCACCTGGTGTCTGCAGTCTTGGACAGATGCTGTGGAGGGGGTGGAGGGGGTGGAGGGGGCTGTTCTCAGAGCAGATCCAGCTGTGGAGGGGGTGGAGGGGTGGAGGGGGCTGTTCTCAGAGCAGATCCAGCTGTGGAGGTGGTTGGGGGGTGGAGGGGGCTGTTCTCAGAGCAGATCCAGCTGTGGAGGTGATTGGGGGGATGGAGGGGGCTGTTCTCAGAGCAGATCCAGCTGTGGAGGGGGTGGAGGGGTGGAGGGGGCTGTTCTCAGAGCAGATCCAGCTGTGGAGGGGGTGGAGGGGGCTGTTCTCAGAGCAGATCCAGCTGTGGAGGGGGTTGGGGGGGGGAGGGGGCTGTTCTCAGAACAGATCCAGCTGTGGAGGGGGTGGAGGGGGCTGTTCTCAGAGCAGATCCAGCTGTGGAGGTGGTTGGGGGGGTGGAGGGGGCTGTTCTCAGAGCAGATCCAGCTGTGGAGGTGGTTGGGGGGTGGAGGGGGCTGTTCTCAGAGCAGATCCAGCTGTGGAGGGGGTGGAGGGGTGGAGGGGGCTGTTCTCAGAGCAGATCCAGCTGTGGAGGTGGTTGGGGGGTGGAGGGGGCTGTTCTCAGAACAGATCCAGCTGTGGAGGGGGTGGAGGGGTGGAGGGGGGCTGTTCTCAGAGCAGATCCAGCTGTGGAGGTGGTTGGGGGGTGGAGGGGGCTGTTCTCAGAGCAGATCCAGCCGTGGAGGTGATTGGGGGGGTGGTGGGGGCTGTTCTCAGAACAGATCCAGGCTTGGAATGAGCCCTGCACCAACGAGCCAGGTCCCGCCATGGAGTGTCCCTGTGACCCCTCAGCAGGTGGAGACCTTCCGGCATGCACAGGCAAACACTCAGTGACACCTGCTGTTTGCATAGCCTTCCTGAGAGCCGGCCTGGGTTCCTCTGGTTCTGTGGAGGGTGCTCTCCTGTACCTCTCCACCCCCAGGGGAGGCGGTGGTGGTTGTGTTGTTCAGGCCTGAGAGCAGCGAGGGTCGGTGAAGAACACAGTGCACACAGGTTGACTGGGGGATGTGATGGGGCATCCGGCCGAGTCCGGAAACCACACCCTCTCCCCGTCCATCTGCAGAACCGCTCCTGGTCTCTGCAGAGCCCTGGTCACCTGCTATGCTGGCCTCAGACCAAGGTCACCCCCCAACATGCAAGAGCTGAGGTCACCTCCCGCCTGATAAAGCCAGGGCCCCTCAAGCGCCTCCATGTTCCCAGTCACCTCCTCGACCCTCAGGAGTCCACCACAGTCCATCTCTCGTTGGCTGCATGCTCAGAGCAGTGCCCTCCCCGGGCCGGCTTGCTCTGTGTGGGCTCCGGGCCTGAGGTGGGGCCTGAACTGTGGTGACGCTCCCGGGTCAGCACACTTTCCCAGCGAGCATCGTCGGCTCCCACAGAGGATACCACGTATGGAGAGAAGGGTGAAGTGAGATGTCCCTGGACATCACTTTCCCTCCATTTAACACTTCAAGTTTTCCTGAAATGTAGCTTGAGTAAGTCAGGTTCAAAGGTCAGGGCTCAAGGACCTTTGAGCTCTGGTGACTCCAGAGATGTAAAATGTCCCCAGGGCAGCCTGAGCTTCTCGGATGAAGGCTAACAGAGGGTGCGGCCACAGGAGACAGCGAAGATCACCATCTTCCACACATGGACTGCTTATTTGAATTGCAATTAAGAAAAAAATCCTATTTCCTGACATCCGAAACAGCTCTGTCCTATAAACATGTTTCCCCTTGGTGAATATGTGTGTGTATGATTGTAAACGTTATTTCTCAAAAATACCTGATTATTTTCACCTCAAGTCAAATCTCTAAGGATTCCCTTTGTAGATGGGCCTTTTTCCTGTCCCTCCTTCCCTTTGTTCTGCTCTCTTCAGAAGAGCTCTCTTCCTGGGCTCCACTCAGTCTCTTATTTCCCCTGACCGGCAGTTTCTCTCATATTTGATGGTAAAGATTTGTCAGGTTCTAAATTGAGTTGGAGGAGCCCGGGGACGCATTCGGTACCAGCTATTGAGAACATGGCTCAGCAGGGAGTTTCCACTGAGGTCGGCAAGACAGTGGCCTCCTACAGATATGTTTAACATGATTACATGCCTTGAAATCTTTGTGCGAGCTGGGTTGGGGTCGCTAAATGTTCAAATGTATTTAAATAACTACACAAACGTTCCTGTCCGAGGCATCTCACAGCTCAGAGAGGGGTTGCTGGAAGTTTTGCACCATGGCTGGACCGGCTCTGGAAGTGCCCAATAAAAGGCATCTCCATTAATCTCCGTCCACAGCCATTTCAGTTCAGCATGGCTTTCGCATTCCCCGGTGTGAGGAAAACAATACCAAACAACAGTTTTTACTAACATAAAGTTCCCATGGTTGCTCTGTTAAGCTCCTGTCAATTCTCGTGCAGTGAGGTGGGTGATGTGAAGTCGCCGATGCTTGTCCTGTCTTGCTCTGAGTGGCCCCCTGGCTGTCAGGAGGAGCAGGACTCCATGGCACAGGTCCAGGTGCGTTCAGGAAAATCTCACTTCTCACACTGTATGCCAAAGACACACAGCACAGGAGATGACTTTTATTATCAAAAACTGCAAAACAGAAGTGTCAATCCTAGCTGCTTGGGAGGCAGGGAGCAAAGGGATCGTAATTTGAGGTCAGCCTCCACACAAAGTTGGGGAGAGCCCGCTTCAGTCATCCGGATACACGCGTGTGAGCCAGCTATAAGGGAAGCAAAGATGGCAGGTGGGTGGCCTAGCACTGTCTGATAAATAACCAGAGCCAAAATGGACTGGAGCAAGGTGTAAAAGCCTGCCTAGCGGCTCCCAGTGCAACCAGACACAAGCAAGTACCGGATGTTTAGGCAGACACACATAGCCCTGAGATGGCGTTGGAAAGAATTGGTCTCCGGGGCAGAGGCCAGAATGAAACAATGCAGCCTCTTTCTTTTCACATTTTGTCTTTTGAGAAAAGACTCATAAAAAATTTAACATCTAATTACTTACTGTCAGAAATCTTGATGTGACATTTTCCAAGGGTACCTAAACATTGATCAGGCCCAAGCCACGCTTCCGTGGGGTGGTAAGGGTTGACAGGTTAGCGCGAGGACAAATGGGGGCGATGTGGTGATGGACGGCAGGTTGGACTCGGTGCTGCATCCTGTCATCTTTGCTGCGGGGAAGGTGGGGACGGGGACTGCAGCTGAGCCTGGGGAGCCATCAGCCCATCTCACACAGATGGCCTGTTACCTGGCATCCCGCCCCACGGAGGTACAGGAGGAAGACGGTGGTCACGGGCCAGCTCCAGGCAAAACCGCGAGCATGGCGGGGTGGGGGGCTCCGGGGAGGAGCTCCTGACCTGAGACCTTAGGACTAGAAAAGGTATCTGGTTGTTTTTAAAGAGGCGAGAACCTGGACTTAGGAGTCCTTTTTAGTCCTTCCTTCCTTCCTTCCTTCCTTCCTTCCTTCCTTCCTTCCTTCCTTCCTTCCTTCCTTCCTTCCTTCCTTCCTTCCTTCCTTACCTCCTTCTTCTTTCTTTCTGAATAATAGTTTTGGGTGGCTGCTGGTGGCTCACACCTGTAATCCTAGCAACTCAGGAGGCTGAGATCTGAGGATCACGATTTGAAGCCAGTCTACACAGGAAAGTTTGTGAAACTCTTATCTCCATTAAATACCAAAAAAGCTGGCAGTAGAGCTGTGGCTCAAGTGGCAGAGAGCTATCCTTGAGCAAAAAAACAAACAATAAAACCACCAAATACAAACTCAAGGACAGTGCCCAGGCCCTGAGTTCAAGCCCCAGAACCTGTGCACATGCACGTGCGCGCGCGCACACACACACACACACATACACACACACACACACAGCAGTTTTATCATTCCTCTTCTCTGTAAGTGGCTATACAAGGGACTGTACACTTAACAGCAGTTTATGAACACAGTGCATCTTGATCGATGTCCTCACCCTCTTCTCCTGTGGACACACGTGTGGAGCCTGTGGCACAGTCATGTTGTGTGGGCCCAGCTCAGACTGTGTGTGCCTCGACACGTGTTCCTATGTAGTGAAAAAGACTGGCTTGCATGATAATGGAGAAACGTGCATAGAGGCAGGACAGACACACAGACAAGGAGCCATGAGCAGTCTGAAGTGGATGGCAGCCCAGGTCCTGCGGTGCAGACCACGGTCCTGTCCCTGTGCCTGATGTTCTTCAAATGGGATGAACCATCCACGCGGCGCCAGGGTGTAGCCGATGGCATCCGCGAACAGAGCACGTGGTGCTCACGCGGGACAAGACAGAGCCATGTGCAGCCCAGAATACACCTTCCATGAAAACGACAATCCCATTAGTGCGATGAGCAGAGAGTCACCCTGATGCCTAGAGGGTTGTTTGGAAAAGTAGGTTTTTAGATGAAAGTTTCACTATTGATATTTATATCTAATCTATATTGATACCTATACCTATCGACTGTATGTCGATATATGTAATTCCTTACTCAAAAACAATGACAGGCTTTGCATTGCTACTATCGCACATATTCAAAAGAAAGCAGAATTGAAGATAAAACAAGAGCAGCAGGACTGAGCGCAAGGCTGCCTGAGCTGACCCTCGCGTCCGGTGGGGGTGGAGGACAGGGTCAAGCCAAGGAGTCAATCCCTGAGCCGCTGCAACCACGAGATTACAGACAGGTGTGGTGCTTTCTGAGGCACAACCTGACTGGGCTGGGTTTCCACGGGAGACTGTACAGAGGCCAGGGGACCAGAGCGCACACAGACTCCCTGTCACCATGGCCACCACTGCACAGCCTTCCAGACAGGTGTCCTGCCGGGGCAGACAGCAGCTCTCCAGCCCGACTGACGTTCGGGGCAGCCTCCCTGAGGGGGAAAATGCAGAAAAAATATAAATTTACTTTTAATGACACGAGTACAATTGTCCATAACGTAAGGGAATGAATCAGCAAGGCTGTGGAGCTCCCACAGAGACCGCATCCCGGTCTCAGGCTGCCCTCCATGGGGGGAGCTGGCGTGTCTGTGCTCCCAGGGCCAGGGTGGGACCCTCCCAGGCTCTGTGACACAGGAGAGACAGGGCTGATGCAGTCCTGAGGCTGCGGGTCCGGGCGGAGCGCGCAGGCCTGGCCACTCCCGGACACGCCCTGCCCGCAGACCGCTCCAGCCAGCTGCATGGGGGGACTATCCTGCCCCCCAGGAGGCGTGGGAACCTGCCTGGGCCTGGGCTCCGATCACCGCTCCCTGAGGTGCCATCCTGCATGCGTCACGTGGGTCAGGTCTCCTGTGAGTTTGGACAGGGTACGAGCGTCCCGTCCTAATGTGACAGTCAGGATGGATGCCACCAGGATCTCCCTGAACTCCCGATGTCTGCCGACGGGTATGTCCCTGGGCCACAGGTGTTGATGTCTAGGTGTTTATGAGGAATGCTTTGAACTCTATGCTTTCTGGAAGACACATTTCCCTCCATTCGCCAACAAGACAGACACATTTCTGTCATCCTTCCACTTCCGGTAGAGAACCCCCTCCTGAAGCGGGACCTTACTCTCCTGCTAAGTTTGCTTGGCAAACACTATGTTTAGGTTATTTTGTGTCTTTTTTTTTTTTTTTTTTTGTCCATCGTGGGTCTTGAACTCTGGGCTTGGGCGCTGTCCATCAGCTCTTCAGCTCAAGGCAATCACTCTACTGCTTGAGCCACAGCGCCACTTCCGGTTTTCTGGTGGTTTTATTGGAGATAAGAGTCTCATAGAGTTTCCTGCCCGGGCTGGCTTTGAACTGCAATCCTCAGATCTCAGCCTCCTAAGTAGCTAGGATGACAGGCGTGAGCCACAGGTGCCCGCCTATTTTGTGTCTTTACTCAGACGTGGGTCATGGTGGATCTGGGAGTGCCGTGGCCCATTGCTCAGCAGGCTGGTTGAGTTTGACTTCTGCAGGGTGGCTGGGCTGTTCTCAGCGGTGTCTGCTGTTGGCACTGTGGTATCTGAGGAGGCATGGCTACTCACCTGCTCCTCACATGAGCTGATGATTATAGCAACAAGCAAGCGTGACGATCAGAATAGAATGTCTCCGTAGCATCTAGCAGAGATTAGAATGGTTCTGACAATTGGCAGCACTGGGTTTGAAGTCAGGGCCCCCGTGCTTATTAGTCCTATCACGGGAGCCATATCTCCAACCTTTTTCACTTCAGTTCCTTTTGCCTGGACTGACCTGGACTGTAACGTTCCCCCTGGAGCTGATCACAGGTGCTTGCCACCAAATCCC
The DNA here is from genome assembly GCF_024711535.1 of Dipodomys merriami. Lineage (NCBI taxonomy): Eukaryota > Metazoa > Chordata > Mammalia > Rodentia > Heteromyidae > Dipodomys > Dipodomys merriami. Next base: position 306,273 of record NW_027206082.1, on the reverse strand, counting down.
GGCTCCTAGTGAAAGGGAGGCCTCAGGAACTTCTTACCTGAGCTGGCCTTGACCAATGATCTTCCCCCACCTCAGCCTCTGTAGAGGCTAGCCTGATAAGTCTGAGCCAGCTGACAGTTGTGTGTGTGTGTGCCCGTGCATGTGCCAGTGTGCTAGTCTTGGGGCTTGAACTCAGGGGTTGGGCACTGGGTCCTGGGCTTTCCTTTTTAATGTAAGGATCTGCAGACCTTTGGAGTTGGGAAGTTGCTATATAGATTTCATATTTATTGACTGGATCATAAAGCAAAGGTTATACAGTGTAGTAGCAGCTAATTGATGAGTTATACCAAGTTTTCCTTCTGTTTTGTAGAAGAAAGTACTAGAAATGCTTCTTGAGTTCTGAGCCTTACATTCCTCATAATTTTCAATCTAATAAAAACGCATCTGCAGCTTAGCCAGCAAAGCCCTTGGATCTAGAGCTTGACGGGAAATGACAAGATGAAATATCTGTGCACAGAGAGAGAGAAAAGCACTCTGATAGATAAGTGCTTGAGAATCATTTGGGGCTAGTGTAGAACGTCTTTTGTAAAAGGGCCATAAGAAGATAAGATGTGGCATTTCTGCCTCTCAGAACTGAAAAGGGCAAACACTGGGCCACGCTTTTCTCCAAGCCCTGGTGTAAAAGGATTTGGGGGTGAAGTGCCGCTTTTGAAGCAAGGCATGCCGTTGAAATCCCTCACCAGCAGGAGCGTATGGCTAGACCACGGCACCAGTGGGCCACGGCACCGGGGGCCACGGCACCGGGGGCCGGGATGTGCGTCAGGCAGCGTGCAGGATGCTGAGTAGGCGAAGGTCCGAGTAACAGGCAGCTTTGTGGGGGGACGGCTGGGTTCCCATGACACCAGCACCCCCATCGCCCCTCCCTGCCTCAAGGCACACAGCCCACCCCCCACAGCAGGCCCATTAGTGCACAGGGTCCACTCATCCATTGGGCCATTAACACCCAGGGTAGAGCTAATGATCTAGGCCTGTGAATACTCTGGATCATGCTAGTGATCTAGGCCTATTAATACTCAAGGTCGAATTAGTGATCTAGGCCTATTAATACTCAGGGTCATGCTAGTGATCTATGCTCATTAATACTCGGGGTCGTGTTAGTGATCTAGGCTCATATACTTGGGGTCATGTTAGTGATCTAGGCTCATATACTTGGGGTCGCATTAGTGATTTAGGCCTATTAATACTCGGGGTTGTGTTAGTGATCTAGGTCCATTAATACTCGGGGCCCTGCTAGTGATCTGGGTCCATTAATACTCGGGGTTATGCTAGTGATCTGGGTCCATTAATACTCAGGGTCCTGCTAGCCATCTGGGCTCATTAATACTTGGGGTCATGCTAGTGATCTGGGCTCATTAATACTCGGGGTCGTACTAGCGATCTGTGCTCACGAATACTCAGGGTCCTGCTAGCCATCGGTCCCCTCTCTGTTCTGCATCCCGTGAGTAGCTCTGTCTCATCCGTACCCTGGGTCTCTCTGGAATGCAGACTCTCTTGGGCCCAGGGTTCTACACTAAGCAGGACACAGGTCCCCTGCGTGTCCTTCATCCAGTTCAGAAAATGCCTTTGTACTTCTTGTTCTGTTTCAAGTTTTTATCATAAATTGAATTTTACCTAATGTGTTTTTTTATGGATAAATGTTTACTTTTATTCTTTATTCTTTAATATAGCACAGTACTAATTGATATTTCGTGCCAGTATGGAGGCTTGAACTTGGCCTCAAGCCCTCTCATAGCTTTTTTGCCCAAGGACGGCACCCTACCATTTGAATCATGCCTTCACCTCTGCTTTTTTTTTGCTGTTTATTGGATTTTCTGCCTGGGCTGGCTTCAGATCTTGATCCTTAGATCTTAGCTTCCTGAGTAGCTAGGATTACCATTATTAGTCAGTGGTGTGTGGGTTCAATATTGGTTAAACTTTGAGTGATAAACCAATTTGCACTCCTGAAAGAAATACCACAGTATTTTAGTGCTAGCATCCTATTGCATGATGTTAGCTAATATTTTATTTAATTCTTTTTCACGTCCCTAAGATTGCCTCATTTCTTCCTTCAAATCCCCTGTTTGGCTTGGAATGAAGTTGCTCTGGCCTTAGAGCAACTGTGGGAAGTTCCTGTCCTGACTTTGAAAGTCAGAAGAGCTTTTTTTAAAATCAGGGCCACCATTCTGGATACCAACAAGTATTTCTGGGAAGCTGTCTGTCTGCTTCTTGCCCTCCATGTGAAGACTCACACACCAAGTTCCTTCCTGGCCATTGAGAATTTTTATTTTCTTCCTGGGTCAGGCGCTTTATAAGTTGTGTTCATAAATTTGTAGTACAGAATAGCTCACAGTAACCCCATAAGTCCTTTATGCGATCTGTCGTATCTGTAAGGTCATCACTCTATGTCTAGTATCAGTGCTTTGTTGTTGTTCCCTCAGTTAGTTTAGCTTGTAAGAATTTATCAAGTTTATTAGTCTTTCAAAGAACAATGTTTTTGAGGCTTTCTTGATTTTTTTTGTACAATTTTTACTAGTTATTTTCCACTTTTAGCTGTGTCTTCATTGGCATGTCATTTTCTACTTGTTTTCTATTCTTACTCTAACTTTCTGTGATGGATTTTTTTTCATACATTTACATTTAAACCTAAAATGCATATGCATTTAAACCTAAAATGTTTTCCCCTTCTGTTTATGTTTAGCTACAACTCTTGAGTTTCAGTATGCAGTCCTCTCATGACTCCAGTAAGTTTGTTCCTGAATCCAGTTCACTTCTACTGCGGTCTGAGAGTCTGAACCTTTGTGGGAGGGTGGAATACGAGTGCACCGAGGTTGGGGAAGCCGTTCACTGAGAGCAGCCGAGCTCTGTGCGCCTCTCATATCCATCTTCTAGCTCCTGACCTGGCCTTCCTACTGCATCTCTGCATAATCCATACAATATAACTAGCTTTATTTTTCTTTCACATTCATCAAGTTTTGCTCTTAAATTTTGAAGTCATGTAATAGGATGTGTAAAGTCAGATTGCTGCATCTTCCTGGACAATTTTCTTTTTTCATTGTGAAATACCTTTTACTTTGCCTTCTACATTGCCTCATACTCTAGAGGTCAGTTTTCTTTGGGTTATCATTCACATAGTATTTAGTCCATCATTTTACCTTCAAATTTCTCTATTATAATATTTATGCTAAATTCTTTATGCATGTGATTTTTGTTTTTATTTTAATAAAAATGACATGTATATTAAATGGAATTCTTCTTAATCCTATTTTAATACATAGTTGTATGAGTCTATATTTCCTGCCTATTTTATTTGGTTGTTTTCCTTTTCTTTTGCATTCTATTGCATCAACCAAAAAATCATGTTATTCTGTCTTTTCCTTTCATGGCTAACCTTGTTTTCTGTTGCTTTTCGTGATGAGTGTCTTGGAGGGCTCCTGCTGTCTTCCTCAGTGGCTAGAAGTCAGTTAAATACAGACAACACTGGCAGTATTGTGTTCCTTCACATCCTGGCTCTGTGTCCTCATCCCGGCTGTTTTTCTATTTTTTCTTTTGTTGTTTGTTTGTTGTTGTTGGTCTTGAGGCTTGAACTCCAGACCTGGGCGCTGTCCCTCAGCTCCTCAGCTCAAGGCAGGTACTCTACCACTTTAGCCACAGCGCCTCTTCCATTTTTTTTTTTTTCTGGTGGTTAATTGGAGTCTCATGAACTTTACTGCCCAGGTTGGCTTTGAACTGTGAATCTCTGATCTCAGCTTTCGTGGTAGCTAGGATTACAGGTGTGAGCCACCCGCGCCCGGTCTGGCTGAGTTTCAAGCTCAGCCAGACATGTGTGTTAGGGCTTTGCAGTGCTGCCATTGATGCAGGCTGTTCACCTTTCTGCACCCTTCACTCACATCCTGTTCGGACCCCTCTCCGTCCCCAGTCTGGCTGCTTGTGGACCCCTGGCAGTGAGCGAGACCACTGCTCCTTTGCCTGTAGTTACCTTTATCTTGCCCCTCCTTTTAGGAGAGTTTCTCAGGTGACAAGGTCTTTTCTTTTACCTTTTAAAGGTTCCTTCCTCTTTCAGTGTCCTCAGAGAGCTGGAGTTCACGCTCATTGCTGAATGTTGAATTCCTCTGCTTAGGCTGGTATTTGTTGTTTGCTTTTGGTGTTTGGAATTTTTACCAGCTGTTCTTAGGCATGGCTTTGTATAATCCCACGCAGGACAGAGCTGAGGAATCCTCTCCTCTCTGTAGCTCAGGGTTGTGGGCTGGATTGTCCAGTTAAATTCCCCTGTGAGCCAGACAGGGCTGGAGCCTCTGGCTCTTGTCCAAGTCCCCCATGGAGGCTTCCAGAAGAGCCAAGGGGACAGCCACCATGGGCTGGGCCTTGTGCAGTCTGCAGGCTCCACACCACTCAACTGGGCCATTCCTGCTGGGAACGGAGGACAGAGCCGCTGCTGCCCGCAGCCAGGTCCACTCTGAGTTGTCCCAAGCCTGACAGAGGGCGTTGTGGGGGGGAGGACTCTGCACCTAGCACCCTGGTCTAGGTTTTCAAAACCACCGCCAGCACTGCTGCTCCAGTCTTCTTTCTACACAGATCCTTGGCTTCACTTCTGTTTATTTCATTAGAAAACTCATGGACGTAAACTTGTAGGGTCAGATGTTATGGGCATTTTCAAGAGTCTTGATATAGAAAGGCTAATTTTCTGTCCATTTGAATAAATTTATATTCCCATGAGAAATTTGAGCAATTTTCCCCCTCTGACCTCACAAGCATTAAATTACAGTTCATTTTTCATGTATCCCAAATTAAAAGGCAGAGATGTATCTTGTTTTAATTTGCATTTTTCTATCTGCTGGAGGGGCATCCTATACTACGTTCAAGTACTTGCTCTTTATATCTTTTGCAGATTTCATCTGTAGGCACGTGTGCATGTTGCTCTGGAAGTCTAGTGGTTTTATTGTTTTCTAGGAATTCTCTGCTCATTGTTGATGCTAGCATTTCTCCCTTCCTTTAGAAATGCGTTACCGGTTGGACCCTGGCTTGATGATGTAAATACTGTTTTGGTGCCTGGGTGGCGGTGTATTGTTGACTGCCCTCTGGCACACAACCTTTGCTCCCTAAGTACTTAGAAGACAGGGTTCACAGGATAGTTCCCGCTCACATGTGATAAAATAGTCCCCGACTGTGAGAGACAGGATTGTTCTTGTTGGGCTATTTTCTGGTTATAGTGCTATTAGAAACTATATATTTACCTTGATGTTGAGCATCAGTTTTTGAATGACTGTGCAAATACCAAGCAGAGTCAGCTAGGGGCTGATCCGGTTATCCCCAAGGGCCTGGGAGCTGGGGCCCCAGAGGGAGAGAAGGGACCGCCCATCTATGTATCTTGAGACCTTAACTATACCTGCTTGTGACTCCCTTCCTCCACGATGGACACGTCCAAACCCAGACAGGCTGAGCCTGCTTGGCGCTTTGCTGTCCCCAAAAGGTGCCTCTGTTTCCTTCCACAGGCCAGCTATTTGTCATACACTCTATTTGCTTTTGAAATTACAATTTAAGAAAAATTAGAATGTTCTTTAAAGCATAGAATCCGCCGACTCACTTTCACTCTACAATGAGCTTGGCACTTGTTAGAAATTCAAACCATTCTGAGGAGTTAAAGCAAAATGCATTTCCTTTACTCATTCCTGAGCTTCTTTGAAAGAAGAAAAATGATTCCATGTGGGGAATGGCAGAGCGCTGGATATAGGGATGGCAGAGAGCTGGGGACAGGGATGTCAGAGCGCTGGAGGTGGGGATGGCAGGGGCGCTGGAGGTGGGGATGGCAGAGCGCTGGGGATGTGGATGGCGGGGTGCTGGAGGTGGGGATGGCGGGGTGCTGGAGGTGGGGATGGCAGGGCGCTGGGGATGGCAGAGCGCTGGGGATGGGGATGGCGGGGCGCTGGAGGTGGGGATGGCAGGGGTGCTGGAGGTGGGGATGGCAGAGCGCTGGGGATGGGGATGGCGGGGCGCTGGAGGTGGGGATGGCGGGGCGCTGGGGATGGGGATGGCGGGGCGCTGGGGATGGCAGAGTGCTGGGGATGGGGATGGCGGGGCGCTGGAGGTAGGGATGTAGGGGCGCTGGAGGTGGGGATGGCAGGAGCGTTGGAGGTGGGGATGTAGGGGCGCTGGAGGTGGGGATGGTGGGGCGCTCTGGATGGCAGAGTGCTGGGGATGGGGATGGCGGGGGTGCTGGAGGTGGGGATGTAGGGGTGCTGGAGGTGGGGATGGTGGAGCACTGGGGATGGGGATGGCGGGGTGCTGGAGGTAGGGATGGCAGAGCGCTGGGGATAGGGATGGCGGGGTGCTGGAGGTGGGGATGTAGGGGCGCTGGAGGTGGGGATGGCGGAGCACCGGGGATGGGTGATGATTTCCATCTGGCCAGGCACGGTTGCTGCCCCCACCAGCTGGAGCCAGGCATGGGTCAGTTTTCTAGCACTTCCTCTGTTCCTTTCCATTGTGATTTTGTTAAGAGAAAGTACTTGGAAGAAGGAAGGAAACACTCAGAAAAGAGAAGGAGGCTGTGTGCAGTGTGTTTACCTGGCACCAAAGCCAGGAGTGTTTTAGATTTTGTGTATTTTGGGTTGAAGGTGGTCAGGGACTGGAAGCAGAGACTTTGATGATTGTGAAAGTCACTTCAGGAAATCCGAAGACGGTGCACGGTGCCAGCATCAGCATCGGTTTCAGAGATGGGTTCTCTCGGGAGGCTGACTCCCTCTCCCCCCACAGAGGCCCCAGGCCGTCGAAGAGTGGAGCCGATAATTTCTTCAGACACTTTTACCAGAACATTTTTTATTTGTGCACCACTCTATACTGACTGACCGGGGAATTGGTACTGGTCACTTCCACTGTAAATCATCTTCATGGTAAGGTACTTCAAGTGTAAATAATCTTCGTGTTAAGAATCTCCCTTATTCAACAACAGGGCAGAGAACATAAATCAGAATGACACCATGATATCCAGCGAAAAGCATTTTTAAATTCCTTCTCCTTCCCTTGCTGGCTTGCTTCTTTCTGCCCCTCATCACAATCAGCAGAGACAGAAATAGACCACCGGCTCGGAGCTCTCCGCAGCTGCTCACACGTCCGCCCGCACACGGACGCTGCTCTTGTGATTGCAATTTACTTTTAAATACATGGTAATAACCCACTGATTTTCAAACCCCGAGAAGCCAGAGTAGTTTAATCTTATCCATTATTATCATCATTGAGAAATATTCCTTTCTGTTCAGGAAGATAAACTAAGCCTGAAAAGCCAAACATCACATTTCACTCATATTTGAAATCTAGACTTACAATGATAATAATAGCAATAATAATGAGGCATTAACCCTAAGAGGACTGTCTGGGAGGGTAAGCCAGCAGGAAAGTGTGTGTGTGTGTGTGTGTGTGTGTGTGTGTGTGTGTGTGTGTGTGTGTGTGTGTGTGTGTGTGTGTGTGTGTGTGTGTGTGTGTGTGTGTGTGTGTGTGTGTGTGTGTGTGTGTGTGTGTGTGTGTGTGTGTGAAATCCCCTGACTTCTGTTTGACTAAAAGGGAGAGGTGGGAGAGGCAGAGCAGTGACCAGAGGGGGTGAATTTGACCAAAGTACATTGTGTCCATCGATGACAATGTCACAATGAAACCCTTTTGTGAAATTAATTCACACAATAATAATTTTTAGAAGAAACGTCTACCTGAAATCTTGAGGCGGCATCTTTGGTGTTGATGTTTTGAACACAGGGTTTATGTTATGTAAGAAGCCTTCGCTTTGGACCTGCGGACGAAGGGATGGCTCTCAGGAGTGGAACGTCATTTCCAGCTGACCTGTCCCTTGGCCAGCTCTGGCCAGCTCCCAGCCCCTTTCACCGACCCTGTACGGGCAGCTCCCAGCTGGGGCTCCGGGTGAGGTCTCCAGCCTGCACAGTCTGGGTTGGCAGGCCTAGGCCCAGGCCACACCGCCCTTCCTAGCCCGAAGCTCCGCTGAGTGGCCTCGCCCCAACCCATGTCCTTTGGACACTTTCGTCATCTGCTGGTCCCATCTCCTTGATGGCATGAACCAGGGTCACCCCGACAGCCCCAGGCACGTGCACAGACACCAGCACACGGTGGCACGGAGCGGCCACCCTGGCTGACCCCGGCGGGCTGCCTCTGCCCTTGGCCTCAGCCGACTCCTTTCTCCCCAGCTCCCCAGCTCCCACATTGCCTCCCCAGGTCTGGGCTTCCTCCTCTTCCCAGGCTGCCGTGGGAGCCCCAGGTCTGCTGTCAGAGCCAGAGCCGCTGCTGTCCCCACACAGCCTGCTTTTCACTCCTGGGAGTGGTCCAGGGGCTTCCTTCTTTCTCTGGAATGTTCCCAGGCCATGGGGCAGGGCGGGGCCGGGCCTGCGCACAGGAGCACAGCACAAGGGAATCATCTGGCTCACCAGCTTCCCGCGTTCACTTGGCAACCTCGAGAAATTCATTCTAAAAATGTTCAGCCGAACTTTCCAAAACAGCCTTCATGGCAGCTGGTATTTAAGGGAGCAGAGCAGAGATGCCTGTTGGCAGGTTGCTTGGTAACGGTGGCTCCCACCGGCCGGCCTTGCCCAGCAGGGGGGGGGGGAGCCAGGCTGTTGGACCCCTCCCCCGGCCTTGCAGGGGGGGAGGGAGGGAGAAGGGGGGCGGGAGCGAGGCTGCGGGCAGGAGGGGGGAGCCAGGCTGTTATTGGACCCCTCCTCCTGCAGGAGGCTCTTGTACAGGGGCAGGGGGTAGGAGCTGATGTAGGGAGGGGTTCAGATGGTGTGGATAGTGAAAAAGCCCCGAGCCGTAGGTTTTCTATCTAGGTTGTAAAGATTGAACCTTAGCTGTGGTGTTCAGGTTGAGACCTAGGGCTGGCTCCTGGGGGTTCTTGCTGCTCAGAGGTTCCTACGAGAAGGCCCAAGCCTCCTGAAGGGCTCCGTGAGGGAGAGGCGGGCTCGAGGGACTGGACGTCCCCTGTGTGGTCACGGGGACGGAGATGTCCTGGCGCGGTCCTGCTCGAAAGGCCGTTTCTAAAGACAGATGCCGGCCCTGCTGTTTCACAGCTCCGTGACAGGACGGTCTGGGTCAGTGACCGGTGCCCAGTGGAAGAAGAATGTCAGGCAATCTCAGGGACCCACAAGCTTGCTGCCAGTTATTTAACGTGCTGCATTTCATTGTTAGTCGGTTTGCCACATGTAATTTTAGGCATGTGTGTGTGTGTGTCACGCAGCTGGTAAAGTGCTTGAGAGTTCAGCATCATTCCGTGGCCAGCCTGCTGGCCTGCCGGCCCAAGGCCATCCGTCGCCAGTGCTCGAGTCCCTGCTCCCGGGTCTGAGCGCACATCTGAGCCTGCTGCTGCTCTAGGCCGGGCGCAGCCTTGCTCTGTGGCTGCATCCCAGTACCCTGCTGGCCCCATAGGAGCGTGCCTGGCTCTGGACAGGCTCGGCCCTGTGGGAAGCGGACGTCCAGCCCCACCCCAGGTCACGTTCACATGGGAGAAGAGCAGCCAGGGATGTAGCCATAGACGTAGACAGCAGGGGTCCCCAAATCCTGGGGCTGCCCCATGCCTGCCCCAGATGCCCTCGGGCCCCTGGAGTTCACACCTGCTCTGCCCTTGGCCCTGGCGTCTGTGACTGGAGCAGTCTCTGGGAAAGTCATGGCTTCTTGTTAGCCTCTGAGGCCCCTTTGCCTGCTACGAGGGTGTGTGGGATGGAGGCTGTGAGGTCTGCCCCTTTCCTCCTTCACCTCCCCCAGAACAGTGGTTGGCCGCCCCTACATGTCTACCTCTTCCCTAGCTCCCCTAGGGGCTCAGGTGGGCACCTTCACAGAACACCATGTTTCAACATCTGCACCAAGTCCAAGGTCATCCCATCCAAATCCTCCTCAGAAAGGCGGCCTTCCCTCAGCCTCTGCCTGTGCTTCACTCACAGGTGTAGATTCGACCTCTACAGGGCCTTCTGCAGGGGCTGCTGCACACAGTCGGGGGTAGGGGGGGTCACCGCTGCTCCAGGGGGGCTGTGCTGTCAGTCCTGGGGTCACCGCTGCTCCAGGGGGGCTGTGCTGCTGGCCCTGGGGTCACCGCTGCTCCAGGGGGACTGTGCTGTCAGTCCTGGGGTCACCGCTGCTCCAGGGGGGCTGTGCTGTCAGTCCTGGGGTCACCGCTGCTCCAGGGGGGCTGTGCTGTCAGTCCTGGGGTCACTGCTGCTCCAGGGGGGCTGTGCTGCTGGCCCTGGGGTCACCGCTGCTCCAGGGGGACTGTGCTGTCAGTCCTGGGGTCACTGCTGCTCCAGGGGGGCTGTGCTGTCAGTCCTGGGGTCACCGCTGCTCTAGGGGGGCTGTGCTGTCAGTCCTGGGGTCACCGCTGCTCCAGGGGGGCTGTGCTGTCAGTCCTGTGGTCACCGCTGCTCCAGGGGGGCTGTGCTGTCAGTCCTGGGGTCACTGCTGCTCCAGGGGGACTGTGCTGTCAGTCCTGGGGTCACCGCTGCTCCAGGGGGGCTGTGCTGTCAGTCCTGGGGTCACTGCTGCTCCAGGGGGGCTGTGCTGTCAGTCCTGGGGTCACCGCTGCTCCAGGGGGGCTGTGCTGTCAGTCCTGTGGTCACCGCTGCTCCAGGGGGGCTGTGCTGTCAGTCCTGGGGTCACTGCTGCTCCAGGGGGACTGTGCTGTCAGTCCTGGGGTCACTGCTGCTCCAGGGGGGCTGTGCTGTCAGTCCTGGGGTCACTGCTGCTCCAGGGGGGCTGTGCTGTCAGTCCTGGGGTCACTGCTGCTCCAGGGGGGCTGTGCTGCTGGCCCTGGGGTCACCGCTGCTCCAGGGGGGCTGTGCTGTCAGTCCTGGGGTCACTGCTGCTCCAGGGGGGCTGTGCTGCTGGCCCTGGGGTCACCGCTGCTCCAGGGGGGCTGTGCTGTCAGTCCTGGGGTCACTGCTGCTCCAGGGGGGCTGTGCTGTCAGTCCTGGGGTCACCGCTGCTCCAGGGGGGCTGTGCTGTCAGTCCTGGGGTCACCGCTGCTCCAGGGGGGCTGTGCTGTCAGTCCTGGGGTCACTGCTGCTCCAGGGGGGCTGTGCTGTCAGTCCTGGGGTCACTGCTGCTCCAGGGGGGCTGTGCTGCTGGCCCTGGGGGCCAGGGCATGGCCAGGATCTCCACATCTTTGGGGAAGGTCGACTATTCGTATGAAGGGCTACCTTGGCTGCTGGTTCCGTTTGCCATCATTTCGGCTCCTTCCCCAGCCCAGCCCATGGTGTCGGTGGCCGGGCAGGGGCTGTCCCTGACCCTGGCGTGGGGGGCTGCTGAGGGGCTGGGTGGCGTGCAGCGCCTGTCTCTGTCCTGGCCTCGTGGCGTGTGCTTGGGCCACTGTGGTGTGGGGGAGCCCATGGGGCGGCTGGGGGCTGCCCTGCTCAGCCTGGATGGGCGGGGGGACTCGGCAGGCCTTATGGTGCTCTTTGGGGATGTTCTCCGCACACTTCTTCCTTGGCAGATGTGTGCTACAAGAACAAGGTTTTAAAAATAACAGTAGTTTGTAAGTTTGTTTGTTTTTTTCTTTTTTTTTTGGTCAGTCGTGGGGCCTGAACTCTGGGCCTGGGCGCTGTCCCTCAGCTCTTCAGCTCAAGGCGAGCACTCTACCACTTGAGCCACGGTGCCACTCCGGTTTTCTGGTGGTTTATTGGAGATAGGAGTTTTATGACTTTCCTGCCTGGGCTGGCTTTGAACCGCGATCCTCAGATCTCCTCCTGAGTGGCTAGGATGACAGGTGTGAGCCACCGGCGCTCGGCTTGTAAGTTTGCTTTTCTTGATAGGTGGCCTAGCCTGCCTTTACATCTGAGGGCTTCCTTCTTCTGCTTCCTGAGTCTGGGGTTGCAGGCGCATCCCGAACACCTGTCTGCAATAGTGGGTTCTTAGTGAAAACAGAACAGGGCTGGGCAGAGTGAATGCCACCTTCCAACATGCACACAGCGCCTGTGGGTCACATCATTTCTCAGGTCACACTCCCCTTGGGTCTGAGAGGAAAGAGGGGCGGATGTCCCAGACATAGTGAACACTGCAGACAAAGTCCCAGGGCACAGCAGGCACTCTGGATGTGACTTCTGCTGTCTTAGTTATGGGAGCCCCACATTTTTCTTAACTGCACGAATCCCTGAGCCAGGCCTGGGGTCACCGCTGCTCCAGGGGGGCTGTGGAGGTCGGGAGGAATGTCAGCCGGCCCAGGCAGGGAACAGTGAGGAGATCTGCATCTCAGCAAGTAGGTCTTGTGTGCCATGCCAGCAGTGTGAGAGGCAAAGTTAGGAGGACTGTGGTCTGAGGCTGGTCCTGGGCAAAGGCCTCACCTTAAACAAAAGGGAGCAGAGCAGGGATGGGCCTGGCACACGCGGTAAAGGGCCTGCCTAGCAAGCACAAGCCCTAGTGCACTCCGCAGCGCCACTTTCCACTGAAAACGAATGATCTGAACTGTGCAAAAGTAGATTCTAGCTTTGTTCATGCTGAACAATACAAGAGGCAGATTCCAGTTTTTAGATTCTGAACTCTGCAAGAGGCGGGTTCCAGCTTTGTAGATGCAGGCAGTAATATCAAAGACATCAAGCCACTGCCCAAGCTCTGGGAGCTGCGCCGCACAGGCTGAGGTCCTTTCTGATCTCACCCTGTCCTTGTTTTACTGATGGCCAGGCTGCCAAACATGTACACCTACCTACCTGACCGCCCTGTAGCTTCGGCCATAGCTGGTCGGTCAGAGGTTGCCCAACTATATAATCTACTTTGTGACTAACACATAACTGTTTGAAATTTTTAAAAATGAGGCAATGTAACAAAATGACATTATCATGCTGCATTACACTGAGAGAAGAGGCAGCCACCCGCGTTTAGACATATATATATATATATGCGTACGGCGTGTATATATGCATATATGTATGTTGTGTATTTATACATATATGCGATCTGTCATGGCAATGATACATGTGTGTTCAAATCGTTCATTTATGATATTTGAGAATGCCAGCTTTACTGTGTACTTGACTTGCCGTTAGTATGTCTTGAATAATTTTGAATGTTTAATCAAACACATAATTGTACATTTCCGGGGGTGTGTATGAAGTGACTCTAAAAATGCTATTTCCATGTGAAGAAACTGCTCCCTTTTCCCGGCTTGGGAGGTGACAGCCCGTGGCTGTCTGTCTGCGGGGGCTCCTTGGTGGCCAGCTGCCCCCGGGGAGCGGCCCAGCAAGGAGACGCCCACGCCTGGCTCAGAATCATACAAACCCCCGCGTCTCTGTGCATGACCCCGGCACCCCGGCCACTCTGCTGCTCACTCTCTTGTGTATTGATCACTTTAGGGATCACTTTAGTGGGACCCTTGCACCTCATTTCCCCAAGGACATGTGTAGAAGGTCGTGACTGACCATGGAACTGAGGCTGACTAAGCTCAAAGGGACCTTGCACGGACTGACGCTGTTCAAAGGTACGCAACTGTCTGTGCGTGTCGCTTCCTTGTGTGTCTGTGCAAACCTGCAAACACAGCGTGGCAGTGCCCTGACCCCCTCCCCGCGGTACTGCCCCCTGCGCCGCCCTACCACGTCCATCCGCCCTTGTCATGGGGCAGCCAGCCTGCTGGTGGACGCTGCTAGGAGTGTTTTTTGTTTTTTGTTTTAAGGGATCAAGCATAAAAAGATACAGAAAAAATTGAGGGCCCCCATTGAGGTGAGACCTTTTGCACTTTGCCTTCTTCCCTGTGGAATTAGGTTGGCATTTTAGATGTCTCAGGAAGCTCCTGTCCCTTCCTGCCTTAAGGAGGCTGTTGAACTGCATGTGTGGACAGCACGGGGCGTAGCAAAAGGCCCTCAAGTCAGTTATGTCTGGAATTCTCTGTGGGTCCGGGCTCCTGGGACACGCACTCTGCCCGCAGATCCACCCCTGTGGGCACTGCCCGGTGCCCGGAGCACTGCACTGGTTTCTGCGAGACACAGAGTTTTAAGTTACTTGAAGCTTTAGTGAGGTGTTGCCAACAGCTCACGAGCCAGGATTCACTTCTGTGTGTCTCTGTTCTGTGTCTAGATTTGTGTGAGAGAAAGGAACAGAACGCCTCCTTTAGCTGAAGGAGCTCTGGGTGGCTCGGGGCCAGCATGGCAGAGGGGCTTGGTCACAGATGGAGTCCAGGCACCAGGCACACGCTCTGTGGGTATTGATGCAGTCGGTGGATGAAGCTGGGCCCTAGTGGCGTCCATGAGTCTCTGCACATACCTTTGTCCTGGACATGATGTGCATCGTCCATGTTACTGTCCACCCTACAGCAGATGGGGCTGCGTTGTGGGGGCCTGGCCTCAGCACCGGGAGCGGTCTGAGCATCCTGTGGCCTGAGCAGCCCCCTCCTCCGACACTTCTGACGGCTGAGAACGGCAGCCGGGCTCGGCTCTGGTCCCCTTCAGGGCTCTAGCTGGGCGCCCGAGCTCAGCTGGGGCTCAGCCAATGAGATTGAGGCTGTCGTTTTCTCCAGAAGAGCTCTGAGGAGGCCACAGGTTCCAACGTGGGGGTCCTGCGGGGCCCTGCCTGCACCCTGGGTGCGCCATGCTGTGGGCAGTCCAGAGGGGACGGCCCGAGAGCTGGGCCGGAGCGAGCTGCCTCCGCCCGCCAGCCCTCGGTGGGGATGTGCAGGTTGTCTGTCTTGGAGAGTGTTTGCTTCAGGAGATGAATCTGAGTGGCCATTTTTGAGGCTGTCTGAGAAGGATGAGGTGCATGGTTTTGCAATGCCATCTCTGTTCTATGTCTGTCTGTTTTGCAATTTCATGGTAACAGCTTCGCTCTCAGGCAGAACCTGGAAAAGCTCTCTCCACCTGGAACCACTAGTTTTTACTTAAATTTGTGTGCTTAGTAAGGCTCACCCTTACTAAGAGGGAGGACCATAAAATCAGCATGGTGCAAATTAAGCACTGCAAAGCCAGGCAGAGCCGTCTTTCCCTGGCAGGGTCCCCGGGGTGGCCTTGTGGCCATGGCTCCTCACCATCTTGAAGACTTGTTCTCACTGTAGTTGTATGTGTTGTTTGAATCTGGTCCTGGCAGTGGAAGTGAAGATTACTACTATTCTTTTTTCAGTTAATGAATTACTGGCTTTGTTGGTTTGTTTGTTTTCCCCAAGCTACAGCCAAAATAGCCAACCAACCATGGGTGAATATTCTGTAATTGTATAGTGTATGAAAACATTTATTTTTATGCATTTCCCCCCCAAATACTTAAAGAGGTGGTAAGTGTTGTGTACAGCCTGTTACGGTGGGTTTAATTTTATGACCGTTGCTGCTACGGTATCAGGTCTCACAGGTAGGAGAGGGCCTGGTTGTTCACAGTTTGCCTTATACTGTGTCCCGCTACGCTGAGAACTCATGGGCCATCCCCGCATTTAAACTGACCATCACCAGCCTCAGGCTGGTCCTCGAACATCAGAGAGTAAATGGTGGGTAGAAAATGAGTGTGAATTTTCTCTGAGAAAAATCTTCCTGGGCCTCTCAACTTACTTCCCAACGCTGATGTTCGGTGAGGAGCTTGGGATGCGTGAAGGCCTACGAGTGTGCACGTCTCACCAGGGCCCTGGGCACATGCTGAAACCCGAGCCTTAGACCCGGGCCCCAAACTCCTGGCGTCCATGTGTCAGGTCCAGCCACTCGGGGCAGGGGCAGGGTGCTGCCCATGGGACGGACACCCATGTGCAGCGGGGAAGGGAGCTCTGCAGACCACCGTCAGCTGTCTTTGGGGTACAGACTCCCGCTACAGTAGCTTTTCTAGACAAAGAGCTGGGGCCTGGGGGAGAGGTACGTAGTTAGCCAGAAGTCCAGGTCGAAGCGTGGCCGGCTGGCCCATTATTTTAGTTCTTGTTTTGGAGGTGGTCCCAGGGCTGCTGCCATGCTGTGATTGGTCAGGACAAGCAGGTGGGCATGCCTGCGGCGGTCTGTGGCGGTGAGCAGGCTCTGCGGTCCTTCGGGGTGTCGTGTTTGCTTCTTTTCATAAAGATGTTCTCCTCAGTCCTGTCCCTCCTGTGTCCCAAAGAGGTTGCAGAGTGACTGCAGAACGCCACACAGAGTGAGGGCAGGTCCCAGCTCCTCTGCTGCTTGTCATGAATTCAAGGGCCCCAAGGCGGGGGATGCCTTTTGGCAGGAGCAGCTTTTAAGCCCCTCAGACAAGATTTCTGTGTGAGACCTGGCTACCTGCACTGCGCACACCTGCTCACTCCCGCTGCGTGTGAAGGACTGCACATGGTTCTGTGCCGGAGCCCTGAGCCCCACAGGCTCCGGAGGCTGGGAGGCATGGGACCTGTCCCATGAGCCACAGAGTGCTCAGTGTCTGTCCTGGGGACACCCAGGCCCTCAGCCTGCCCCGGAGACACCCACCATCAGCCTGCCCTGGGGACACCCAGGCCCTCAGCCTGCCCCGGGGACACCTGTGCCCTCAGCCTGCCCCGGGGACACCCAGGCCCTCAGCCTGCCCCAGGGACACCTGTGCCCTCAGCCTGCCCCAGGGACACCCACCATCAGCCTGCCCCGGGGACACCCACCATCAGCCTGCCCTGGGGACACCCAGGCCCTCAGCCTGCCCTGGGGACACCCAGGCCCTCAGCCTGCCCTGGGACAACTGCACCCTCAGCCTGCCCTGGGGACACCCAGGCCCTCAGCCTGCCCCGGGGACACCCGTGCCCTCAGCCTGCCCTGGGGACACCCAGGCCCTCAGCCTGCCCCGGGGACACCCACCATCAGCCTGCCCTGGGGACAGCCAGGCCCTCAGCCTGCCCTGGGGACACCCAGGCCCTCAGCCTGCCCTGGGGACACCCAGGCCCTCAGCCTGCCCCGGGGACACCCACCATCAGCCTGCCCTGGGGACAGCCAGGCCCTCAGCCTGCCCTGGGGACACCCAGGCCCTCAGCCTGCCCTGGGGACAGCCAGGCCCTCAGCCTGCCCCGGGGACACCCGCGCCCTCAGCCTGCCCCAGGGACACCCACCATCAGCCTGCCCCGGGGACACCTGTGCCCTCAGCCTGCCCCGGGGACACCCAGGCCCTCAGCCTGCCCCGGGGACACCCACCATCAGCCTGCCCTGGGGACACCCAGGCCCTCAGCCTGCCCCGGGGACACCCAGGCCCTCAGCCTGCCCCGGGGACACCCACCATCAGCCTGCCCTGGGGACAGCCAGGCCCTCAGCCTGCCCTGGGGACACCCAGGCCCTCAGCCTGCCCCGGGGACACCTGTGCCCTCAGCCTGCCCCGGGGACACCCAGGCCCTCAGCCTGCCCCGGGGACACCCACCATCAGCCTGCCCCGGGGACACCCGCACTGATACAGCCCTGTGCACTTGGTCCCTGCAGAGGCTGACACAGGTAGACGCAGTCTCCCTTTCTGAGGGAGGCCCTGTGCTAGGCATGCCAGAGCACACAGCCCTCATTAGATGTTTCCAGGTTGGGCAAACTGGAGGAAATGTGTGTCTCAAGTCCTCTGCGGGCCTGCTCTTCAGGCCTGCCTTGGTGTAGCAGACCGGCACCCTTCGGCAGAGAGCAGAGCCTGCATGTGGCCCCAGGCCCCAGCCGGCTCTTCTGTCCACGGGAGCTCAGAGCCGGGGGTGAGGAGGAGGAGGACGAAGCTTTCCAGCAGAAAGCGTGGCAGGGCTGCACTCACCATGAGTGAGGAGCACTCTCGAACACTTGGGCCCTGCACGCTGCGTATGGCATCTGGGTAGGTTTGTCGAAATGTGGCAGATAGTATTTTTTCTCACCGCAGACACTGGTGATGGAGATGTCTTAGAGAGGAAGAACTTTGTTTTCCATAAAGCAAAGCAAATCAATTCCAGCAATGCACTTCCGCCTGGGGAAGAACACAGTTCACTCACTGGTGTCATTTGGAATAGAGACCATCGAACACAGGAAAAATAGCCAGGTGTTAGGGGAATCAGAAACTAAAGGACATACTAACTTAGTAATGTAAGTGCCATTTTGCATACGTAATCTGAGATGAGAGCATACACGTTGAAATCCACATCAGGTCTCAGAGCCTCACACCTATGTTTTGTGCTTCCTTGTTTGCTGATGTTGGGTCCATGCCTGGGTGGAGGGGCTGAGGAGCAGGTTTGGAATCGGGTCAGCTGTGTCCGCAGCCACACCTTCGGCCAGGGCAGACACAGACATGGCCAGTGTCTTCACTTCTCTCTGGTTTGCATCTGCTAGTTAGAGCTTTCCCTCTGATAATCTGTAGTTGAGGGTGGAACACACTTTTATTTGGGAACACTCAGTTTGACAGGTAGGGAGAGGTCCAGTAACTTACTAATCCTAATTCAGAAAGTGAATCTCCGACCATGCTGTCGTTTTTGAAGAAGAGTATTCTCTGCAGTTTGAGGATCGTTGTCTCCAATTATTTTATCCTTTCTGATAACATTGAGTTTCCTATCAACAATATCTATTTATCTCTCAGATCAAAAATTCTACATTAAAAACATATACCAGGTCATCATATTGCACCTCATACATATATATTATTTGTTAATTAAAAAATGAAATTTGGGAAATAAATTTCACATGCAAGACAAATGCAGTTACCACTTTTAAGATATCTAGCTAGCTAGCTAGCTAGCTCCTTTTCTATGAATAGATAAAATACTGATATTTAAGTCAACCATGAGTTTTAGAAAGAGACAAAAGGAAAGAAGGGGAAAGAAAAAAAGCAGTTGCATCCAATTCATTAGACTAAATCACTCAAAGGTTTTGCTTTATCAGGTTTTTCAAAAGCCATTTGGCTACAACTTCAAAAGAAGGAGAGAAATGGCTGGCTGGCCCCTCAGGTCAGACACACACGGGGCCGACAGTGAGCGGTGAGTGGAGAGAAATGGCTGGCTGGCCCCTCAGGTCAGACACACACGGGGCCGACAGTGAGCGGTGAGTGGAGCCACCGCACACAAAGGAGAGGCAGGAAGTGGCGCCCTGCCGGGGCACAGGCAGAACAGGGTTTTGTGTCAAACTCGTGTTTCTGTGTCAACGGCTAAGACTACAGTATGTCACAGCTCTGACGGATCCTGAATGCAAATTACAACGTTGTTTCTTACACACACGCACACACGCACGCATGTACTCACTATATAAACCTCACCAAATACATCCTAACCTTATTTGAATGATTGCGACAGTGAATTGCTCTAGAGTCTCACTGAAATCCAGTAGGGAGATGGCACGTTAATGAGAGGGTAAACTGAGCCAGGAGTGCCCACGGTGGTTGTGGAGTGTCGGAAGGGTCACCCTTAGCACTGGCAGAGGCTTGAGGTCAGTGGGGCCTGAATGGGGCTGGAGCTGAGTATGGAGAACATGAATTAGACGTTAGCTAGATTTCCCCCACAGACACAGAAGCGAGCAGTGGGAAGCAAGCGTGCTTGTTTATAGGGTGGACTTGGGGCCCTCCGCCCACCGCCCAGACACCATCGCCCTTCACCATCATTCCTGCAGTTTTCCTGAGCATGGTCCACTCCACGAACGTCACCGTAGCCACGGTCACCACCACAGCCATCACCGTTAACACGATCCTTCCACAGAACCGGATCCCTCACGCTCTGCCTTTCTCTGCTTGTAGATGAGGAGCCAGGCTCAGGAAGCGGGCCCAAAGCGTGCACGTCTCTGAGAGCTAGAGGAGCCATTCACCCTCTTGGTATAGTGCTAAGAAACGTAATTCCTTCCCTTTCCCTGAGAACGAAGGTTAGAATTTCTCTATACAAGTAGTCGGATACACAGGGAGAGAAATAAGACTGGAGCACAAGTGTGATTTGACTTTTCAGGAAAATTAACCTAGGATTTCCCTTCCCACACTCCTTTGACACCTTGTGTGTCCAGACTGAGCGTGCCTGTGGCGCTGTGTCAGATGTATCCAGTGACGCTTATTTGCTAGTGGAGGGAGGACATGCATCCTGGCTGGATTCTCTAAGAGCTGGGGGGTGACTCGGCGTTTGGCCCAAATGAGCATCTCACAAGGGAGCGTGCGGGCTGTGTGCGGTGAGTGCGTGCGGTGAGTGATGTGGTGAGTGCGTGCGATGAATGTGTGTGGTGTGTGCTGTGAGTGTGCAGTGAGTGTGTGTGGTGAATGCATGTGGCGAATGTGTGGTGAGTGCGTGCGATGAATGTGTGTGGTGTGTGCTGTGAGTGTGCAGTGAGTGTGTGTGGTGAATGCATGTGGCGAATGTGTGGTGAGTGCATGCGATGAATGTGTGTGGTGTGTGCTGTGAGTGCAGTGAGTGCATGTGGTGTGTGCGTGTGGCGAGTGCATGCGGTGAGTGCGTGTGTGTGCAATGAGTGAGCAGTGAGTGTGAGCGGTGAGTGTGAGCTGTGTGTGCATGTGGTGTGTGCTGTGAGTGCTGTGAGTGTGCGGTGAGTGCGTGCGGTGAGTGCGTGGTGAGTGCGTGCGATGGATGTGTGTGGTGTGTGCGGTGAGTGCGTACAGTGAGTGTGTGTGGCAAGTGTGTGGTGAGTGCGTGCGGTGAATGTGGTGTGTGCTGTGAGTGTGCAGTGAGTGCATGCGGTGTGTGTGTGGGGAGTGTGTGTGGTGAGTGCGTGTGTGTACAGTGAGTGAGCGGTGAGTGTGAGTGGTGTGTGCGTGTGGTGTGTGCTGTGAGTGTGCGGTGAGTGCATGCGGTGTGTGCATGTGGCGAGTGTGTGTGGTGAGTGCATGTGTGCAGTGAGTGTGAGCGGTGAGTGAGCGGTGTGTGGTGAGTGCATGCAGTGTGTGCATATGGTGAGTGCGTGCGGTGAGTGCATGTGGCGAGTGTGGTGTGTGTGGTGAGTGTATGTGGTGAGTGTGTGCAGTGTGCAGTGAGTGTGAGCGATGTGAGCCGTGTGTGGTGAGTACATGCGGTGTGTGCGTGTGGTGAGTACGTGCGGTGAGTGCGTGTGGTGAGTACGTGCGGTGAGTGCATGTGGCGAGTGTGTGGTGAGTGCATGTGTGTGCAGTGAGTGTGAGCGGTGAGTGTGAGCAGTGAGTGCGTGTGGTGTGTGGTGTGTGTGGTGAGTGCATGTGGTGAGTGTGCAGTGTGCAGTGAGTGTGAGCGGTGTGTGCAATGAGTGTGCGGTGAGTGCTTGCAGTGTGTGAGGGCTGTGTGTGGTGAGTGCGTGCGGTGTGTGGTGAGTGCATGTGGTGTGCGTGTGGTGAGAGTGCACAGTGAGTGCATGCGATGTGTGTGGTGAGTGCGTGCAGTGTGTGCGGGCTGTGTGTGGTGAGTGCGTGTGGTGAGTGGTGAGTGTGCAGTGTGAGCGGTGTGTACAGTGAGTTGTGCAGTGAGTGTGTGGTGTTTACAGTGTGTGCAGTGTGTGCAGTGAGTGGTGTTTACAGTATGTGCAGTGAGTGTATGTGGTGAGTGTGCGCGGTGAGTGCGTGCGGTGTGTGTGGTGAGTGCGTGCAGTGTGTACGGGCTGTGTGTGGTGAGTGCGTGCGGTGTGTGTGGTGAGTACGTGCAGTGTGTACGGGCTGTGTGTGGTGTGCGTGTGGTGAGTGTGCACGGTGTGTGCGTAGGGTGAGTGGTGAGTGTGCGGTGAGTATGAGTGGTGTGTACAGTGTGTGCAGTGAGTGTGTGGTGAGTGTTTATGGTGAGTGTGTGCAGTGAGTGCGTGTGGTATTTACGGTGAGTGTGTACGGTGAGTGCGTGTGGTATTTACGGTGAGTGTGTGCGATGAGTGCATGTGGTGAGTGTTTATGGTGAGTGCGTGCAGTGACTGAGTGGTGTGTACAGTGAGTGTGTGCAGTGTGTGGTGTTTATGGTGAGTGCGTGGTGAGTGTGAGCGGTGAATGTGAGTGGTGTGTGCGGGCTGTGTGTGGTGAGTGCGTGTGGTGAGTGTGCACGGTGAGTGCGTGCAGTGAGTGTGCGGTGAGCGGTGAGTGTGTACAGTGAGTGTGTGCAGTGAGTGTTTGGTGAGTGTTTATGGTGAGTGTGTGTGGTGAGTGCGTGCGGTGAGTGTGAGCCGTGAGTGCATGCAGTGAGTGTGAGTGAGCGGTGAGTGCATGCGGTGAGTGTGAGCGGTGAGTGTGAGCACGGGACTCGGCCTCCTCCATGCTATGGGGCTCTCTCACCCCAGATACCCTGGTAAATCCCAGCAGCTGTAAAAACGGCACGAGAATCACGTTTGTGAGCAAGCATACCTTCCGCTGATGCGAAGGAACTCCATTATAAAGCCTCGATTTGACGCTGACAGACCTGGACTCTGGTCAGGCGCCAGCCGCTGCCTGCGAGGAGCGGCTGGGTTTGTCTTTCTTCAGGGACGCCGCGTGTGTTGCTGGTATTAGCACTGTTAAGAATGCGATGGAGGGTTCTGCTGGTGTAAAGGAAGATCTGCGTCTACAACCATCGGCTCTGTGCCTTGTATAAAAGTAGGTTTTCATGGTGGTTTGGGGCCACTGTCTGTGAGAAGCCCCGATTTGAGCTGGGCGAATCAGACATTCCGTGGGTTTCCACCCCTTATCCCAGGCCACGCTCCAGCCACGCTCCCCGTGCGTGTGAGGACAGGGTGGTCGTCCGTGGGCGCCCCGGCACCTGTCCGTCACAGCTCAGCCACTCTCTCCGTCATCTTCCTCCAGGGTCTGTGAGCCGTCCTCAAGCCGCACACTCGACATCCCCCTCTTAATTAAAGGAGATGTGGAGCCGTGACCAAAGCAGTCATCCTTGCCACCGGGAGGGTCCTTCTTAGATAGCCTGTCTCAGGTTCCCCATCACTGTAGCTGTTCTGTGCCAGCATTCAGCTCAGGTTCCGGACGCCTCTCGGGCAGATGTCAGGAGGGAACTGGGAGCTTGCACAAGTGCATGGGGCACAAGGGAGGTCGGCAGCTGGAGGTCCTCAGTTACCAAGTGCCAGACCCTGCTCCGAGCAGGAAGCCGCCTCACCCCTGCAGGAAGCCTGACTCTGCTCCGAGCAGGAAGTGGCCTCACCCCTGCAGGAAGCCTGTCCCTCCTGACCCTGCTCCGAGCAGGAAGTGGCCTCACCCCTGCAGGAAGCCGCCTCACCCCAGAGCAAGTCAGTGCAGTGCGATGCTCGTGGTGGCAGAGTGGGGTGGGGGGAGAGGAGGGGGACGCCAGCACTCACTCAGGGTGAGATGCTGAGGCAGGACAAACTGCCGGCACGGCCTGGCCCGGCAGGGAAGACGGTGGAGAACCGAGAGGCTGAGGAGGCAGAGCGGCACCTGCATCTTCCAGGGAGAGGGGAGGGGAAGAGCTCTTGAAACCAGCAGGACGCCTGTGCGTTCCGGCGTTCCTCCAGACTCCACACTTTACTTTCACACCTCCTGGAGAAGCCCAGCTGGGACCTTCCGAGCCTGGCTGCTAACCACAGGCCTGGTGCCTGGTGAGCCCCCAGTTTCCTCCAAGTTTCTTCTTACTCGGGAAGGTGAAATAAATATGTTATTGCATCATTAGATTAACTTTAAGTCACTTGTGCAGCATAGCTGTAAGTAAATCTGTTCTATGTTTTCTACAATTGCAATTTGTGTTTAAAAATATATTAAATGACACCAGCACATCAGGTACTATACACACCTACAGTGTTATCATACCTTTACAATTATGCCCAATTATTGCCGAGCATATATCAAAAAAATCAATATGCAATGGATAGAAGGCACAAGTAACTGTGAAAACAAAATGACTAGTAGATGGAAAATTAAACTGTTCCCTTAGATATAAATGGCAATCTTGTTTGAATAGATGCAATTAAAGTTTAAAGTGTCCGGGGTTGTATACTAGCCAATTAAAGTGAAAGCTAATCTAATTTGTTTTCATTGGAATGGAGGAACACTTGCAGAGGGTCATGGAGAGCTCCTATCATGTTCCTATCAATTCCACAAAAGTGAATAAACAAATCAAAACCGAGGCATCTCTGCAGTGACACAAGTGCTGTCTCCATTTCCCAAGCCACCGGTGACCTGTGTTGTAGTGTTTCTCACAAGATGAGATGCGACCCCTGGTTTTTAATGGACTTGTGTTTTCACATGATGAAATGTCCAGTTGGGCAAACATGTCCCATGCAGCCAAGACACCGATTATGCCCATCCAACCCTTCCTGCAGCCCTTCTGGGGCTACCGGGAGCCCTTCTGAGTTCTGTGGGCATAGAGTGATCAGACATGCCTTCACTCACCTTAGGTGATGTGTGCGGCAGCAGTCTGCTGTGGTCTACAAGGAAACAAGTGCAGAAGTTGTCATCCTGGTGGACCTTCAGCAATGGGAAATATCTGAATGCACGGTATTGAAGCAAAAAACAGAGCCCACACCGCTCAAAAGGTCATGGCCAGCTGCAGGAGGAGTACAGCCCTGGGGTGCTTCCTGTATCCCAGGATGCTTGGCCCAAATGCGGTTCCTGTATTCCTGACGTGTTTTTCCTACCCTCGCTCATAACCGGTGGTAGGAATTCACATTTTAGGAGAATGTAAGCGGCATTAGAAATCAAGGCTGACGGTGATGGGATTTCCTGTGTGCTTGGGACTTGGCCTGGGGTGGGGATACAGACACCAGAGCATAGGGGACCAGTTGGTGGCCGTGTGGCCGCCGAGGTCAGACGTGGCCTTGCACTGGGGCTGTCTGCTGAGACCATGGCGCTACACACAGCACGTGGCTGGCTCCCGGGAGGCGCCAGGGCTGCCCAGGAAGAAGCAGTGGAATTCTGAGAGTCCGGTAGGGAGGGCCACCTTGGTCCCGGGGCCATGGAGGGGCAGAGGGGCTCACAGGTGGAGCTTGTGAAGGGCGGGAAAGGGGGGCTCCTGCCAGAGAAAGACAGAAGTGTGGGAGCGTAGGACTGACTGACTTCTGGAAGGCTGGTTTGGCAGTTCTTAGAGTATGCCAGTACTTAGTGTTGATACTGAGCCCGTGAGAGGAGCTCATGGCTCTGGAAGGCCAGGAAGGCTCCGGCCCTGGGTACGTCCACTCACGTGGTGCGGTCACCAGCAGCCTCTGAGCAGATGCGTAGACCCCTCCGGCTGCGCACAAAGGCGGGCGCAGAGGGCCACACACTCTCCAGGTGGAGGTGGTGTGGGTGCTGGAGCTGCCGGCACTGGGCGCCCGGGCCCAGGTGGGAGAGCAGATTCCAGCCCGGTCCTCCTTTGTGGGAATGAGAGTTCCGCTGACCTCTGTGAATGATAATCACCAGCGCAGCCCAGAACAGACTTCACAGAGTCCCGCCTCTGCCTTCAGTGTGCTTGTACCTCAGGTAGATCATTAACCATTTCTGAGCCCCCATTCGATTGCTCATAAATGCTTAATTTGCCTTGTTTTGTGATCATCGGATACGTATTGGAGACTATTTGTATTATAGCAGGATGTCTTTAGATTTCGGTTATCAGTATGAGCGTTCTCAGTTAGGACTCGGTGGCGCAGATGCCCCCGGAGCCTGCAGGTTGGCAGGGGGCTCCACAGGCTCCGCTCAGACAGCTCCTGACCCAGAAGAGGGGCGGCCCCTGGTTTTACCTCGGCAGGCGGAACTGCGAGGATTGCCCGCCACTGTTGAGGTGGGGTTCTGATCCTGGGCCGCGCACACCCAGTGACGCTGGCCACACTGGCCGCTGCACGCACGGTCCTCCTGGGACGGATGGGTTGGTACCGGGATGGGACTGGGCTGCCAAAGCAGTGGGAGCAAGCCCCACTGGCCGCAGGAAGAGTGGGCAGCATGGCTGGCTCCAGGGGCTGCCCAGTGCGTAGGAATCCATGTGCTCTGCGGCCTACCACGGAAGGGTGAAGAGTGGAACCAGCAACACTGAGCAAAACAGGACCCAAGCTTTGTAGAACAGAACTGTAAACTATCCTCAAGAGCTGCAGCGAGGGGCAGAGTGTCCGGGGCCACACGGTCAGCGGATGGTCAGGTCAGCGGATGGTCAGTGGACAGTCACCAGATGGTCAGTGTGTCTGGGGCCCGATGGTCAGCAGATGGAAGCATGTCCAGGGCTCCATGGTCAGTGGATGGGCAGCGTGGTGTCCAGGGCCCCATGGTCAGTAGATAAGCAGCGTGTCCAGGGCCCCACGGTCAGTGGATGGGCAGTGGATGGGCAGCATGTCTGGGGCCCCACAGTCAGCAGCTGGTCAACGGATGGTCAGCAGATGGTGAGTGTGTCCAGGGCCCTAGGGTCAGCAGATGGGCAGCGTATCAGGGGCTCTGTGGTCAGTGGATGGTCAGCGTGTTCAGGGCCCCGCAGTCAGCAGATGGTTATGTCAGCAGATGGTCAGTGTGTCCAGGGCCTTAGGATCAGCGGATGGTCAGCATGTCCTTGGGCCCCCAGTCAGTGGATGGTCAGCGTGTCCTGGGCCCCGTGGTCAGCAGATGGGCAGCGTGTCCTTGGCCCCGTAGTCAGCAGATGGGCAGCGTGTCCTTGGCCCCATGGTCAGTGGACAGTCAGTGTGTTCTGGGCCCCGCAGTCAGTGGATGGTCAGCGTGTCCAGGGCCCCACAGCATCTTCCCAGCCCCAACCAAGTTGCTTGGCTCCTGCCTTCGCATCCCTTCTCCCTGTGGAGGAGTGTGGGATGTCAGGGCTGTGTCCTGCCTGCTGGAGGCGTGGTTGTCCACACAGGATCCGTGGGCTCATGTGTCTGGGAGCTGTGGCTCTGGGGTATGGAGCCCTTGCACCTAACACGCAGGCTGGGTGCTGTGCTTGTCCCTCTCCTATTCTGAGTGCTTGTAGAAATGGCTGCTGCAAACTGTGGTAGAGAAACAGGCGTGCGTGCCCCCATCTCCCCTTCACTCCACCGTGCAGGCCGCCTGTCCATGGGTACCTTGGTGGTCTCGGTCCACCTGCCCTGGAGAAACGGCCGTGAACGTTGTTGATTCAGCGCCTTGAGAGGGAGGTTTAGCAGTTCCTTCTTTGTCAGGATGCAGCAGAGTCGTCACCTGTGCCGTTCAGAGGGGCCAGGCCCTGCCTGCACCGTGACCTCACTGACCTCTGCCGCCTGCACCTGCCCTCTGCCGCCTGGCCTCCCTACCCCATCCTGTGGTAATGCTTGCCTGGCCACCATTGCTCTGTAGTCAGAGATGGTCAGAGTCCACCGTGATTCACACAGCACTCGAGAGGCTGTGTGGTCAGGAGAGACATGGTGCCTCATTGTTCCCACTCCCAACCGAAGGGGAAGCCAGGACCCCAGGGCCGCCACAGCACAGGGTCCCCGGCCCTGGCCCTGGCGGGGGCTCTGCCAGCGGCCTGTGAGCAGAAGCGCTCCACAGATGACTTGGTGTTACCAGAATAGTGTGGGCTGTGCCAACTGTAACAAAAATAGGCATAATAATAGCCCCGCTGGGACGTACGTGGTGTTTTTCCTCTTGAAATCTCACAGTGCTTCACACTGGCTCGGTGACTCACCGGCGAGCGGTCCCCAGGGAGGGAAGCAGATGCCGCTTCCATTTGGGGCAGGTGGTGGGCCGTCATCGGCGGCTCAGGGTCCGAGGCCCTGCATCTGGCCCCGCGGAAGAGGTGCGCGGGGGTGGGGGGGGGGGCAGGCCCTGGTCCTGGGGATGTGACTCCCTCAGCTAGCTGTCTGCTCCAGATGCTAACACAAACAACAGCTCCCAAGCTGGGGACAGCACACGCCCTCCGGCACCCGCTCACCTGGCTTCTCTCTAGAACATTTCTGGCTGTGTAGATAAACCTGACTTGTGCTCAAACCCAACGAGCGTTTCCCGAACCTGCGTTGAAAACCAGGACAGCACACCACAAAACCGACATGGTCGTGAAGGAAGACCGCGGTACAGATGCCGACGGCCGCTGGGGAAGAGGGATGGCGGGCTTCTGTGAGAACGGCCGGCCGAGGCCCGCACCCCTGAAGTGCGTGAGGGCTGACCGAGGATACCCCACCCCACCGCCGCAGCCCTGCCCCTTCCCGCCCGCCCGGCCTCGGGCCTCCGCCTCCAGCTTATCCCTGACCTCCATGTCTCTCAGCGGCCCTGGGACTGACTCCTCTGACATGTCCAGCCCAGCTGGCCAGGGCCAGCCCAGCACTGGGGGGCCCCAGCTGTGCGTTGACGTGATCTTGGCCCTCATTCAGGGCCTGTGTGCGCAGCGGCCAGGGCACCTCCTTGCTTTCTCGAAGTTGCTCTGCCCGCGCTGTGTCTCCCTCATCTGCATTTGATCTCAGCTTCAGTGTCAACCCTGACACATTGTGGCTCCAGGGTCAAAGTTATTAGCTTATGTGACCTCCGGCCCACAGTGGGACAGAGGGACGCCCCCGTTCTCCCAGGCTGTGTGCCCAGCCCTGCACACGGCCTCTGGAACCCTTCTCCCATCTGCGTGGCTGGCAGCCCAGAGAGCACGGGTCTCCCGCGTCCCTGACAGCCACGCCGGGGACTGGGTGTCCTCGGCGGCGGGGGGGAGAGAGAGAGTGCTGTGTGCACACGCAGCAGAATGCCACGCGGCCTTTGCAGGGAGGAAGCCCTGCCCCGTGTGACAGGGACTCAGAGGGTAGGGCGCTGTGTGGAACGCGTCAAACACAGACAGACGAGGTCTGCAAGTGTCACTCACTCGAGAGTCTGCACCGCCCACCTTGGGCCAGGACGGACGCCGGACGGACGGACGGACGGACGCGCTAGGGGATGGGGTGTTGGGCAGAGCACGCCAAGTGAAAATAGGTGGATACATTTCGTACAGTGTGGTGAAAGGGTATTCCTGAAGACTGCAGAGAGGAGACCTTGAGTGTTCTCCCCGCAAAAGGAAAAACAGTGTCGGGTGTGTGTGTGTGTATATAAATCTTGACTTACGCGTTACACAATATGTTTTTCAAAACATCGCGTGTGTGATGTAAATATATACACTCTCCTTATTTGTCAATTTGAAAAATAATGGGTTTAAGCCGATGCTGTGGAAATGGGGTAACACCTCGCTAGCTCTGTTGGCATCTGACACACGGCCACGGCCGCATTCCGCAGCCATCTGCAGCTCTGGCCCGGGCTCCCAGGGCACGGGTCCCCTGGGAAGGAGAAGCACATGGGGCCGGGCCGGGCCACGCGGCCTCACCCGCCCCCAGGGCCTGCACGCAAGCCGCAGCCACACAGGGTGACCCGGCATCCCGCAGTGCGGGTGGTGAGACCGCAGACCTAGAAGCCACCACACCACTAGTGAGCCAGAGACCGCGGCTGACATCAAGGTCAAGAGCAAGCACGGGTGCACCCCACACTGGCCACCCCACACAGAGGCTGTGCTGTGAACCTGCGCGCGGCCCCTCCGTGTGGCCGTTCGTGCGCACTCAGTCCTAGGTGTGAGCAGAGGCGAAACAGATCACACTGCTCTGTGGTGTCAGATGTCCCGAAGGGTCTAGAGCATGGGGAGGGGCGGTGTCCAACACGGTGCCACCACACCTTACAATGCTAGCGTACAGGGAAAAGCTGTCCGTCCGAGGAATCGTTTCTGTCCGGAAGCTTCCAGGATGGAAGAGACCTGGAAACGAGTCACAGCCTCACAGATCTGTCGTGATTAGATCAGGCTCCACCAGCTGCGTCTGTGAGAGCATGCTTCGTGTGGCCGGTTTTGTTTTGTAAGTTTTCAGTTCTTTCTGCAGGTAGACATGTCTGGTGTACACGCATGTAAATCCACTGACACAGACTGTCCATGGAGTCGGCTTTGGTGAGGTGCCCCGTGTTTAGTTCTGTCCGGTGTGTCTGCACACATGTGTCCTGCACACATGAGCACACACGCACGCACTCCAGTAAGGACTGTTCTGTAGAGCTGGGTTCACACCGCCCGGCGAGCCTCACTGAGAAGGGAAAATGCAGCAGCAAGGACTCGGTCGGCCTCGCCAGGTTCTAGATTGATCTGTAGACGCCAGGCGGGCAGCCCACACTGGTGTGGCTGGCGGTGCTGCGGCTTCCTCCAGAGGCCGTGACGGGTGCCGTGGGGGAGGGGCACAGAGCCAGGTCGCCCTCCAGCCCTCTTTCTCGCTCGCTCTGTCTTGTGAGAGGAATGCACTCAAGATTTCACACTTAGCTTCCACTTGAACCATGCTCCCATTTGTGCTTGAGGTGTTCTGGGGGCTGGGTCTCGGCTTCTGCCTGGGCCAGCATCACTGCATGCAAAGCTGGGTCACAGGTGTATGCAACCCCACCTGGCTGGGTCTTGAGCAGGGTCTCACTAGCTTTGCTTGGGCTGGTTCAAACCACAGGCTTTGTGATCTCCACTTCCCTTGCAGCTCAGACTGCAGGTATATGCTGGGGGACACTGCCTGAATCTTGCCCTTTTTGTGCCTACCAATATACTGGTTGCATCTTGTATTCAGTTTCTGACACAAGAATGGCTTCCACCACAGACCCTCTGATCAGCCTGGCTTTGGAACTTCTCAGCCAAGCCCAGTAGAAATGATTTCACATATGTGAAGCTCAGCCAGCCCACTATTGAATCTTGCAAAAATAATTGTAATTAGAGGCCCACCTTTTCCATCTGGATGAGTCAATCAATTAATGTCAACAACAAATCAATTGAAGTTTACGTGAAAATCACTCTGGTGGCCACCAAGGGCCCCGGGAGTTCTAGCGCAGCTGGCTGCTAACGTGCAGTCAGCAGCGTGAGCACAGCGCAGGGATGGGGCCAGCAGGCTTGCAGAGGCCCCCACGTCAGCATAGATGCACACACGTGCAACCTGTGCACACACAGGGACACATGCACGCACCACGGAAGTGCAGAGCAATGGCAGTGAGCTAGAGGATGCTCAGCCACCGGCACGTGTGGACAGGCACTGCACACAGGTGCACTGCACACACATACACACATGCAGTCAGTGGAAGTGCAGGAGCGGTGACTGGGTTTGAGGATGTCCGCATCAGCACGTATGTGCACACACACACACACTGCACATGTGTGTGCATGCACATACGCACATGTGCACACACACATTGAGAGTGAATTCTGGATATTAAATAACATCCGGAAATGTAACTGTGGTATCTTCACCTTACGTGAAGTAATTGAAAGCTGAATAGCTATCATTTAGGAATTCACTTTAATGAATAAATAAGTGTGTTGTAAGATTCAGCAGGTTTAGCTTTTCTCTTGTAATATAGTTTGGCTGTCAATTTGTACCACAATTTCCTTTTCCATGCTTATTAGGAAGAAAGATTCTAGGGCTACAGAAGTGAGTACACCTTAGTAGATGCGTAGACATGCTGGCGTTTGGATAAGGGGAGATGTGAGGCTGGACTTGGGGTGCACACTGGCATGGGTCGAGGTGAGGAGCGCACCTGCCCGGCCTGGTTAGGATTCTGAGGCTGGCTGCCTAGCACCCCCGTGAGCCCCGCCCCTGGCGGGGGGACCCTGCGTCCTCCCAGTAGACAATGTCAAGTCCTGCACACGCCTGGCAGCTCTAGTTGTACCTAGAGCTCACATCCAGAGCACCGTGGCTCCAGCGCGCATGGATACAAAGTAAACTATCAGGACAGACACACCCATGAAGAGAAGCGGCCGAGTCATGCCTGTCCCCGTCCTGTATGGTCACCCGGTCCAAAGGGCGGCTGGGCAGTGCTGGCCGCACTCAGGTCTTAGTTCTGTGCTGTGGGGGTAGTGGTGGGGGTCCACTACTTGGAACACATATGGAGAGGTGGAGGGGCCTTGAGGGGGACAATGCCGTGACTTACATGTCAAGTGATGTTTGGGGCCTGGGGGGAGATGGGCAAGCTGGCCGGTGCTGGCCGGTGCTGACTGGCTGGGGGGAGATGGGCATGCTGGCCGGTGCTGACCGGCTGGGGGGAGATGGGCATGCTGGCCGGTGCTGGCCGGCTGGGGGGAGATGGGCAAGCTGGCCGGTGCTGACCGACTCTTTAGTGTGCAGACTGGTTTTAATTGTCCTTCATTCTCAGCTCTCTGCCACAGTCCCTCGTGTTAACGTCCTCTTCGGGTGTCTGGGTGCCTTTCTTTTGTATGCCTCAGATCCAAGAAGGATTTATTCTGGTCTCCAGCCTCTTACTCCAAATCCTGCACGCCCTTTTATCATTGAGCACAGCCCCGGGCCTTGTCCTTGTTCTCCTTTACTGCCTTCAGACCTTGTGAGAACTCTGCTCATTTCATCTCCTCAAGGACGGTCTCCAACAGTTGTTTGAAAATGATTTATGGTGTTTCCATCCGAGCTGCGATGCGTATTCATCATCAAAGCGTTGGTCTGGGTGTTTGTTCCTGGGGGCGGTGGTGTCCGCGGGACAGTGGCGTCGCTCTCTTGCTGACTTTGTGCTGCTGCCTCTTCTGGCACTAGGAGAATGGCCCAGCCCCAGCCTCTCCACCTCCACCCCAGTGTCACCCACTGGGACCCGCGGTGGCCTGAGCAGAGTTGACAAAGCCTCAGCAGAGCCCTGGTCTGTGAAAGCCAACCGTAAGATCTGATGAAACGGTGAAACGCAGGAGCCAAGCTTGGGTCCACGGCACTTTTGCTTGTGTCTGCAGCAGCTGGT
Organism: Dipodomys merriami; assembly: GCF_024711535.1. Taxonomy (NCBI): domain Eukaryota; kingdom Metazoa; phylum Chordata; class Mammalia; order Rodentia; family Heteromyidae; genus Dipodomys; species Dipodomys merriami. The sequence goes on along the minus strand of NW_027206082.1, from coordinate 273,897 downwards.
TTTGCTAGATGAGCCTGGGGAGACCTGCGCACACTGTGGCGTTGCTTCTCTGCTCACTGGGGCTGATGCTGTCAACCTGTGGCTCCTATTGCCTTCCACAGCCAGGGGCTGTGCTGAGCTCTGGGGCTGCACGGGCATTAGCTCCATCACCTCCGGGAGCCTCTTAGGGGACAGGACCAGCTTTAGGGAGGTGTCACCAAGAGGAAGTGGGGTTGGGAGCCCAAGGGGCATCTGGAGACCACAGCTTGGCACCACTGGGGCTTTTCCATGTCTGTGCCTGTCTTGCTTGAGAAGGGAGAGGGAGAAGGAGAGGGGGAGACAGAGGGACAGGGAGAGGGGGAGGGAGAAGGAGAGGGGAGGAGACTGTCCCCCTGCCTGTCCTCCCTGGTTCTGTGGTGGTCACCCTGCCTGTCCTCCCTGGTTCTGCAATGGTCACCCTGCCTGTCCTCCCTGGTTCTGTGGTGGTCACCCTGCCTGTCCTCCCTGGTTCTGTGGTGGTCACCCTGCCTGTCCTCCCTGGTTCTGTGGTGGTCACCCTGCCTGTCCTCCCTGGTTCTGTGATGGTCACCCTGCCTGTCCTCCCTGGTTCTGTGGTGGTCACTCTGCCTGTCCTCCCTGGTTCTGTGATGGTCACCCTGCCTGTCCTCCCTGGTTCTGTGGTGGTCACCCTGCCTGTCCTCCCTGGTTCTGTGATGGTCACCCTGCCTGTCCTCCCTGGTTCTGTGGTGGTCACTCTGCCTGTCCTCCCTGGCTCTGTGATGGTCACCCTGCCTGTCCTCCCTGGTTATTTGGTGGTCACCCTGCCTGTCCTCCCTGGTTCTGTGGTGGTCACCCTGCCTGTCCTCCCTGGTTCTGTGGTGGTCACCCTGCCTGTCCTCCCTGGTTCTGTGGTGGTCACCCTGCCTGTCCTCCCTGGTTCTTTGGTGGTCACTCTGCCTGTCCTCCCTGGTTCTGTGGTGGTCACCCTGCCTGTCCTCCCTGATTCTATGGTGGTCACTCTGTCTGTCCTCCCTGGTTCTGTGGTGGTCACCCTGCCTGTCCTCCCTGGCTCTGTGATGGTCACCCTGCCTGTCCTCCCTGGTTATTTGGTGGTCACCCTGCCTGTCCTCCCTGGTTCTGTGGTGGTCACTCTGCCTGTCCTCCCTGGTTCTGTGATGGTCACCCTGCCTGTCCTCCCTGGTTCTGTGGTGGTCACCCTGTCTGTCCTCCCTGGTTCTGTGATGGTCACCCTGCCTGTCCTCCCTGGTTCTGTGGTGGTCACTCTGCCTGTCCTCCCTGGTTCTGTGGTGGTCACTCTGCCTGTCCTCCCTGGCTCTGTGATGGTCACCCTGCCTGTCCTCCCTGGTTCTTTGGTGGTCACTCTGCCTGTCCTCCCTGGTTCTGTGGTGGTCACCCTGCCTGTCCTCCCTGGTTCTGTGGTGGTCACCCTGCCTGTCCTCCCTGGTTCTGTGGTGGTCACCCTGCCTGTCCTCCCTGGTTCTGTGGTGGTCACTCTGTCTGTCCTTCCTGATTCTATGGTGGTCACTCTGCCTGTCTTCCCTGGTTCTGTGGTGGTCACCCTGCCTGTCCTCCCTGGTTCTGTGGTGGTCACCCTGCCTGTCCTCCCTGGTTCTTTGGTGGTCACTCTGCCTGTCCTCCCTGGTTCTGTGGTGTTCACCCTGCCTGTCCTCCCTGGTTCTGTGATGGTCACCCTGCCTGTCCTCCCTGGTTCTGTGATGGTCACCCTGCCTGTCCTCCCTGGTTCTGTGGTAGTCACCCTGCCTGTCCTCCCTGGTTCTGTGGTGGTCACTCTGCCTGTCCTCCCTGGTTCTGTGGTGGTCACTCTGCCTGTCCTCCCTGGCTCTGTGATGGTCACCCTGCCTGTCCTCCCTGGTTATTTGGTGGTCACCCTGCCTGTCCTCCCTGGTTCTGTGATGGTCACCCTGCCTGTCCTCCCCGGTTCTTTGGTGGTCACCCTGCCTATCCTCCCTGGTTCTGTGATGATCACCCTGCCTGTCCTCCCTGGTTCTGTGGTGGTCACTCTGTCTGTCCTCCCTGGTTCTGTGGTGGTCACTCTGCCTGTCCTCCCTGGTTCTGTGGTGGTCACCCTGCCTGTCCTCCCTGGTTCTGTGGTGGTCACCCTGCCTGTCCTCCCTGGTTCTGTGATGATCACCCTGCCTGTCCTCCCTGGTTCTTTGGTGGTCACTCTGCCTGTCCTCCATCAGAGCCTTGGGAACCATGTGGGTCCCCTTCCCTGTGGCACCTGCGGATCCCAAAGGCAGCTCTCTTCCTGGCCTCCTCTCCTCCCGTGACAGTCACTGTGATTCCCAGCCCCTCCCATTACCCAGGCAGGTGCTTCTTGTGACAGAGAGCAGGGATTTCGACCCAGGACGTGGGTTCACTGTTGTACGGACATTTTCTCTTTCACTCTGAAAAGTATAACTTAATCTTCCTTCCTGACTTATGGATTAATTTTAAGACACACTGTATTTTAGGGTGTTGTGTAATGGCTGATTATAACATCATAATCATTAACTCACCCACCTCCTGCAACTAATGAGCTTCGTATTTTATATCCTCATTAATCAGGCGTGGTTTAGCTAAATCGGAATCAAAATGGAATGCGGTGCCTGGGCCCTTCTGAGGGAGCGTCCCATCCCCGAGGCCAGGCCGGCAGCTGGGTGGAGCAGCTGGACACCCAGCACTGCTGCCCAGGGAGATGAGGAAGGAAGGAGAGCGCTCCCATGATGTGTGAAAGGCATCCTGAGATGCCTTCCCGGAGCTGGGGCTTGTCTCCCCACGCCTGAGTCCTGGGGAGGCGTTCCTGGTGCTCCCACGGGACCCTGGGCAGGGTCCAGGCAGGCAGCAGCACCGCGCTTGGCATCGCAGCAAGCTGTGGGTCACCACCAGAACTCTGCTTCGCTTGCTTCTGTGGCTGTAGCTCTGGGTTGGACTGCAGCAGTCTCAGATTAGAGCACTGGGGGCAGCGGCCTGAGGGGCTGCCCAGCCCAGCCCTGCTCTGGTGCCCCTGCGCCCAGCTCAAGGGGGTGCTGAGGCCGCGTCTGGGGTACTGCAGACATCACTGGGAACCCTCTGGGAGCCCTTCACACCCGCCCGAGGGGGAGCAGGCCCCTCTCGGGTCTGTTCTTCCTTGGTGGTCTCAGCAAATGGGGAGCACACGTGGCACTGGCCTTCCAGCAGTGTCCCCCTCATGTCCGGGGAAAGCCAGGGAGCAGCGGCACCCCACGCCCAGGCCTCCTCCCGCACTGGGTGAGGTCCACTCGGGTTCTGTGGGGTATGTTGGTGCTGCTGCCCTGGTGGCCTGGCCAGAGGAGGAGGGGCCCAGCCACTGGAGGACACGTGGTCTGGGCCGTGCGGGGTGTGGGGTGCGGGGTGTGGTCTGGGCCGTGCGGGGTGCGGGGTGCGGGGTGTGGTCTGGGCCATGTGGGGTGTGGGGTACGGGGTGTGGTCTGGGCCATGCGGGGTGTGGGGTGTGGTCTGGGCAGTGCAGGGTGTGGGGTGTGGTCTGGGCAGTGTGGGGTGCAGAGTGCGGGGTGTGGTCTGAGCAGTGTGGGGTGCAGGGTGTGGGTGCGGGGTGCAGGCAGTCCTGGTGCTGACCGGGGTGGTGTGAGGTGCGGGTTGCGGGGTGTGTCTGGGCAGTGTGGGGTGCGGGGTGTGGGGTGTGGTCTGGGCAGTGTGGGGTGTAGGGTGTGGGGTGTGGGGTGTGGTCTGGGCAGTGTGGGGTGTGGTCTGGGCAGTGCGGGGCCTGGGTGCGGGTGCGGGGTGCAGGCAGTCCTGGTGCTGACCGGGGTGGTGTGAGGTGCGGGGTGCAGGGTATGGTCTGGGCAGTGTGGGGTGTGGTCTGGGCAGTGTGGGGTGTGGTCTGGGCAGTGTGGGGTGTGGGGTGTGGGGTGTGGGGTGCGGGGTGTGGTCTTGGCAGTGTGGGGTGTGGGGTGTGGTCTGGGCAGTGTGGGGTGTGGGGTGTGGGGTGCAGGGTGTGGGGTGTGGTCTGGGCAGTGTGGGGTGTGGTCTGGGCAGTGTGGGGTGTGGGGTGTGGGGTGCAGGGTGTGGGGTGTGGTCTGGGCAGTGTGGGGTGTGGGGTGTGGGGTGCAGGGTGTGGGGTGTGGTCTGGGCAGTGTGGGGTGTGGTCTGGGCAGTGTGGGGTGTGGGGTGCAGGGTGTGGGGTGTGGTCTGGGCAGTGTGGGGTGCGGGTGCGGGTACGGGGTGCAGGCAGTCCTGGTGCTGACCGGGGTGGTGCGGGGTGCAGGCAGTCCTGGTGCTGACCAGGGTGGTGCGGGGTGCGGGGTGCAGGATGTGGTCTGGGCAGTGTGGGGTGTGGGGCCCGGGTGCGGGTGCGGGGTGCAGGCAGTCCTGGTGCTGACCGGGGTGGGTGCAGGCCACGGGGTGTCCTGTCTTCCGTGCCTCTGCTGACCTCACACCGCACAGCAGGCTCTGGGGGGTGCGGGGAGAAGGCTGTTCGCTCTCAAGCCTATGTTTATCTCACCTTCTGGACTGTGTGAGTGTGGACGGCTGTGGGTAGGTGTATGCGCGTGTATGCGCGTGTGTATGTCGCAGGGGTGCGGCCCGAGGCCCTTGGTGTTAAAGCCGTCAGATCTGTCCGGAGGACCCGGGCGTCCGCTCAGGCCTCTGTAGCCTCTCCCACGTGCCCCTCGCCCCAGTGCACGCTGGCCCCCGGCCTGTGCTGCCAGACCCTGGCGCTCGCTCGTCCGGGCCTCCCTGGTCTTTCATGACTTTCGCTTTCTCATTTGAAAGCACACCTGCCTATAAGAAGAATTGTATGTACATCAAAGGAGAAAAGGGTAACAGAGCCAAGAGTTAAGGCTATGTAAAAAGAAAACAATCCTTATTCTTGGCCCTGGTCCTAACTACGTCTACAAATGACATCTTTGTTCTCCCGCCATGGGGATGAACTACCTGTTATTCTCGTGTGGCCCTGGGAGTTGCCTCTCAGCATCGCCCAAGGCACGTCTCTGTGCGAGATTGCAGATGGGCCGTGGGGAGGTCCCTGCGGTCCTCTGCCAGCCGGCAGGTGTGTCTGCTTCCCCTGCCTGGGGAAGGGTCTAGTCTCAGAGCATCCCTGAGTCCGTGCTCCTGGAGCCCCGTGTGCCATGGACGGGCTAGGGGCAGAGTCTGACCCAGTGGGGCCAGCGGGGCCTCAGGCTCTGCATCTCTGCAGGAGCTGGTTGGTGGCCGTGCGGCGGTCCACAGACCAGTCCGGACAGGGAGGAGCTGATCACACCACCGTAGATCAGCGTACTAAGCTAGCCTGCCCTGTGTGCCGCGTGCAGTGCCATGTGCAGTAAGGATAAACAGTATCTCCATCTCTGAGAACAGAGGTCCCCAGGGGAGAGGTGTGGCAGAGCTGTGGTGGGGAAGGACAGTGTGTCCATGGTGGGGAGGACGGCGTGCTGGGGGAGGGGCTGGATAAGGTACCACTGTGCTGCGGGGGCCGTGCGCTGGGGCCGTCCTCCCTCCCTCCCTCCATCCCTCCCTCCATCCCTCCCTCCATCCCTCCCTCCCTCCCTCCCTGTGTCCCTCCCTGTGTCCCTCCCTCCATCCCTCCCTCCCTCCCTCCCTCCCTGTATCCCTCCCTCCATCCCTCCCTCTATCCCTCCCTGTATCCCTCCCTCCATCCCTCCCTCTATCCCTCCCTCCCTCCATCCCTCCCTCTATCCCTCCCTCCCTCCATCCCTCCCTCTATCCCTCCCTGTATCCCTCCCTCCATCCCTCCCTCTATCCCTCCCTCCCTCCCTCCCTCCCTCCCTCCATCCCTCCCTCTATCCCTCCCTCCCTCCATCCCTCCCTCTATCCCTCCCTCCATCCCTCCCTCTATCCCTCCCTCCCTCCATTCCTTCCTCCCTCCCTGTCTCTCTCCTTCCCTCTGTCTCCCTCCCTCTCTCCCCCTTCTCTCTCCCTCTCTCCTTCTCTCTCTCTCCTTCTCTCTCTCCCTCTCTCTCTCCCTCTCTCTCTCCCTCTCTCTCTCTCCCTCTCTTCCTCCCTCTCTCTCCCTCTCTCCTTCTCTCTCTCCCTCCCTTTCTCCTTCACTCTCTCTCCCTCTCTCTCCCTCTCTCCCTCCCTCTCTCTCTCTCTCTCTTCCTCCCTCTCTCTCAGTTTGAGGACAGAGCACGTGGTACATGCCCAGCCCATGTCACGTAGGATGGATGATAATGAAGCTCCTTCAAGGGTAGTTTATCCCTTCATTTCTGCCTCCTTGATGCAGATCATTTACATCTGCCCAGGAACATGGGGACCGTGGAAGATGAGGGTGGGAGTGGGAATGAGAATGGTGGCTCCTACGGGCAGGAGAGTGCAGAGAGAGAGAACTGTAGCTGTCCGAGGCTGAGCTCAACTTCAGACGGCCCTGAGTGCAGCCCTCTTCTCAGGCTGGGCCTGGCCCCAGAGCCAACAAGGGAACGGAGCGACAAACGTGAAGCTCTCCAGGGGGATTCACCCTGCAGGGCCAGCGGGTCCATGTCACGCCTGCTCGTTTCTGTGCTAAATGGCTTCAGGCCTCCTCCGACTGCCTGTGTCCCCAGATCTGGGCTTCCACTGGCAAGCTCCCCTGTCCTGAAAAGAGGCCTTGGGCAGTGGGCCCTGCTGCCCCTCCTAAGACGGGCACGTTCTGTCTGATTTAAAGCCAGTGCCCTGCCAGCGGCCTGGCCTTGATGTTGGTGTGGGTGCGGAGCTGGGACCACAGGACTGGCGCTAGCCTCCCGCCCTCTGGGGAAGGTGAGCGCTCATGTGCCCGGTCTGCACACAACCCTCTGCTGAGGGGCGCCCAGTCCGGAGGAAGGAGCCCTTCGAAGGCCCCGCTGCCTCCCGGGACCCGGTGGACTCCCACCGCCGTTTCCTACCCGTGGACGCCATGGCGCCCCGGGATCTGAGCCTGCTGTGTCGGAGCGGCTGGGGCGCGGGAAGAGCCCTGGTCTCAGCAGGACTTTCAGTGTGGCCGTTTCCAAGGGGATGCCGCGAGTGTGGGTGGGCGTGAAATCCAGGGCTTCACTAAGCCGGCACCAGGGTACATCTGAGGCGGTCTCTTCTCTTCCAAAACAAAGGGAGATCTTGGGACTTATCAGCAGTGTAAGCAAGCAGATTAGCTGGCATTCTTGGCTAGGTTTCCCCGCACAGTGTTCAGCCTCCTGTAAGCCGCTGCCCTTGGGGTCAGCCTTCGTGCTCACGGCGGGAAGCCGTCCTGCAGGGACTGGTGTGGGCGCGGACCCCGGCTTGCCGAGGGTAAGGCTTTCTGAGTGACGCTGGGTCACACCGTGCACTCACCTTGCACCACCCCGTGTCCCTGCTCGGGCTCAGCGGCAGCCGTTCCTCTCTCCCAGCTCTGGTTCACATGGGTCTGGGCCAGATGAACCTCAATGCCTGGCCTCCCTCCTGTCCTGGTACACCACGGACTCTTCCAGCTCCAGCTCCTCCCTCACCCATCCCCACGGTGCTCTCCCGTGCCACCAGCACCAACCACCAGCACCACCAGCATTGCCAGCACCACCAGCATCGCCAGTCCAGCCTTCCTCATTCCTCTCCACGCAGACCTCGGTGCCCAGCTCCACCACGGCTTCTGCCTGTGGCTTATGGGCTTGTTTATTTCCTCATTGGCTCCTCTCCTCCCCAGATTTCAAATTCTGAAGAGACAAGCAACCCGCCAGCACCCAGGTCCACGCCTGGCATGTGGCAAATGGATGTTCAGCCAGGGTTTCTCTGGTGAGGATCAGGTGGCCAGGGCCTGCCAGTAGCGCCTGGTGGTGAAGCCAGACCCCAGTGCCAGGTGCTGGGAGGGGATTTGGGCAGGGACAGGTCTCCTCCTTCAGAGGAGAGCTCAGAGCCTCCTCCGTCTCCACAGCGAGGGGATCGCAGGAAGTCAGGTCCACAGGCAGGAAGTCACTTGTCCCCGGGCAGGAAGTCACTTGTCCACAGGCAGGAAGTCACTTGTCCATGGGCAGGAAGTCAGATCCATAGGCAGAAAGTCGCTTGTCCCCGGGCAGGAAGTCACTTGTCCACAGGCAGGAAGTCACTTGTCCATGGGCAGGAGGCCACTTGTCCATGGGCAGGAAGTCACTTGTCCACAGGCAGGAAGCCACTTGTCCCCGGGCAGGAAGTCACTTGTCCACGGGCAGGAGGCCACTTGTCCATGGGCAGGAAGCCACTTGTCCCCGGGCAGGAAGCCACTTGTCCCCGGGCAGGAAGTCACTTGTCCCCGGGCAGGAGGCCACTTGTCCATGGGCAGGAAGCCACTTGTCCATGGGCAGGAAGTCACTTGTCCATGGGCAGGAAGCCACTTGTCCCCGGGCAGGAAGCCACTTGTCCATGGGCAGGAAGTCAGATCCATAGGCAGAAAGTCACTTGTCCATGGGCAGGAAGTCAGATCCATAGGCAGGAAGTCACTTGTCCATGGGCAGGAAGCCACTTGTCCACGGGCAGGAAGTCACTTGTCCACAGGCAGGAAGTCACTTGTCCACGGGTAGGAAGTCACTTGTCCCCGGGCAGGAAGCCACTTGTCCATGGGCAGGAAGTCAGATCCATAGGCAGGAAGTCACTTGTCTACGGGCAGGAAGTCACTTGTCCATGGGCAGGAAGTCACTTGTCCCCGGGCAGGAAGCCTCTCCCACCCGGATCCAGACCAGTGCTCCCCAATCTTGAACTCAACCCTCAGAGACATGGACATCTGACATCTAAGCCACGTAACCTGTGGTATTTTGCATGGTAGCCTGGCTGTCCTAATTCACACAAAGAAACAGTGGGAAACATAGGTGTGTGACCATCAGTGGGACCAGCAGCACTGCCAGCCTCCAGGGGTCCCAGAGCCCCCCTTCCACGCCCCCCTGTGCCCCTCACTAGCCCCTCTTGCCTAAGATCACTTCTCGCTTTTCACACGTGTGGTGTCTGGAAGTCTAGTGTCTCTTACTGATTTTATGATTTATAAAAATGGCATCCTGACACAGACAGGCTTGTGGGACTGACATTCATAACTCAAAATTGTCTTTCTGAAGCTCATAGAGGACCATGTTTCCTCTCTAGGCTGTTATTATCTGTGCCTGTTTTCTATTGGTTTTACCCGGCCTTTGTCATTGCACCTGTGTATTTTTCAAATACCCAGCCTTTGATGTCGGTATTGTTTGTCTTATATTCTAGCTTTCTACTTTATTTGTTAACCTCCAGTCAGTGCCATTTCCCCAGGCCAGCATCCTGTGGGCAAATGGGCAGGCTCAGGGGCCTGGGCAGGGAGCTGTCCTCAGAGCTGAAGACTGGAAGTCCTTTCTGAGATGCATCTCAGCCCGGCCCAGTCTGCCTGCTCCCGTGGCTGGCTGCCTTCCACCTCAGCCTCTATTGTGCCCTGAGCCAGGTGTCGCAGAACCTGGGCACCCAGTGGGGTGGAGGAGGTGAAGAAATCCAGACACCCACTTGAGTAATTGAGAAAACCTAAAGACAACTGACTTTTAATCCCTACCTGTTCTTTCCCCCTGGTCAGATAGCTTAGCTCAGTTCCTACAGCCCATCTGTCAGTTTGACATCGTTACTATTTTATAGTGTATTTTTTGATTCCACAGCAACCTACTAGTTTCCATTTCCTTTGTTCATCTTTAATCTCAGCCTGTCTTTCCTGAGGCTCATTCTTTCCAACCTCTGCAGCAAAAGTCCCTCCATGGTACAAATGCTTGGTTTACATAAAGATAATTATCTATTTTTTTTTTTGCCAGACATGGGGCTTGAACTCAGGGCATGGGTACTGTTCCCCAGCCTCTTTTGGGCTCAAGGCTCTACCACTTGAGCCACAGCATCACTTCCAGCTTTTGCTGAGTAGTTTAATGGAGATAAGAATCTCACAGACTTTTCTGTCTGGGCTTGTTGAGAACCACAATCCCCAGATCTCAGTCTCCTGAGTAGCTAGGATTACAGGTATGAGTACCAGCACCTGGCGTCATCCTCATTTTGTTAAGATTCTTGTCTCTGGGTTGACGTTTATTTTCCTCTCAATATTTTAAAGACTACAGTTTATCATGTTTAGGTGTCAATGGCTGCTATAGGGGTTTAGACAAACCTAAGTGCAGATGCATTCTTGCATGGGGGCGGGGGGAGGGTATGTGTGTGTGTATGTGCTGGTAATGAGGTTTGAACTTAGAGCCTGGCACTGTCCCTTAGCTTTTTTTGTTCAAGGCTGTACCTCTACTCTACCACTTGAGCCACAGCTCCAGTTCTGGCTTCTGGGTAGTCAGTTGGAGGTTAGAGTCTGCAGACTTGCCTTCCCTGGCTGACTTCAAACCGCAACCCTCAGATCTCAGCCTCTGAGTCTGGGGATTACAGGTAGGAGCCGCTGGTGCTGGCTGACAATCCTGTTTTGTTCCTCACAGGGGCTGTCTTGCATTAGGAGTCTTTCCCACTGCTCTGTTACTAATGACTGCATGTGGAATTATTTCTGCTTTTCCAATTGGTATAAATTCTGCTTCTCCAGATGGGGAACTTCTGTCTTTCAAAGATTCTGAAAATTTCTGGGGTATTTTTTCTTGACTATGAAGCCTTCAGGGCATTTCCGTTCTCCTGTAAGGACCTTGATTGCATTTCTATTAGGTCTTTTTATTCTTTCCAGAGTGGATTTTAATATCTCCTTTTTTTTCTGTAGGCATCTCTAGGCTGTATTTTTCATGTTCTTTAAATTTTCTGATTAAAAAAAAATTCTTTCTCCAGCTGTATCCAACTGATGCCCACAATCTCTATGAACTTCACATTCCATTGTTTAAAAGTTTACACATATAAACCCCTTCCATTGCAGACATTTTTGGTTATTTTTAGCAGATTCTGCTCCTTAACTGTTGCTGAATCTGCTATTATTGATTACACATCTCATTTCTAATTACTTACATTTACTTCCTCATTATTCTAGAGGCTGAAGTCCAGAATTCTAAATCCGGTGCTTTTAGATGCATCTGGATTTTACTTCGGGTGGAATTATTTTGTTGTATGTTTGTCATTTTAATTTTTTGCATTATTTGGGTCAGAGCAAAGTGAATGATGTACCTAGGGTAGATTTCAGTGGCCGCTGGCGGTAGGCAGTCACGGAGATGGACAAGCACCACATGGGACTGACTGAAGGTGAGGATGAGAACTTGCAGGAGCAACCTGAAGACCAACTCAAAGTCAGAGGAGGGTAAATCCTCAGAAAGAAACCCCGTGCCTTACCCAGGTTCTGGCCCAGTGATGTCGGGAGGGGTAGTTGCCCGACAACCCCTGGGTGTGGCGGAGGGTAGAGCTCTCTGCTCTCAACCAGGGGCCTCGGGTGCCAGCCCAGAGCACTCTCTCTCTGTCACCTGGAGAGCCAGCCAGTGAAGCCTGTGTGTGATCGCCCTGCAGCTGGGCCGAAAGGTGTCCTGAGAACCAGTGTGCGGTGTGTGCTGCGTGTGCGCTAGCTAGTCCTGGGCCTGCGTGGAGTCCTCCCCTGTGGAGCCTGGTCCACGAGGCCCTGAGTACAGACGGTACCCCAGCTGCCTGGAGGAAGGCCAGGGTGGCGGGATCCTTTCCACTGGGCGCTGCATGCTTCTGGATGGAGAAAAACTAGAAAAAAGAGGGGGAGCAGCTCCTCGCAGAGCTTTCCAGAGACACACTGCCCCTGGCCCTCCAGGGCAGTGTGCAGCAGGCTGGCGGGTCTCCAGGCCTCCTCCACCCCTGCCTGTCCTGTCGTGGCTCTAGACTGGGGCTTCTCTTGTCCCAGGCTGTGTCCCAGGCCCAGCTGTGCAGTCAGGAACGTGACTCAGAGTTAGGATGGGCTTCAGTCTGAATTTATGATTCCAGTGCTTTTAGTACTGTTTGGTTGGGGTTTTTTTTTTATTGGTGCTGGGGTTTGACCTCTGCCCTGAGCACTGTCCCTGGACTCTTTTTACTCACACTAGCACTGTACCACTTGAGCCACAGCCCCACTTCTGGCCTTTTCTGTGAGTTAGAGCATCCCGTGTCCTCTCCTGTGAGTTAGTTAGGGCATCCCGTGGCCGCTCCTGTGAGTTAGTTAGGGCATCCCGTGTCCTCTCCTGTGAGTTAGTTAGGGCATCCCGTGGCCTCTCCTGTGAGTTAGTTAGGGCATCCCGTGGCCTCTCCTGTGAGTTAGTTAGGGCATCCCGTGGCCTCTCCTGTGAGTTAGTTAGGGCATCCCGTGGCCTCTCCTGTGAGTTAGTTAGGGCATCCCGTGGCCTCTCCTGTGAGTTAGTTAGGGCATCCCGTGTCCTCTTGCTCCTGTGAGTTAGTTAGGGCATCCCGTGGCCTCTCCTGTGAGTTAGTTAGGGCATCCCGTGTCCTCTTGCTCCTGTGAGTTAGTTAGGGCATCCGTGGCCTCTTGCTCCTGTGAGTTAGTTAGGGCATCCCGTGGCCTCTTGCTCCTGTGAGTTAGTTAGGGCATCCCGTGGCCTCTTGCTCCTGTGAGTTAGTTAGGGCATCCCGTGGCCTCTTGCTCCTGTGAGTTAGTTAGGGCATCCCGTGGCCTCTTGCTCCTGTGAGTTAGTTAGGGCATCCCGTGGCCTCTTGCTCCTGTGAGTTAGTTAGGGCATCCCGTGGCCTCTCCTGTGAGTTAGTTAGGGCATCCCGTGGCCTCTCCTGTGAGTTAGTTAGGGCATCCCGTGGCCTCTCCTGTGAGTTAGTTAGGGCATCCCGTGTCCTCTTGCTCCTGTGAGTTAGTTAGGGCATCCCGTGGCCTCTCCTGTGAGTTAGTTAGGGCATCCCGTGGCCTCTCCTGTGAGTTAGTTAGGGCATCTCGTGGCCTCTTGCTCCTGTGAGTTAGTTAGGGCATCCCGTGGCCTCTTGCTCCTGTGAGTTAGTTAGGGCATCCCGTGGCCTCTCCTGTGAGTTAGGCTTGCACCCTGTTCTGGTTGTTGGTTTTGAGACAAAGGCTTAGCAGAGGAGGCCAGGCTGGCCTTGGACTCCTGTTGTCCTGTCTTTGAATTCTGAGCACCCAGTTGTCTTTAACTGCCAGTGTGGTTCATTAGCTCTCTCCTCCAGCATTGTCACACAATCCCCTTCTTTCTCAAAATCTTATTCCTGAATTTGATGTAAAGCGAACCATAGAAGTAAACCATATTAAGGAATACATTTACTCACTCAGTTGTTAGCACATTGTTCAAAAGAATCCACATAAGCAGCAGGTCTTGATCCTACACAAGAATTATAGACATATAGTGAAATGACATGGAGTGGGGTGTCTTCATTTTTAACCAATGACTATTCCAAAGAATTACTGCCACTCAATTAGTGGGCGGTTGACATTTCTCTTTCCTCCTCAAGATGACTAAAAGTTTAAAACATTAAAGAAAAAAGCCATTACATAAGAAGGGCTGCTTGAAAAAAGTGGTCTCCAAGGAGGTGCTGATCTTTGCTTCCTTTTTCTTTTTTAAAAGCATGGGTTATTAAAGGCCATACATGGCTTAAATGCCAGAGACATATGCCCAGGGTTACAGAAGAGGAAAAAATGGTTTTGCAGGTAAGCCACAAGGATACATGATCCCCAGCCTTCTCTGTGGAGGTTTTGTAAGATGGTCTGTCTCCCTGCATGGAACAGAACAGCTCACTGAGGGTGAGGGGCTCCCTGAGCCAGCACGCTCCTGTTTGCACACACGTTCACATCTGCCCAGCACGCTCCCATTTGCACACACGGTCACATCTGCCCAGCACACTCCCATTTGCACACACGTTCACATCTGCCCAGCACGCTCCCATTTGCACACATGGTCACATCTGCCCAGCATGCTCCCATTTGCACACACGTTCACATCTGCCCAGCGAGCTCCCATTTGCACACACATTCACATCTGCCCAGCACGCTCCTGTTTGCACACACATTCACATCTGCCCAGCACGCTCCCATTTGCACACACGGTCACATCTGCCCAGCACACTCCCATTTGCACACACATTCACATCTGCCCAGCACACTCCCACTTGCACACACATTCACATCTGCCCAGCACACTCCTGTTTGCACACACGTTCACATCTGTCCAGCACGCTCCCATTTGCACACATGTTCACATCTGTCCAGCGCGCTCCTGTTTGCACACATGTTCACATCTGCCCAGCATGTTCCTGTTTGCACACATGTTCACATCTGCCCAGCACGCTCCTGTCTGCACACATGTTCACATCTGCCCAGCACGCTCCCATTTGCACACACATTCACATCTGTCCGGCATGCTCCCATTTGCACACACGTTCACATCTGCCCAGCACACTCCTGTTTGCCCACACACATTCACATCTGCCCAGCGAGCTCCTGTTTGCACACACATTCACATCTGCCCAGCATGCTCCCATTTGCACACACATTTACATCTGCCCAGCGAGCTCCTGTTTGCACACACATTCACATCTGCCCAGCACGCTCCCATTTGCACACATGTTCACATCTGCCCAGCGTGCTCCCGTTTGCACACATGTTCACATCTGCCCAGCACGCTCCTGTTTACACACATGTTCACATCTGCCCAGCACGCTTCTGTTTGCACACATGTTCACATCTGCCCAGCACGCTCCCGTTTGCACACACAGTCACATCTGCCCAGCACGCTCCTGTTTGCACACACGTTCACATCTGCCCAGCACACTCCTGTTTGCACACATGTTCACATCTGCCCAGCGAGCTCCTGTTTGCACACATGTTCACATCTGCCCAGCATGCTCCTGTCTGCACACATGTTCACATCTGTCCAGCGTGCTCCCATTTGCACACACGTTCACATCTGCCCAGCACACTCCTGTTTGCCCACACACGTTCACATCTGCCCAGCACGCTCCTGTTTGCACACACGTTCACATCTGCCCAGCACGCTCCCGTTTGCACACACACGTTCACATCTGCCCAGCATGCTCCTGTTTACACACATGTTCACATCTGCCCAGCACGCTCCTGTTTGCACACATGTTCACATCTGCCCAGCACGCTCCTGTTTGCACACATGTTCACATCTGCCCAGCACGCTCCTGTCTGCACACATGTTCACATCTGTCCAGCACGCTCCCATTTGCACACACATTCACATCTGCCCAGCATGCTCCCGTTTGCACACATGTTCACATCTGCCCAGCGTGCTCCTGTTTGCACACATGTTCACATCTGCCCAGCGAGCTCCTGTTTGCCCACACATGTTCACATCTGCCCAGCGAGCTCCTGTTTGCACACACATTCACATCTGCCCAGCAGACTCCCGTTTGCCCACACGTTCACATCTGCCCAGCGAGCTCCTGTTTGCACACATGTTCACATCTGCCCAGCACGCTCCCGTTTGCACACATGTTCACATCTGCCCAGCACACTCCTGTTTGCACACACACGTTCACATCTGCCCAGCACGCTCCTGTTTGCACACATTCACATCTGCCCAGCATGCTCCTGTTTACACACACGTTCACATCTGCCCAGCACACTCCTGTTTACACACATGTTCACATCTGTCCAGCACGCTCCTGTTTGCACACATGTTCACATCTGTCCGGCATGCTCCCATTTGCACACACGTTCACATCTGCCCAGCACACTCCTGTTTGCCCACACATGTTCACATCTGCCCAGCGAGCTCCTGTTTGCACACACGTTCACATCTGCCCAGCACGCTCCCGTTTACACACACGTTCACATCTGTCCAGCACGCTCCCATTTGCACACACGTTCATATCTGCCCAGCACACTCCTGTTTGCCCACACACGTTCACATCTGCCCAGCGAGCTCCTGTTTGCACACACGTTCACATCTGCCCAGCGCTTGGCAGCCAGCCCTCAGTGAAATAATGAAACCACAAGTGCAGCTGTGGTTGTTAAGATGCACAGGGGTGGGCTGAGGGGTGCCGGCTCGGAGGGCCTTTCTGAGGTCCTCACCATCTCTGCCAACCTCATGGTCTCCTGTGGTCTGTGTCTGCTACATGTCTGAGTGCCCCCCATCATTCCCATTCCACTTACTTTTTGGATAGCTTCATCAGGAGACGTAACACGTGGCCTGACTTGCCTGTTTAAGATGTTCGTTAATGAATTTTAGTGTATTCCTGCACCATTACCACAGTCTAATTTCAGGTCATGTTAATACCTTCAACGGCGGCCTTACCTCTGCTGACACCCTCCCCAGGACCGAGGACCGCTCACGTGGCATCCATGTGGACTTGTGGTGCATGTGGGATGTGCAGTGCAGTGGTTTTGAGGCTGGCTTCTCGCTCCACAGCTCCCAGGTCGCCCTGGGTGGCGTGTGCCCGCACTTTGAGCACACCGTGCTTCATTCACGATGCGGGCATGCATCGTTCTATCTGTGCCGGCTGGTGCAGTTGGGGCTACTTCTGCCTTTTGATGAGTTGTTCTGCTGTGATTACTAAGTCCTGACTGTGCTCTGAGCACTGGTGGGTATGACTTCCATGTGCAGGCCTTGGTGAAGGTCTCTGTCAGTAACAAATTCAGTGGCTCTCAATCCACTTGCTGGGCAGCACAAGGAAATATCAACATGAGAGCCTGAGGCTCCACAAGGAATACACTGTGGTTTTGAACATATGGGATCTGTCAGGAAGACACAAAGTGACATAGAAGCTTCCTTCAGGCTACTGTGGCTATGTGTGAGGGTATTTTTATGATGATGATAACAAGTGCTTATGTGCGTGAGGAGGATTGTAGCAAGTGTGTGCGTGTGTGCGTGCATGGATGATCATGGTTATACAAGTGCGTGTGTACATGGATGATGATGATCATAACAGGTGTGTGCATGCATGTGTGTGATTATAACAAGTGTGTGCGTGTATGTGTGCATGGATGATGACTACTTTAATAAGTGCATGCCTGCATGTGTGCAGGGATGATGTTAATTAACAAGTCCGTGTATGTGTGTATGTGTGTGTATGATAATGATTATAATACAAGTATGTGCATGTGTGGATGCTGATTATTATAAGGGGACTGGTGTGTAGCAGAGCTTTGTGTATGGCGGGCTGGAGGGCCTCAGCCATCAGAAGTGTCTCCACAGTTGCTAAGTCTCCAGGGAGTAGCTCACATCTTAGGCTGAAGTATTAAAGGTCCTTCATGATTGCCTGTCTGTGGGAAAACTGGGACACGCCCCAACTTTCTCCTTCTGCAGGGAGGCTTGTGCAGGGTCACGCAGACCGAATGCTAGAACAGACTGCGCCGTCTCTGTGCCGGGCCTGACGTCGGGGTCTGTGAGGCCATGCTGTCCGCAGCGGGGCAGGGTGTGTCCCTGGGCAGCTCCAGGCCCGGGACGCACCACTTCTGTATCCACAGGGCGTCTCTCTGGGAGCCGAGTCCCCGGCCCAGGGCACCCATGGTGCTGGACTGGAGTGTGGCTCACTGTGGGACCCTTCCAGCCCTCAGGTGGGGCAGTCACTGCCCAGGGCCGGGCCTCTGCCAACGCCGCATTCCCACGGGTGCAACCTCACTGTGTACATCCAGCGTTCACTGCGGGATGTGATTTGGACTTAAGGAGCAGATGTGTGGAGGTGGCAACGTGGCCAGTCCGTGAAGTGTCCCTCCTGGCCTCCTCCCGTCCCCACATGCCGAGATGCACCTGCTCTTAAATACGAAGGGTCAGTGTCACCAGAAGCAAACACAGTGCTCCCTGCCATTGCCACACTGCTCACAAATCTCCTTGAAGGCCTCGTGGGGCAAGTGGGTGGATTATACACTCTTCCTGAGATGAGGCTCCTTCCAGACATGGTCGCGTGATTGACATTCCTGTGTAATTTGGACTAATGGGATTTAATTTGTTTGTAAATAAACTTTCCTAAAGGGAGCATCACAAGAACAGAAAGCTTGTCGCTTGTAGCTTACATAAGGAATCGAAAATTAATTAGCAGGGGAGTGCTAATTAGTTTATCCAATTTGCAGTGCTGGGAAGCCTGTGTACAGTTGGGGGCGGTGAGGCTGGAGATGGGGGACCGACGCAGATGTGGCGGCTCGGGAGAGGTCTCTCTGCCCCTGTCCCGGGAGCCTCTTGGGTTCTTCTGCCCCAGGCACCCGTTCCCAGGAAACTTGGGTGTTTCCTCCCCATTTTCCATGCCCTGTTTTCCTTTGCCTGTTCCTTGGATGTTTGTCCCTCTGGAAGGTGCTGAGCCTGGACCACGGGCAAGGCAAGGCAGTAAGTGCCCAGACGTGGATGCCCAGTGGAAGGTAGAGGAGAGGACGGGCCAGCCCCTCTGGCTCTTCTCCCCTGGGAAACCTTTCCCGGCCGGGCTTGTGACCAGCGTGCAATTCTGTTCTTCCATGTGCTGGCACCCATGTGTGTGAACATTGTGTTGTGTTGCATACGCAGCACGATGGCTATTTCCTGTGCTTAGCCCCAATCTCTGCACTTCCACCCGTGGAGGCTTGCGAGGGTGAACGGGGAAGGCGGGCCCACTGCGCTTGGGTCCAGGCTGCAGCTCTCTGCACTCCTGACCGTGTGGTCGCGGGGCCTTGAGGCTGCGCTGCAACCTTGCCTCCTCAAGAGAAATGACAGGGCTCCGCACAGTAGCGGAGGGCAGCCTGGGCCCGGGCGGAGCTCTCCTACCCCATCTGTTTCCTCCAATGGAAGACAGCATCTCCCTGTGCAGCCCAGGCTGCCCTGGAACTCTCCAACCTCCTGTTCCAGATGCCCAGAAGCTGAGATTACAGGCGTGAACCATGTACTCAGCATGGTGTATCTCTTATTTGGCATTGTTTTGCTTTGAAAATACTTGTTGACCAGGATTGGTGTGTGTGTGCGCGCACACGTGCACACACGCATATGTGCAACTTTAGTCCTCGTTTGAGCAATGTTGTTCTTTTGTTTTATCACCTTTTCTTTTTCTCTTATCTTGACAAATGGGGAAGTTACTCATATCTATTTTCCTCTCCTTATTTTGAAAATCAGAATAATTCAGTAGTTCTTTGAATTTCCTTTGTGTGTCTGCCTCGATTATAAAATCAATCTACATGCCCCGCCTTCCAGTGGCACAGGGCTGCCCATCCCCTCGGTCCTGGCCCCACGGCCTCCCTGGAGCCCTGGGCTGAAAGCGTCTCACCTGTTCCCCTCAGCCCGTGGCCTGTCGAGGCCTGCCAGCCACCAGACACCTGAGAACCCACGTTTGTTCATTCTGAGCATGCTCCCGTCCTGTTGATTAAACTGCACTGTTGCACGTAGATTCTGAATGTAGGCCAGCCCTGCAGGGTCCTTCACCAGCACTGATTACCCCACACAGGCTGCGTGCTGCTATGTGGCTGGAGTGCAGGTGTGCACGTGTACATGCCAGTGTGTCCTCTGGACAGCGTGTTTGTGCATGTGTACATGCTAGTGTATCCTCTGCGCAGTGTGTGTGTCCAGGCTGTAGTGCAGGTGTGCACGTGTACATGCTAGTGTATCCTGTGCGCAGTGTGTGTGTCCAGGCTGTAGTGCAGGTGTGCACGTGTACATGCTAGTGTGTCCTCTGGACTGTGTGTGTCCATCCAGGCTGGAGTGCAGGTGTGCAGTGTACATGCTAGTGTACCCTCTGGACAGTGTGTGTACATCTAGGCTGGAGTGCAGGTGTGCAGTGTACATGCTAGTGTATCCTCTGGACAGCGTGTGTCCATCCAGGCTGGAGTGCAGGTGTGCAGTGTACATGCTAGTGTATCCTCTGGACAGCGTGTGTGTCCAGGCTGGAGTGCAGGTGTGCACGTGTACATGCTAGTGTATCCTCTGCGCAGTGTGTGTGTCCAGGCTGGAGTGCAGGTGTGCAGTGTACATGCTAGTGTATCCTCTGCACAGTGTGTGTCCAGGCTGGAGTGCAGGTGTGCACATGTACATGCTAGTGTATCCTCTGGACAGTGTGTGTCCATCCAGGCTGGAGTGCAGGTGTGCACGTGTACATGCTAGTGTATTCCCTGGACAGTGTGTGTGTCCAGGCTGGAGTGCAGGTGTGCAGTGTACATGCTAGTGTGTCCTCTTGACAGCGTGTGTCCATCCAGGCTGGAGTGCAGGTGTGCAGTGTACATGCTAGTGTGTCCTCTTGACAGTGTGTGTCCATCCAGGCTGGAGTGCAGTTGTGCACGTGTACATGCTAGTGTACCCTCTGGACAGTGTGTGTCCATCTAGGCTGGAGTGCAGGTGTGCAGTGTACATGCTAGTGTATCCTCTGCGCAGTGTGTGTCCATCCAGGCTGTAGTGCAGGTGTGCAGTGTACATGCTAGTGTATCCTCTGCGCAGTGTGTGTGTCCAGGCTGGAGTGCAGGTGTGCACATGTACATGCTAGTGTATCCTCTGGACAGCGTGTGTCCATCCAGGCTGGAGTGCAGGTGTGCACGTGTACATGCTAGTGTATCCTCTGGACAGCGTGTGTCCATCCAGGCTGGAGTGCAGGTGTGCACGTGTACATGCTAGTGTATTCCCTGGACAGTGTGTGTCCAGGCTGGAGTGCAGGTGTGCAGTGTACATGCTAGTGTGTTCTCTGGACAGTGTGTGTGTCCAGGCTGGAGTGCAGGTGTGCAGTGTACATGCTAGTGTATCCTCTGGACAGCGTGTGTGTCCAGGCTGGAGTGCAGGTGTGCACGTGTACATGCTAGTGTATCCTCTGCGCAGTGTGTGTGTCCAGGCTGGAGAGCTGGTGTGCAGTGTACATGCTAGTGTATCCTCTGTGCAGCGTGTGTCCATCCAGGCTGGAGTGCAGGTGTGCACGTGTACATGCTAGTGTATCCTCGGGACAGCGTGTGTCTGTTCAGTCTCCAGCCCTGCATTAGCACATGAGGCTGAAGTGTAGCTCAGGCGGTAACTACGGGATGAGTGGCACATTGCAGGTCATTTTCACTCTCATATGACTCAAAGGCAGCAGACATGTAGAGATGTAATCTCTTGGGAGAGAAAACCTTAGAACTGCAATGCAATGCAATTGTAGATTATAAAATGATGCTGTAGGCACATACAGTGGATGATTAATTTATCATAGTAGAGTTAGAGCTGACTTTATGAAAAGAGTGATTTTTAAAATAAATCTTAGCCGGGTGCCAGTGGCCCACGCCTGTAATCCTGGCTACTCAGGAGGCTGAGATCTGAGGGTCGCGGTTCAAAGCCAGCCTGAGCAGGAAAATCTGGGAGACTCTTATCTCCAATAAACCACTCAGAAGTAGCACTGTGTCTTAACTGGTAGAGCTCTAGCCTTGAGCTGAAGAGCTGAGAGACAGCACCCAGGCCCAGAGTTCAAGCCCCATGACTGACAAAACAAATAAATTAAAAAATAAATCTTAAGGAATGGTTAGTATTTGAGCCAGTGGTGTTGGGACCACTGGAAAGCCACATGCAAGCCAATGAAGTACAGCTGCCATCCCCCGCTGTGTGCAAGGTGGACTCAGAATGGGCTGAGGCACGAGGTGGACTCAGAATGGCCTGAGATACAAGGTGGACTCAGAATGGCCTGGGGCACGAGGTGGACTCAGAATGGCCTGAGACACGAGGTGGACTCAGAATGGCCTGAGACACGAGGTGGACTCAGAATGGCCTGGGATACGAGGTGGACTCAGAATGGCCTGGGGCACGAGGTGGACCCAGAATGGCCTGGGACACAAGGTGGACCCAGAATGGCCTGAGATACGAGGTGGACTCAGAATGGCCTGAGACACGAGGTGGACTCAGAATGGCCTGAGACACGAGGTGGACTCAGAATGGCCTGAGACACGAGGTGGACTCAGAATGGCCTGAGATACGAGGTGGACTCAGAATGGCCTGGGGCATGAGGTGGACTCAGAATGGCCTGGGGCACGAGGTGGACTCAGAATGGCCTGAGATACGAGGTGGACTCAGAATGGCCTGGGACACGAGGTGGACTCAGAATGGCCTGGGACACGAGGTGGACTCAGAATGGCCTGAGACACGAGGTGGACTCAGAATGGCCTGAGACACGAGGTGGACTCAGAATGGCCTGAGACATGAGGTGGACTCAGAATGGCCTGGGGCATGAGGTGGACTCAGAATGGCCTGAGACATGAGGTGGACTCAGAATGGCCTGGGGCATGAGGTGGACTCAGAATGGCCTGGGGCACAAGCCTCCACCTGGAGAGGAGGAGCCACAAAGGCTTCGAGCTCCATGACTCTCCAATAAGTCTTGGTTTCTTAGTTTTGGCACTTATGCTTCTGAGTATAAGTAACAAAAGGAAAGCATAGACCAGCTGGTCTCAAAGTAGAAGACGCTGGTGTTTGTGTTTACCATCCATGAAACGAGATAAAACCCCACAGGATGAGAAAAGCTTTTTGAATCATGTGTCTACACGTTTTGTATCTAGAGATTTCCAAGTGTTCCTGTCACTGTGGATCACAGAAGGAGTGAGTGGAAGATTTCAGGTGCCGCAAGCGCGGCTGACAGTGAGGGCGTGGTGTGTCTGGCCATCGCTCCCCATCTCAGCGAGCACACGGCGGCTCCGCCGGTGACGGGCAGCCGTCACCAGCTCGGAGGAGGGAAGAGGAGCCTCCCTCCCTGGCCTCCGGGAGTAAGCGAGGCTTTGCCTTGGAGGGTGCAGCTCCGTGGACATGATGCAAGCAGGAGCGAGGGACCTTGGTGTGAAAATGTGCCCGTTATGTACTGTGTTCCCTCGCTAACCGTTGACTCAGACGAACGGACGGTGTCACCATTCCTTACAGGAGTGAATGCCTTCCTGTAGGCGTCTTCTCCCACGTTGTCATACCCCAGTAGCCCGTGGTCCACGTCATACGCCGCATGAGAGTCAAACTGGTAACTTCGAGAGAAACTGCAGAGCCGTGGAGTCAGATCTGGACCTTGGCATGGCACTGTCCCCAGGGGACAGCCACCCGCCCCCTCCGCCCAGCCCCCGCCCCCAGCGACCCAAGGATCCTCACCTCTCTTCTCGGCTCTCTCCCAAGGCAGCCCGCAGAGCCCCTGAATTTAGGGATCGGGTTGCAAAGGTGAACATGTTTGGGGGCATCTGTGTTTTTAATTACGGTCAGCTTTCAATATGGCTCTATTTCTGGCTCCATGTGGAATGTTTGGCCTATCTAAAGCCATTGCAAAAACTCTGAAATGGTTTTTCTAACTTTTTATTACTTTAACTTTATTGTCAAGGGTGATGTACAGTTACACCAGATAGGACATTGCTTGTTGAACTTGCCACCCCCTCCCTCGTTTTCTCCCGCTTTCCTCCCCCCAATCAATCTGGTATCGCTGTTGCATTGGTTCTGCCTTGTCTTTGTGTCACCATTCTGTCCTTCCCCTTCCCTTCCCTAATTCAGATAAACATATATACAACGCCCAGGGTGCCAAAACCAGACACAGTGACAACTGGAGATCGACCGTGGGGGGCACACACAAAAGAAACTCTAAAATGTTAATTCAAAATAAATTCCCTACCCTTTCTCAAGAAGGCTTAACTGCTGTTCATGTTTACGCTCCACCTACCTGTGCCAGGAATGAAATGAGAAAGGTTGCGAAAAAATAGAAAATACCAATTCCAGTGAAACTGAAGGATGAGTGTGGCTTTGACTTTGTCCACAAGAGCCCGGGATGAGCCGGAGCCTGACAGATAAATAACCGCTGCCTCCCAGGACACCGAATCACGCGCGGCATCCATCCTGCAATCCCGGCTGGGATAAATGAGTACCTTGTGGCAAAGGGAGGAGAGGCTTAGAAGGAAGAGGTATTTTGCTGACACTTACTGGACCAGTGAAGGACACTCTGAGGTCAGGAAGGGTGCTGGCGCAGGCGGGGAGGGCTGTGGCTCTGGGCCTGAGGTGGTGAGAGCATCTCACTGGTACTTTCCCCCAGACTGGCCCGGCCGGCCCTGCTCTTGGCAGATGACCTCCTCGGTGCTTCTCACAAGCGTCCTTCATCTTGACGGACTAGGAGAACCAGGTCGTCTTCCACGTGTGATCAGATATAGACATGAAAATAATGGAATGCCTTTTAAAAAGTACAAACACACATGGACGCCACACCGTGCATCCACGCAGGCCCCCACAGTGCATACACACACACACACGTTTGGTTTTCATCTCTGCACACATCCATGTCTGTGCCAGTCTGCTTCTCAGGCATGTAGGACATTCTACATGTGTATGTGCTTGTCTGCACTTATGTACGTTGCATGTTTATGTATGCGTCAACAGAAAACATGCACGGACATGCATGCGTAAGCCTGCTATCTAGTTGGTGGGAGACGTGAGTTCATCTGACACACGTGTGTGCGGGAGACAGAAAGACATCACCCAGAGGCCTGGGTTCCCACAGTGCTCTTTCCCACGGTGTGAGCACAGTCCACCAAGAGACACATCAAATGTCCATCGTTTCGGCCGGCAGGCTGCGTGTGGGGTGGGAAGAAGGGCAGCAGGGAGGAGAGGACTGTGCGGGACAGTTTTCTGCATCAGGCGTCGGGAGGGCTGGCCAGGGCAGATCCGCCCCTCGGGGGGAGGCTCGGACCAGAGGCCGGCCCAAGGCTCCGGAAGGCCGGCCAGGCACGCAGATTCCTGACTGTGGCGTCCGGGCACCTCCCCTGCCACGGTGCTGGCGGCCGTGCGGCCCATGCGTGTGGCGCCTCCCGAGGAGATCCGGATGTGACCTCTTCCTGACTCTGAGCTCCTGGGAATGGGAGCACCACTTCCTTTAGTTTCCCTCGTTGGCTTGTCTCCACGTGTCAATGAGAACGTTCCGTGAGCCTGCCTCCCCGGGGAGGACATGATTACCTGCCTGCGCACCTTGCAGCCCATGGCTCAGCTGTCCTCTCCTGGGCCGGCCGCTCACACGCCCCGCCCAGCACCAGAAGGCAGCTGGGCGCGGGCCACCCACGGGCCACCAGGGCCTCGGCAGCCCCGCGTCTGACCGCCTCTCCCCTCTGCAAAGTGGAGCGATTCATATCTTTACATTAGCAGCAAGTGAACGTCATATTTAGACTGCAGACGTGTGCCAGTTGGTCAGGATGTGTTAAGATTGCTAGGGAGACATTTACAGACTATCTAGCCTTGGAATGGCTCTCTGGGCAAAATCTATTTCTATCCCATAGGTAATAAAATTAAGTTTTCTTTTTATTTTGAAATTAGAACAAAGTAAATCGAGATGGTGGCGTTATTGGCAGCAATGTGTGCTTTGCTCCAGAAATACTTTTCCTTTGTACATAAACTATTTGCAGCCTAAAATTGCTTTTCAAATTAAGCGTTAACATGTGTTTACTGGAATTTTCACTTCATTTTCTGTTCTCCTACTGACTCATGTTCCCCTCCGTACTGTTACTGCTGTTCCTTCCTAGAAGTAGGAAGCGAGGCCCTTGCGTGTGCACTTGTGAGGCTACATCACCAGGCATCCTACGGCGGCGTTAGCAAACATGCGCCGAGCACAGCGTGAAGATCCACTGCATCAACACAAAAGGGTGCCTGTTTGCAATGACAATCAGACGCGGCGTTCTGCTCCTGAATTTTGTGTTCTGCTTTGTTCTTTCTCTGTATTTCGATGTTGGGTATGTTTCCATTTAGCTCAGGAGATTTCCAGGTAGTACAAATTACGATTTGTTGATTCTCCTTTGCGTCGGCAGACAGGGTCTTGACCCGTTACATCCAGCTACGAGGTCAGTCACATGGTCCAGAGGAAATCAGGCCCGGTGTTCAGTCCCTCCATAGACAGACGCGTGGAGGTTTGTGTGGAGACGTGGCTGCCCTCCTTCTGGATCAGAACGCAGCATGCCCTGTGTGCCAAAGAAGAATGTGTTTCGTGTGCCACAGAAGAATGGGATCCATGTGCCACACAACAGGCTCTGTGTGCCACAGAACAGGCTCTGTCTGTGTGCCACGGAATAACACGCTCCGTGTGCCAAAGAAGAATGTGTTCCATGTGCCACAGAAGAACACACTCTGTGTGCCACAGAAGAGGCTCCATGTGCCATGGAAGAACACGCTCCGTGTGCCACAGAATAACATGCTCCGTGTGCCACGGAATAATGGGCTCTGCGTGCCATTCCCGCGTGGCTGCGGAGCCGGCTGGCACTCAGCCTGGCTCGTGGGGTTCCTCACACGTCAATCAGTGTGTGCATGCCCCGAGACCACGCTAGTGCTCAGGAGCCCCCAGCCTTCCTGCTCAGTGTTGCACATTTATAGTGAAGTTCCTTCCACAAGGACGCGAACGGCGACAGGTCAGTCCTGTGGTGCGGCTCCGAGTTCGTGGAGGAGCACAAAGTGGGGTCCATGTCAGGCCAGCCCCAGGCCGACCACCACGTCCTGGGTCAGGAGTGTCTCTCTCTATTCTCCTGCAGCCACAGCACAAGGAGGGTTCAAGGTTAAAACCGAGGTTAGAGGGCTCAGCGCCCCTGACATTTGCATTTATGACTGTGTGCTTGCTGGTCAGGTGCTCTGCCACTGGAGCCATCTCCTTGGTGCTCTAGTCATTTCTAAAAATAAGTTCTTGTTTATTTCCTGGGCTGGGATGGACTTCAGCCCTCCTGTTTACACCGCCTGCACAGCTGAATGGCTGTGTGTGCCACCGCGCCCAGCTTTTTCTGTTGAGATGGGGTCTTGTGGACTTTTTTCCCCAGGGCTTGCCTGGAATTGTCCTCCTCCCAAAGAGCCAGGATATTGGGCATAGTCCTGGACCCAGGTGGGTTCAGCATTTTGTTTGGCATCAGGATCTCATAGCCTGTTGGGAAGCTGCAAACCTAAGTCTCCCAGTGGCCAGTGTCTTGTCTCTGCTACAGATCTGTAAGCAGCACGGTCCCAGTGTCTCCCCAGTCATTGTCCAGGGGTCTCAACAGAGGCAGACTTACCGGTGTACAGCGGGATTACCAGAGCTGGTTCGGTGTTTGCGTTCTGCCCGTCCTGCGGCTCTTCTCTCTCTCTGTGCCAGGATGTGGTTGTGGTTGTGACTTTTTGTTCCTCCGAGCCTGCCAGCCTCTGCCTCCTCCCACGGAAGCCCAGCCGTCCGGGGCGGAGACAGAGCTGTGCGCCATGGTTGCAGTGCCCGGGTCACTCACCCCAGACTGCCCCCAGCTGGCCCCCAGCCCCCACACCACCCGCCCTGGGTCGCGGAGCACGCAGCCCTCCATCTCAAATCCTGTCCTCCTCAGGATTCCGAGAGCCTGGGGTGTCGATGTGACAGAATCCCTGTGACAATCAGCTTAGAAAGAGAAGGATTTACTTTGGCTCCTAGATTCAAACGTTTCCATCACGATGACACTCATGGCAGGGCAAACTGCCCACCTTGTGGGGGCTGGAATCAGAGGGAAGCGGGAAGGAGTAGGACCTCACATCCCCTTCAAGGGGGACTCTCCCATTTGACCTCCTCCCCTCGGGCCCACTAAACGGCAGCGTGGGCTGAGGACCATGCCCTCAACATGGGGTCGCCGGTCCAACCATGGCCTCCTGTCTTCCTGTCCTGTCCTCCTGTCCTGTCCTCCTGTCCTGTCCTGTCCTCCTGTCCTCCCTGTCCTCCTGCCCTCCTGTCCTCCCTGTCCTCCTGTCCTCCTGTCCTGTCCTCCTGTCCTCCTGTCCTCCTGTCCTGCCCTCCTGTCCTCCTGTCCTGTCCTCCTGTCCTGTCCTCCTGTCCTGTCCTCCTGTCCTGTCCTGTCCTGTCCTGTCCTGTCCTCCTGTCCTGTCCTGTCCTCCTGTCCTCCTGTCCTGTCCTCCTGTCCTCCTGTCCTCCTGTCCTCCTGTCCTCCTGTCCTGTCCTCCTGTCCTCCTGTCCTGTCCTCCTGTCCTCCTGTCCTGTCCTCCTGTCCTCCTGTCCTCCTGTCCTGTCCTCCTGTCCTCTTGTCCTCCTGTCCTGTCCTGTTCTCCTGTCCTCCTGTCCTGTCCTGTTCTCCTGTCCTCTTGTCCTCCTGTCCTGTCCTCCTGTCCTGTCCTGTCCTGTCCTCCTGTCCTCCTGTCCTGTCCTCCTGTCCTCCTGTCCTGCCCTCCTGTCCTGTCCTGTCCTCCTGTCCTCCTGTCCTGCTGTGGAAGTTCCCCTCAGACATGGCCTTTCACCCTACAAATCACACTTGCTGCAAGAGTTTTGTTTGGGTTTAGCCAACATTTTCATATGTCCTTATTTATGCTGCTTCTCCATTCAACCACCTCTAATCCTGGTCATTATCCCATTTCACCCCAACCTGCTGTTTCAAGGCTGTTTTGTTCCTTAACTGTCTATTTTCTATGCCCAGGGACTCCTGTAATTTATATATTTCTACTCATATCACCTGCTGTTCAAAGCTCATTTATCAAAGTGAAGAAAACTTTAGTGACAGGTCAGCCCAACAATTTTTAAATATCAGCCATTAATACACATGAAGCTGGTTCTTGGTGTTAGATATCCTGTTAGCCCAGCCTGCTCCAGGATCAGAGAGGACCCAGTCTCTCCCGCCCCGGCCTCCTCCAGGCCTCCAGGATCAGAGAGGACCCAGTCTCTCCTGCCCCAGCCTCCTCCAGGATCAGAGAGGACCCAGTCTCTCCCACCATGGCCTCCAGGATCAGAGAGGACCCCGTCTCTCCCGCCCCAGCCTCCAGGATCAGAGAGGACCCAGTCTCTCCCGCCCCGGCCTCCAGGATCAGAGAGGACCCAGTCTCTCCCACCCCAGCCTCCTCCAGGATCAGAGAGGACCCAGTCTCTCCCGCCCCAGCCTCCTCCAGGATCAGAGAGGACCCAGTCTCTCCCACCCCGGCCTCCAGGATCAGAGAGGACCCAGTCTCTCCCGCCCCAGCCTCCAGGATCAGAGAGGACCCAGTCTCTCCCACCCCAGCCTCCTCCAGGATCAGAGAGGACCCAGTCTCTCCCACCCCGGCCTCCTCCAGGATCAGAGAGGACCCAGTCTCTCCCGCCCCGGCCTCCTCCAGGATCAGAGAGGACCCAGTCTCTCCCACCATGGCCTCCAGGATCAGAGAGGACCCAGTCTCTCCCGCCCTGGCCTCCTCCAGGCCTCCAGGATCAGAGAGGACCCAGTCTCTCCCACCATGGCCTCCAGGATCAGAGAGGACCCAGTCTCTCCCGCCCCCGGCCTGCTCCAGGATCAGAGAGGACCCAGTCTCTCCCACCATGGCCTCCAGGATCAGAGAGGACCCAGTCTCTCCCGCCCCCGGCCTGCTCCAGGATCAGAGAGGACCCAGTCTCTCCCGCCCCGGCCTCCAGGATCAGAGAGGACCCAGTCTCTCCTGCCCCCGGCCTCCTCCAGGCCTCCAGGAACAGAGAGGACCCAGTCTCTCCTGCCCCCGGCCTGCTCCAGGCCTCCAGGATCAGAGAGGACCCAGTCTCTCCTGCCCCCGGCCTGCTCCAGGATCAGAGAGGACCCAGTCTCTCCCGCCCCGGCCTCCTCCAGGCCTCCAGGATCAGAGAGGAGCCCAGTCTCTCCTGCCCCGGCCTCCAGGAACAGAGAAGACCCAGTCTCTCCCACCCCAGCCTCCTCCAGGATCAGAGAGGACCCAGTCTCTCCCGCCCCGGCCTCCTCCAGGATCAGAGAGGACCCAGTCTCTCCCGCCCCGGCCTGCATCTCTGCAGCCTCCAGCCTCCGCTCTGCAAATACTGATTCTTCCAAGGCCTCCTTCTGGGGAAGCGTCTGGTCCTTGGGCTGGACAGGCAGCGTGCACAGGCCTCCTCATGGGATGGGAGCCTTTTGCAGGACTCCTGGGGTAACTGCCAGGGCTCCCCCACTTCCGGTGGCCAGATGGTGTTGAGGATGCCCACTCCTGAGTGCGGCCTCTGAGTGGCGTAGCCCGTGGAGTCGCGTGTCAGCCCTCCCCGACCTCTCCTCTCTATACACGTGTGTGCAGGTGCCACCATGAGTTCTGTACCTGGGTGCGTGTCTGGGTACACAGGATGTGTGTGTCCAGCGCTTGCTGTAGCAGGTGTCAACCCCGGGGCCTGGCTGGGAGGCTCAGTGCTGCAGAGCTGTGCACTCTCCAGGTGCCCATGGGTTCGCAGCTCTCCTGTTTCCTAGAGCTTCAGGAAGGGGATGGTTAACGGGTTGACGCTGGAGTGGGGACTGGCTCCTGCGACTTTTGGCTACAGGATGCTTAGCTGCTGCCTGCGTCCTTCCCTAGAGCCCACAACCCAGGCCTGACCTCCCGCTGGGACTGGCCGATTTGCTCCTGTGACGACTCCTGGGCATAGGGAGTCCACGGCAGTGTGGGCTCCGGGCCTGCCTTCCCCTGGCTGAGCCGGCTCTTCCTGAGCGCCCCAAGTCAGCTGTCCCAGACAGGGAGAACAGGGACAGGTCCAGTGATGTAATGCCCGGCATGAATCGTCAGAAGATTCCCAGTGGTTTGGCTTTAAATGACAGCTTGCTTCCGTGGGATTCTGTCATAACTCTCTCCCGTGGACCTTTTCCCTCTGCTGGGGCCAGAAGTTACTGTCTGCTTGTTCTGCTGCTAGGGCCTGCCCAGCTCTGCCAGCCTCCAGGGTGACCCCTTACAGGCAGTGAGACGCCTCTCTTGTCCTGACCTCGGCCTCAGTGACCCTTACAGACACTGAGACACCGCTCCTGTCCTGACCTCGGCCTCAGTGACCCTTACAGGCAGTGAGACGCCTCTCTTGTCCTGACCTCGGCCTCAGTGACCCTTACAGACACTGAGACACCGCTCCTGTCCCCTGACCTCGGCCTCAGTGACCCTTACAGACACTGAGACACCGCTCCTGTCCCCTGACCTCGGCCTCAGTGACCCTTACAGACACTGAGACACCGCTCCTGTCCTGACCTCGGCCTCAGTGACCCTTACAGACACTGAGACACCGCTCCTGTCTTGACCTCGGCCTCAGTGACCCTTACAGACAGTGAGACGCCGCTCCTGTCCCCTGACCTCGGCCTCAGTGACCCTTACAGACACTGAGACGCCTCTCCTGTCCTGACCTCAGCCTCAGTGACCCTTACAGACAGTGAGACGCTGCTCCTGTCCTGATCTCGGCCTCAGTGACCCTTACAGACAGTGAGACGCCGCTCCTGTCCTGATCTCGGCCTCAGTGACCCTTACAGACAGTGAGACGCCACTCCTGTCCTGATCTCAGCCTCAGTGACCCTTACAGACAGTGAGACGCCTCTCCTGTCCCCTGACCTCGGCCTCAGTGACCCTTACAGACACTGAGACGCCTCTCCTGTCCTGACCTCAGCCTCAGTGACCCTTACAGACAGTGAGACGCCTCTCCTGTCCTGACCTCAGCCTCAGTGACCCTTACAGACAGTGAGACGCTGCTCCTGTCCTGATCTCGGCCTCAGTGACCCTTACAGACAGTGAGACGCCGCTCCTGTCCTGACCTCGGCCTCAGTGACCCTTACAGACAGTGAGACGCCGCTCCTGTCCTGATCTCGGCCTCAGTGACCCTTACAGACAGTGAGACGCCGCTCCTGTCCCCTGACCTCGGCCTCAGTGACCCTTACAGACACTGAGACGCCGCTCCTGTCCTGATCTCGGCCTCAGTGACCCTTACAGACAGTGAGACGCCGCTCCTGTCCTGATCTCGGCCTCAGTGACCCTTACAGACAGTGAGACGCCGCTCCTGTCCTGACCTTGGCCTCAGTGACCCTTACAGACAGTGAGACGCCGCTCCTGTCCCCTGACCTCGGCCTCAGTGACCCTTACAGACAGTGAGACACCGCTCCTGTCCTGACCTCAGCCTCAGTGACCCTTACAGACAGTGAGACGCCGCTCCTGTCCTGATCTCGGCCTCAGTGACCCTTACAGACAGTGAGACGCCGCTCCTGTCCCCTGACCTCGGCCTCAGTGACCCTTACAGACAGTGAGACGCCGCTCCTGTCCCCTGACCTTGGCCTCAGTGACCCTTACAGACAGTGAGACGCCGCTCCTGTCCTGATCTCGGCCTCAGTGACCCTTACAGGCAGTGAGACGCCGCTCCTGTCCTGACCTCAGCCTCAGTGACCCTTACAGACAGTGAGACGCCGCTCCTGTCCTGACCTCGGCCTCAGTGACCCTTACAGACAGTGAGACGCCGCTCCTGTCCTGACCTCAGCCTCAGTGACCCTTACAGACAGTGAGACGCCGCTCCTGTCCTGACCTCGGCCTCAGTGACCCTTACAGACAGTGAGACGCCGCTCCTGTCCTGATCTCGGCCTCAGTGACCCTTACAGACAGTGAGACGCCGCTCCTGTCCTGATCTCGGCCTCAGTGACCCTTACAGACAGTGAGACGCCGCTCCTGTCCCCTGACCTTGGCCTCAGTGACCCTTACAGACAGTGAGACGCCGCTCCTGTCCTGATCTCGGCCTCAGTGACCCTTACAGACAGTGAGACGCCGCTCCTGTCCTGATCTCGGCCTCAGTGACCCTTACAGACAGTGAGACGCCGCTCCTGTCCCCTGACCTTGGCCTCAGTGACCCTTACAGACAGTGAGACGCCGCTCCTGTCCTGACCTTGGCATCTGAGGCCTCGCGGGCGTCCTGGATGCCCGCACAGCAGCCTGCCACCACCACCAGTTCCTCCTCCTCACTGGTCCTCCAGCCTCGGCCAAGGTGGCCCTGCCCTGGCTTGGTGCAGAGGCCTGTTTACAGTCCTCTCTCAGGAGGCCAGTGTAAGAGCGTAGGGCCAGCGCCCCGGCGGGGCCAGCTGCTGAGGCAGAGCCCAGGGCCCACTGCCTGTGCTGTTGCCAAGCACACCTGGCCAGGCATCTCCCCCGTAACTCCTCTGCCCTCCAGAAGGTTCCAGAAGCAGCAGGGTTCCCCGCCCTGCCCCGCCATTCTGCAGAGCCCTGGCAGTCACGGGCCTTCATCGAGTGTCGTAGACATTATTGGTTTTCTAAATGGTAACGCACCCTTGCTCATATTTGGTTGTGCCTGAAGGAGATGTAGCAGAGTTGTAGTCAAAGAAAAGGCTTCCATATTGAAATTAAGTAGGGAAATAAACCATTCTCATTTTGTCTAAGTACCTTGAATATGTTGAGCCAAGTATAGTTATGAAAAAGTGTTTGATGTGTGTCCATGCATATGACACAAAGGGATCGTTATTTCGATAGACGGTACTGTGTAAGGCATTTATTTACCGTGGTATTTTTGAACAAAGTCAGCTGGCTGTGTCTGCCCAGGTCTCTGCGCACTGTGTATACAGCCCTTGCTGTACAACCTGCATCCACAGACTGACTGACGCCTCTCTCTGTCTCTTCTGATTTCAGAATCGCAGTGTACCCTCTGTGGAGAGCCAGAAGGTGAGTACCCTGCTTCCTCAGACCTGCCTGCTGGGGGGCTCACGGAGGCCCGTCCGCACGGGGTCACGGAGGCCCGTCCGCACGGCGGGGGAGGGGGCTAACGGAGGCCCGTCCGCACGGGGTCACGGAGGCCCGTCTACACGGCGGGGGGGGGGGGGGCTCACGGAGGCCCGTCCGCACGGCGGGGGAGAGGGCTAACGGAGGCCCGTCCGCAAGGGGTCACGGAGGCCCGTCCGCATGGCGGGGGGGGGGAGGGCCAACGGAGGCCCGTCCACACAGGGTAATAGAGGTCTGTCCACATGGGGTAACGGAGGCCCATCCACATGGCGGAGGGGGGGCAGGGCTAACGGAGGCCCGTCCACACAGGGGAGGGCTAACGGAGGCCCGTCCACACAGGGGAGGGCTAACGGAGGCCCGTCCACACAGGGGAGGGCTAACGGAGGCCCGTCCACACGGGGGGGTGGGGAAACGGAGGCCCATCCGTATGGCGGAGGGTGGGGCAGGGCTCATGGAGGCCCGTCTGCACGGGGGGCTCGGGCTGCACTGATGGCAGCAGACTACAGCAGAGTGCGTCATTCTGTGAAAGTTGAAATGTATACTTTATGGTGTTTGGTGGAAAAAAGTGAGTCAAGGGTTTTTTTCTAATGTGAGGATTGGGAGGAGGAGTGTGTCTTAAAGAGAAATTGCAGCCAAATTGCAATATTTGTTCTTTCTCTTGTTTTGGATTTACAAGATTTGGCCAGTTTTCAACAGATATAGATACCAGTGCGGATGTGCTGGCTTTCAGTGCATTGTCCGAGTGTGCTGGTGCACTTCACACTGGAGACCTGGAGAAACGATTCCTGTTGTTAGAGACTGGATGTCAGGAGACGCACAGGAAGCCCCGCTGGCCTCGGTGGCGGTGGCAGTCCGTAGCGTTTGTAACTTAAGTTCCAGAACACGCCTCCTCTCCAGGCCGCATTTAGAGGTGGAACTCTGGAGCTGAAGCTTTGTTACTACATTTCAAAATAGTTACAGCCAGGCTGACACACTTGCAAGACGCGAGGAGGACAGTGAGGCGCCGGGATCGGAGGCTGGGGTTTGATTACATGGTCTGCTCTACTGAGCCCTTGGCTAGAAGACTAGCCAGGCTTGGAGCTGGGGAGCCAGCCCAGCCCAGCCCAGCCACTGCCTTGGGGTGGGAGTCCAGCCTGCCCTGCCCCCTGCCCTGGACTCCCCCACCCCCCGCTGGCTGCCTGGCCTGGGTGGAGATGTGAATCCACACTCTACTCCACATCGCCCCCTGCAGGTCACCCCGGGAACACAGTGACCGCAGGGCTGCTCAGAATTCCAGACGCTGTCTCCTTGCTTTGGTAGTAGGCACTCTGGCGCTGGGTAAGAGTCCTGAGTAGATGGAGCCATCTCAAAGTCAAGCGTGTAGATTTTCAAGTCCTGAGCTTCACTGCTGTGTGGAATGTCCAGCTCGGGCCCTGGTGTGTCAGGGACAGAAGGGAGGTCTGTCCCCTGACTTGCTATCTGTCCTTCATGTATGAAGGGCTTTATGTTCATTGTCTCCATGCCTCTGTCTGTTGGAGGTTTCTAGTGTGCTGTGCAGAGAAGTCATTGTGGAATAGAAACCCATGCGGTGCTTGAACAAGTCCCTCACGCTTTCTGTCTCCTTGCTTCTGATACCAGTCGTCTGTGTCCTGCGCACTTGCTGGAGCCGGCCTGCGCTGGCGCCAAGGGCAGCCCCGCTGTGTCGGCAGAGAAGCGGGGGTCGGCTGAGAGGTGGCTCACTGCCTGTGGGTGGACGCCAGCTCTTCCAGGGATGGTACTGGCCGGAGGGAGTGGGCCTAGGGGAGACCCAGGTCTCCCAGACCAACCCGAGTGGCCCTGCTGCCTGCCAGGTGCACAGGGTGTGGGCGCCACGGGGCGTGGCTGAGCCCAGCCCCAGCCCAGAGGCCCGAGGGTTCCCATGAAGTTCCCCAGTGTAGACGCGGCGAAGGAGAGGGAAGAGGCAGATTTGTGACTGTTCCAGAGCAGGGACGTCCTGTGCATGTCCAGGCAGCTCTGGGCAGGGGTCTCCCAGCTGTGCAGCCAGAGGAGACGCAGAGGTGGAGAGACTTCCGGGGAGCTGGGGTCCGTGGTCTGTGGTTTCTGGGTATGAGGAGAGCAGGCAGGGTGGAGGGGGTGAGGAGGTGGGGTGGGAGAGAAGGGAGAAGGCGGGAGGGGTCGGCGGGGGGGGGGGCTGGTCTGCATTCCACCTCCCACCGAGTTCTCTGGTTTGGATATGCAAGAGGAACTGCTCCAGAAGAGAGAGGAGGGGAAAGGCTGCTCGGGTCTCAGCTGTGCTTTATTTGTCAGAAGTGCCCGTATATGAATATTCATACATTTTAAATCATTTAAGTAATTAGTCTAAGCGAGAGCTGGCCGGGTGCGGCGCATGGAGTCTGAAATCAGCATTTTTGTTCAGTAATTTCTTTGGCAGTGTCTATGAGTTGAGGCATAAATGACACCACAGCATGGTGGTCAGGGCCGGGGTCGGGGCTGGGGTCGGGGCCGGGGTCGGGGCCGGGGTCGGGGCCGGGGTCAGGGCCGGGGTCTGGGCCGGGGTCGGGGCCGGGGCCGGGGTCGGGGCCGGGGTCGGGCTGCCTCGACGCGCGACCTGGTGCCCTCCACGCAGGGCGCACCTCCCTCACACGGCCAGCCCACCCAGGTACTTGCTGCTCTTGTCGGAACCTTCCATGGCTGAACCGGTGGGGTGGGAAGCGCGGTCTGTCTGCTGAGGCTAGCTCTCTCAGAGCGGCTTCGGGTACAGATGGAGTCATTAGCATCACCTCTGACAGTAGTATCCGTCAAGCAAATGGAGCTAGTTGCAGAGGTTGTCGGGACCAAGGCCCTGGAACCCTCCATGCCAACTGTCCCCACCGTCCAGCGTGAGCTCCTGGGGGCAGAGCCGGCGGACTTAGGAGGGGAGGTGTGGAGGGGCCCCTGGCTCCCTCTGCTCGTCCCCTGCCCTGCGGCTGTCCTGCAGAGGTCACTGCAGAGTTCCACTGTGTAGAGGGCTCTTCTGAAACAAATAACAGAGTCACAAGAGCAATCCATTGGCATACTAGCTTGCCAACTTAGCACCGAAATTGCTCAATTTGTATTATTTTCTTGGGGTGCCTTTAGCAGCTGGAGTGCCTGATGGTAAATAGCTAGAGAACCAATTCTAGTTCATCCTGACATAGCAACAATGCTTATAGGAAATCATCTGTCATTTTCAGGTAGGAGATAATGAAGAACATACCATCCTTTTTAAACTTCATTGACCGACACATGATGCCATTTGCTTTATAACAAGAGCTCAGGACAAAATACAGACATGGGGCGGGGCTGCCAACGCCAGCTCATGGATTTGTCTATTTGCTTACAATCCGCAGTTCGATTTGCCTTCATAGTACATAGATTTTTCTGATGTGAGAAGATGGATAACCATGCAAGCTGTGTGGGGAGAGCTTATGAGAAATCCACCAGGGTTTACTAACAGTGTCCTAGGTCTGTGCTGTTTAACCCAATTAAAATGAATAAAAATAAGCTATTAGGACATGAATTTGGCTGGCAGAAATATGCTAACAATATACTAGGGTGCATTTCACATGAAACATTCACCCCAAGAGGAGCCTTGAGATTACAACTCTGAGAAGAAATGGCCGTTGGTGGTAGCATGCACTCATATTTGGGGAATGTTACTTGTAGAATTCCGCCAAAAGGCAAAATTCAAGTTTAAAGAAATAATTTAAAGTGCAACATAAAAGACTTTCTTCCTAAATCTTTTTCTTTCCTTAACTTGTATCACCCAAACACAACTTCATGCTGTTTGGGGCATATAGAATATAGACATATAGAATCTTGTATTTTGTTAGAAATAGGGAGACTCTGAAGTACCCTTCTTCCTTCCCAGTGTGTGGTTTAGAAGTAGCAAGGAAATGTTCTTGTCCTCAGTTGCTTATGTTCTTGGTGTTTTTAACACAGAAAATTTAAGATTTTCTCCAGAAGTGACTCTGAACAATGGACTATCTCCCCACGACTTTGTGCATATTCCATGTGTCATGTGGAAATGTTAAGGTCTCTAAATCTTGGAGGAGGGGAGTGGCAGGCAATGGAGCCGCTGTTCTCCAAATGAACGCAGAGCGCTTTCTCTCCCACCCGCAGCAGAACCTGACCTGCCTCTGTCTGGAACACAAGGCAGGGCTGCCAGATGCTCTGCTGAGAATGTGCCTTTTAATTGTGTGCCAGCGACAATGGCGGCCTTTGCTAATGGCAATTCTTGGATGGTGAGTGGAAGAAAACCAGCTTTGATGAAGTTCTCAACATGGGCTGGACACTCCAGAAAAATTAGTGTTGCCTAGAAACTGCACCGAAGCCCAGCCAACCGGTCTTCCGGGAGCTGGGAAGGCTCATGTTTAGTGAGAACATGGCAGAGTCCTCTGGGGTGAGAGAGGACTCCATCCCTAGTAAAATTTTATGGTGGAAAGGAAGTCTAAAATGATATGGACACTCTATCTCCCCCCAAAGAGACACATAAAAGTGTTGTGGGGTAGATCGTGAAACTGGTTGCAAGCCATAACTGCTTAAATGGAAAAAGAAAGAGAAGAGGAAGGGAAGAAAGGGAGGAAGGAAGGAAGGGCAAACTAATGGTCTCGAACCCGAGAATAAGACTGAAATTAAGGCTGAGGAAAGAAACGCCGAGAGGCCCCGGCGGGGCTGGGTCTTGGTGCCGGTGCGGAAGGGCGGTGGCAGCCTGCGCTTGTGACACTGGGCACTGGAGACACGAGAACTGAGCGTCTCAAATTAAACCCAGACGCTGGCAGCCTTCCCCATCTATGAGGAAAGATCTCGAAAAACACTGGCCAGGAACAGAGAGAGACCATGAGCTGAGGGTTGTGGGCAGAACACGCTGCCCACGGTCACGGCAGCCCAGGCCTGGCCTGGGCGGGACCAGCACCCAGGTGGAAATCTCTGAGGCCCCGTCAGGAGCCGAGGGCTCTGCATGCCAGGCCAGACGCCATCCGCCCTGAATCCCCGACTATCCCAGGCTGCTCCTCCCTTACACAACTACAGAATACAGGATCAGAACCCACTCAGAGGAAGTCCAAGGGAAGACCCGAGGGCAAGGCTCTGGGAATGGCAGACCTGCACACACACTGTGTGTGTTAAAATTATTCAGTTTTCAAAGGGGAAAGGATCCCTCATGTAAGAAATAGCAGTGTGAAAAATACAGGCTAAAAACAAATGGAGGGAGGCATTAGAAACAGTTAACTGGAGGCCACGTGGGTTTGGAAAGTGGTGTAGATGGAGCTGGAAGGAGAATTAACAATCTAGAAGACAGGCTGAGGACAGCGTGGCATGAAAAGCACGGGGTGATGTGAAGATGACTCAGGATGCACAGCTGGCTCAGAGACACCAGTCCCATGAGAAGGGAAGATGAATGGGAAGAGGAGGGAGGCACAGGAACAGGACAGACCTGAAGCGCCACAGGACTGAAGGACACGAGGACTGAAACAAACCCACGCCTCAGACAGCAAACTCACACCTCGAATGCAACTCCACCCCCCAGAGAGCAGACTAACACCTCAGAGCAAATCCACACCTCCCAGGGCAAATCACACCCAGAAGAGCAGATTCATGCTTCAGAGAGCAAATCCACACCTCAAAATGAGAATTTAAAGGCAAAAAATTCACACCTGGAAGAACAAGTCCACACCTTGAAACGAATATTCACACCTCAGAGAGCTGAAGCCTATTCACACCTCAAAGAGGAGCTGAAACACATCCACACCTGAAAGGACACATTCACACCTGGAAGAGCAAATCACACCTTGAAATGCGGTCACACCTGGAAGAGCAAATCACACCTTGAAATGCAGTCACACCTGGAAGAGCAAAGCCGTGGAAGGCCGTGCGTACGGGGATCTCCACCCAGCTCGGCGGCAGGTGCAAGCAGGGGTCCGCCGTGCGGTGGCCCCGCTGCCCACGGGCAGAAGGCTGCGTGAAGTCCAGAGCTTACAGGACCTCGGGAGCAGAACAAAGGCTTGAATGTTTGCTGGTTTTCTTTTTGTTCTGGGGAGTGGGATTGAATTCACACTTGCTAAGCAAGAGCCTCATCCCCAGCCTCAGGCTTGATTTTTGATCCACGTGGAGGCTGTAGCAAGTGGGCAACTTGGAATAGACGCCATATAACAAGAGAAAACGACATGGACAAGAAGGCCATCTGAAGGTGCTTGGATGCTCCCTCCCCCCACCCCGTCCCTGCCCTGCTCAGGGACACGCGCTGTGTCCAGGCACCCCAGCCTCCCGTGGACGTCACTCTTCATGCTTGAGGGCCATGTGGGATTTCAGTAACTGCCTGAGATGTTTGCAGACACGCAGGCCCCTGGACAGCCCTCCCATGGCGGCCTCTGTTCTGCTCCCTCCCTCTGCCCTCACGTGCTCGCCCTGGCCTCTGTGGCCAGCTCTGAGTCATTGTCACGGAAACGCTGCTTCTTCCTCAAGAGTAGTCACGGCTCTTCATCATCCGTGGGATCACAGTCCACCATCCCTGTCATCCGCCCATAGCTACAATGCAGCCTGCACCAGGCCTGGCCACAGTGTTCACATGGATCCTGGACACGGGCGTGTCCTGTGGCTCTGAGGATGAAATAGGGCAGAAGGAGGGGTGCTGGCATGTGTGTAAACGTGTAGTGTGTGTGTGTTGTACACATGTGCACACATGCTGTGTGTAAACGTGTAGTGTGTTACACACGTATACATACATGCTGTGTGTAAATGTGTAGTGTGTATGTTGCACACGTATGTATACATGCTGTGCATGTAAACGTGTAGTATGTGTATGCTGCACGCATATGCATACATGCTGTGTGTAGACGTATAGTGTGTGTGTATATGTTGCACACATATGCATACATGCTGTGTGCATAAACGTGTCATGTGTGTTTGTTACACGCATATGCATACATGCTGTGTGTGTAAACATGTCGTGTGTTTGTTACACACGTATGCATGCATGCTGTGTGTGTATTGAGTGTGAAAAGGAGGGATCTCAGGGGAGGCCTGGGAACAAGACTGTAGGTCAACTGAGACACACACCACGGGGCGACCCATGTGCTCCCCACAGAGCGCTGCCCCTCCCCCCTGCATCCCACACCCCTGCGTGGTCAGGTGCTGGGACCCCTCCCCTCACATCCCACACCCCTGCGTGGTCAGGTGCTGGGACCCCTCCCCCCCCGCATCCCACACCCCTGCGTGGTCAGGTGCTGGGACCCCTCCCCCCCTGCATCCCACACCCCTGCGTGGTCAGGTGCTGGGACCCCTCCCCCCACATCCCACACCCCTGCGTGGTCAGGTGCTGGGACCCCTCCCCCCCCGCATCCCACACCCCTGCGTGGTCAGGTGCTGGGACCCCTCCCCCCCCCACATCCCACACCCCTGCGTGGTCAGGTGCTGGGACCCCTCCCCCCACATCCCACACCCCTGCGTGGTCAGGTGCTGGGACCCCTCCCCCCCCCACATCCCACACCCCTGCGTGGTCAGGTGCTGGGACCCCTCCCCCCCCGCATCCCACACCCCTGCGTGGTCAGGTGCTGGGACCCCTCCCCCCCCCACATCCCACACCCCTGCGTGGTCAGGTGCTGGGACCCCTCCCCCCACATCCCACACCCCTGCGTGGTCAGGTGCTGGGACCCCTCCCCCCCCCACATCCCACACCCCTGCGTGGTCAGGTGCTGGGACCCCTCCCCCCACATCCCACACCCCTGCGTAGTCAGGTGCTGGGACCCCTCCCCCCACATCCCACACCCCTGCGTGGTCAGGTGCTGGGACCCCTCCCCCCCCCGCATCCCACACCCCTGCGTGGTCAGGTGCTGGGACCCCTCCCCCCCCGCATCCCACACCCCTGCATGGTCAGGTGTTGGGACCCCTCCCCCCCCACATCCCACACCCCTGCGTGGTCAGGTGCTGGGACCCCTCCCCCCACATCCCACACCCCTGCGTGGTCAGGTGCTGGGACCCCTCCCCCCCCCGCATCCCACACCCCTGCGTGGTCAGGTGCTGGGTCCCCTCCCCCCCGCGCATCCCACACCCCTGCGTGGTCAGGTGCTGGGACCCCTCCCCCCACATCCCACACCCCTGTGTGGTCAGGTGCTGAGACCCCTCCCCCCCCCGCATCCCACACCCCTGCGTGGTCAGGTGCTGGGACCCCTCCCCCCACATCCCACACCCCTGTGTGGTCAGGTGCTGGGACCCCTCCCCCCCCCGCATCCCACACCCCTGCGTGGTCAGGTGCTGGGACCCCTCCCCCCCACATCCCACACCCCTGCGTGGTCAGGTGCTGGGACCCCTCCCCCCCACATCCCACACCCCTGCGTGGTCAGGTGCTGGGACCCCTCCCCCCCGCGCATCCCACACCCCTGCGTGGTCAGATGCTGGGACCCCTTCCGGTCCCTTCCTCCACAGACATCTGCTGGTGTGAGCTGGGCCGGAGGCTCTCGCAGAGCTCTCCTGCCCGCCTGGCACAACCGTGACTCTTCTGAGGGCATTTTTGAAGAACCAGGAAGAAGGGCATTGTAAATTGTGTAAGTGCTGCCTTTGAATGTGAGGTAAAGCCCTGGAGATTAACGAGATGAGCCGCACCCCGCATCTGGTATCTGAAGCTGGACCGTTACGTGTTTATGCAGAAGGACATAAACTACACAAATGAGCTCTGACTTGAACGTTTCTTTCTTTTAAATACGGTACCCATATTTTGAGATCCAGGCATTCGGCTGGCATTTATTTACTGAGATAAATACATATTTAATCTTTGGTCACTCGGTCATTTAAATATGAAGTATCAAGTTTAATGTGCTTTAGGTACTATCATTTTATTGCTAAACTTATGTTTATTTTTTGCACTTAGAAGCATATTTTAAAAATAAGCAAAGAACAGACACAGTTGAATGCTGAGGAAGATGAGTTAGATTTACTTCCAGATACTCATGATACGCTCCATTACAATACTGCAGACAGGGTTCAGGGCTGGCCCAGCTGCCTGCCCTGTCAAAGGCCCCACTTTGAGAGGAAATTCAAACATCACCTGGGCCCAGACAGAGTCCGTGTGTGGGGTTGGCTGGCAAGATTGACGGACAGGAAGAGTCTGAAGTGGCCGAGACACTGAGAAATTTCTAGACACAGACGGAAAAGCAGAGTGTAGAATAGGAGCAAGGAAAGTCTGATGTGATTACAAAGTATCTCATTTCTGCCCACTTTCAGGCCACTCTCCTGATACCCCAGGTCACTGGCGGTAACATGGTCTCTGTGTCCGTGAAGAGGGGGTGAGGAGTCGGGGCTGACATACCAACTTCTTTCACTCATCAGAAATGAGGCTTAGATGAAATCACTCTGGACCTCTTTTTCTCGAAGTCTCAGCATTTCTAGCCAAGATCTCTCTGCACTTGTGTATCCACAGAGCTCTGAGGACTGGGGGAGCGTTTCTCTGATTGTTTATTCCTTCGTTTGGTTATGTATTTTTGAGACAGGATGTTGCCTTGTGGCTCAAGCTGAGCACAGACGTGTGCTGTGATTGTGCTGGGCCTCCTCCCAGGTGCGTGCGTTCTCGTGTGCTCTGCCATCATGAGACGCGCGTCAGAGGAGGCCCGGGGAGTGGCCTTCCCATTATTCCAGCACACAGGTTTGCCATGACATTGGTGGTAGCTAATTTTGAAAGGTTAGCCATTACCAAACTAAGGGGTGAATTATTAATCAAATAAACAAATACATAATTCCAAGCAAAAAATGTGAATGCAGAAAAAAAATGGGAGATTTGGAACAAATCCAGCCTAATCTCACCCTGTCTGTAGAGCTGTGACTTGGCCAAAACTGGAGTCCTCCAGGAGTGGGGAGCAAAGCTGGAGACCCCGGCTCTCCACACATGCTGGGACTCGGCATCCCCACGCCTGGAGAGCCCGGCTCTCCACGCACGCTGGGACTCGGCGTCCCCACGCCTGGAGACCCCGGCTTTCCATGCACGCTGGGACTCACCACCCCCACGCCTGGAGACCCCGGCTCTCCACGCACGCTGGGACTCAGCGTCCCCACGCCTGGAGACCCCGGCTCTCCACGCACGCTGGGACTCAGCGTCCCCACGCCAGGAGACGCCGGCTTTCCACGCACGCTGGGACTCAGCGTCCCCACGCCTGGAGACCCCGGCTCTCCATGCACGCTGGGACTCAGCATCCCCATGCCTGGAGACCCCGGCTCTCCACGCATGCTGGGACTCAGCATCCCCATGCCTGGAGACCCCGGCTCTCCACCCACGCTGGGACTCGGCAT
The DNA here is from genome assembly GCF_024711535.1 of Dipodomys merriami. NCBI lineage: Eukaryota > Metazoa > Chordata > Mammalia > Rodentia > Heteromyidae > Dipodomys > Dipodomys merriami. The sequence goes on along the minus strand of NW_027206082.1, from coordinate 230,521 downwards.
CCCCACGCCTGGAGACCCCGGCTCTCCATGCACGCTGGGACTCGGCATCCCCACGCCTGGAGGCCCCGGCTCTCCACCCACGCTGGGACTCAGCATCCCCACGCCTGGAGGCCCCGGCTCTCCACGCACGCTGGGACTCAGCATCCCCACGCCTGGAGGCCCCGGCTCTCCATGCACGCTGGGACTCACCACCCTCACGCCTGGAGACCCCGGCTCTCCATGCACGCTGGGACTCAGCATCCCCACGCCTGGAGGCCCCGGCTCTCCACCCACGCTGGGACTCAGCATCCCCACGCCTGGAGGCCCCGGCTCTCCATGCACGCTGGGACTCAGCATCCCCACACCTGGAGGCCCCGGCTCTCCACGCACGCTGGGACTCACCATCCCCACACCTGGAGGCCCCGGCTCTCCACGCACGCTGGGACTCAGCATCCCCACGCCTGGAGGCCCCGGCTCTCCACCCACGCTGGGACTCACCACCCTCACGCCTGGAGACCCCGGCTCTCCATGCACGCTGGGACTCGGTATCCCCACGCCTGGAGACCCCGGCTCTCCACGCATGCTGGGACTCAGCATCCCACACCTGGAGACCCCGGCTCTCCACCCACGCTGGGACTCAGCATCCCCACACCTGGAGACCCCGGCTCTCCATGCACGCTGGGACTTACCATCCCCACACCTGGAGGCCCCGGCTCTCCATGCACGCTGGGACTCACCATCCCCACACCTGGAGACCCCGGCTCTCCATGCACGCTGGGACTCGGCATCCCCACACCTGGAGACCCCGGCTCTCCACCCACACTGGGACTCACCATCCCCACACCTGGAGGCCCCGGCTCTCCACGCATGCTGGGACTCGGCGTCCCACACCAACTTCCATGTTCGCTTGGTGACCATCCAGTTGCAGTGTTGTGATTCCAAGTCTGTTTTCCAGGCATTATTCTGGATGACAAAGGAAGACGAGGTGAATGAAATGGTGTATTCATCTATATGTATAAATCAGTCGGAATGAAAAGTCATCAAAGAGCAAGTCAGTTGTTTTGCAGTGATCATTCCTAGTCCTGGTTGTTTATGAACATGGTCTCACAGACAGAAGTGCAGCATGTGAGTGGACAGAGGGGTTGATGTCACCTGAGCCCTGCTCTGGTGGTGGCGCCAACCCCTCCCCCCACTCTGCTGAGCCAGAGTGCTTCCATTTAGTGACGCTTCCGTTTTTCCTGTTGTAATTTCAAGCTTAATTTGAATGAATGACTAGGAATTCCAGAAGTTTTGTTGGTAGCTCCATGTTTATCACCCTCCAATCGTACCCTTCCCCAGCCTCCCTCCAGCACTCCTTTGATGTTTCTAATAGCCATTGCTGTATTGCTTTTCTGTTTTATAGGCCTTTTTTGTTTGCTTTAACTGTAGCGTTTATTGCTAACATAAACTTGTTTCATTGATAGAGTTTCTATTGGTGAAAATTGTGTCTTTTAGATTGCAAGGAAACATGATAATTTTCTCACCAAAGTTAAAATGATTAAGTTTTTGTTTTATGGCTTTTCGCATTACCTTTCATAAGGAGGAGTGAATGTATTTGTCACTGAGTCATAACTTACACCTTCCCTTGTTACCTTCACTGCTCTCTTGTTTGTGGATTACAAACTCCATTCCACAGCATCACAGAACCTTCTAACAGTCACTTTTAGTGATGATGCATTATTCCATTGTGGGCAGCCACTGTGATTTATTAAATTAATCCCCTTTCAATGGAAACACAAGCTGATTCCAATCTTTTAGCTAATATAAATTTTACTTTTATGAATATATTCATAGCCTTATCTGTGTTTGCACCAGTGATTGTTTCCCAAGGCTAAGTTCTGGCGCTCTCGGGATGCAGTTGTTAAGGTGATGTGCAGCTGCTTTTCTGATGACTCCTCAGCACTGCCAGGGCTTTGGGCCCTTCCTGAAGACGAGGAGGGGTCTGGGGCTGCTCCCAAGGACATGGGGGCCCTAGTCTCGGTTTTATTATTTCAAACATGTCCAGACGGCTCACTTTTCATGGGCTGTGCATTCGCATAGCAAAAAGAAATAGGAAATGTCTATCGTGACACATAAGGAGAGGCGTAGGAGAGACGGAATGTGAACCGTGGTGGATTTGTAGGGTCTGAGGGAGGCTGGTGCACAGGGGAGGTGCTGGCAGCAGGGCCCAGGCCTGAGCTGGGCCCGTCTCTCAGTATCCAGGCAGCTGTTTTCCATGGTGAGCGGTCATCAGGGTGCGGTTACAGTGGGCCACCCGCAGAGCACCTGCTCCACACCCCAGCCTGACCTGTCCATCTTCTCCAGGAGGTGATTGAATAGCGCTTGGGGGACATTGAAAAGACGTGTTCCCTGAATCACGCCTCACCTTGGGGAAGCCCGGGGGCACTCAGCTCAGGAGCCTAGCTGCGGAGGACACAGACAAGCACGGGAGACAGCACTGACATGCCTGAAGAACAAAGTCTCACTCTTAAGTCTCCAACAGTCACTTCTCTGAGCCAGAGCGAGATCCAGGAGAGAGGAATGCTCAGACAGGGCGTGAATGTGGGTCAGAAGGGCTGTGCTGCCAAACTCTGGGGAGCCTGGACTGGCCACTTGGGCCACTTCTGGGCTCCTGATTCATGTGCATGGGAGGGAAGAGAAAGTGTAAATTCCGTCTGCAGTCTGGGAAACAGAGCTGAGCAGGACTAGGCCCCCAAGCCAGGCTCCTGTGGCTCTCAGGTCATTTGCATAATCATACCAGTGGGTGTGGCTCTTGGGTCATTTGCATGATCATATTTTGCCAGTGGGCATGGCTCTTGGAACATTTGCATGATCTTATATGCCAGTGGGCATGGCTCAGGGGTTATTTGCATAATTTTGCACCTCAGTGGGCATGGCTCTTAGGTCATTTGCATAATCTTGCAATTCAGTGGGTGTGGCTCTTTGGTCATTTGCATAATCTTGTAATCCATGCTCAGTTACTTTTCTTATTGGCTGAAGAACAAATTAACTCCACAACCACCAGCTTTTTATGCTCACTTAAAAAATGTAACACCATATTTGCTTCCTGAGATGTGACTTGATGAATCTTTGAAACTCATGTTTAATAAAATTCAGACTTTAATTTTCTAGGCAAACCAAGGCTTTTTGGACAGGGGGAACCTTGTGTAGAGGCTTGTTTGGGGACAGCCCTGTCTGCTCTGCCCAATCAGAGGTCTGACCACCGTCTTGGCGTTCTGTGCGTGTGCAGTTATAGCATTAAGAGTCCCATGTGCATGGGGTTATAGCATTGGGAGAATGGGTTGGAGGTGAAGACAGTGTAACAACAAAACCCAAAGCCACGCAGATGCCCTGCACATCTTCAGCCAGGAGCGCAGCGGCACAGGCCGGTCCGTCCAGTGAGGGGAAGCCGAGCGGCTGTGGGAGCAGCCCAGTGCTCAGCAAAGGCTGTGCGGGGATGACTTTCACAGGGGAGACCAGTGACAGCCATACTTAAGTCTCTTCTTCCAATCCAGGCCTGCGGAAAGAGGGGAGAGAACAGGAAGGGGAAGGAGGGGAGGAGAGTGACAGAGGTGTGAGAATGGCTGGAACACGTTGTGAACATGCATAGAAGTACCAAAGTATCACAATGAAATCCCTGCTGTGTGGTATATACCAAACAAAAGAAGAAAGTACAATTAGTAATGGCTGGGGGACTTTATTCACTCCAACAAATCTATTCTAACTAACAGTTTTCTACACAGGAACAAGCAGTGTTTTTCTGACTGAGGTGGGCAAAAGTGCAGATAACTTAGCTGGCTCCCTATGGCTGCAGGGATCATTTTTTTTTTTTATTGTGAAAATACTGTACAATTACATGGGCAAGATAATGAGTACATTTCTTATCAAGCATTGTTTGTTTCCTCCTTTGTTTCCTCTTACCATCCCTTCCCATCCTCCCCCCACCCCCACCCCTAACCCCCACCCACACCAAAGTTGTGAAGTTTGTTTCGACATAGCGACTTGTACATCTCATTGTTGCAATGGGTCCACCTGCATCCCTATTTAAACAATTTGTTTTTCCCCTTCCCCTCCACAAATTATACCAACATCAAATACAGTGAAAGCAGGGGTTATACCGCGGGGGAGGGACATACAAAGCAACAAAGAAATCATCTTATAGATGTGTTAGAAACAATTGCATGAAAGAAAAAAACATTTGAATACATATCTTAGGGTTCATTTCCCTAACATCAACTTATCTGACCTTTTCTGCTTGACTCAGACATATACTAGTTATTGCAAATAAGGGAAACCATGGGACCTATGGTTCTTTGGGCCTGGCTTACTTCACTTAATATTTTTTTCCAAGCCTTTCCATTTCCTAACAAATGGGGCAATGTCATTCTTTCTGGTGGAGGCATAGAATTCCATTGTGTATATATACCACATTTTCTTGATCCATTCATCTACTGAGGGGCATCTGGGTTGGTTCCATAGCTTAGCTATAGTAAATAATGCTGCAATAAACATAGTCGTGCTGGTTAGCTTTAGTGTGGTCTTGTTTGTGATCATTTGGGTAAATGCCCAAAAGTGGGATTGCTGGGTCATAGGGCTGCAGGGATCTTGAACGGAAAGTTCTGGAACTCAGAAGCCTATGTACGTCTTTCGTAATTCCTTTGTTGATGCTGCTACCACCAGTGTCTGTTCGCTCACTGATTCCGTGCTCTGAAATATCCTCCACCTTGAGTTCACTTCCACAAATTTTATAACTACCTACTGTGGGTAAGTCTGAGCCTTGACTTTATATTAAAATGTGTGCAGCAGCAAGATGCCGGTCCTGGCTGGCTCTGTTGAGAAGCAGGAGAGTTCAATGTGCTTGAAACTGCGCGTGAAGACAGAAAGGGCACCCTTGTCTGCTCACCACGGGTGCCAGGGAGGGAAATGGGAATTCTAGGTATATCAACTTCCTATTGCTGTGCAACAAACTGCCCGAAACTTAGAGCTGAAGACAGTGCACGCTTGTTCCTGCAGTTCTGGGGGTTGGGAGTAGGTCCTGGCCCAGCCCCCTACCCCCAGGCCGTGCTCAGGGGCCGGGCCGGGCGGGGCTGCGTCCCCCCTGAAGAGCTGGCCTTGGTGTGGCTTCTCCTGCGGCCCCCACTGCCCTTGCTACCTCGGTTGTCCACAGAGACCCAGAGCCCAGGCTGTGTGCTGCAAGGCACCTTGGCAGCGGTGCGTATGCTCCCGGGTGGCCACCCTGCGTCCTGGCACTGCCAGTGTCAGAAGCAGTCACAGGGCTGCCGCGGGCGCCGTCCCCGCCCAGTGGCCTGTCCACTGCACTCTCAGGCTCTAGGCTTCCTTGTGTTTCCTTCCTTCTTCTTTTTCATATTCTAGCCATTCTGCAGCAAGCAGGTGGCCTTTTGGATCATGGGAAATTCTGTTTGGAACTCACCGAGGCCTGGCCCTTCCACCTGCAGGAAATGATGGGTCCTGGGCGGCCGGCATTCTGAGCCCCGGCACCCGACCCATGGCTGAGGCCATCGGCTCATTCGGGGAGACCCCTGTCAGCACTGAATCACTTCACAGGGACTGCTTTCGATGGCCTCTGGACTCGGGGTCTCATGTATAAAGACAAGAGCCGCTGTCCGGCTCCACCCGAGTGCAGAGACGCGGGTGTTTGCTCGGAGAGGGAGCGGCACTCCTGATGAACAGCTGTTGTCAGCGCTCTCTTCTGTGTGCTCTTCTCTTTCTGTCAGTGCCTTTCTGCTCATCCAAAATTAACCTCTCTCCAATCCGTCTTCATTCTTGACCCGATCCATTTTCATTCATCTTTTGTCTAGCCGCACTGCACGGCTCACCAGCTGCAAACTGCCAGGGCCTTGCCTGCGTTTCACTAGAGCGTTGCCCACGCATTGTTCTTGTGATAGGCCGTGTGTGGGACCCATTCTAGCAGGTTCTATTTATAATTGAGTGTCATGAGGATCCGGGCGGGTAGCGTTGGCATTGTGCTCCTGTTTGGTGGGTGGTTCTCTGGGCCTCTGTGGTGGAGTAGGAATCTTCGTAGAAACCAAACCCTGATGTGGTGGTTTGCTGCAGTTCGTTGTTGAGAAAACAAGACGTTTACAAATGTCTGATTGCTCTCTTCAGTGACCCCAGTCCTGCTTGAGAACAGACACTGTCAAATGGGTCCAGCATCGTGCATGATCTTAGACATACCTGAGGGAATATACCTGGACGCAGAAGTTGTCCCAAGCAGAGGCCAGACCGGGGCCTTGTGCTGCGGGCCCAGGACCCTGCTACCCCAGGGTGGCGCTGAGACCACCTGGGGGGCCCTTCCATCCACACGGTGACCCTGGGGGGGCCCTTCCATCCACACGGTGATCCTAGGGGGGCCCTTCCATCCACACGGTGGCCCCGCTTCCAGCAGGGATAAGCAGCTTGCAAACAGTTGCTTGTTTATTATCTATGTATTCATGTTTGGTGGTGGTCCTGGGGTTTGAACTCAGGGCCAGCGCTCTGCCACTGACCTACAGCTCCACCTCTGGCTTTTTGGTGTTTTGAGCCCCTGGCACCCGCCTACTCTGAGCATAGTGAGGAGGTGAGCCATCTCATGAGGGCGCTTCTTTTCAAACTGGACACCGCCGCTGGTCTCCGTAAGTTACCTTGTCAAAGGAAACAGCCGGTTGTATCATTTCCCCCAGCGGGGGCTGGGCTCTGAGCCCGGGGCCAGGGAGGCCTCCACTTTCAAGCCGGGCGTCCTCCCACACCCTGTCCTTGCCGGCCCCCTGCCCCTCCTGTCCCTGGCCCCGTGGCACCCCCCCATCCCTGCCCGCCCCTCACCCGCACGGGCTCACGCTCCACGTGGCTGTGTTCGAGGACTCGATGGCTCAGTTAGGGGCGCAGAATCCACGCCCGTACCCTGTCCCCGTGGAGTGAGAACCCTGCTCTCTTCTCCCCCTCCCCCTCAGTGGTCCCTGCCCTCTTCTCCCCCTCCCCCTCGGTGGTCCCTGCCCTCTTCTCCCCCTCCCCCTCAGTGGTCCCTGCCCTCTTCTCCCCCTCCCCCTCAGTGGTCCCTGCCCTCTTCTCTCCCCTCCCCCTCAGTTGTCCCTGCCCTCTTCTCCCCCTCCCCCTCAGTGGTCCCTGCCCTCTTCTCCCCCTCCCCCTCAGTGGTCCCTGCCCTCTTCTCTCCCCTCCCCCTCAGTGGTCCCTGCCCTCTTCTCTGCCCAGCCCCTCGGCGGTGCTCTGCCCTCTTCTCTTTCTTTTTTGTGACCCTGAAGTTTGAACTCAGGGCCTCCGGCCTTTGAGGCCCTGTCCTGGGAGCCCCAGCCCGGCCCCTTTTGCTTGGCTCCCATTTAGGTTTGGGGCCACCTGGGACTGTGGCCCTCCTAACCATGGCCTCTTAGGAGTCGGAATCTGGATGCGCAGGCGAGCCCGGCTGAGCCAGTCGCCTTCTGCCCTTGCCCAGTCCCGCAGTCCACCTGAGGGATGGTGCTACAGACCATTGCCCGTTTTCCTCCTTGGGCTCGAGTCATTCCGGAAACAATCTGTGCCTCTTCCACTTCACTGTGTGCTACAATTTATCTGTCACTTCCTCAGCAACTAACCTCCCATGTGAACCGAAAATAATTCTCGGGCATGCTGTCTCTAGAATTTCTGACCAACCAGAGAACTGGGGATAAGCTGCTGTCTCCGCCCTGCCCCGTCCAGACACCTGCCCCGTCCAGACACCCACCCCATCCAGACACCTGCCCCGTCCAGACACCCGCCCCGTCCAGACACCTGCCCCGTCCAGACACCCCTGTCCAGACACCCCCGTCCGGACACCCCCGTCCAGACACCCGCCCCGTCCAGACACCCCCGTCCAGACACCCGCCCCGTCCAGACACCTGCCCCGTCCAGACACCTGCCCCATCCAGGCACCTGCCCCGTCCAGACACCCGCCCCTTCCAGACACCTGCCCCGTCCAGACACCCGCCCTGTCCAGACACCTGCCCCGTCCAGACACCCCTGTCCAGACACCCCCGTCCAGACACCCCCGTCCAGATACCCGCCCCATCCAGACACCCCCATCCAGACACCCCCATCCAGACACCCGCCCCGTCCAGACACCTGCCCCGTCCAGACACCTGCCCCGTCCAGACACCCGCCCCTTCCAGACACCTGCCCCGTCCAGGCACCTGCCCCGTCCAGACACCTGCCCCGTCCAGACACCTGCCCTGTCCAGACACCCGCCCTGTCCAGACACCTGCCCCGTCCAGACACCCCCGTCCAGACACCTGCCCTGTCCAGGCAGCAGTGGTGAGCTCCGGTGCGGGGTCAGCAGCCCCATCTCTCCACCCAGGGGCTTCCCATTGGGCATTGCCTGTACTTCACTCTGCTGATGGTATTGGCCAGCATATGTGTTTATTTTTAATATGTCTTTAATTGTGAAAATACTGTACAGAGGGGTTGCAGTTACACAAGAAAGGTGATGAGCACATTTCTTAGCCAGCATTGTTGCCGCCTCCTTTGTTTTTCCCCTACCTGTCCCTCCCATCTCCATGACTACCCCCCCCCACCCCACCACCTAATTGTAAAGTTCGTTTTTCAACATAGTGTCTTATACATCTATTTGTTACAACGGGCCAATCTGTATACCTATTTAAACATTTTGTTTTTTTCCCTTCCCCTCCTCAAATTAGACCAACATCAAATACAGTGAAAATGGGGATTATACCGTGGAGGAGGGACATACAAAGCAAAAAAAAAAAAAAATCACATGGTACCTTATAAATACATTAGAAACAATAGCAAGGAAGAAAAAAACCACTTGTATTCCTATCTTGGGGTTCATTTTGCTTAACTTCATCTTATCTGGTCATATGTTCATAGCTTTTGACCTTTTCTGCTTGTCCCAGACATATATTATTGCAAATAAGGGAAACCATGGGACCTATGTTTCTTTGGGCCTGGCTTACTTCACTTAATGTAATTTTTCCCAAGTCTTTCCTTTTCCTAACAAATGGGGCAATGTCATTCTTTCTGATGGAGGCATGGAATTCCATTGTGTATATATACCACATTTTCTTGATCCATTCATCTACTCAGGGGCATGTGGGTTGGTTCCATATCTTAGCTATGGTAAATAAGGCTGCAATAAACATAGTTGTGCTGGTAGCTTTAGTGTGGTCTTGTTTGTAATCATTTGGGTAAATGCCCAAAAGTGGGATTGCTGGATCATAGGGGAGCTCTGTGTGGAGTTTTTTGAGGAAACTCCACACTGCTTTCCAGAGTGGTTGAACAATTTTTCACTCCCACCAACAATGCAGTAGGGTTTCCTTCTTGGCCAGCATAGTTTATTCCCACAGACACAGGTTCACCAGGGCCTGAACCTGACCCATCCTGATGCACAGACTCCAGGCTGAGCTGTGCCGTCCAGGCAGCCAGGCCCAGCCTCTGGGTCCTGGGTACAGCTGGGACCCCGCCACACAGGTAGCCAGGCCTGTCTGAGGAGGACTGTGTGCTCAGCTGAAAACTCTGCAGGGGCCAAATGGGCTCAGGTTGCCTGCGCAGCCGCAGTGTGGCAGCGAGAGTCCAGAGTGCTCAGACCTCACACCAGCTGTGCTCACTGCCAGGCCTGTGTGGTGGTGCACACAGCCTCCCGGGCCGTGTGCGTCCCGGGCACTGGCCTGTGTCCTTGCATGTGGCACCGCCAGGGCACTGGCTCTGACCCCCAGCACAGCAGAAGTGGAGGAAGAAAGGAAGCTGCGAGGAAAGAGCAGGAAGGCAACACAGTAAATAAGCCGCCCACTGCCTGTTACTAAACGTGCCGTGTGCACCGCTCACCGGCCGGTGCGAGGCTAGAGTGGGTAAGAGAAACCACGAAAGCTTATTTTTGCTTTAAGTTACTGAGTTTGGGGGCGATTCGCGATTTAGCAGCACCAACTAAATATAATAAAACAACTAACAGCATAAACTAGATTTAAAACAAATCGAGATTTTTTTTTCTTTTACCATGAGAGAGTTAACCTAAATCATACAAAGACGAAAAGAAGCCAGATGAGATTGGTGAACGGAAGCCAAGGAAACAGAAAGGCCACACTCTGACCGCCACGGGGTGAGAGCCGCTGTCCTCACGCTCTGTGGCCGGCCTAGCCCGACGGTGGCCGCTGTCCTCACGCTCTGTGACCAGCCTAGCCTGACGCGAAGGCCAGGTCGGCTCTGCGCCCGGCCCGTCGCCCCCACACGCTGGGGCGGCATTGGACCCTTCCTAGGCCTTAGACTTTCACTGTATAAATAAATCGTGTGCGCTTTAAAGAGATTTTCACAGGGCCTTCACTCTCCTGTGGAGTTCTGATTGCTCATCCCCTGTGAGTCCTGAGCACAAGGTTTGCAATGAGCGTCAGGAGGACACGAAGGCTCCGGCGCTGGGCACAAGGTTTATAATGAGCATCAGAAGGCTCCGGCGCTAGCATCTCACCCGCACTTGGGCAGGTCATGGGGACGGAGCCGGAAGGGATTTGCCATGTCCCCTCTCCACGGCAGCGTTCCCGCTGTCAAGGTCTCTTTGAGATTCTGCATCACTGCACATTAGCCGGGAGCAGCACAGAAGTAGCACGAATCGGGGGGATGGTGTGCAGGGGTGAGTGTGTGTTACGGGGGATGGTGTGCAGGGTGAGCGTGTGTTTTGGGGATGGTGTGCAGGGGTGAGCGTGTGTTTTGGGGGATGGTGTGCAGGGGTGAGCGTGTGTTTTGGGGGATGGTGTGCAGGGGTGAGCGTGTGTTTGGGGGGATGGTGTGCAGGGGTGAGCGTGTGTTTTGGGGGATGGTGTGCAGGGGTGAGCGTGTGTTTTGGGGGATGGTGTGCAGGGGTGAGCGTGTGTTTTGGGGGATGGTGTGCAGGGGTGAGCGTGTGTTTTGGGGGATGGTGTGCAGGGGTGAGCGTGTGTTTTGGGGGATGGTGTGCAGGGGTGAGCGTGTGTTTGGGGGGATGGTGTGCAGGGGTGAGCGTGTGTTTTGGGGGATGGTGTGCAGGGGTGAGCGTGTATTATGGGAGGGATGGTGTGCAGGGGTGAGTGTTCCTCTACTCCACTCCAGATACAGCGCTTGTGCTCTGGCGTGCAGTTCTGCACAAGCTCCTGTCTTGCACTGTGTGTAAGTGGAGACCCAGGAGACCAGCAGTGTGCATGGAAATGATTCTGTGTCTGGTGTACAGGAGACCAGCAGTGTGCATGGAAATGATTCTGTGTCTGGTGTACAGGAGACCAGCAGTGGGCATGGAAATGATTCTGTGTCTGGTGTACAGGAGACCAGCAGTGGGCATGGAAATGATTCTGTGTGTCTGGCGTACAGGAGACAGAGAAGAGGGACCCGAGCACAGCAGCTGCTGTTTTCTTCTGCCTGAGGAGGGGGCTGAGACCATCTGGGGCGTCATAGGAGCAGTCCTGGACCCGTGTGGTGTTCTGCCCTGGCCGCTGTCTTGGGGTCCTGCAGGCCTGTCACCCTGACCCTCTGTCTGTGGGGTCCCGCAGGGCTACCCACCCTGATTCTCTATCTGTGGGGTCCCCCAGGGCTGTTACCCTGACCCTCTGTCTGTGGGGTCCTGCAGGCCTGTCACCCTGACTCTCTGTCTGTGGGGTCCCCCAGGGTTGTCAACCTGAACCTCTGTCTGTGGGGTCCCGCGGGGCCGTCCACCCGGATCCACAGACCACAGCGGGGAGCTCAGGCCCCACTAGGGTACAACTGACTCTGAAACCAGCGGAACAAAGTAGGCTGGACACTCCATGTGGGGGACTGGCTGTCCACAGAGAAAGGGCATGGGGCCAGGACCCTCGTATGTAGTGAGAATGAGTAGGGAGGCCAGGATGAGTTCCGATTAGCCACAGAGTGGCAGGAAGTCACCACACTGGACATCACAGCTCTACAGGGGAGGGCCGCAGGCCGGTCGGCGCCCCAGAAGCCTGTGCCCAGACCAGTGAGCGCCCAGACGCCTGTGCCCAGGCCAGTGAGCGCCCAGACGCCTGTGCCGCAGGCCGGTCGGCGCCCCAGAAGCCTGTGCCCAGGCCAGTGAGTGCCCCAGAAGCCTGTGCCCAGGCCAGTGAGCGCCCAGACGCCTGTGCCCAGACCAGTGAGCGCCCCAGACGCCTGTGCCCAGACCAGTGAGCGCCCAGACGCCTGTGCCCAGGCCAGTGAGTGCCCCAGACGGCTCTGCCCAGGCCAGTGAGCGCCCAGACGCCTGTGCCCAGACCAGTGAGCGCCCCAGACGCCTGTGCCCAGGCCAGTGAGTGCCCCAGATGCCTGTGCCCAGACCAGTGAGCGCCCAGACGCCTGTGCCCAGGCCAGTGAGCACCCAGACGGCTGTGCCCAGACCAGTGAGCACCCAGATGCCTGTGCCCAGACCAGTGAGCGCCCCAGACGGCTGTGCCCAGGCCAGTGAGCGCCCAGATGCCTGTGCCCAGGCCAGTGAGCGCCCAGACGCCTGTGCCCAGGACCCCTCCCCCCACCAGCTCGTAGCGCCGCTCTGCGGGTCCCAGCCTGGGGTCCTGCGGGACCCTCACTGCAGGGACGCCCTGGCTGGGGTGGTCTCTTCAGTGCGTGGCTTTCATCTAGAGTTGATAACGCTCCAGTCTGTCATCTGCACACGGAAGCACCCAGGTTTAACATAAAAGCAAGTGGGGAGATCGTCCCTAACCACAGCACCACAGCAGGACGCAGCCTGGCCTCCGCTCAGCAAGTGAGGGTTAGCCCACACCAGGGCCTGTGCTGTAAGAGCCGCCGTCTGATCTCGTAGGCAAATTAGAAATAATAATGCTCTTCCCACATGATGCTCTAAATTATGTTTGAAAAAGAGCTGTGTGCTCTTCTGAGGAGACCTGCGGCCCAAATCCAGGGAGTGTGGGGACGGCTCTGCACCACAGTGCCGGTCAGGAGCGGGTCCCCAGCAAATCCACGAAGTAGCATGGTGACAGCTCCATGCCTGGCCCCCCGGCCTGCTCCAAGCACGGGTCAGGAGCAGGTCCCCAGCAAATCCACCCAGCAGCGTGGTGATGGCTCCATGCCCGGCCCCCCTGGCCTGCGCCACAGTGCCGTTCAGGAGCGGGTCCCCAGCAAATCCATGCAGTAGCGTGGTGACGGCTCCATGCCCACCCACCCCCCACCTGCACCAAGCGCGGGTCAGGAACGGGTCCCCAGCAAATCCACGCAGTAGCGTGGTGACGGGTCCGTGCCCAGCCCCACAGCCTGGACTACAGTGAGGGTCAGGAGCAGGTCCCCAGCAAATCCAGGTGCAAGGGAAGCTAGAAAGAACCCTCACAGCCCTCCCCCACCTCCCTACCCCCCACCCCCGGCACCTCCCCAGAAACCCCAGACTGAGGGCTTCCAAAAGAGGAACGGACTGCCCACCATATCAGAGGATGGGCACTCAGATCAGTGTGTGCCCAGAGGACAGTGCATACACAGGAGAGTGAGAAGGGATTAGAGGAGAGTGTGTACACAGAGGACAGTCAAAAGGGGTCACAGGACACTGTGTACACACAGGACAGACAGAAGGGATCACAGGAGAGTGTGTACACACAGGACAGACAGAAGGGATCACAGGAGAATGTGTACACACAGGACAGACAGAAGGGATCACAGGAGAGTGTGTACACACAGGACAGACAGAAGGGATCACAGGAGAATGTGTACACAGGAGAGTGACCTCCACTGAACACCTCACACCACACCGCAGGTGACAGTCACTGCAGACTGACCTCCACTGAACACCTCACACTGCAGATGACAGTCACTGCAGACTGACCTCCACTGAACACCTCACACCACACTGCAGATGACAGTCACTGCAGACTGACCTCCACTGAACACCTCACACCACACCGCAGGTGACAGTCACTGCAGACTGACCTCCACTGAGCACCTCACACCACACCGCAGATGACAGTCACTGCAGACTGACCTCCACTGAACACCTCACACCACAGATGACAGTCACTGCAGATTGACCTCCACTGAACACCTCACACCACAGATGACAGTCACTGCAGACTGACCTCCACTGAACACCTCACACCACAGATGACAGTCACTGCAGACTGACCTCCACTGAACACCTCACACCACACCGCAGATGACAGTCACTGCAGATTGACCTCCACTGAACACCTCACACCACAGATGACAGTCACTGCAGACTGACCTCCACTGAACACCTCACACCACACCGCAGATGACAGTCACTGCAGACTGACCTCCACTGAACACCTCACACCACACCGCAGATGACAGTCACTACAGACTGACCTCCACTGAACACCTCACACCACACCGCAGATGACAGTCACTGCAGACTGACCTCCACTGAACACCTCACACCACACCGCAGGTGACAGTCACTGCAGACTGACCTCCACTGAACACCTCATACCACAGATGACAGTCACTGCAGACTGACCTCCACTGAACACCTCACACCACAGGTGACAGTCACTGCAGACTGACCTCCACTGAACACCTCACACCACACCGCAGATGACAGTCACTGCAGACTGACCTCCACTGAACACCTCACACCACACCGCAGATGACAGTCACTGTAGACTGACCTCCACTGAACACCTCACACCACAGATGACAGTCACTGCAGACTGACCTCCACTGAACACCTCACACCACAGATGACAGTCACTGCAGACTGACCTCCACTGAACACCTCACACCACAGATGACAGTCACTGCAGACTGACCTCCACTGAACACCTCACACCACACCGCAGATGACAGTCACTGCAGACTGACCTCCACTGAACACCTCACACCACACCGCAGGTGACAGTCACTGCAGACTGACCTCCACTGAACACCTCACACCACACCGCAGGTGACAGTCACTGCAGACTGACCTCCACTGAACACCTCACACCACACCGCAGATGACAGTCACTGCAGACTGACCTCCACTGAACACCTCACACCACAGGTGACAGTCACTGCAGACTGACCTCCACTGAACACCTCACACCACACTGCAGATGACAGTCACTGCAGACTGACCTCCACTGAACACCTCACACGATGCCGCAGATGACAGTCACTGCAGACTGACCTCCACTGAACACCAGGCTTGCATGGGAAGACCCTGGGTTCAATCTCTAGCACTACAAAAAATGAGGAGCAAGAATAAAATACTTAGGAATAAAGTTATCTATGGAGAAGCATCATTTGCAGACCTGCACTCCAAACCTGTAAAATCCAAGGAGACATTGTACCTAGGGACCCGTGGCTCCCATTGAAAATGTCCACGCTACCCCGAGCTATCCACATGATCACTCAAAATCCTCCGGCATTTTCTTTAGGCGGCCAGGAAAGCCATTCTCAATTCACAGGGGCTCTCAGAGACCTGACTGGGCCACACAGTCTAATGGAAGTGCAGAGCTGGAGCCCTCCTCCCCTCGTGTGAAAGCATAGCGCAGGGCTGCGGGGATCCAACAGCGTGGGTTTTGTCGGAGGGTGAGGGAGCGCCCGAGCCAGCTCTCCCTGCGAGCATCCCTGGGGCTCTTCAGCTGTGATCCTGGGGAAACGGTATCCACAAGAAAGAGTGATTTTACAGATTTGGCAATGGCTTCTTGAGAATAAAAGGTACGTTAAAATTAAAACATTTTAAACTCTGTGCATGAGGGGACATTGTCAGCATAGTGAAAAATCATGAAGTTGATTTATATCATCTTGATTGGATTGATAGAATCTGTAAGAAACACAATTCAGCAAAAGTAATAGCTAGATTGAACAGCGGGCAGAGACTTGACATCAAAGACATCTTACCAATGTCCAATAAATGTGGAAAATTCTCAACATCATGCATCATTGGTGAATTTTAGAGCTACTAATTCACACACGTAAGAATAGTTTTTATGAGACAAAAAGAACAATTTTAAAATAACAATAAACAGCAAGTGTTGGCAAGGATAGGGAGAAATTAAAAGGTGTGTATTTCTGTATAAGGGTGAACCCTTATGGAATACAAGTTGGCTATTCTATGAAAGAGAAAATGAAGACCAACACGCTGTCTGATCTAGCCATACCACTTCTGCCCCTATCCTCAAAGGCAGCGAAGGCAGAGATTCAGCAAAATAGCGGTAGTCCCGTGTCCAACGCCAGGAGGGGAAGCCTGCCGAGATCAGCAGAAAGACACATGAAAGGCACAGGGAAAATCTTGACAACAGCCGGCCGGAAGACCCTCATCACAGGCGAGCTACCCCTGGTGAAGAGAGAAGAGCACATTCCGGATAAACGGAAAGCAAGCCCTGTCCTGTAGGATGTGCTGCGGGGGTGGAGCCCCACGCTTAAAGTCCAGCCATCCGGGCGGTGGGGAGACGTCTTCCTGATGTGTGCACACTGGCAAGTGGGAAACCAACATTGTGCTTTTTGTTAGCAGCCCTCTTTCAATTGCAATGGGATTAAAAAGACAAACGCAAAAAAGGCTATTGAAGTCTCACGAAGTGAAAGAGAAACTGAAACGATTCACTACAAAACAACCACTCAAACACAAAAAGGCCGCAAAGGAGGAAACAAGGGTATTTGTTCTATTATAAAGGGCATTTATTCATGGAGATAGGTTGAATGCATGAATCAAGTATTGAGAAGAGGAGGATGGAGTGGACTGGTCTGTGGAGGGTGGAGGGACACCCAGCGGAGAAGCTGAGGCTGGGCCTGGCTGTGGCCCTGCGTGCTGCCGGCTGGACTGGACCGTGTTCTCTCCAGAGCCGTGACTGCCCCGGGATTATCCACATGTCCAGGAAAACCCTGGTCTGTGCATGGGGAAGCCAGAGACCACACAGATGCCTTACAGCCAGAAGTCAGTGAGAGGAAGACAGAAATGCACAAGCATGAGGAAATTAACACCGTGGCAGGAGGGAGACTGGAAAATTGACTAGCAAGAGAACAACTCCCCAGGGGCCCTGGAAACAACTTAGAGATGAATGAGAACAGAGCACAGCATACCAAAACGCAGACAGTTACAGAGCTGCGCTCAGAGGAGAGCGACTACATTAAAAGAGCACCTGTGGCTCACACCTGTCATCCCAGCGACTCATGAGGCTGAGATCTGAGATCACGATTCAAAGCCAGCCTGGCAGGAAAGTCTGTGAGACTGTGGCTCACACCTGTCATCCCAGCGACTCAGGAGGCTGAGATCTGAGATCACGGTTCAAAGCCAGCCTGGCAGGAAAGTCTGTGAGACTGTGGCTCACGCCTGTCATCCCAGCTACTGAGGAGGCTGAGAGCTGAGATCACGGTTCAAAGCCAGCCCAGGCAGGAAAGTCTGTGAGACTGTGGCTCATGCCTGTCATCCCAGCGACTCAGGAGGCTGAGATCTGAGATCATGGTTCAAAGCCAGCCTGGCAGGAAAGTCTGTGAGACTGTGGCTCACGCCTGTCATCCCAGCTACTCAGGAGGCTGAGATCTGAGGTCACGGTTCAAAGCCAGCCCAGGCAGGAAAGTCTGTGAGACTGTGGCTCACACCTGTCATCCTAGCTACTCAGGAGGCTGAGATCTGAGATCACAGTTCAGAGCCAGCCCAGGCAGGAAAGTCTGTGAGACTCTTATCTCCAAATAACCACCAGAAAACTGGAAGTGGTGCTGTGGCTCAAGTGGTAGAGCGCATGCCTTGAGCTGAAGAGCTGAGGGACAGTGCCCAAGCCCAGAGTTCAGACCCCACGACTGACAAAAAAAGAAAGAAAGGAAGGAAGAAAGGAAGAAAGAAAGAAAGAAAGAAAGGAAAGAAAGAAAGAAAGAGACCACAGGTAAATAACCCAACTGTATACCCTAGGGATTTAGAAGGAAGCCAAAACTATCAGAATGAAGGCAGCTATAAAAAGTAAAGCAGAGCCGGGCAACAGGGGCTCTATAATCACAGGAACAATGGAGCACCGAAGAAAGCTCAAGTTGACCCTTCAGAAAGATTAAAATATTGATAAATCTTTGAATATATTGACCAGGGAAAAAAGAGAAGAGCTAAACTCCTAAAATCAGAAATCAATGTCGTCATTGGTGCCTACCATACAGAAGTAAAATGGATATGAAGACAATGTTTTGAACACTCTCTAGATAACTCAGATTAACTGGCATAAGTGTGTACCAAGGTAAAAATGACCAGGATTACTAAAGAAGCCAAGGAAGAGGTGGGCAGACCCATCAGAAGATGGAACTCAGTCAGTAACCAAACTGCCCCTACCCCCACACCCAGGAAGCTCCACTGGGGAGCTGTACCTGACACACCAGTCCTTCCCAGACTCTTCCAAAAGAGGCTTTTCTAGCACATTCTGGGAAGCCAGCATCCCCATTGCACTAAAGGTAGAAAGCAGACTGCAAACACATTCTGTGGTCCTCAGCCAGGCATTAGCAGACCTCACCCAATCGTTCTGGGGGTCTTTCCCTAGCAGTGCAGAGCCTCAGCAAGAGCAACTGTGCGATCAGCACCACCTTAGCAGGTGAAACGGAACTTCTGCACTGACACAAGGCAAAAAGCCTTGCCTTTCTCAGAAAACCAGGAAGAGAAGGGACAGCTCCTCGTTGTGCTAACGGGTCTTAACATGAAAATCACAGCTGAGATCCCTTTTCTGATCCATCATCACACAGTGTCAGAGAGCAAGAGAACACCACAATCGTCACGTCTGTGCCAGAGGTCAGAGGCCACAGGGCATAAAGAAAAAGCCACAGGAGGCAAAGAAATGGCCAGGTCCTGTCCAAGCTCAAGGCCACCCTGCCCTGTGCAGAAGTGGAGGCCAGATGCAGGGTATGTGGGAGAGGGGGGCTGAGCAGCACCGCCGGCTGATTGTGAGCATCTCCAGACAGCGCACCCAGAACTGTGAGCATCTCCAGACAGCGCACCCAGAACTGTGAGCATCTCCAGACAGCGCACCCAGAACTGTGAGCATCTCCAGACAGCGCACCCAGAACTGTGAGCATCTCCAGACAGCGCACCCAGAACTGTGAGCATCTCCAGACAGCGCACCCAGAACTGTGAGCATCTCCAGACAGCGCACCCAGAACTGTGAGCATCTCCAGACAGCGCACCCAGAACTGTGAGCATCTCCAGACAGCGCACCCAGAACTGTGAGCATCTCCAGACAGCGCACCGAGAACTGTGAGCATCTCCAGACAGCGCACCCAGAACTGTGAGCATCTCCAGACAGCGCACCCAGAACTGTGAGCATCTCCAGACAGACAGCGCACCGAGAACTGTGAGCATCTCCGGACAGCGCACCCAGAACTGTGAGCATCTCCAGACAGCGCACCCAGAACTGTGAGCATCTCCGGACAGCGCACCCAGAACTGTGAGCATCTCCAGACAGCGCACCCAGAACTGTGAGCATCTCCAGACAGACAGCGCACCCAGAACTGTGAGCATCTCCAGACAGCGCACCCAGAACTGTGAGCATCTCCAGACAGCGCACCCAGAACTGAGCTCACGGCCTGCTCAGACTCACCAGGAGAGACCCGTTCCCGGCCAACAGCCTGGACGCGGCTAGCGATGAACTAACAGTGGGGCCGTGCAAACCTCACAATTCCTAGGAGTCACCAGAGCAAAGAATCCAGGATGGCTGGTCTCTCCCTCCCCCTCCCCCCCATAACACCAGAGATGAACAGGTGGACCAACTGAATCTCATTACAATGAGCACTGTGCATGCAATGAAGTAAATGTACCCTTGGGAGGATGAAATGGCAAACCACAGACTTGACCAACCAGGACCGGCAGCAGCGGGAGGAGAGCTGACTGCAGGGCCAGGAGGGCCCGGTGTGAGAGCGGGTGCTGTGCCATAGGCAGGCAGCTGGAGCTGGGGCGAGGCGCGGTAGACTTAGGGTACATTTAACGCCCTTGCTGACTCACTCGACATGGGGCCACAGCAAGTCTTAGGCTATTCATATTTTACCAAACAGAAGATATGGGCAAAAAGTAAAGTGAGCAGGTGCGGATTCTGACGTGGCTAGTGAGCGTGTACACACACACGCTCTGAGTGCGTGCGGATTCTGACGTGGCTAGTGAGCGTGTACACACACACGCTCTGAGCGCGTGCGGATTCTGACGTGGCTAGTGAGCGTGTACACACACACACGCTCTCAGCGTGGAGCTCCTCACAGGGTTGACAGGAGTGGAAGCGTGATGAGGCAGCTGTGTGGAAACGGCCCCTCTGCGATGTCTGTCCAGTGGGATGTCCGTGGTGCCCAGGGAACGCGGGGCACACGTGGATGACTGCACACCTGAGGGGGCCGGAGACCCGCCGCCCCACCTCAGCTGCAGACAGGGCCGGGGCCGTCCCCGCCTTTGCTGCAGACAGGGCCGGGGCCGTCCCGTGTGGAGACCCGCCCCCCCGCCTCAGCTGCAGACAGGGCGGGGGCCGTCCCGTGTGGAGACCCGCCGCGGGGGCCTCCATCCCGTGTGGTACCCTGGGTTTGCCACAGGAGCCTCCAGCGCCGAATGCTGGTGTGACCTGGGCCATCGGTGTGCACAGTCTGTGCAGAGGCCAGGTCTGAGAACGGGCGCCCGTGCCAGGCATGAAGGTCCTGTCGTAAGAGGCAGGCAGTTCCTGTGCTGGGCTGTGTGTTCTTCGTGTTTACTTAACGGGGTGGCAAGGAGCCAGCGCTCTAGAATAAGATGTAATTGATTCCTCAGGACTCCATGAATAGGTAAATACAAAATCACTCTTCAGGCCTCGTGGAGGGGCACATGCCTGTGATTCCAGTATTCAGGAAGCGGAGGCAGAAGGACCTGCATTTAAGGCCTGTGCTATACCTCAGCAAAACCTTGTCCCCCAAAAAAAACCCCAACAGAGCCCCTCTCTGTCAGGCAGCTGCCCGGAATCAGCGGCATCTGCCAGGACCCGGCCTGGAGGGGGAGAATCACAGGCCCTGGGCAATAAACATATTTTGTGGAAAATAAGGAATGGGCAACGGTAGTGAGACTAGATCTCCTGGGGACGTTTTGTGTCTCAGAAGCACTGGGTCCAGGCAGGAGTGCTCCCCCCTCGCCCACCGTGTTCCTCCCCAGTCCCCCCAATCACACAAAGACGGGGGCTGTCAATCAGAGAGAGAAAAAGGGAAAGAAAAATAGTACAGGCTGGGTCATTGGTGGGGACGCCCGCACCCAGCAGACGGAAGCAGAGACCCAGCCGTGGTGACCTTTTCCTTTTTTTTTTTTTTTTTTTTTGGTCAGTCATGGGGCTTGAACTCTGGGCCTGGGCGCTGTCCCTCAGCTCTTCAACTCAAGGCTAGTGCTCTACCACTTGAGCCACAGTGATACTTCTGGCTTTTTCTGTGTATGTGGTACTGAGGAATCGAACCCAGGGCAAGCACTCTACCACTGAGCCACCTTGGTGATTCTTTCTCCCACTCCAGTAGACTTCAAGGAACATGAGTTCAAATTTACCCCCTTCCAAAACCCACCAACAGCTAGCTTTGTACAGAAGATAAGAAAAGTTGACTCTAGCTTTTTTAGATAGTGAAAACTACATAACCTGTGGACGTGAGCGGTAGAGCCACGGTGACTGCTTGGCGTCTGTTAGAATTTGCAGCAGCTACTGTCTGAATCCAGTCACTGCCTAGGTAGTTCACCGGTTCGGTGAGGATTTCTTCTTCCTTGGAGTCCAGGCACACGCAGGCTGGGCTCACAGCACTCTCGTGGCTTCACGGTAAAAGTGCATTATTACGTGTTCTAGGAGCAAGGGAATTGAAGTCGTCCAGTATTTCCAAAGTCCATTGAGATCACCACCCTGTGGACCGTCTGTGGGAACACTGGGGATTCTCCTTCAGACTCCACTTTGACGCTGCCGGCCCCACTGCCTGCACCCACCCCCTGCCCTTCCCCTCCCGGGTCCCTGAGGCTGCCCGTTAGCTCCACATCAGGACTTTCAAGATGGAACCTTTGAGCCCTCTGTGGTGTCCTGCAGTTTCTTCAGTAACTTCCCAACCTTCTGTAGAAAAGCGCTCTTCTCTTCCCCCTGCATTTCCACGCTCCACCGAGTCGGGTGCCGGACGCCTGCTGGGAGGTGAGGGGCAGCGGCAACCGTGGACGCTGCCCGTGGGCAGTGACTGTGACACCTCTAAGGAGAGTCACAGCAAAGATGAGCAAGACTGGCGTGTAGGTTGCCGAGTAAGCATGGGAGGTCACGGCTTCTGTGTTACTCTCGTGGCTTTGCTTCAAACACACGTTGGCATTTTATTTTCTCCTAGCGTTACACATCCACTGCACATGTCCGGCACACTGAATTACCAGTGACCTTTCTCCCCTGCACCTGCACGCATCTGTCAGCAGAATAGTAGCAGTTAGTGTCTGGTCTCTGCCTTTGTGCCAGGCAGACCCCCGAATAGCAGCAGTTAGTGTCTGGTCTCTGCCTTTGTGCCAGGCAGACCCCCGAATAGCAGCAGTTAGTGTCTGGTCTCTGCCTTTGTGCCAGGGCAGACCCCGAATAGCAGCAGTTAGTGTCCGGTCTCTGCCTTTGTGCCAGGCAGACCCCCGAGCGGAGCTCACTTACCCTGAGCCCTGGCTGGGCGTGCCTGGTGTGCATGAGAGCCCTCCTGCCACCCACAAAGCTCTGAGCCGTAAACGAAGCCCTGCAGAGCAACACATCAGCCCTGTGGCTTCTGTGGGCTCTCCCCATGAAGTCGCGCCTTAGGGCTGTGTAAGCACACGGACGTGAAGGGCGGTGGAACGCAGCGCATGAGCTCGCCTGCTCAGGTATGCTTCCACAGGTCCACACTGAGCTTGTTCATTGCGCTCCTCCCCATCACAACGCAATCTGACCTGTCCATGCCGATCATAGCAGTTAGACACCAAAGAAGCTGCCCTGGGCTTGTGGACAGAGCTGTGGTGAGCTCCGCCCTGGCCCTGGGCTGTGTGTGTGGTGAGGAGCCCTGGGCCTGTGGGCAGAGCTGTGGGGAGCCCCCCTCTGGCCTCTCCTTGCGTGTGTGGTGAGTAGATTTTGCACATTCACTTGGAGGATTATAGCAGGATGGCAAGCTCTTTTCAGAAAGAGAAAAATCACAGAGGAACTAGCAGTTTCCTGGTACGCGGTGCTCATCGCTAGCATTCCTGATTCAGTGATTTCCCAGCTTCGTAATGCTAGGCCGGGAGTCAGTTACTTATGCTGACGGTTGACTTGGGTTCTTTGTTTCAATGAACAGAATTAATTTTCTCAGGCCCACTTTTAACTTTCATAGCTGCTGCTCAAACAATGTGGTAAATACAGAGGTCATAGTTTGAATGCCGAGCCACCCTTAATTCTGTAAATTACAACTTGCAAGGTCTGGAGGGTTTGTCTTGGGAGTCAGCTGTGCGGCTGGCAGGTCCCCGCTGACCGGAGCCAACACCGACTTTAGTTGGAGGGAGCACTGGCTTTTTCACCATTAACTACTTAACATGGGCGATGTGCAACAGGATTTAGAGTGCTTCATATTCTCTAAAATGTAATTGTTGGCAAAAGATATACTGAAAACTTAGAAATGTTGACCTCAAGATGGCTTTGTTGGGTTTTCCTATGACAAATACAAGCAAGCTAAATGAAGAACTGTAACTGTGGAGAAATGCCCATACCGTGGTGGGCACTGGGGTCCAGGAGCTCTTCCTCCATCCACGCAGCTCCACTGCCCTGACCAGCCCTGTGAACCCTAGCTCTTCACCTTTCACCCTGCCCCGTCCACCCTGGGCCCGTGTCCACACTGCCCATCTACCCTGGGTCTGTGTCCTCACCCCCGTCCACCCTGGGCCCGTGTCCTCACCCCCCGTCCACCCTGGGCCTGTGTCCTCACCCCCCCCCATCTACCCTGGGCCCGTGTCCTCACCCCCGTCCACCCTGGGCCCGTGTCCCCACCCCCCCGTCCACCCTGGGCCTGTGTCCTCCCGTCCACCCTGGGCCCGTGTCCTCACCCCCCCCGTCCACCCTGGGCCTGTGTCCTCACCCCCCCGTCCACCCTGGGCCTGTGTCCTCACCACTGTCCACCCTGGGCCTGTGTCCTCACCACTGTCCACCCTGGGCCTGTGTCCTCCCGTCCACCCTGGGCCCGTGTCCTCAACCCCCCCCCCCGTCCACCCCCATCCTTTTCTAAGTGGTGCCAAACCCTCATCCTTGCCCAATACCAGGTGGACGTCTTGGACTCAGTAACTGGGCTGGTCTGTTCGGGCAGTGTCCGCTCCTGGTGGCCGTCCTTCCCCGGGACTTGCTTTGCTAAGCTGTGGAACCCTGCATTGGTGTGAAAGCTGCCCTGTTACAATCGGATACAGTTTCACACCTACAGTACCGCTTAAGCACGGCGTACTCCCATATGTGAGAGTGTGCCCCCGACATAATCTAATCGTGAGTGTATTATATCGATTTCCACATGTGTTCTATCAAGTTCATGAGCTGAGGAATGCCTGTCAAAAGTCCGGTGCGCCAGGGTTGATCTGTTGCCTCCTCAGCCACTGGTCAGTGCTGTCCCTCCTGAGGCCTGCGGCCCAACTGCTGGAGAGGTCAGAGTGCTGACCTGGTGCAGCCGGGTGATACCAGCGTGCCTCCTGTCCCGAGAGCGGTGTGCAAACGAACCCTCGGGAGCACCACTGGCCCGGCCCAGAGGCGGGTGCTGGACTCAGCACTGCGTCTGCACAGAGGCGGGTGCTGGACTCAGCACTGTGTCTGGGCACAGAGGCGGGTGCTGGACTCAGCACTGTGTCTGGGCACAGAGGCGGGTGCTGGACTCAGCACTGTGTCTGGGCACAGAGGCGGGTGCTGGACTCACCACTGGCCCGGCCCAGAGGCGGGTGCTGGACTCACCACTGCGCCTGCACAGAGGCGGGTGTTGGACTCACCACTGCGCCTGCACAGAGGCGGGTGCTGGACTCAGCACTGCGTCTGCACAGAGGCGGGTGCTGGACTCAGCACTGTGTCTGGGCACAGAGGCGGGTGCTGGACTCAGCACTGTGTCTGGGCACAGAGGCAGGTGCTGGACTCAGCACTGCGCCTGCACAGAGGCGGGTGCTGGACTCAGCACTGCACCTGCACAGAGGCGGGTGCTGGACTCAGCACTGTGTCTGGGCACAGAGGCGGGTGCTGGACTCAGCACTGTGTCTGGGCACAGAGGCGGGTGCTGGACTCAGCACTGTGTCTGGGCACAGAGGCGGGTGCTGGACTCAGCACTGTGTCTGGGCACAGAGGCGGGTGCTGGACTCAGCACTGTGTCTGGGCACAGAGGCGGGTGCTGGACTCAGCACTGTGTCTGGGCACAGAGGCGGGTGCTGGACTCAGCACTGTGTCTGGGCACAGAGGCGGGTGCTGGACTCAGCACTGTGTCTGGGCACAGAGGCGGGTGCTGGACTCAGCACTGTGTCTGCACAGAGGTGGGTGCTGGACTCAGCACTGTGTCTGCACAGAGGTGGGTGCTGGACTCAGCACTGTGTCTGCACAGAGGTGGGTGCTGGACTCAGCACTGCGTCTGGGCACAGAGGCGGGTGCTGGACTCAGCACTGTGTCTGGGCACAGAGGCGGGTGCTGGACTCAGCACTGTGTCTGGGCACAGAGGCGGGTGCTGGACTCAGCACTGCGCCTGCACAGAGGCGGGTGCTGGACTCAGCACTGCGTCTGCACAGAGGCGGGTGCTGGACTCAGCACTGCGTCTGCACAGAGGCGGTGCTGGACTCCCAAGGGCGCAGATGGTGCTGGTCCCTCATCCGTGCATGCATGGTGGGTTGTGCCCTCCACTGCCCCTGGGGTTTCCTGGAGCACTGCATCCTCCAACCTCCTCACCCCTCCTCACCTTCCACCCAGTGTAAACCTCTCTCCTCGGGGCCGGTGGAGGGACTCGGCCATCAGGCAGACCAGCCTCACATGCCTGGCGCAGTGCAGGCGTGTCTTCAGGTTCACTGGAATTGTCCCCGTCACAGCCTGAACGCAGCTCTTCCCTTGACTTCCTATGCTTTGTAAGTTTGTGAAGAACAGACCTCAGAACTTGAACGTGAGCTTTGTAATAAGTCTCCTAGTGGGGTAAAGAAATTAGAGGGGAAGTGGAAGGAGACCCCAGAGCTGTGTGTGCACATGTGTGTGTGCAGCCCAAGGTGACGTGTGTGCATGGGTGCTTGTACAAAGCCCCAGAGGTGTCATGTGTGCACACGTGTCTGCACTGTGCACTCACTGGCCTTGCAGCCAGCTGCTGCCTGTGTCCTTACAGCTGGGTGTAGGGGAGTGCCCAGGTGTAGGGGAGTGAGGTGTAGGGGTGTGCCCAGGTGTAGGGGAGTGAGGTGTAGGGGTGTGCCCAGGTGTAGGGGAGTGAGGTGTAGGGGTGTGTCCAGGTGTAGGGGAGTGAGGTGTAGGGGTGTGCCCAGGTGTAGGGGAGTGAGGTGTAGGGGTGTGTCCGGGTATAGGGGAGTGCCCAGGTGTAGGGGAGTGAGGTGTAGGGGTGTGTCCGGGTATAGGGGAGTGCCCAGGTGTAGGGGAGTGAGGTGTAGGGGTGTGTCCAGGTGTAGGGGAGTGAGGTATAGGGGTGTGTCCAGGTGTAGGGGAGTGAGGTGTAGGGGTGTGTCCGGGTATAGGGGTGTGCCCAGGTGTAGGGGTGTGTCCAGGTGTAGGGGAGTGAGGTGTAGGGGTGTGTCTGGGTATAGGGGTGTGCCCAGGTATAGGGGTGTGTCCGGGTATAGGGGTGTGTCTGGGTGTAGAGGTGTGTCCGGGTGTAGGGGAGCGCCTGGGTGTAGGGTGTGCCTGGGTGTAGAGGTGTGTCCGGGTGTAGAGGTGTGTCCGGGTGTAGGGTGTGTCCGGGTGTAGCGGTGTGTCCGGGTGTAGGGGTGTGCTGGGTGTAGAGGTGTGCCCGGGTGTAGGGGAGTGCCCGGGTGTAGGGTGTGCCTGGGTGTAGGGGTGTGTCCGAGTGTAGGGGTGTGCCTGGGTATAGGGGTGTGTCCGGGTGTAGGGGTATGTCCGGGTGTAGGGGAATGAGGTGTAGGGGTGTGTCTGGTGTAGGGATGTGTCTGCGAGTAGGGGTGTGTCCAGGTATAGGGGAATGAGGTGTAGAGGTATGTCCGGGTGTAGGTGTGTGTCTGGCTGTAGGGGTGTGTCCGGATGTAGAGGTGTGTCCGGGTGTAGGGGTGTGTCCAGGTGTAGGGGAATGAGGTGTAGGGGTGTGTCCGGGTGTGGGGGTGTGTCCGGGTGTAGGGGAGTGCCCGGGTGTCGGGGAGTGCCCGGGTGTAGGGGAGTGCCCCGGTGTGTTGGAGTGCTCGGGTATAGGGGTGTGTCCAGCTGTAGGGGTGTGTCCGGGTGTAGGGGAGTGCCCGGGTGTAGGGGAGTGCCCGGGTATAGGGGTGTGTCCAGGTGTAGGGGTGTGTCCGGCTGTAGGGGAGTGCCCGGGTATAGGGGTGTGTCCGGCTGTAGGGGAGTGCCCGGGTATAGGGGTGTGTCCAGGTGTAGGGGACTGCCTGGGTGTAGGGGTGTGTCCGGCTGTAGGGGAGTGCCCGGGTATAGGGGTGTGTCCGGGTGTAGGGGTGTGTCCAGGTGTAGGGGTGTGTCTGGGTGTAGGGGTGTGTCCGGGTGTAGGGGTGTGTCCAGGTGTAGGGGACTGCCTGGGTGTAGGGGTGTGTCCGGCTGTAGGGGAGTGCCCGGGTATAGGGGTGTGTCCGGGTGTAGGGGTGTGTCCAGGTGTAGGGGTGTGTCTGGGTGTAGGGGTGTGTCCGGGTGTAGGGGTGTGTCCAGGTGTAGGGGTGTGTCTGGGTGTAGGGGTGTGTCCAGGTGTAGGGGTGTGTCCAGGTGTAGGGGTGTGTCTGGGTGTAGGGGTGTGTCCGAGTGTAGGGTGTGCCCAGGTGGGGCAGATAGCCTGCATGTGGCCTGTGTCAGGGCTGGCACATCCGGTGCGTCAGGGAAGGTGTCCCTACTGTCTGTGCTGGGGGGTTTCTGGGCAGGCAGGTTTCTCTCTCAGGCGAGTGTTACATGATGTGTGACAACCCGGCCGGCTTGAGAGGCCATAGCCTCTGTCAGCTCTGGGAAATAATTCTCCGTCTCTCAGCATGGGAATACAAGAAATACAGGTTTCAGCAAATTCTAGTAGTTACAAGGCAAGCCAAATATAGAAAAAAACTGGATTCCTGTGTGATAGCTTTAGGCAAAACAAAATTATCGGTGCAAGGTAGAAAAGAAAATCACAGTGACTTTGGACGGGTGTTTAGGCGTGTTCTGCGGTGCTCTGTACTCTGCGGCGCCACGCACACAGGGAAGCGGTGCCCTGGGTCATGTGCTCTGGAAGTGAAGGCAGAAGGTGCTCGGTGGTGGAACACAGCAGAAGGAATCTGCATTTTGTGGGAGCCGGCTTGGACCTGCTGCTAGCCGCAGAGCGGGGGCTTGCCCGTGTGAGTTGGTACTGTAAAATGTGAGGGAATGTCGTGTTGAATGACAGCTGGGGCTCGAGTCTTCACTGTGACAATCTGCCATCTGTGCTCCCGCAGAAGAGTCCCGCTGCTGGGTGGACATGCCCGGGGACAGGCTGTGTGGCTCCCGTGGCAGCTGAGTCCCGATGCTGGGTGGCAGGCCTCAGACATGCCTGGGACCGGCTGGGCGGCTCGTCTGGTGCTTGGCAGCTGCCATCTTATGCCTTGCTTAGTTTTGGACACAACAGCCTGTACTCAGCTGTTGGCTGAGCCATGAGAACGAGGCCAGCGTGCTGACAGGTCCACTCCTCCCAGCAACGCATAGTGCTTGAATTTGGGGGAATGAGACTTCTTGTCATATCCCGCCGAGAAACGTTTCCCCAGGGCCTTGCCCAGAGGCGAAGTTCCCCATGTGTCCAAACTAGACCCCCCCAACATTACACATGAAACAATTTAGAAAGGACAGAAGCGGAAACTTTCAAAATCATCACCGTGTTTTGATCTAAAGTGTGCATGACTTCATCTAAGCGGGTGAGGCCGGGCAGGTGCGTGTGGGTTCTAAATGAAATGTCACTTGACCCCAACTGCCAGAGCCTCGGAGGGACGCGTGCCAGACATCCCCACCACGGGCAGAGGACACGCCTTCTGACCCCGGTGGTTTCTCAGAAGTCTGTGGTCACCTCCCTTGCTCTCCAGAGGCAGTGCTGTAACGTGGCAAACATGGGGACCAGGTGGAGGAGACACTGACATCCACACACACCAGGTGAACTGTGACCAGGGCCGCGCTGCCGGCCCGGTGGAGGTCGGCCAAGCTGCAAGCAGAAGCCGGCAGCAACAGCCGGGCTCCGTGGGGGCTGCCGACGCCCGTGACACTGGCTGATAGGCGGCTCTCAGGGAAGCAGCTACCCAGGCCCTCTTCTATCATGTCCTCAAATACGGGAATTTAGAAGCTCCTGGAACAGGATGTGGCCAGCAACACGGACCCTTGAGGCCGCAGCCTCCGTAGGGCCTCTTTAGCATGAGGCGTGGGAATGTGGCACCAGCTCTGCTGGCCGCACGCAGTGGGCATGGCTGTCTCCGAGCCGCCTTGTGCCGGGTTCTGAAGGCCCACGGCCCAGTGTGATGCTACCTAGGCCTAGAGGGAGAGGAAGAAGTCAGCGGCCACCGTGCATCGTAGGCCGCGGTGGCACAGCGGATGCCCAGGTGCTGTGCGGTGACCGGAAAGGAGCAGAGCACGGGACACAGAGACGATCTGCGTGGACAAGGAGGAGGAGCCGCCGCCGCAGTCCCGGAAGGAGACAGGGCACAGATTCATGCCTTGCCTGTTCCAAAAGGATGCGTTAAGATACAATCAAACAAGCTTCAAATGACTAGGACAAATCAGGCCAAGGCAAAAGGAAAGCGCCACGGCTCTCGGTGCCTGGGCTGCTTCAGGGCTCGGCCTTGGTGTGTTTTCTCCGGTGTCAGAGCCTGAGATGTAGCAAGCACAGAGCAGGGACAGACAGAATGAATTACGCCCTCCACTCCCGTGGGCGGGCAGCATCTCCTGCAGGAGAAAACTCACTTTATCACAAGATTTAGCGTCCTTACAGAGGAAAGAGAATCGTGTAGATGATGTAAACTGAGAAAGAGAAGGAAGCCAGTGATCCTGTTCACCCGCAGGACAGCAAGGTGGGCCTCTCTGAGGGGCCTCCGGACACAGGGCCCAGGCACCTCAGTGCCCCCCTCCCCCTGCCCTTCCCCACGCCCTCCACACCCTGTGGGCCCCTAGGACCAACTGCCCTGCTGACTGTGGATTTGTCCTCAGTAGCCTGAGGATTCAGTGGATGGTTTGGGCTTATTTTTATCAGCTAGATTGAAAAGGGAATGAACTCCGAGGTCTGAGATACTTGGTAGCTCTTGGAAGAAGAAACTGGGAGAAGGGAGGGAGGGAGGTCTGGAGGAGAAAGGACAGGAGCAGGACAGACACTGAGGGCAGAGGCCACAGGGACTGGGGACAGGTGTCCAGCCCCCGTCCCCTGTCTTCAAGGACATGTGTCATGGGGTTTCCTACTGACCACTCAAACCGCACCCACTGCTCTGAGACTGCCGGGGATGGCAGGGGTCGCGGGGCCAGCCCCGGAGCCGGCCTCCTCCGGCACGTCCTCTCCTCTCCCACGCTTCTCTTTAACGCCCTTTCTTTCCGGCACCTGTGCTGCCTCCTGCAGCCCTCCTGCCCAGCAGCATGCAGCGTCTGGTCCAGGCCCTCATCCAGCCTGTGAGCGATGGCCTGGGGACCACATCACCTGTGCCTGGGAAGAGATGTCCCAACATCCCCGGGCCCCGCGTTGCCCTGGTGTCCCCCACACATCCGTGGGTCTCTGTGTTGTCCCTGGTGCCCCACGCTTGTCCCTCGGGGCCCTGCGTTGCCCTGGTGTACCCACGCTTGTCCCTCGGGGCCCCGCATTGCCCTGGTGCCCCACGCTCGTCCCTCGGGGCTCCCCATTGTCCTTGGTATCCCCCACGCTCGTCCCTCGGGGCTCCCCATTGCCCATGGTGCCCCCCGCTCGTCCCTCGGGGCTCCCCATTGTCCTTGGTGTCCCCCACGCTCGTCCCTCGGGGCTCCCCATTGCCCATGGTGCCCCACGCTCGTCCCTCGGGGCTCCCCATTGTCCTTGGTGTCCCCCACGCTCGTCCCTCGGGGCTCCCCATTGCCCATGGTGCCCCACGCTCGTCCCCTGCCGACACGGCCTTTGGTGATTCCAGGCGGAGCAGGTCCCTGCACACACGGTGCTCTGGGGCCTGCTCTCAGCTGGGAAGCTGAGGGGTTCACAGGTGGTGTGCGGAGGTGGGGCAGGCCGGTCTCCTGCTCCCGCCGTGGCACTGTGCGGTGCTCAGCCCGCCTTCCGAGGCAGCAGGGGGCTGGCGCGCCTTCTCAGGCTTCCTTGCACTCTTGGCAACAGGAACGGCATCGGCTCCTCGAGATGCTGGGCTGAGGGAGGGGCATCGGCTGGCAGTAGCTTGTTCAGTAGGGTTGGCCACTGTTCACATGCACGCACACGCACAGCAATGCAGACACGTACGTGTGCACACATACACACAACTTTTAGCTACCTACACATTGCAGGTTTAATAAGTGTGGCCACTATACTTCTTCATATTTTTGAACATATTTATTTAAGAAATAAGAATCCAAAGCTGTGTGCACAGCTGGGCCTGGTGTGCTAGCTCAAAGATGGGAGAGGTGGATTTTGCTGAGTTAGTACAAAACTCACTCTGCCTGCTCTTCTGTTCATGAGTAATTCAGCATAAGAATCAAAGGGGTCTTAGTGCAAGCAAAAATTAACTCAAAATAGATCAGAGGCCAGACATAAGAGATAAGACAAAGAAACTCTACATGAAAACAGGTGGAAGTCTCCAGGACCTTGGAATACCAGTGGTTTCTTAGATGTGACATCAAAAGAACAAGCAATCCAAGGAAAAATAGCGGATAAATTGGCTTCGTTATGTTTCGTGCCTCAAAGGAAACCGAGTACGTTTGAGAGGACAGCCACTGCGCAGGGAGTCCTTGCCCGCTGTGCGTTCGGTGAAAGTCTGTCGTCCTAAATTGTGATGAACTCTTCAGCTGTACAAAGAAAAATTAAGAACAGAAGAGGTAAAACGTTTCTCCAAAGTTATGCAGACACCCTAAAGAACACATGGAGATGGCTTTATATTCGTTGCTAGGAAAATACGAAAAGAAAAAAAAAACTAAAAAATCCAACCGGGCAGCTGCTGTGGATCGGCAGGCAGGCAGGTGGTGGGGCCCAGGGGCTTCTGTGTTGCTGGTAGGAAAATACAATGGCGCAGTCACTCTGAAAAACAGTCCTGCCGCTGAACAGAATGGTGACATGGCAGCGGTCCCGCTCAGGTCTCTGCCCACGAGAACTGAGGATGCATGTCCACACAGAACCTTGAACAAACGTCATTCGCGGTCACCTCCTGGCACTGTGGAGGAGGGATCTGTGGATGTTCCGGTTACAGGCAGAGGTCCCATCTGTCCTGCATCTGGGACCCCACGTGAACCACCTCCCCAGGTCTGGGCCGCGTGCCCAGGGGGTCAGCCACACCTGTGTGTGAACACCGCACACCCAGAGGTGCACACAAGGTACACGTTCCGCTCTCCTCCTTTTGTGTGAAACATTAAGTGTTTCACGTTCGCCAGCATTTCCAGCCGAGCTATGTTTAGTTCTTTGGGCACTCTTTCTGTTGGTAGAAGCTTTTAATTTTGGTAGCTCGTTCTTGCCCAGCAGTACTGTGTGGCCACATTGGAAGGGAGCGCTCTCTCTGTACCTCACCCCTTGGAGCGGCCTGGCCAGCAGCTCTGCGCACAGTGGGGCCCGGTGTGCTAGCGAGGCTGCGTCTCAGAAACATCACAGGTGGGAGAGGCGGATGCTGCTGAGTTGGCACAGAGTTCGCGCTGTTCACTCTTCCCGAGTCCTTCCAGACCAGTGGACGGGCAGGCCAACCGTGGCCAGGCTGGGGAGGCTCAGCACAGGTGAGGAGGCCTGGCCTGTGCCGTCGCCTCCCTGCCTCCCAGGGCGGCATGCCACGGAGTGCCACGCGACACTCAGCGCCAGCATGCGTGTGCTCCTGTGTGTCCCAGGGTGTCCTGTGGCACTCCTGATAAGGCCGTGTCTGGGCTGCAGAATGCAGGCATTGCACGTATTGTGCATTGTTTAGGGCAGACCCTGGGATTCCCACAGGACGGGAGGCCACTTCTAGGTGCATCCAAGGCTGGACTGCAGAACCCCTGAACCAAGCGTTCCTTCTGCCCATTCAGTGAACTGCTACGCACCAAAAACAATGAGTTTGTTTCAAATGGTGAGACATCTGATTTTGTTCAGAGTTTAAAACTGAATCATAGGTGTGAGGGCAGAACTGTACTGCTGCGTGAACTGGTGCAGGGTGGGACACACTTTTGGTAAAGAGCCGCAGCTAGTGTCGGCTGGGAAGTATCTCTCCTCCTCAGCTCTGCTATTACAATGAGGAGACAGACCCATGATACACACGTGAACCAGAGTACCTGGTGACCAATAAAACTACTTAAAAATAACCAATAGCGTTCCACAGGTGGCCCACAGGATGTCACGGTTTGCTCACCTCGGATGAAGGCTTACGGTATAGAGTTCATCTTTAGTGTTACATTATAAATAAACCATCATGTGTTGTATAGTGGGGTCAGAAATGTAGCCTATCATTAAATATTTCCCGCCCAACAAAGTTGAAAAAACTATTCTTAGATAAGTAGCTTCAGGTTTTCATTTTGATACAGTCAATAGAAAGCAAAAATCTTGAAGGGCAATCTTCGTTCTGGGCCAGCTATGTGAGTGTTTTATGGGTGGACAAGCAGCAGCACTGCTTGGTTATTAGTAATGATCACACTAATAAAGCCTTTACACTTCCTTGATTCCCACCTCAACCCATCATGAAAGATGTTCAAATTCTCCATTGTAAGGACCCACTGCCCTTCAGATACTGTCTACAAAGCCGTATTTCCCGTTCGCAGGTAGCGCCCGCGTTACCCTCGCCAGCCGAGAATGCTGACAGAGGCCGGCGTGCAAGGAGAGCCCCAGCTGTCTGTGTGGTCAACCTTGGGACAGGAGGCGCGCTGGGCTGGGGGCGTCTCCCGAGCAGCTGCTCATGGCCACAAAGGAGATAGCACAGGGGCAGTAGCCATGACGGACAGGGCCTGCGGGTAGGCTGGGCATGCCAGACTCACTGCCGAACAGCTACTGTCCCAGGAGCCAAGGCGAGGAAGGAGAGGAGGGGGCCATGGCAGGGATGGGGGGGGACCAGGCGGCTGGCAGGAGTCCAGGGTGCCAAAACAGGGAAGGTCCCCAGTTGGGAGGAGCAGAAGGTGCAGAGTGAGCCGGCCAGTGACAGAGGCCATGTGCAGGGCTGGGCCTGTGTGTGTGGCCTCAGGGTGCAGGGTGTCACCCCGGCATGTCCACACACCCAAGACGCATTTGCGAGCAGTGCTACAGTTCAGCAGGGCTCCACTTAGGAATTCCACCTCTCGCTTTACATCCCCCTCTTAACATTAATTGAAAGTGACTAAACAGAACTTCAGAATGAAAATTAATGAGCTTGTAAAATAGGGCATATTTGTCAAAATGCCAGATAGAGTCGTATGCTATATATTTGGCATTCTTCCGCCATTGATTAAGCTAACACAGTGTTCTTAACACCTCGTCACGATTCTTTCTCTTACTCGCTGCAGAAAAAGAAACCTAAACAGCCTTCTGTGACCCTCAGTAGACACGGTAGCCGTGACCTGAGCGGAGGTCCAGCTGCGTCCCTTCCCACAGTGGGAGGCTGTGGGCAGCGGGGCAGGGCTGAGGGCAGCGGGGCAGGGCTGAGGGGCTGCAGGGCAGTGGGGCAGGGCTGAGGGGCTGAGGGCAGCGGGGCAGGGCTGAGGGGCTGAGGGCAGCGGGGCAGGGCTGAGGGGCTGAGGGCAGCGGGGCAGGGCTGAGGGGCTGAGGGCAGCGGGGCAGGGCTGAGGGGCTGAGGGCAGCGGGGCAGGGCTGAGGGGCTGAGGGCAGCGGGGCAGGCCTGAGGGGCTGCAGGGCAGTGGGGCAGGGCTGAGGGGCTGAGGGCAGCGGGGCAGGGCTGAGGGCAGTGGGGCAGGGCTGAGGGGCTGAGGGCAGCGGGGCAGGGCTGAGGGGCTGAGGGCAGCGGGGCAGGTCTGAGGGGCTGAGGGCAGCGGGGCAGGGCTGAGGGGCTGCAGGGCAGTGGGGCAGGGCTGAGGGGCTGAGGGCAGCAGGGCAGGGCTGAGGGCAGTGGGGCAGGGCTGAGGGGCTGAGGGGCTGAGGGCAGCGGGGCAGGGCTGAGGGGCTGAGGGCAGCGGGGCAGGTCTGAGGGGCTGAGGGCAGCGGGGCAGGGCTGAGGGGCTGAGGGCAGCGGGGCAGGGCTGAGGGGCTGCAGGGCAGTAGGGCAGGGCTGAGGGGCTGAGGGCAGCGGGGCAGGGCTGAGGGGCTGAGGGCAGCGGGGCAGGGCTGAGGGGCTGAGGGCAGCGGGGCAGGTCTGAGGGGCTGAGGGCAGCGGGGCAGGGCTGAGGGGCTGAGGGCAGCGGGGCAGGGCTGAGGGGCTGAGGGCAGCGGGGCAGGGCTGAGGGGCTGAGGGCAGCAGAGAAGGGCTGAGGGGCTGAGGGCAGCGGGGCAGCGGGGCAGGGCTGAGGGGCTGAGGGCAGTGGGGCAGGGCTGAGGGCAGCGGGGCAGGGCAGCGGGGCAGGGCTGAGGGGCTGAGGGCAGCGGGGCAGGGCTGAGGGGCTGAGGGCAGCGGGGCAGGGCTGAGGGCAGGGCTGAGGGCAGTGGGGCAGGGCTGAGGGGCTGAGGGCAGCGGGGCAGGGCTGAGGGCAGGGCTGAGGGCAGGGCTGAGGGCAGGGCTGAGGGCAGGGCTGAGGGCAGGGCTGAGGGCAGCGGGGCAGGGCTGAGGGCAGGGCTGAGGGCAGGGCTGAGGGCAGGGCTGAGGGCAGGGCTGAGGGCAGCGGGGCAGGGCTGAGGGGCTGAGGGGCTGAGGGCAGCGGGGCAGGGCTGAGGGCAGCAGGGCAGGGCTGAGGGCAGCAGGGCAGGGCTGAGGGGCTGAGGGGCTGAGGGCAGTGGGGCAGGGCTGAGGGGCTGAGGGCAGCAGGGCAGGGCTGAGGAGCTGAGGGCAGCAGGGCTGGGGGCTGAGGGCAGCAGGACAGGGCTGGGGTCTGAGGGCAGCAGGGCTGGGGGCTGAGGGCTGCAGGGCTGAGGAGCTGAGGGCTGCAGGTCTCCCCTGCCTCATGGACTGCCCCTCCTTTTGTGCATATTCCCTTGGGAAGCAAGGCAGGAGGAGCCAGCTCATGGTGGACGACCCAGGTGTGGGGCCCCAGAATCCCTGCACAACCTGGGCCACACCCCGGGAGCGAGCAAACACCGAGAGCACCAGAGAAGCAGGATTCGCCCTGCATCACGCTCCAGAGTTTCAGCCGGTGCCGCCTTGCACTGCTGCTTCTGGGCCTGTGGTGGGGTCAGGCGGGAGACTGGCGGAGGGGGGCACAGGGGGCGGGGAGTGCCAGGATGAAGGCACCCCTCCCTGTCGCCCTCCTCGGGCCCACTCCGTCGGTCCTTCTGTGAGTATCCATGGGCTGGCTGCCAGGGAGGCAGGAAAAGTGCGAACTTATTTGAAATGACAGACGCGTAAGGGGTGAGGGCGTTGCTCACGCGGTAGAGTGCCCGTCAAGCAAGCACGGGACCCCGAGTTCATCCCCAGTATCACCAAAAATTAAACAGAAAAGAAGATGGCAGTGTCGTGGGTGGATATGTAACTAAGGGACATGTCCATATTTTTATTATTTATTGTAAAGGTGATGAACAGGGAGCTACAGTTATATAAGTAAGGTGGTGGCTGCATTTCTTTTTGAAGATTGCTCTCTCCCTCGTTTTCTCCTGCCTCTTCCCCCTCCCCTCCCCCAGGTTGTAAAGTTCATTTCCAACATGGTGTCTAGTGAGTATCACTGTTGCATTAGTTCATGCTTTGTCCTGCTGTTGCAATGGTTCCTCTTCCCTCCACAGATCAGATAAACTTATTTACGAGGCAGAGTTACCAAAAGCTTAAAAAAAGTAGAAATAGCTGCACACAGTACATAGTGAAAGCCTCTTGTTTCCAATTCTTGGAGTTCATTTTGATACGTTTCATATGTATGGTCCTCTGTACCTAGTGATTGGGCTGTTGTGAATCTCTGCTGGGACTGTCCCGGGCATATACTAGTTATTACAAATGAGGGAAACCATGGAGCCTATGTTTCTTTGGGTCTGACTTACTTCACTTAATATGATTTTTTCCCCATGTCTCTCCAATTCCTTACGAATGGGATGATGTCATTCCTTCTGATGGAAGTATAGAATTCCACTGTGTATATATACCACACTTTCTTGATCCATTCATCTACTGAGGGGGTTGGTTCCTTATCTTAGCTATGGTGAATAGAAATGACACAAACAAAGCCAAACTAAAGCTACCAGCACAACCATTAATATTTTAAATGGATAAAACTGTGGAAAGCACTACGAAAGTAGGTCATGTTTTTATAAGAATGCATAGGGCACAGACGGAGAGCCTGTGCTGTAATGAATCAGGAACGGTCTCTCTGTGGTGGGATTTTAGGAGATTCTTTTTGTTTCGCTGTCTAAGCATGTGTAATATTCAGAAGGAAAAGAGGTGATTTGCTAAATGGATTTTCATCACTGAAAAAGAGCTGAGAGAAATAATTTTGGGAAATTTGTTTAAGCTCTTAGCTTTGAAGTTTTCAATCTAGCGTTGGCTAGATCGTTGCTCGGCGTCCGAGCAAGGCTGAGCAAGGCTTCGGGAGTGCGTGGAGGAGATTGCTCACCTGGAAAAGGCCAGGAAGCAGAAAGATGGAGGGGGAAGGGAGAAGGCAGGAGGGGTGCAGGGGGAGAGAGAAGAGGGAGGCGGAGAGGAAGCAAGCAGGGAGCGCGGCCGGCCAGCCACTTCCTAACGCCAGGCTCTGCCGGGTCCCTGGCCGGCGCTGCCCTGGTGGCTTCTCCCCAGAGTCACCAGAGGAGGACGGCCACCAGCTGTCCGCTGTCAGTGTGAGTTTTTACAGACGGTTAACTCCTCTTTTCCTAGTCCTGGAAACGTCGCTCTGTTCAGAATGCACCTGCCCTTCCCCCAACACAAACCGCTCTGAGACCCAGCTGGGATGGAGCAAGAGAGCATGTGAAGGTGTTTTCAGGGCTCAGCTGAGGGTCTCTGCTCTGCGGGGCTCTGCGGGCCTGGCCCCCTCATGCTCTGCGGGGCTCTGCGGGCCTGGCCCCCTCATGCTCTGCGGGGCTCTGCGGGCCTGGCCCCCTCATGCTCTGCGGGGCTCTGCGGGCCTGGCCCCCTCATGCTCTGCGGGGCTCTGCGGGCCTGGCCCCCTCATGCTCTGCGGGGCTCTGCGGGCCTGGCCCCCTCTGCAGCGTCTGCCCCTTGATCTTCAATATGGTGTCTCTATGCATGCCCCCCATGTATTTCATCGTAGTCACCGGCTCCCCCTTTTTACAATGTAAACTAACTTCCTTGTGACCTGTCAGGCGCACCCCGCCCCGACCTCTCCTTTCGCGGGGTGCTGTGAGTCAGTCCGCCCCAAGGGCGCTGCTGCCGCTGCTGTGTGGCCTCTGTGTGGGGTGAGGGCAGGAGACGGCTCCTGTTCCTGACACACTTCCTCAGAAAGCACACTCGATACGCTCTTGCACTTCCAAAATAACCAGGAGCTAAGCTGACACCCGCAGCCTCCCAGCATGCTGGCCCTTCCAGCTGCTCCCGGAGCGGCGCCCGCACCGAGCGCCCACGTGCCCTTCAGGACCCTCCCGCCACGCACAACCCAGCTTCTCCGGAGCTTTGTGTCCGGGAAGCCCCTGGTGCTCAACCTTCCAGGAAGTCACAGTGAATGCACAGAAGTTTCTAGAAGCCGCTTGCCTGAGTGCTGTGTGCAGGGAAGCTGCCTGCCCGGCCCCGGCACTGCGGCAGTGAAATCCACCGCAGGGCTGGGTGAGCCGGGCGGCCCCAGGGCACCCCTTCGAAGACATGATGGTGCGTGTTCATGTGTCTCCAGCTGAGTCGGGAGGCTGTCACACACGTGACACACATGTGGAACCACGTCCATATCATACGCACTCCTCTCCCTCGGTGCCAGTGCTGGAGTGGGACCTCAGGGTCAGTACTCTTGCTCAGTGTTCTCACCCATGACCAGTGCTCTACCCTTTAAGCCACGCCTCTGCTTCCAGTGCTCTGCTAGTTGATTAGAGCTAAGTGTCTCTGATTTGTCTGCCTGGCCTGCTTTGTGCCGAGATCCTCAGATTACAGGAGTGTGTAACATACCTGGTGTGTCCCCTTTCACACTCCTGGGGTGCCAGATCTCTTATTTCTCAGATGAATGGCTCAGGAAGCCGCTGTCTTCTTCTTCTTGCCCCGGGAGTCTGAGACGCCCTGATCCTGCTCTCAGACCTTCTTCCCTCCGTCCGCGGCATCGCAGATGTGTTGTCCAGATGCGGCTGGACGTATCCTCAGGAAGCTGTAACAGTGGCAGGAAGGAGCCCACAGTGAAGCCAGAAGCACTTTGGGCAGGGTCACACTGCACAAGGCACTGCTTCGGCCTCACCCTGGGACTCACTGAGCAAGGTGTGTGTGCCTTCTGCACACACCTAGCGCCTGTGTGTGAGGACCTAACTGTGCTGGAGAGACGGCTGACCGAGGACAGACGGCTGACCGAGGACAGATGGCTGACTCTGAGGACAGACGGCTGACTCTGGGCACAGACGGCTGACTCACTCTGGGGAC
Source organism: Dipodomys merriami (assembly GCF_024711535.1). Lineage (NCBI taxonomy): Eukaryota > Metazoa > Chordata > Mammalia > Rodentia > Heteromyidae > Dipodomys > Dipodomys merriami. Next base: position 190,878 of record NW_027206082.1, on the reverse strand, counting down.
AGACGGCTGACTCTGAGGACAGACAGCTGACTCTGAGGACAGACGGCTGACTCTCAGGACAGACGGCTGACTCTGGGCACAGACGGCTGACTCTGGGCACAGACGGCTGACTCTGGGGACAGTCGGCTGACTCTGAGGACAGACGGCTGACTCTCAGGACAGACGGCTGACTCTGAGGACAGACGGCTGACTCTGGGGACAGACGGCTGACTCTGGGGACAGTCGGCTGACTCTGGGGACAGACGGCTGACTCACTCTGGGGACAGACGGCTGACTCTGGGGACAGACGGCTGACTCTGAGCACAGACGGCTGACTCTGGGCACAGTCGGCTGACTCTGAGGACAGACGGCTGACTCTGAGGACAGACGGCTGACTCTGAGCACAGACGGCTGACTCTGAGGACAGACGGCTGACTCTGAGGACAGACGGCTGACTCTGAGCACAGACGGCTGACTCTGAGCACAGACGGCTGACTCTGAGGACAGACGGCTGACTCTCAGGACAGACGGCTGACTCTCAGGACAGACGGCTGACTCTGGGCACAGACGGCTGACTCTGGGGACAGTCGGCTGACTCTGGGGACAGACGGCTGACTCTCAGGACAGACGGCTGACTCTGAGGACAGACGGCTGACTCTGAGGACAGACGGCTGACTCTGGGGACAGACGGCTGACTCTGGGGACAGACGGCTGACTCTGGGCACAGACGGCTGACTCTGAGGACAGACGGCTGACTCTGAGGACAGACAGCTGACTCTCAGGACAGACGGCTGACTCTGAGGACAGACGGCTGACTCTGGGCACAGACGGCTGACTCTGGGGACAGTCGGCTGACTCTGAGGACAGACGGCTGACTCTCAGGACAGACGGCTGACTCTGAGGACAGACGGCTGACTCTGAGGACAGACGGCTGACTCTGAGGACAGACGGCTGACTCTGGGCACAGACGGCTGACTCTGAGGACAGACGGCTGACTCTCAGGACAGACGGCTGACTCTGAGGACAGACGGCTGACTCTGAGGACAGACGGCTGACACTGGGCACAGACGGCTGACTCTGGGGACAGTCGGCTGACTCTGAGGACAGACGGCTGACTCTCAGGACAGACGGCTGACTCTGAGGACAGACGGCTGACTCTGGGGACAGACGGCTGACTCTGGGGACAGTCGGCTGACTCTGGGGACAGACGGCTGACTCACTCTGGGGACAGACGGCTGACTCTGGGGACAGACGGCTGACTCTGAGCACAGACGGCTGACTCTGGGCACAGTCGGCTGACTCTGAGGACAGACGGCTGACTCTGAGGACAGACGGCTGACTCTGAGCACAGACGGCTGACTCTGAGGACAGACGGCTGACTCTGAGGACAGACGGCTGACTCTGAGCACAGACGGCTGACTCTGAGCACAGACGGCTGACTCTGAGGACAGACGGCTGACTCTCAGGACAGACGGCTGACTCTCAGGACAGACGGCTGACTCTGGGCACAGACGGCTGACTCTGGGGACAGTCGGCTGACTCTGGGGACAGACGGCTGACTCTCAGGACAGACGGCTGACTTTGAGGACAGACGGCTGACTCTGAGGACAGACGGCTGACTCTGGGGACAGACGGCTGACTCTGGGGACAGACGGCTGACTCTGGGCACAGACGGCTGACTCTGAGGACAGACGGCTGACTCTGAGGACAGACAGCTGACTCTCAGGACAGACGGCTGACTCTGAGGACAGACGGCTGACTCTGGGCACAGACGGCTGACTCTGGGGACAGTCGGCTGACTCTGAGGACAGACGGCTGACTCTCAGGACAGACGGCTGACTCTGAGGACAGACGGCTGACTCTGAGGACAGACGGCTGACTCTGAGGACAGACGGCTGACTCTGGGCACAGACGGCTGACTCTGAGGACAGACGGCTGACTCTCAGGACAGACGGCTGACTCTGAGGACAGACGGCTGACTCTGAGGACAGACGGCTGACTCTGGGCACAGACGGCTGACTCTGGGGACAGTCGGCTGACTCTGAGGACAGACGGCTGACTCTCAGGACAGACGGCTGACTCTGAGGACAGACGGCTGACTCTGGGCACAGACGGCTGACTCTGGGGACAGTCGGCTGACTCTGGGGACAGACGGCTGACTCACTCTGGGGACAGACGGCTGACTCTGAGGACAGACGGCTGACTCTGGGGACAGACGGCTGACTCTGAGGACAGACGGCTGACTCTGGGCACAGACGGCTGACTTTGAGGACAGACGGCTGACTCTGGGGACAGACGGCTGACTCTGGGCACAGACGGCTGACTCTGAGGACAGATGGCTGACTCTGAGGACAGACGGCTGACTCTCAGGACAGACGGCTGACTCTGGGCACAGACGGCTGACTCTGGGGACAGTCGGCTGACTCTGAGGACAGACGGCTGACTCTGAGGACAGACGGCTGACTCTGAGGACAGACGGCTGACTCTGAGGACAGACGGCTGACTCTGGGCATAGTCGGCTGACTCTGAGGACAGACGGCTGACTCTGAGGACAGACGGCTGACTCTGAGGACAGACGGCTGACTCTGGGCACAGTCGCTGACTCACTCTGGGGACAGCTTGGCCTTCCTCACAGTGCCAGGGTGGCTGCCGTGTGCCTTCATTCAGCCAACACCTCCACCCCAGATTATGCTTGTAGGACGTGTGTTTATCTTTCTTAGAGATGTACAAAAAGGAAAGCAAATGGAAATAGACATGTTGCCTTTAGAAATACTTTGATCCCTATGTTCCCCCTTTATCATCTTCACAGTTAATTTTGCACCGACCTTTGTCATCGGGTGTCTGGTGCCGCGGAGATGCCAGGATGTCACTTCAGCCACCTTCTGTCACCATCACGTTAGGCGAATGGCATTAAATGAATTGTTTTATTTGGCTTGATATGCTCCTGACTCTGCGTCCTTGGCGTGGAAATGGGAATGGGTCTAGAAGCTGCTGCAGCTGCGTGCTCCTTCTCTGGACATTCAGCATCTGCTTTTGCATCAAGTAGAGCTGAGCTGCAGAGCGGAGACCGTGATTCAGTTGGCAAGCATATTTCTACCCAAAAAGATCTAGTGCAAGACAGGATATTCTCCCAGGATTTGCCTCCTTAAATAAAGCCCTGAAGTAAAAAGCCCACGTGTTATTTCAAGGAGCAGTCTCCGTCCTGAGCCGGGCATCTGTTCTGTTTCTGGCGGATTTCCTTGGTCTCGGCTGCCTGAGGCCCTGTGGGAATCGGAGGGGGGTGGGTGCGAGGTGCATGGCCAAGGTAAGGACAAAGCCAGGGTTCTGGTGGCTAAGTTCCACTGTATCCAGGTGTGCTTCCGGAGGTCCTGATGGGCATGTGGCTGGCCAGGAGCCCAGGCCTGAGCTGGCAGTGAGTGATGGTCCCAGTGGGTGCACTCCCAGTGGGAGCATCTCCCACCTCAGGAAAAGCGACCGGATCCCAGACCTTAGAGACGGGGCCTGGGTTGTGTGGCCGCCTTGGCTGCCTGGGGCCGTCCACGCCACTGCTAGAGCTGCCTACGTTCTCCCGTCCCGAAGCAGGGGCAGTCCTGATCCTCCATCCCGTCCGGAGGACTGAGCGGGGGCGGGGTGCAGGGCTGCGTGCAGAAGCTGACAGGCAGGGAGCCCCGCCCTGGATGCAGTCTGGGCCCTCACGCCTCCTCTTGTGCATGCGTCTCTGGGTCCTCCAGGCCCTGCCATGATCCCCTGGGCTGCCTCTCCACTGGCCGCTGGAGAGCGTCTCTCCTGTGAGCAAGCTGTGGGGCAGAGAGCATCTCTTCTGGAGCCCTGGGGCAGCTTTGTTGGAAAGCACATCACAGTGGTGGCCTGTGGCACTGAAGGAATTCACCTCAGTTCTCTACCAACTTAAGTTTTAATTAGGAAAGCGAAGGCCCTGGGTTTGGTCAACAACATCTATTTCCTCCCTGGTATCGGTCTAAGGTGCATGACTTCACCAAGTTCCGAGCTGAGCACATAGCAGCAGAGGACGTAACTTGCTTCTCCTGCTCCCGAGTCTTCTCTGCTGAGCGGCCACCTCTAAGAGCCTGAGGACCTGGGCCCCACCAGCAGGCAGGGGACAGGCCACAGGAGCCTTCTGGCAGCCCAGCTCTGCCAGACTCTCCCAACCTCAAAGGAAACCAAAAACCTGGGTTCTGTGTGAAGTGTTCTCATCTTTAGATTTTTGGCAAGTAATGAAGAAAAGAGAAAAGAGAGAAACCGCACGGGCCTAATCCATCCACAGGTGGAACTGGCTGCCAGGCTGCTCGTTTCCAGCCTTCTCTGCAGAAGAGGGGGTGGGAGTGAGCACCTCCGACCCGGGCTGCCCAGGAAGTCCCGCCCTCGTCTGCTCCTGCCACCACCTTCACCCGAGGCCAAGGCCCAGGCCCAGCATCTCACCCGAGCCCAAGGCCCAGCATCTCACCCGAGCCCAAGGCCCAGGCCCAGCATCTCACCCGAGCCCAAGGCCCAGCATCTCACCCGAGCCCAAGGCCCAGCATCTCACCCGAGCCCAAGGCCAAGGCCCAGCATCTCACCCAAGCCCAAGGCCCAGCATCTCACCCGAGCCCAAGCCCAAGGCCCAGCATCTCACCTGAGCCCAAGGCCAAGGCCCAGCATCTCACCTGAGCCCAAGGCCCAGCATCTCACCTGAGCCCAAGGCCCAGCATCTCACCCGAGCCCAAGGCCAAGCATCTCACCCGAGCCCAAGGCCAAGGCCCAGCATCTCACCTGAGCCCAAGGCCCAGCATCTCACCTGAGCCCAAGGCCCAGCATCTCACCTGAGGCCAAGGCCAAGGCCCAGCATCTCACCCGAGCCCAAGGCCAAGGCCCAGCATCTCACCTGAGCCCAAGGCCAAGGCCCAGCATCTCACCTGAGCCCAAGGCCAAGGCCCAGCATCTCACCTGAGCCCAAGGCCCAGCATCTCACCCGAGACCAAGGCCAAGGCCCAGCATCTCACCCAAGCCCAAGGCCAAGGCCCAGCATCTCACCTGAGCCCAAGGCCCAGCATCTCACCCGAGCCCAAGGCCAAGCATCTCACCTGAGCCCAAGGCCCAGCATCTCACCCGAGCCCAAGGCCAAGCATCTCACCTGAGCCCAAGGCCAAGGCCCAGCATCTCAGAGCCCCAGCCCTGTCCTCTGCCCAGACAGCCTTTCTATACCGCCTGGTGCCGTCCAGTTCAGACACTGTCATGTGCAGACTCGGTTGCTTTAGCCCGCCCAGCCGGCTGCAGGACATCAGCCTGTCAGGAGAGGCTTGGCTGGACCTTCGAAGGCCAGGGGACTCCAGGGCCGGCTGTGCCACCATCATGTGCCAGGGCCTGTGTCCACTGTGAGTAGGGGAGGAGGAGGGGGAAGGGAAAGAGCTGCCCGGCGGGAGGGCTATGAACGCATCTCGTGGGGCTGTGGGCAGGGCCTCCTGCAGGCAACAGCCGGACCCAGGGGCATCGGCTGCCCAAACCCATGGCAGGAGGTACTTCTCCACCACCTGGAGAGGAGACCGAGGCTCCTTCCTGCTCCCGGACCACAGGGGCCACTCTCTAGTGCGCAGCGCTGGTCTTTCTTTCTCTCCCTTGGGAGGTAGTTCTAGACTTCAGAGACCCCAGGTTATTGGCCACTCAGAGCCCAGAGGATCTCAAATCTGAGAGGAAGAATTTCAAGGGCAATATTCTGTTCTGAGAAAAGGAGGCGGGCAGCCAGGAAGATGACCTGGCCGGGCCTGGTGCCACTGGCAGTGTGCTTCCAGAAGATGCCAGGAGCCTCTGCCTCCGGGCACAAGGTCCAGGTGCTGGGAGGGGGAGGGGGACTTGAGGGGACATCAAGGTACCTGAGCCTTGTATAGCCACAGGGACCCCGGGTGCT